>NC_087342.1:52652104-53277104 GCF_030014295.1 Loxodonta africana
AACTTCCAACATTTTGGTTTACAGCTGAGCTCTTAACCACTGTGCCACCAGGGCTCCAACAGTAACAATAACTACCTCCAAAGGTTGTGACAGGATTAACCCAGGTAACGTAAAACTACATCAACTAAAAAGCACTGCACATATGCTGGTCAACTAATTTAAATTCTCTAGCTTAGTTTTCTAATCTTGGATTAGGTATCTGGATAGATAAATACAAATCAATGACTAATAAACAAAAGGTACCATACTATGCATGTAGTAAGTGCTTAACAAATACTGGCTGGAGTAAGCTGTTAAGGCACTTGAGTTTATATGAAAGCACATAGTACTTTTTTCACAGGAATCCTGTATATGTCTACATAGTGATTACTTGATACTGAGTTTTACATGCTTAATGATCTGTAATGAAACTGTTGACTATCATAAAAACTACTTAACCTTAATAGTTTTCCTTTGATATTATCAATTAGTCTTCCTTCCTTAACTCAAGAAACTGAATTCTGCACTTATATAAAAGACAAGAAAAAAGCAAATGCATAGAGACCAAACTTTATTAGTGGTTACTAGGGGTGACAGGGAGGGGATAAGAGGGACTAACAGTGACGGAAAAAAATCACATTGGTTAAGGGTTAAGGTTGCACAGCCAATTATTGTAATTGCTGTCAATAAGTTGTATACCTGTAAAAAACTGAACTGGTAAAAGTTGTGTAATAGCTATATATACAATGATGACAAAAAGAAAAAAAAAAGAGTAGCTCTGAGGTTGCTTATGTACAACCAAATACCTCACGGGTTTCTAGGTTTGGAGGTTTAGGGTCATGGTTTCATGGGATATCCCAGTTAATTGGCCTAATATTGTATTTAGTGCTTCTGTTCTACCTCCTCGTTCACTGCATAGTGCCTGGGGTCTTAAAAGCTGACAAGTGGCCATCCAAGGCACAACAATTGGTCTCTATTCACACGGAGCAGCAAAGGAAGGAGTGAGGAATAGGAGGAATATATGGAATGTGTTGGTAAATGAGTCTATGAACAACTGCCTCCTTTTCCATCAGACCAGAAGAACTGGATAGTGCGCAGCTACCAGTACTGAACATTAGATCAACCATTCCATAGATGAATCCTGATCAAAGGGGGAAAATACAGAACAGAATTTAAAATTCTCATGGACTCTACACTTTCTAGAGCCACGGTGGGTGAATAAACCCCTGAAACTATTTCTCTGAGGTAACCTTTGAACCTTGAACCAAAACTATCCCCTGAAGTCTTCTTAAAACCAAATAATAGTTTAACTTAACTAGTAAAAAAGGTCTGCCTTGATTAAGCATTATGCTCTTTTTAGAACTATCTGTATGGGATCAAACTGACAATAACAACTCGAAAGACCGGATGGGAATCTTAAGAGGCAATGGGTTTATGTTAACAAGAGAAGGAGGTTGAGAATGGTTGTAGAACTCGAAGAACATAATCAGTGTCACTAAATTGTACATGTAGAAACTGTGACTGATGTATGGTTTGTGTGTATTCTCAACAACAACAAAATAAATAAAATTTAGGAAGAAAGAAAGAAAAAAAAAAAAAGCCTGGATTCTGTCACAGTTTAGGAGAGGTGCAAAAAGCATCTCTCCCTGCCCACTTCACTCCTGCCAGTTTCCTTCTTCACACTGTGGTTTTAACTGCACTTTCACAAGTACTGGTCTACTCTGAACAGACTACTCTGAGTAGACCAGTACCTGTGAAAGTGCAGTTAAAACCTTAGAGTTTTTCCTAGTGTCATCTCTACAAGATTCTAAATCCTAGGATGAACTCATTTTGACTTAAGTTTTACCTGTTCTGACTTTCCACAGAATATTCTGGAATTCTTGGTTTGAGACAAATACCCAACAGAAAGTACAGCTCTCTCTAGCTCCCTGTTTCTCAAACTGCAGGTTGTAACTGACAGATTAGTGAACTGTGAAATTACAATGTAGCAAGTTGTCACTAGCTTTCAAAAAAGGTGAAATAGAATTAAACAACAACAAAAACCCCACCAGAGTGCATCACACAGAGCCAGGGTAAATCCTGTTTCATGAAACTTCTGTTTTGTACAAAACATACACATTATGAATGAGTACACTGGGTTGTCATATAAAATATACTTCTTACTGCAGTTCTCTAAAAAAACTTGAAAGCCACTGCTCTGGTGGATCACACAGAGACATACACAAGATCTCCACATGATGTTCCACAGGAGACTGGAAAAGTAACACAGTCACTTACTTTGTCCACAAGGTATCCAGTTCAGGACACACCACCAGATGTTAAACATAGAGGCATGGTGATATACGTGGAGAAAAGTTATCTGACTGGTTTTTTTCCGCAAAACAAAGAAAATTGTGTCCAGGAACTCTATTAACTTGGAGAAGTAGTACCACCATAACACTTTGGCTACCTATAAGAATTTTAAAAAGAAAAAAAAAAGTGATAAATAAAGATGTTCCGCGTGCCCGTCCCTCTGTGTTTCGATCTCCACCTGTGCCTTGCCGGTGTGCACTTGCTCCTGATACTGGAAAAGCCTCTTCCCTGCTCTCTCTGCCACTGGTCTCCTTACTGGGGGCAATCCACCCCACTGTAACAAAGGATGAGTTACCTTTCTCAAATACCTATCTGATCCAGTTAATCTTCCGCATCTACAGAACTAAGTCTTGATGACTTGCTTGAGTACGTGGCATTTCACTGTCCTGTGCTGGCTGATATTTCCACCATGATTCTCTGAGCACACCGCCAACGTATCCTGAGTGCTAGTGAGATGGCCTGTGTACGCTTCCTCGTGCACCTGTTGCCCTTTCTCTCCATGTCCAACAGTCCTTTCCCACTTCATGTCTGGCGAATTGCCAGCCATCCTTTTATACCCTTTCTCTGGAGTTTTACCTAACTCGTTCAACTGCTTCTTCATTTGTGTTCCCAAGTTAACTATGCACCCATTGTCAACAGCCATACTACAGCGTAGTCAGTGCCATGGATCTGCCCCTCCCAAAGACAGCGTCACGGAAAGGCAGAGACTGTCTCCTACCTTTGCTCACTGCTCAGCGCTGAACAGGAGACCATTACTGTTCGTTACACTCAACTGTGATTTTTCTCTACTACCACGTACCTATTATCTATGTGTTATCTGTAAGCATTATACTAACCAAGGAGTCTGAGTTCTTCTTTTATATATCTTCCTTGGATGGCAAGATTAAACGTCCAGATGATCTTCATCCCTAACAGTGGTCGGTCATGATTAGCACCTCATTTCCCTTCTAAGTCCCTCCTACAGTCTCATCTACACGGAAACACTTCTTCAGTTAAAGGCGCTGTGTTTTTGGCACAAACACTGAAAAGATGCTTTTGGAGACATTATATAATGTTGTTGTTGTTAGGTGCCGCGCACGTGGATCCTGACTCATACCTGAAATTACAGTACAAAGGTCTACTGTCTGCCTCCCAAGCAGATAATCAGAAGGTGTCGTGTGAAGTATCCATCAATGTTTGATGGAATAATTATCCTTCAAAAGCATTAACCAATCAATCAATCAATCACAATAATGACCTTTAGAGAACTGTATGGTAACCCAAGTGTGCTGGTCTGTGATAATGGATTATAAATACACCAGGTATACAGAAATCTATATATATCTTACTTTATTTGTATTATACCTTTTTAAAAATGTACACCTTAATAAGGATTTTAATAAAAAAGGTTTCTACCATCTCTCTTAGTAATAACCCATGTTTTTTATGGAACTTTTCAAACATTCACCTGTTTGAAACCCTGTGGTATGTACCTCTGAACTTTAAAAAAATTTAGTAATATTCCAATCTAGTCTCATCAATCCTATTTCCTACCACCGTTTTTTGGAGAGGGGAGGAACGTACAGTATTATAAGCAAATCCAAGGTACCATATTATTTCACATAAAAATATTTCTGATCAGGAGACATTTTTGTTGTTTTAACATGGCTAAAATGCCATTATCTTGCCTAATAAAATTAATGATTCATTAACATCATCTAATAACCCAGGCCATGTTCAAATTTCCCTGAGTGTCTTGAAAATGTCTTTTTATAACTGACTTGTTTAAATCAGGATCCAAACAAAGTCACCTTGCATTTGCTTAAGTCTTTTTTATAAATTTTTTTTTATTGTGGTAAGATATATATAATACTTGCCAATTCAGAGTCCTAAGTCTCTTTTAACCAGTAACAGTACACTCTCCTTCCTCCTGCTTTTTTCACATCTTTTATTTCTGGGAGAAACTAGATCAACTGTCTAGAATTGGAGTATTAGGGATTTGGATGATGGTTTCTTTGCAGTGTCATTTAACTTGCTTCTCTAACCCCCACATTTACTGTAATAGCAGTGAGGTTAAGGATCTTCGGTTTGGTGGTGCACTGGTTAAAGCACTCGGCTCTGCAGGAGACAGATGTGGCAGTCAGCTTCCATAAAGATTACAGCCTTGAAAACCTTGTGGGGCAGTTCTCTGTCCTACAGGGTCACTTTGTGTCGGAACTGACTTGTCGGCAATGGGTTTCTTTCGGTTTGGTGGCGCAACAATTAAGCGTTGGGCTGCTAACCAAAAGGCTGGAGGTTCGAACGTGCCCAGCAGCTCCAGAGAAGAAAGACTTGGCAATCTGCTCCTGTAAAGATTACAGCTTGGGAAATCTTATGGGGCAGCTCTACTCTGTTACATGGGGTTGCCATGAGTCAAAATCGATTTGACAGCAGCTAACAACAGCAGCAGCAGTTAGATTCAGGTTTAATATTTTTTGGCAAGAACATTTCAGAGGTGGTGCTGTGTGCTTCGTGTTGCGCCACATCAGGAGTTACATAAATCCTGGTGGTTCTGCTTTAATACGAAGCTTGAACAGTGAGTTCCAGGTGTTAGCAGCCTGACCAAGCCTTGTGAACTCTCCAATCAGCTTCTACCCAACAGTTTTATCGCTTACAGATGACTGCTGCCTAGATCCATTGTTTCACTAGGAGTTGCAAAATGGGCTTTTCTAATTCTCCTGTGGCTTACTCATTTCTTGGGGGGCATTCTCTTCTGTAGAGAAGGACTCTCCCTCTTCATACATTTGGTTACTTTGAAATTCACATATGAAAAGCGAGATAAACGTTTAATTCTTCCCCTTTGTTTTTATTTTTTAGAATAATGCTTTCGTACCCTAGAAATCATTAAAAGGTGATGAGATTCTTTCAGTATCATTTTAAATTCATGGCTTTTTATATATTTAATATGTTTCAACCCATTCTAGTCACTATTCTTTTTGATACTCCAATTTTCCTGCCTTTCTCCACTGGGAGTCCTCTCTGGGTCATGACCCTAGAAGTCTTGGATAGCTTCCTTGCTTTCTGGCACAAGACGTCCTGGCTCATCTTACACATTTCCTGTCCCAAGCCCAGAATCCACCAAATTCTCTAAAGAACTTTGAATTCCTTCTGGTATAAAATTACATTTAGAGACCACAATCTGGGTTTTCATTGCTCATTGCCACTGGGTTACCACTGACTAAGCAGACCTATTCTGTGGATAGTTTCAAAGTAAGTTTTTTGTTTTTAAGAAAGAATAAAGTTAATTCTAATATTTTCCATTTGAACTTTCAATTACAGGGTTTTAGTTTAACTTCTTTATTTTTGTTTTGCTTATTACTAATAGACTATTTTTTCAAGCAATTTTAGGTTTGTAGACCACTGGGTAGCTAGTACAGTGAGCTCCCATAGGCTCCCTCTACCCCCCTCACAGTTACCATCCTGCATTAGTGTGGTATACCTGCCACAACTGATGAACCCGTGCTGACACACTGTGATTACCTAAAGCCCACAGTTCACATCA
Organism: Loxodonta africana; assembly: GCF_030014295.1. NCBI lineage: Eukaryota > Metazoa > Chordata > Mammalia > Proboscidea > Elephantidae > Loxodonta > Loxodonta africana. The sequence goes on from NC_087342.1 coordinate 52,657,956, forward strand.
GAGTTCATTCCCTGTGTATGCACCATTACAGTGTCATACAGGAGCGTTTCACCACCTTAAAAATCCCATGCGCCACCTGTTCATCCCTACCCCCTCTCCCCCACTCCTGGCAACTGCTAATCTTTTTACTTTCTCTACAGTTTTGACTTTTCCAGAAAGTCCTATAGTCGGAACATAGCGATGTAGCCTTTTCAGACTGGCTTCTTTCACTTCACAGTCCGCCTTAAGGTTGTTCCATGTCTTTCTGTGGCTGGATAGCTCATGTATTTCTACTGCTGAAAAATCTCCACTGTATGGATGCATCACAGTTTATCCACTTTTTTTTTCTAATTTTATTGTGTTTTAGGTGAAAGTTTATAGCGCAAATTAGCTTTTCATTAAAAAATACATACACAAATTATTTTGTGAGTTGGCTGCAATCCCTGCAATGTGTCAGCCCTTCCCCTTTCCCTTTACACCCGGGGTCCCCGTGTCCATTCAGCCAGGGTTCCTGTCCTTTCCTGCTTTCTCGTCTTTGCTTTTGGGCAGGTGTTGCCCATCCGGTCTTCTATACTTGGTTAAACTAAGAAGCACATTCCTCACGTCTGTTATTATTTGCTTTATAAGCCTATCTAATCTTTGGCTAAAAGGTGGACTTCAGGAGTTTGCTTCAGTTCTGAGTTAGCAGGGGGTCCGGTGACTAGAGTCTTGGTGGTTCTTCCAGTCTTCTGTCAGACCAGTAAGTCTGGTCTTTTTTTGTGAATTTGATTTTTGTTCTACATTCTTCTCCCGCTCTGTCCAGAACCCTCTATTGTGGTTCCTGTCAGAGTGGTTGGTGGTGGTAGCCAGGCACCATCTAGTTCTTCTGGGTTCAGGCTGGTGGAGGCTGTGGCTCACGTGGTCCATAAGTCCTTTGGACTAATATTTTCCCTGTGTCTTTGGTTTTTTTTATTCTCCTTTGCTCCGAATGTGATGGAACCAATAGATATATTTTAGACGGCCACTCTCAAGCTTTTAAAACCCCAGATGCACTTACCAAAGTAGGATGTAGAACATTTTCTTTTATGACCTGTTGCGCAAACTGACCTAGATATCTCCTGAGACCATGGTCCCCAGCCCTCAGACCCAGTAACTCAAGGTGTTTCGATGTGTCTAGGAACCTTCTATGGCTTTGCCTTGGTCAAGTTGGGCTGACTTCCCCTACACTGTGTGTTGTCTTTCCCTTCACCAAAGTTAACGCTTGTCTACTACCTAGTTAGTGATTTCCCCTCCTTCATTAACTTCTTTATGTTTAAGTGCTGTATCTTTTCTTCTGTGTTTCAAATATGAATTCTGAATGAGATTAACAATTCTATATACTTACTTTATCTTACAGTGTACCTGTAACAGTCTCAAAAAAGCAATACCCATATTATTATTAACGATAGCAACAAAAAATTACTGAATGTTAAGATATAGCCCACTAGGGGGGATGTCCAGTCAAATACTCCTTTAAAGTCAGTTGAAACAATGCTTCTTATAGATCTTGTAGAGATCTTCTTCATTCCACTTTGTAGAGCCATGGTTTATCCAGTCTGCTGCCTAAAGATGGACGTCTGGAAAACCCATTTTTGGTATCAATCATTTCAGTTAGAGCAGGAACCCCTTCTTATCCAATCCCAGCTCCCTGCTCCTATCTGGAAGGAGAAAGCCTTCTCCCCTTCCCAGTGAGAACCGGTTATCAGGGTTGCTGCTAATGGCTCACCCGAATGTCAGCGTCCCCTGCACTGGTAAGATCCTGGCACTGTAAGTTGTAGCCTCCTTCCCAGCTGGAGAGAATGAGCTGCCCAGGAAACAAGAAAGGAAGAAATCAACACAAGGATTTGGACACAAATCGAATCTCCCGTTCATGTTTCTGATCCGCATCTACTCAAGGTTTGAACAGAACCCTCCCAGAATTTGACTTGATCCTATCTTCAAACACATAGTATCAAAGGATCTAATTCTTGCTGCTGAACTGAAATCAACAGTTATTCTCCTTAAGTAATGCATGTTTACATAAATATAGTGCAGAATTAATTGAATGTAAAGAAATGTGCAGAAATGACACTAAAATTTGAGTAATATTTTATATTGGCTTATAATATATAAATATCTTATTTGATCATCTCAATTTTATGAAACAGGTATTTATTGCCATTTTATACATATAAAAATCAGGGCTCAGAAAGGTTCCTAAACTACGTTCCTTCATTGTATTTTTTGCTTGATAACTAAACACTCATTTCCCCTTTACTCTTAAAAACCAAAAAGCTCTCTAAAATCCGTGCCTTTTTTTTTTTATCATCTTTGTACCTATAGCTCCTTGCCCAATGCCTGGCACACGGTAAGCCCTCAATAAATATTTGAGGAGTAAATGATTTTCTCAAGATGGTTAGAAAATGGTAGAACAATGACTAGGGTTTAGACCTTCTGATTCCTCATCTAGCATTCTATCTATCCACAGTATCATGGGAAGATGAACATTTTATTCTATGAAAAAATACGAAAGTACTCTTCTCCCTTCTTTCTCATTGTTATTGTAGGAACTTAAAATTCTAGAGAGTAAGGCATTTGGCGTTAATTGCCATCAGGTACTATGTGCAAAAAGCCCACTATTTTCTGCTGTCTGTCAGATGTATAAAGTAGAGCTCTGCTAAAGTGCATACACAGAGCAGTGACAGACGGGTGTTAGTTAAACATGAAAAAGAAATCAACTGAAAAATACCATTTACAGTATTTTAGAACCCTTGTGAGTATTCCCTCCACTGTCCTGATCTATTTCTTTTTCCTTCTTTTTTTTTTTTTCTAACAAAGGCACCTTTCAGTTAACATCATAATTGAAGATAATCAGAATGAATTAATCTAGTAGGAAAAAAAAGCATGCATTTTCCTAATGGGCCCTATTACAAACCAAGTCATCCCCCACTTCCCTGAGGAGCTTTAAACTCTGGGTTCTCCGGTGGGAACCACTGCAGGCTAGGGGGGTACCTAGGAATACCCTCAAATCTATGTAAATTTTTGAGTGTTAGTGTATTTTTTCAAAATAAGAAAGCTGTTGAACTTTCTGCAGAAAAATGAATTAAAAACCTTTATGGCCGGGCTGCAGTTCTGGAGTAAGGGGCTCTAGTCTCTACTTTGTATGCTGAAAATACAGAGGCAGAGGAACCCCTAAGCGTGGAGACAGGGCAGGTCCTTGGTCTCCCTGCAGCATTTCCTGCTTTAGTCAGGTGTGTCCCAGCCGTCTCCATCTCTGGGGCACCTCTGCAGAACAACTTGACAGTTTAGTAACTGAAGGGCAGAATTAAGCATGAAGCTAAGGGAGGCCCTGCCTGTCTCACCCTGGACCACCCCTAATCCCATAGCCGGGCTGATGTGCATAAATCATCCAATCTATGTGTTGAAGAGTAGGAAATAAATAGCCTTCAAGAGATGTGGCCTAAATCACTCCAAAATATATCCACCAGCCTGTCCCTGTCTCTACCATCTAATCCAAGCCACTACCATCTGTGCCTGCAGTACTGGAATTCTCTCCCAACTAGACCGGTTTGCTTCCATCCTTGCTCCCAGCTCATCCTTGATAGTGTGGGTAGCAGCCAGAGTGATCCACTTAACTACAGACAGAGTGACAGAGCTGTAACTCAAATTCTGCGTCCACAACACCGAAGGAATACCAGCTGGGTATTGGAGGTGCTGAGGCAGATAGACCTTCAGGCTGGCTCCTCTGATGCAGCTGCTCCTTCTGACAACAAGGCAGGGAAGAGTGTCTTTTCCTTCGCTGTATATGGAAATTAACCCTGTAAATTGCTATCTATCTTGCAAGTTGACTTAGGAGGGAGTGAACTAAAATTCGCCTTCTAGAGAACTTAAAATAAAAATCATCCTTCCAGCATGGCTTTCCTGACCCCAAATTCCATCTCCTGCACTCTGACAAGGCCTAAAATCCCATTATCAGAGTTTCAGCACATTCTTTTAAGGCAATGTCTATTATCTACTATTAGAATAATTCACAAAATAAACTTTATAGGTGAGAGAACCTACATTTTAAGGTAAGGATTGATTTTCTTTTAGAATTCAAGTATACCAGGAAGAGAGTTTATACTTGTGCCATTAACAGACACTTATACCTTGTAGGAACGATTTTATTTTAACTTTTCCCTAAGAAAGATTCTGGTAGGTTTTTGTTCTCTTTGTCTCTCTCCTGCTCTCATTCTCTTTCTTTGCTAGCAGAGGCTCATTTAACATGTTTAGATTTCTGCTGTATTACAGTAAAATATCTTTGGTTTTATAGGCAGGGCAATTGTTACTTTGTCGTAAAATTACTTGGGCTTGGTGCCTTACAAAGGATGGGAAGTACATGATGTCACGTGGGCGGCTAGAGCCAAGATGGAATGCCACTCAGACCTCCCGAGCTCAGTCCTGAGAAACTGCTCTGCCATTGCCATGGTGGTCCAAAGATACAGGGATCTACTTTAAGGGGACATATATTTGCATTTTAGTCAAACTAACTGTGTTTAAGTCAATTTAAAAATTACTGTTACTAAACAGCTGTCTATTCTCAGGCAAATGTGTAACATTTCCAAGGCTCATTGTCATAATCTGTACAAGGAGAGAACTGTAACACAGGATCTTTAAAGGCCCTTTCTGATCTCAATTGTAATTCTAAATTACAATGAAAAAGACTAAACATCTCAGAGGAAATTCAAGTTAGAGATAAGGTCTTCCAGGCTTCCTGAAGGCATAAAACCAAACAATGAAACAAGTCCTCGAGGTCTTGAATGGTTTTGATAGCAACCTCGGATAGTTCAGGTATGCTAAATTCACTTACTCCTAAGAGTTGCCCAGTTACTGGCTTGGAGCCACATAAACACTAACCTCTGCCAGCATATATACAGAGAGAAGTGTGATTCCAAGGTTATACAAGGTGAGGATACCCCTGAGAGAAAGAGCAGGTCTGTTCTTCATGTATCTGTTGCCCAACCATATGGAAAGCAGGTACATGACAGTAAGCAAAAGGGTAGGTAGGTAAGAGTCCAACATGAACCATCCTCTGACTCGAGAATCTGAAAAGAAACACAGTCGTGAAAATCCTGAATAATAACAATTGTGTTCAGTCTGTAAAATACCGTCATGTGTATTTTATTTGTACGTACCAAACACAACAGGAACAAATATGGCACATCATTAAGTAAACTGGGTTTAGGTTGTAGGAGTTCAGAGGAAGAACAATGGTGTTGGGGGCGGGGGGCCGCTGGGATAATTAAGGAAGGTTTTGTGGAGCAAACAGGGCTTGACGGAACACAGACAAGGAAAGAAATAAAAGGTGGGAAATGACAGGTCTTGAAGGTCTACTTTGGAACAGTTACTGTGTTCATTCTAACTGAGTTCATATGAAGTAAGTAGCTGCTCTGATGCTCTTTTCTTGTTCTCCTCGGCACTCCCACAGCAGTCTCAGTCTGTCTTCTTGAGCTAGCCTGCCCTGTCTACCAGCAGTCTCTCTTTAAACCGCGCCGCCCTACAGATGGCGCGCCACTTCTACAAGAAAAGTGTCTTCTCATGTTTTACCTGTCCAGTCGCTGACACTGTAAAGTTCTTCTGTTTGTGGCAGAGATGGAAAGGTGAGAACGGAGGGCCTGTCTTCACTCATGTGATTCACAGGTAGGACAGGTCATACATCCAGCTATGCACTTGTCATAAACATGTGTCAGTCTCTGTATGTCCATCCTCAAACCAATCTCATCCTTCAACGCCCAGATGAAGACCCCACCTTCTGAAGGGAGCCACTTCCTACTGCTCCTTCATAACTACAGCTCCTCATTTGAATAGCAAAATAAAAATGGCCATTTTATACTTTATTATAACTAACATTTACTGAGCACTGTGCCAGGAACTGTTCTAAAGTTTTTCCATGTGTTAACTTATTTAATTCTCAAAGCAACCCTGTTATATAGGTGATAGTATTATCCCAAGGAGCCCTGGTGGCACAGTGGTTAAGGCGCTCAGCTGCTAACTGAAAGGTTGGCGGTTCGAACCTACCAGCTGCTCTGCGGGAGAAAGATGTGGCAGCCGTAAAAGTTTACAGCCTTGGAAACTCTAAGGGGCGATTCTGCTCTGTCCTACAGGGTCACTATGAGTCAGAATTGACTTGATGGCAGTGGGTTTCATTTATTATTACCCCCAGTTTACATGTGAGAAACCCTGAGCCACAGAGAATAAAAATTAAATAACTTGGTAATAAAAAGGTAAATAAAGGTAAACACAAAATAACAATTGTGTTCAGTCTGTATTTTGATGTTATTTTGATGATGTTGTGGGTTGAATTGTGTTCTCCTAAAAGATATGCTGAAGCCCTAAGCCCTAGTACATGTGAACATGCCTTGTTTGGAAATTGGGTCTTTACAGATGTGAGCAAGTTGAGATGAGGTCATACTGGCTTAGGGTGGGCCCCAAATCCCATGACTGCTGTCTTTATAAGACAGGACATAGAAAGTTCTAGAACACCATATGAAAACACAGGCAGAGGTTAGAGCATTGCTTTTACAAGTCAAGGAGTGCCAGCAACCACCAGAAGCTAGAAGAGAGGCATGAAACAGATTCTCTCACAGAATCTTACAGAATTGTGAGAGAATAAATTTCTGTTGTTTTGAGCCACCCAGTTTGTGGTACGTTGTTACAGCAGCCCTGGGAAGCTCATACACATGGTTTCGTGCTTAACTGCTTCCCAGCAGTTTCAGAGGTGTCAGCTTTACCTCCTCAGCTAGAGTGTACACGCCAGGACACAGAGATTAGGTCTTACGTTTCGTCTGTCTCGCTTATGACTTATACCTACTTAGCACCGAGGTGAGAGGAAACATTCGTTAAATGGAGTCAAGAGCATGTTGTAAAACCAATACAACACTTAAGCTTTTCTTTTTCTTTTGTCATGGACCTGTAAATGTTGGCTGCAGTTGTCAAGGACGGTCAGAATTGTTCCATCCATAATATGGGAGCAAATACTTGCAATGACACTTATCTTTGGGATTTGAAAATTGTTTGCTCTGCCTGTGTGTCAGGCATGTGCCCAGAACAATATCCCTTGATGGTTCTAGTATCACATAGGTAAAAATCAGAAAACACTGGCAGCCACCTAGAGGTTTACTTTTCTCACTTTTAAGAAGGAGAGAAGGATTCCTGGCCTAGGTGCTAGAAATCCTGTCACTGAGGAGGTCCTCTGATTTGGTTATTAACTGTCAATTTTACAATCTTCTTCCTACAAGGAAACTTCCACAAAAACGACCAGCTGAGTAAACAACTACAATCCCATCGTTAATTGATCCCATATCTGCATAATTCCAGATCTCACATGACCTTACTGATGGCAAAGTTCAGTCTGAACTCAGCTTAGAGATATTGTTGTTTAACTCTCTAATGGAAAGCCAAATTCACAACGAAAATGACAGTTCCTCCATGTATCCTGCATGCCTAAGTTACAGGGTGATGCCTGCTACACCGGGCCATTCTCTTTCCTACCCACTAGAGCTTATAAGGTAGAGAAAATATTAGCATAGATTACCAAAATAATCTCTGTCTACTTCCCAGAACATCATGACAATAAAATGGAAAAAACAAAAAAGCTATGTGGAAGTATTTAAAAAAAATAAACTTTATCATTACTGAGCATCGTTATATTAAAACTATATTAAAAAAAAACCATTCACTTGGAATAGTTTATGGAGCCTGTCTTGAAACTGGAGAATGGTCTCAACGACCCTAAGTCTCTATGCGAGTCTGTTTGATGATTCTGAGAAACAGGAAAAACTCATTCACAACATCACACTTGACAAACCAACAACAACAACAAAAAAAACCAAAGCCATTGCCGTCGAGTCAATTCTGACTCATAGCGACCCTACAGCACAGAGTAGAAGTGCCCCACACAGTTTCCAAGGAGAGCCTGGTGGATCTGAACTGCCAACCTTTTGGTCAGCAGCCGTAGCTCTAACCACCAAGGTTTTCATAGTGATTAGGAAATAACCTGAAAAGAATTACGGATTTTGCACACTTTTGTGAACCAGCTAGGCTCAAAGTAAAATGAGACATGTGGTCTAGAATCTGTTCATTTATTTGTAAGATATATGGGTGGTACCCCGCCATGCGTCTGTCAGTTTGTCATACTATGGGGGCTTGCGTGTTGCTGTGATGCCGGAAGCTATGCCACCGGTATTCAGATACCAGCAGGGTCACCCATGGAGGACAGGTTTCAGCTGAACTTCCAGACTAAGACAGACTAGGATGAAGGACCCGGCAGTCTACTTCTGAAAAGCATTAGCCAGTGAAAACCTTATGAATAGCAGCGGAACACTGACTGATAAAGTGCTGGAAGATGAGCCCCCCAGGTTGGAAGACACTCAAAACATGACTGGGGAAGAGCTGCCTCCTCAAAGTAGAGTCGACCTTAATGACGTGGACGGAGTAAAGCTTCCGGGACCTTCATTTGCTGAGGCGGCATGACTCAAAATGAGAAGAAACAGCTCGAAACACCCATTAATAATCGGAACCTGAATGTATGAAATATGAATCCAGGAAAATTGGAAATTGTCAAAAATGAAATGGAATGCATAAACATCGATATCCTAGGCATTAGCGAGCTGAAATGGACTGGTATTGGCCATTTTGAATCAGGCAATCATATAGTCTACTATGCTGGGAATGATAACTCGAAGAGGAATGGTGTTGCATTCATCGTTAAAAAGAACATTTCAAGGTTTATCTTGAAGTACAATGCTGTCCGTGATAGGATAATATCCATATGCCTACAAGGAAGACCAGTTAATACGACTCTTATTCAAATTTATGCACCAACCACTAGGGCCAAAGATGAATAGAAGACTTATATCAGCTGCTGCAGTTTGAAACTGATTGAACATGCAATCAAGATGTATTGATAATTACTGGCGATTGGAATGTGAAAGTTGAAAACAAGGAAGAAGGATCAGTAGTTGGAAAATATGGCCTTGGTGACAGAAACAATGCCAGAGATTTAATGATAGAATTTTGCTAAACCAACGACTTCTTCACTGCAAATACCCTCTTTCACCAACATAGACGGCAACTATACACATGCATCTTGCCAGATGGAACACACAGAAATCAAATTAACTACATCTGTGCAAAGAGACGGTGGAAAAGCTCAATATCACCAGTCAGAGCAAGGCCAGGGGCTGACTGTGGAACAGACCATCAATTGCTCATATGCAAGTTCAAGCTGAAAATGAAGAAAATCAGAGCAAGTCCATGAGAGCCAAAATATGACCTTGAGTATATCCCACCTGAATTTAGAGACCATCTGAAGAACAGATTTGAAGCATTGAACACTAGTGACCAAAGACCAGACGAGCTATGGAATGACATCAAGGACATCATCCATGAAGAAAGCAAGAGGTCACTGTAAAGACAGGAAAGAAAGAAAAGACCAAGATGAATGTCAGAGAAGACTCTGAAACTTGCTCTTGAGCATCGAGCAGCTAAAGCAAAAGGAAGAATTGATGAAGTAAAAGAACTGAACGGAAGATTTCAAAGGGCCTCTCGAGAAGACAAAGTAAAGTATTATAATGACATGGGCAAAGAGCTGGAGATGGAAAACCAAAAGGGAAGAACACGCTCGGCATTTCTCAAGCTGAAAGAACTGAAGAAAAAATTCAAGCCTCCAGTTGCCATAGTGAAGGATTCCATGGGGAAAATATTAAACGACGCAGGAAGCATCAAAAGAAGATGGAAGGAATACACAGAGTCATTATACCAAAAAGAATTGGTCGATATTCAACCATTTGAAGAGGTGGCATATGATCAGGAACTGAAGGAAGGAAGTCCAAGCTACTCTGAAAGCATTGGCGAAAAACAAGGCTCCAGGAATTGATGGAATATCAATTGAGATGTTTTGACCAACCGATGCAGCACTGGAGGTGTTTACTCGTCTATGCCAAGAAATATGGAAGACAGCTTCCTGGCCAACTGCCTGGAAGAGATCCATATTTATGCCTATTCCCAGGAAAGGTGATCCAACCAAATGTGGAAATTATAGAACAATATCATTAATATCACACGCAAGCAAAATTTTGCTGAAGATCATTCAAAAACAGCTGCAGCAGTATATCGACAGGGAACTGCCAGAAATTCAGGCCGGTTTCAGAAGAGGACGCGGAACCAGGGATATCATAGCTGATGTCAGATGGATCCTGGCTGAAAGCAGAGAATACCACAAGGATGTTTACCTGTGTTTAATTGACTTTGCAAAGGCATTCGACTGTGTGGATCATAACAAACTACGGATAACACTGCGAAGAATGGGAATTCCAGAACACTTAAGTGTGCTCATGAGGAACCTTTACATAGATCATGAGGCAGTTGTTCGGACAGAACAAGGGGATACTGAGTGGTTTAAAGTCAGGAAAGGTGTGTGTCAGGGTTGTATTCTTTCACCGTACCTATTCAATCTGTATGCTGAGCAAATAATATGAGAAGCTGGACTATATGAAGAAGAACGGGGCATCAGGATTGGAGAAAGACTCATTAACAACCTGAGTTATGCAGATGACACAACCTTGCTTGCTGAAAGTGAAGAGGACTTGAAGCACTTACTAATGAAGATCAAAGACCACAGCCTTCAGTCTGGATTGCACCTCAACATAAAGAAAACAAAAATCCTCACAACTGGACCAATGAGCAACATCATGATAAGTGGAGAAAAGATTGAAGTTGTGAAGGATTTCATTTTACTTGGATCCACAATCAACAGCCACGGAAGCAGCAGTCAAGAAATCAAAAGACGTGTTGCATTGGGTAAATCTGCTCCAAAAAAAAAAAAAAAGGAACTCTTTAAAGTGTTGAAGAGCAAAGATGTCACCTTGAAGACTAAGGTGCGCCTGACCCAGGCCATGGTGTTTTCAATCACATCGTATGCATGTGAAAGCTGGAAAATGATAAGGAAGACCAGAGAAGAATTGAGGCCTTTGAATTGTGGTGTTGGCGAAGAATATTGAATATACCATGAACTGCGAAAAGAATGAACCAATCTGTCTTAGAAGAAGTACAACCAGGATGCTTCTTAGAAGCAAGGATGGCAAGACTGCGTCTTACATACTTTGGACATGTTGTCAGGAGGGATCAGTCCCTGGAGAAGGACATCATGCTTGGCAGAGCACAGGGTCAACGGAAAAGAGGAAGACCCTCAACGAGGTGGATTGACACAATGGCTGCAACAATGAGCTCAAGCATAACAATGATTGTGAGGATGGCGCAGGACTGGGCAGTGTTTCATTGTTGTGCATGGGGTTGCTATGAGTTGGAACTGACTCAACGGCACCTAACAACAACATGGGTGGTACAAATGGTTAACACACTCAGCTGCTAACCAAAAGGTTGAAGGTTCAAGTTTACCCAGAGGTGCCTCTGAAGAAAGACCTGGCCATCTACTTACAAAAAATCAGCCACTGAAAATCCTAGGTTGTAGTTCTTCTCTGACACACCCGGGGTCACCATGAGTTGGAGTCAAACTGACAGCAACTTTTGTTTTTCTTTTTTTTTTAATATGTTCCTAAGACTGTGATAAAATGGTGAGCAAAATGGTCATGGTTCCTGAGCTCACAGGAGAATGAGATAACTACAATAATGAACTACATGAAGAAAATAAACAGACGTTGAGGTAGAGAATAATGAGAGGCCTGCTTTAGATCACGGAAAGCCTATCTCAGAAGGTAATAGTTAAGCCGATACCTGAAGTATGAGAAGGAGGTAACCGTGTGGGGGGTAGGGTGCAGCAGGAGATATTAGGGAGGAATTCCAGGCATAGGAACAGCACAGAAAAGAATCTTAACACATTTGAGGTGCTAAAAGACGTCTAGAGCGGCCACGTCAAAGTAAGTGAGGAAGAGCTGAGTTGTAGAGAACGGACGGGGCTCAGTAACACACGGGTATGTAAACAGGCCTATGTAATCCATGACAGGAAGTTTGGTTTTTATCTTAGGGCATCGGACAGGCACCAGTGAGTTTTACGCTAGAGTGCCACACATGATTTCAGTTTCCAAAATATGATTTTGGCTGATGGTTAATAAATGATGACAGGAGGGGACACTAGTTAGGGGGCCACTGCAGCAGTGTCAGGGGCTGGCGATGGAGGAATGACTGAGCAGCTCCTAAACTGACCCCAATGGCCCTGGGCAGAGAAGCTCGCACATCTTCAGCAGGCATTTAACTAGATAGATAAAGGCAGAGATGTGACGGATGGTGAGGACGGTGGGTGAATGGGTGGTGGAGAGAGGAAAAGAAAGAAGAGAAATAATTACAAGAAAATCTACAGCCTGGCTTTAGTAGCCAGAGGAAAGTACTGTAGTTCATTCCCTTCCTGCTTCCTGCTCCACAGAACTTCTTTAATCCCAGGAGAGGGTGGGCAGGAGAATTAGGGGGCCTTCCATATGTTCTGGGAAAAGTACATCAAAGGTGAGGAAACTTAAGTTTCTAAAGGCTAAGTACCATGGTATTTTCAAGACATCAGAAATTACATAAGCCTCTCTGTAACTAAATGTATTCTTGTTTTCCTTCCACCTTAAGCTCTCAAGTAGCTCACTTACCTCGAGGTCCAAACATATAGTCCAAAAAAGCATTGATTTCACCATCAACAGCCTTTAGTTGTTCCTTAAAAGATAAAGAAAAAACGATTTAAGTAAGTTTTTGGAAAACTCTCAAAATAAAGCAACAACAGCATGTAGTTGACAGAACCTCCAAAGGTCCCTGCTCCAAGGACTTTTGACTACAAAGATGTAAAGGAAATGGACAGATAAAGGTGGCCTCACCTTTCACAAGCCTGAAAGGGTTTGCAAGGAAATGACTGCTCTTTCATTTCCTTAGGCAAGAAGAGTCCTGGAAAATAGGCTTGATGCATTTAAACATGCAAAGGTTAAAAAACAAAACAAAACAAAACAAAAAAACCCATTGTCTTCGAGTCCGACTTAAAGTGACCCTATAGGACATTTTTTTTGGTTTATAGAAGACAGTAGAACTGCTCCATAGGATTTCTAAGGAGCAGCTGGTGGTTTCAAAGAGCTGGTTGACCCAGTTTCCCAGCCAGGGCCCTAGGGCCCAAGGGTGGTGGGATGCACTGTACCACCAGGGCTCCTATTAAATTGTTATTGACCTTAATTCCATTAACTTATAAAATGCTTAGAGCATAAGCTGTTCCATAAGCAACTTCTATTGTTCCAATAAACAGGAGTTGTGTGTGTATTTCAAATGACAATTCAGCTGAAACAAAAAAAAAAACCAACCCATTGCCGTCGAGTTGATTCCGGCTCATAGTGACCCTACAGGACAGAGTAGAACTGCCCCATAGTTTCCAAGGAGCGCCTGGAGGATCTGAACTGCTGACTCCTTGGTTAGCGGCCATAGCACTTAACCTGAAATGTATTTCAAAAAGCTCAATCTAAAGCTTTAAAAAGGACTTCAAGTGAGGAAAATTGAGCACTACAGGTGTTTTTTCTATTGCCTTTATGTTTTGTTTTCAAAATATCTTTTATACATTAACAAAGACTTAATATTACAGTAAATAGTATCACTTGGGTTGCCAGATTATTATTTTAATTGAATTCAGGCTAGAGTGGAAACTTGCTGTTAAGAATCTTTAAGTTGATAAGCTGGGTGCTGCCTCTTGGTTTAGCTCCTATTTGTGCTGGTTAGCTATTACATTGCTCAAAATACCTGCTAAGGATTTCTACACTCCTGCTACGAAGACCCCTTTAGGCTCCAGGAATGGAGCACCTCCTTCAGCAAAAGGAGGAGAAGACAAAGCGCGACCCAGGGTTCCTGGGAAAGGATCTAATGACGCTCTTGGGACCGCGGATTGGTCCCTGGCTATATGTGAGCTGCAGATGATGGTCCCCCGGACGCTCATAAACAACATGCTCTATATTCAAGACCCGGAGTGCAGGCAAGACACCAAAACCCTCTCAGTCTCAAAGCAAATGGAAGTGCCAAAAAGGAGAATTAATTTACTGCTATCTGAAGAGAATCTGCTCGTTTAGTGACTGGCACATACCACTGAGACCTATTCCTGCTTCCTCACTGTCATCCTGGGATAAATTTCAAGGAAACAAAGGTCTCTGGACATTCTGCTTGGGAAGGAGGATGGGGATTAAAGACTAACATCGACTGAAAACCAAAAACCCAAACCCATTGCCGTCGAGTTGATTCTGACTCCTAGTGACCCTATAGGACAAAGCTGAACTACCCCATAGGGTTTCCAAGGAGCAACTAATGAATTCGAACTGCTGGCCTTTTGGTTAGCAGCCAAGCTCTTAACCATTGTGCCACCAGGGCTCCAACATTGATTAAAAAAACGAAAATCAAACCCGCTGCCGTCAAGTCGATTCTGACTCATAGTACCCTATAGGACAGAGTAGAACTGCCCCACAGTTTGCAAGGAGCGGCTAGTGGATTCGAACTGCTGACCTTTTGGTTAGCAGCTGAGCTCTTAACCACTATGCCACCAGGGTTTCCAGAACATTGATTAGCACTTACTACTTCTGGCCAGTGCATTGGGGACTTTATTTTCATTATTTCATATCTTTATAAAGTATCTGGGCTAAGCCAAGCCTGAAGTTTTTAAACAGTGATTCTGTCTTTGGTTTCTATACAGGACTTTGCCGGAGACCGCTGGACTTGAGAAAGGTCATTACTAACATCTCAGCGTGGCAGAGTATGATCTGTGTTGCTGCAGCAAAAAATGTTAACCTTACAGAGGTGCCCACTGTCAACCAATGAAATCGTCCTTCCATTGCCACATCTACCCACAAATGTTTACACTTTTTTGGTTTATTTGTTAAGGTTCAAAACCCATTTTCCAACATCTGTAGAGCTAAGAAAACTCCAATTAAAGGTCACAAAGCTTGTATTACTTCTATAATCTTGCAGAAACTTACAGTGCAAGAAGAGTAGAAACAAAAGAAAGGTAGGAGAGCAAAGGATATTTAAGAGGGAGGAATATATGCAGAGCTGAGAATGAACAGCGAGAAGCAAGAAGGGGCATTCCATTCTTTCATTCATTAATTTATTGCTTCACTGACAAATTATTTCAGCATTACCTGTGCC
Organism: Loxodonta africana; assembly: GCF_030014295.1. NCBI lineage: Eukaryota > Metazoa > Chordata > Mammalia > Proboscidea > Elephantidae > Loxodonta > Loxodonta africana. The sequence goes on from NC_087342.1 coordinate 52,673,070, forward strand.
AGCACATTAGACACTGAAACACAAAGTCAAATGAGACATGGAACTTATCTTCACATAGTTTGCAGTCTAGAGAGCGTAACTAAACCAGTTGCCATTGAGTCAATTCTGATTCATGTCGACCCCATGTGTGTCAGAGTAGAACTGTGCTCCACAGGGTTTTCAGTGGCTAAAAAGTACATCACCAGGCATTTCTTCTAAGGCACCTCTGGGTGGACTTGAACCATCAACCTTTCAGTTAGCAGCTGAGCATGTTAACCGTTTGCACCACCCAGGGATTCCAGAGAGCATAATAGACAATAAATAATTATGGTACCAGTGTCTTAAGTATTATGAGAGAGATTTACAGAGTACTGAGGAAGGAACTTTAATTTAGAGGCTTATCTGATGCTGTTGCTGAGTTTTAAAGAGTCTAGGAGGTTGTCTGGATGGAGGAGGAAAGAAGATTCCAGGAAGAATCAGCATATACAAATACATTAAGGCAGGGCTCACCTGGGGAACTTTTATGGCCAGGGTCTCTAGTGATCTGTATGATAAGATGAATAAAGCCAATGCTGGGGGATAAAAAACTATCTTCCTATGTCTCAGTTATTTAATATAGTTAGCAAGGATGTAGTCTTAAAAGATAATGTGATGAAATCAGTTGAATAAACCAAGACTTACACTGGATTAATAAGTACAGAGAGCTTGGTAGTACTAGGCTTCCCAACTGAAAATGAACACTTAGCACAGGATGAGAGAGCACGGCTCTGGGAAGTAACAGCTGTACACTAGGTTCTATATGTGTAAATGTAAAAAGCATGCTGGAAGATTTCTCCAGACTAAAACCATAGCCTACAAGCTAAGAACAACCGACAAACATCATGCAGCCATTTCAGTTACTCAACCAACGTTTTTAAACAGCTATTGTCTACATAATACTTGGTTGGAAATATGAAGAAAAAAGTGACAGAGTGTTTGACTCAAAGGCTTGTAGACAAATGGGGAAAGTGAGACATGTAAGTAGAGAAAGGTAAATAGCATACAACTGCGAGGAAGGAGATATACAAAACTGCCACAATGATGGACGACATCATAGGAGTGTGGACCTCAGATGAATTTTTTTTTTTATAATTTTTATTGTGCTTTTTTTTTTTAAGTGAAAGTTTACAAATCAAGTCAGTCTGTCACATACAAGCTTATATGCACCTTACTACATACTCCCATTTACTCTCCCCCTAATGAGTCAGCCTGCTCCCTCCTTGCGGTCTCTCTTTTCGTGACCGTTTTGCCAGTTTCTAACCCTCTCTACCCTCCCATCTCCCCTCCAGACAGGAGATGCCAACACAGTCTCAAGTGTCCACCTGATACAAGTAGCTCACTCTTCATCAGCATCTCTCCAACCCATTGTCCAGTCCCTTCCATATCTGATGAGGTGTCTTCGGGAATGGTTCCTGTCCTGGGCCAACAGAAGGTTTGGGGACCATGACTGCCGGGATTCTTCCAGTCTCAGTCAGACCATTAAGTCTGGTCTTTTTATGAGAATTTGGGGTCTGCATCCCACTGTTTTCCTGCTCCCTCAGGAGTTCTCTGTTGTGTTCCCTGTCAGGGCAGTCATCGGTTTGTAGCCGGGCACCATCTAGTTCTTCTGGTCTCAGGATGATGTAAGTCTCTAGTTCCTGTGGACCTTTCTGTCTCTTGGGCTCATAGTTATCAAATGCATTTTTAAAGATGGTTAGAATTTGGACAGATTAGAAGGTGCCCTTAGATCTGGCAAGAGCAGCTGTTGTTCTGAACTCCACACTTTAGAGGGCTCCACTCTAGTCCTCCTGTAGCCATACCCCGCCATAGAGGAAAAAAAATTTCTTCCAGCCAAGGGAACATGCCTACCCATGGCCACAATTTCTACCTCCCAAACTATGCTCCAGGTTCCCCAGGGCATACAAGTCTCTGCCCAAACAACCCTGAGCCCACATCCTGGACAGCTTTAGTGAGTTATCCTTGCTCACATAATAAAGTCCATGTTCCCTGGCTTCGGATTCAGTTTGGTGGCTATGTGTAGCAACTGTTGGAGGATGCAAAAATTGGAAGCTAAGAGGGCCTTATCTGTGTATCCCTGATAACCTATCAGAGCTGGTACAACCATTTTGGAAAACACTTTGGCAGTTTGGTTAAAAACGTAAACATAAACCTATCATGGTGCAGTGAATTATTTAATATGACCCTTCTAGCCCTAGTCTTGGAACTCTGGTGGTGTAGTGATTAAGAGCTTGGCTGCTAACCAAAATGTCGGCAGTTCAAATCTACCAGCCGCTCCTTGGAAACCCTATGGGGTGGTTCTACTGTGTCCTATAGTGTTGCTGTGAGTCAGAACCAACTCAACGGCACCCAACGACAACAGCCATAGTCTTTTTAACTCCCACTAAATGACTGGGTGGGACTATGCTAATGAGGGGATTGGCCAGTTTTGCCATCCTGCTAGCATTAAAGGGAGACACAGAGAGAGAATAGGGGCTGCAGCACAGAAGACAGAGGGAGAGCTGTAACACCAGGAGACAAACAGTGGCAGAGAAGTGGCAGCAGCAGAAACAAGAGACTAGCAGTAGATGGCACAGTGGGGTTCCTGGCCCATGGAGAGAGAAAGCTGAGTGCCTTTGGGCAGGAGGCTTGCGGGCAGAGTAGGGTGCCTTTGGGCACTTGGGGAGCTAGGTTTGCTGATCCAGGTAGCTAGAGTCAAGTGCCTTTGGGCTGATGCTTACTGGCGGACTGGGGTGCCTCAGGACACTTACTGGCAGAGCTAAAAGAGCTTTGTAACACTTGCCCAAGCAGGGTAGAAGCCTGGCCAAGGGGCTGCGGGACCGAGGGCCAGAGAGAGTCCTGCCTGCAGGCATGGCTGAGAAGAGGCTGTCCTGATGGAAGAACTGTATCCTGAGCTTTCCTGAACCTGAATTGTAACCTGTTACTTCCCTAATAAACCCCATAATCATGTGTATTGTCTGTGAATTTTGTGTGGACATTGCAACAAATTATCAAGCTCAGCAGAGAAGTAGGGAGTGCTATGTGAGGGATGGTTGGGATGAGAATTGGTAAAAAGGTTGGAGGGTGGAGGCATGTCTGACCTCCACCTCATAGCAATCAGCCTTAGGCTGTTATCTTGATTCTCCTTCCTCCTTGTGAAGTTAGATGAGGTCAGATGCCCCTGCTGTACCATTTTTACAGTTGGAAAAAAAAAAATGTTTTTTTTTTTTTTTTTTAGTCAGGAGTGGGATTTGTTGCAATGGCTCCAGGTTCATGGAAGCATGAGACTTAGGAAGTGAAAGAATGAAGGGGCTTGGGAAGTGAAACTTTTGATTCTTAGATGGTTACTTTGGTTCTTATTTGTAATGGCTGAAAGGAAAAAGAGATGTTATGCTACAGCTGAGCGTAGAAAGCCACATCAGGAGTGGCTCGGGGCAAGGGCCAGGCCAGTTAAATGGGATGACTGATAGGGGGTCAAGGTCTTCTGGTTCAGCCCAGCCAGAAGCATGAGGTCATATGCATATGGACAAAAAGACAGTCAAGGAGTGGAGAAGATGAAACTGGAGTGTTTAAAAAAGGGTTATATGTTTAGGATTATGTGTACAGTTCAAAGTACTATGGACATTGACCACCACTCATCTGTCAGTTTGTCATTCTGTGGTGGCCTGTGTATTGCTATGATGTTGGAAGCTATGTCACCAGTATTTCGAATATCAGAAAGGTCACTCACGATGGAGAAGATTCAGCAGAGCTTCCAACTAAGACAGAGTAAGATGTTAAAAAAAAAAAAAAAAGATGTTTACCAGTGTTTTATTGACTATGTAAAGACATTCAACTACGTGGATCATAACAAATTATGGATAACACTGCAAAGAAAAGGAATTCCAGAACACTTAATTGTGCTCATGAGGAACCTGTACATAGACCAAGAGACAACTGTTCAAATAGAACAAGGGGATGCTGCATGGTTTAAAGTCAGAAACGGTTTGCGTCAGGGTTGTATCCTTTCACCACACTTATTTAATCTGTATGCTGAGCAAATAATCTGAGAAGACAGGCTATATTAAGACTCATTAACAGTTGATATGCAGATGACACAACCTTACTTGCTGAAAATGACAAGGGCTTGAAGCACTTACTGATGAAGGTCAAAGACTATAGCCTTCAGTATGGATTACACGCCAACAAAAATCCTCATAACTGGATCAATAAGCAACATCATGATAAAGAGAAAAGATTGAAGTTGTCAAGGATTTCATTTTACTTGGATCCACCATCAACAGCCATGGAAGCAGCAGTCAAGAAATCACAGGATGCACTGCATTGGGCAAATCTGCTGCAAAGGCCTCTCTAAACTGTTAAAAAGCAAAGATGTCACTTTGAGGACTCAAGTGTGCCTGACCCAAGCCATGGTGTTTTCAATCACCTCATATGCATGTGAAAGCTGGACAATGAATCAGGAAGACTGAAGAAGAATTGATGCCTTTGAATTATGGTGTTGGCGAAGAACAAAAAATATACCACAGACTGCCAGAAGAATAAACAAATCTGTCTTAGAAGAAGTACAGCCATAATGGTCTTTAGAAGTGAGGATGGTGAGACCTTTCTCACATATTTTGGATATGTTATCAGGTGGGACGATTCCCTGGAGAAGGACATCATGCTTACCATCATGGATTGAATTGTGTCCCCCAAAAATATATGTATCAATTTGGCTAGGCTATGATTCCCAGTATTGTGTGATTGTCTACCATTTTGTCATCTGATGTGATTTTCCTATGTGTTGTAAATTCTACCTCTATGATGTTAATAAGGTGGGATAGGCAGCAGTTATGTTAATGCGCAGGACTCAACCTACAAGATTGGATTGTGTCTTGAGCCAATCTCTTTTGAGATATAAAAGAGAGAAGCAAGGAGAGATGGGAGACCTCTTGCTGCCAAGAACGCAGTGTTGGGAGCAGAGCGTGTCCTTTGGACCTAGGGTTCCTGTGTGGAGAAGCTCTTAGTCTAGGGGAAGATTGATGAGAAAGACCTTACTCCAGAGCCGACTGACAGAGAAAGCCTTTCCCTGGAGCTAATGCCCTGAATTTGGACTTCTGGCCTACTAGACTGGGAGAAAATAAACTTCTCTTTGTTAAAGTCAGTCACTTGTGCTGTTTCTATTATAGCAGCACTAGATAACTAAAACACTTGGTAAAGTAGATGGTCAGTGAAAAAGAGGAAGACCCTCAACAAGATGGATTGATAGTGACTGCAACAATGGGCCCAAACATAGCAAAGATTGTGAGGACAGTGAAGGACCAGGCACAGTATTTCATTCTGTTGAACATAGGGTCACTATGAGTCAGAATCGACCTGACTTGATGGCACCTAACAAGAACAATAACAAGGATAATGAATGTTTCTATTACCTAGTGGTTGTAAAACAAATGTAATGTATGATAGAAATGAATATTGGGTACTATAGATTACAGACAGCATGTAACTCCACCTTGAGCCAATACTTGATTGGATACGCTAAACAGGGAAGTAGGGTTTGCCTGAGGAAAACACAGGTTGTTCACTTCAATGCAGTTGTCCTGTGTTTACCTGAGCCCCACCCTAACCCTTCCAGGTCTGGGAATTTTCTATTTGCAAAGACATGCAGACCTACCCAGAACTGCTGAGAGAACAGAAGATGTGCATTTGAAAGAGAGACCTACAGTTAAAAAAAAAAAAAAAAAGACTGTTTTGCTTTTTCAATTTCCAGCAAACAAGCTGTTTGCCTTTGGGTGCACTGAGGCAGGAAAAGTCAGTGCCCATCAGAACACTCTTCCAGGCCTGGAGTTTAAAGGCAGCTGGTAAGTAGACAGTCTGGTATGTTCGCCTTGGGTGACCACCTGGGTCTACTCAATGAGTGGAAGTGGGGAAAGTGCAGCAATGAAGAAAAAAAAAAAAAAAGGAATGAAGAGACGGGCTTATTTTGGGCATGTTCCAGTTACCACTGTCGGCCTAGCCCACAAAGACCTGGGATGAGAGTGAGAGAGAAAGGGCTGGCTGGCCAAAAGTGCAGGGAGTTGTGTGGATTCCTGAGCTTACGGGTGGTGCCTGCTGACCGAGACCACAGGGGCTAGGGATAAAAGATGGAGCTGGCTGGTTTGAAGTGCAGGGAGGTGTGTGTGAACTCCCGAGTCTATAGCTGGTACCCACTGAGACCTAGCTTGGATGGCCAGGGATGAGCTGACCAGAAGCCAACCAAATGAAGAGAAAGGTGTTTGACATCGTGCACTGATGTAGAGTGTTGTAATTTGATGGCTTGTTCTGCACAGGACTTTACTTATAGATACAGATGCTCAAAGTTCCAACTGGAACAGAAGATTCTGAGAGAACTGGTTTGATTGGTATGGGCAATTTAAACACTGGCTATCTAAAACAGGGGAAGATAAAGGCATGAAATTGCTTACATGCTTTTGTGGGTGTGCTTACACTCAAAATGAGGGGGACAAGGGAGGATCCCCAATGAATAGATTGCTTCATTCTTGATGGGTCTGAGGAAGAGAGGGTTGAGGAAAATGTTGATAGAATTATATGATTCAGTTGTGAGTACTGATTGTTAAGGGTTAAATGTGATTGTAAAATCTGTAATTATAGAAGCCGTAACTGTGAAAGAGTGGACTAAGGGGGAGATAACTGCTGGACTGGAGTGTAGTGGCTGAACCAAAAGTCTTTTAAAGATTTTGCTATACTGACACTCATGAGGCTCAGAGCAAGGGAGTAATCTTCTCTCAGTTAAACTTTATCAGACACCAGGAAAGGTGAGGATAAGACAACTTTTGGAGAACCTGAACAGATCACATGGACACCTGCAGCAGACCTGAATGACTGGTACCTGAATAACCTCACTCTGAGAACTCTGCCCTACTGAAGGACTAATTGTTAATGACTGTTTTAAACTAGTAAAATGATTGGGAGAGGGAAGTTAATCCTTCAAGTATGAAAGGGTCAATGGCTAGAAAGAGCCAGGGGGTGGCCTGTGATGCAGTGAATTACTTAACATGGCCCTCCTAGGCACAGTTTTTGTAACTCCCATTAAATGACTTGGTGAGACTATGCAAAATGAGGTATATGGAACCTTAATGAGGGGATTGGTCAGTTTTGCCATCCCTCTAGGCTTAAAGGGAGACACTGAGACAGAGAGAGAGAGAGGAGCTGTAACATGTAAGACAGAGGTAGAGCTGTTTAACACTGGGAGATGGTGAGAAGTGGTGGCAGAGAAACAGCAGCAGGAGAGATCAGCAGGGGACAGCACGGTGGGCTTCCCAGCCCAGGGCATAAGAAAGCTGAGTGCCTTCCAGCAGGAGGCTTACTGGCAGAGTGAGGTGCCTCTGGGCACTTGTTGGAGCTAAGTTTGCCAACTCATGAAGCTAGACAGCTGAGCACCTGTGGGCAGAGGCTTACTGGCAGAGTGGGGTGCCTTGGGGTACGTACTGGCAGAGCTAAAAGAGCTTTGTAACACTTGCCTGAGTACGGCAGAGACCTGATTGAGCCACTCCATTTCTAGGTATTTACCCAGAAGAAACGAAAGCATATGCATATGTCCCTGCAATGACTTCAACAGAAATGTTCACAGCAGCTTTATTTTTAATAGCTAAAACTGGAAACAACCCAAATGTCTATCAACAGGTGAAAGGATAAACACATTGTGGTATAGCCATATAATGAAATACTACTCGGCAAAATAAAGAAATGAACTACTGATACACACAAGATGGATGACACTCAAAATTATGATGATGCATGAAAGAAGCCAGATTCTCCAAAGAGTACATACTATATATGATTATATTTATATAAAATTCTAGAAAGTACAAGTTTATATATAGTTACAGAAAATATAAGTGGTGGAAAAGCAGATAAGTGGTTGCCTGGGACTGCAAAGGCAGGGAGCAGACAGGGAGGGACTTACAAAGGGGCACGAGGGAACTTTTAGGGGTAATGGATATGTTCACTATTTTGATTGCAGTGATGGTCTGACAGGTGCATACATACGTCAAAGCTTATCAAACTGTATGCTTTAAATGTGTGCAGTTAGGCATGTCACAGGCAAATTGCTGAAAACCAAAGATGAAGGTAAATTATTTAAAGGGGGGGAAGGGTAAGAAACATTTTGTACGGAGAAACACTGATGAAAATAATTGCTGACTTCTCAGAAAAAATAGAGACTAAAAGGCAGAGAAATGATATCTTTCAAATGCTTAAAGAAAAAAAAAAAAAACTAAACCCTGTAAACCTAAAATCCTATATACAGTGAAAATATTCTGCAAAATTGAGGGTGAAATAAGGACTTTTCACATATGCAGCAGTGAGAGGCTCTGTAGCCAGTGGAACAGCAGTACAACATATGCTAAAGGATATCCTTCATGCCAAAGGGAAAAGATTCCATATGGAAAGTGGAATTTATAGGACAGAATCAAGAGCACCAGAAATGCAACTATCTATAACTTAGAGTACCCTAGAGCAATCTATCATCCACCCATCTGTTACTGCCAGCACGACCACCACCTCTAACACCATACCCATCCCTACCTCCAGAAATAGCTATGCATAACACCAAGGTAATGTCCTACACCCGTTCCTTGTTCTCCTGGTGGATTGGATCACCACGCACTCCTACCTCAGCTACTATTTTTTGTGGGTACCTGGGAAGCAAGACAGCCATGATGGGCACGCCCAGTTCTTCGCCACCATGATGCTGATTGAGATTCCCACCAGGCCAAAACTGCAACAGTTGGAGCTCAACATAAACCAGGAGCATCTCAGATGGGAGGCTATTCCCTGGTCTGTTACTGAAGGTGTGAATTTTGTGCTTCATCCTAGACAGCTTGATGGCCCAGCTTCTCTTTAGCAAAGGAGGCCTTGCAATCAGAATTGCTATCACCAGGATTAAGAGCTATATTCTACAGAAGCCGAGATAGGAAACAAGACAGAAATGAACACCACCACAACTCTGCCTGTGCTTTCTCTGCTCTCTAAGTAATAGACTCCAGGCTTTTTTCCCTCTCTTTCCTTTCCTTTTTCAGTTCCTTTAACTTCCGGGTTCTCTTTTTTCCTTCTTCCTTTTCTTTACTTCTTTTATTCTAGTTTTTCTTCCTCCCTTCCTCCCCTTCCGTTCCTCCGCCCTTTCCTCCCTCCCTCCCTCCCTCTTCTCCTTCCTTCCTTCCTTTATGTCTTAGGCATTCTGTGGTTTTCAGGATTAGTTACAATGAGTATTATATAAAAATCCAGTGCTTCCAGATCCTGGTGTTTGTCCCGTTTTGCTGATACAGTTTTACAGAACATTTTAAAGATGCATACTCGATCAGAATAGCTGTTCCCCACTGCCAGCTCCCTCCCTTACTGCTTTTAAAAGTGAACCAAACTCCATTAAGACCTCGAAACAGAGTACGTTTGAAAGAAGACACAATGACAAAATCCTTATTTTCTTCTTTTTCGTCTACGTCAGAGCAAACTAAATATATCTGAAGTGTTTGATGACAGTAAGTTGGGATGGAAAACCCTGCCAGCTTAGGAATATGTATCATATTTCAGGCTAACCAAATGCAACTCTGACAGCTTCCCAGGATCCTCAGGATCAAGGCTGAGCTGTACAGAACTGAGAGACGTGGCGGCGGCGTCTCCCCTCAGCGGCAAGGGTCCCATCACACAGTGGGTTCACTGTTGTTCTCGGGGCTTGGGTTGTTGTCAAATGTTGAAACCTCTTTTGGCCGACTCCTGCAGGATTGTTCCCAGTCAGTCTCTCATGTGCCTGCAGAAACTAAATGTATTCACTTTTGTGAATGACATTAGGTTTAGAATATGGCTAAAAGTGGACATAAAAAATACATACAAAATTCCTTGGCTTTCAAGCAGCTGATTTCACGCAGTGTGTGCTGATGCACATTTTACACTGATGCCCCTAAACAGCCCCATCTCCCCACCGCTGTACTTTAGAGGGAGCAACAGAGTAAATGAGGCTGCAGGCAGGCAGCGGCAGGGAATCCCCACACGTGCATGGAAACTGAATTGTTGGTATGTGTCTTATTGGATAATTTTCATAAGATTGAAACTCTCTAACTTAGGTTTTGAAGAATCTGGAGAACATCTATCTTTGGTTACCACAACTTTAGCTAGATATAAATGAACAGCAATGGTGAGCAATATTAGCTACTGTTTATCAAACACTTAATACGTGTCAGACATTTGATGCATGTTGTCTATTATTTTCACAAATGCCTTGCAAGTTGGGCAATATTCCCAATGTACAGATGTGAAAACTGAGGCTGCATGCTCACGAGTGGCAGGATAGTGTAAAATCTGACTGAAAATTGCTGTAATTTATATACATTCAGATTGAAAGGTTTCAGAGCTGGATAGCAGAGGAGGGTCTCTGTGTAGCTCATGTTCGCATTTCTTAAGCTGTAGCACATCTTAGGACACTACGCCAACAAAGACAATAGAGGTTCATTTCATTTCCACTCTGGGTAACCCCGAGGCTGTAGGATGATTCCACTCAATCAAACGGATAAAAACCCTTTTTAGGACAGGAAATATTACTGCAATTTATTTTTTTACATTCTGCTTCCCCCACCTTGGTTCTCTATCTCAATTCACTCAGTATCTGGTCAAATGGCAACTCCTGTGTGTTTCCCTGGTCCATCTCTCATGGGCCTAATTACAAAGGAGCAGGGAGGTTTCTGCTCTCTGACTTCCTTTTTTTTTTTTTTTGTATTCTCTATCCCCTGACCTGCTCTATTTTTCTTCACAGCACTTACTGTTACTTGAACTTTCACTGTCTAGTTGACTGGTTTATTATCAGGGCCCTCCACTAAAATGTAAGCTTCATCAGGCCATTGTATCCCCAGTTACGAGAACAGTGCCTAGCGCACGGTGGATGCTTAATATTTGTTGAATGAATTACTCAAACTGTCATTCTTCTGAGCCTTGACAACACTCACTTGATACTTATTTCATATTATTTTGCATCCTTAGTTAGTTACACTTTGATATATACGATGTTTTCCAAGTATTTTGAAAGATCCTTGATACCCAGTATGTCACCACGGTTCACTGGATCCAATTTTAGTTTTTGACTTTCTTTTTTGAACTCAAAACAAAAACTTTGGAAGTTTCTTTCAAAGAACAAAAGAGGCACTTTATTAAAAAAAAAAAAAAAGTAGAATAAAACTCATTCTATCTTGCAATTAACGTGGGTCCAATGGCATCTTTTTATAAATTGAAGATACATTATGGAATCTTAATGGTCTTCATTTTCCTGTATCTTAAAATGTTTTGCTATTTCATCATTCTAGGAATTTTGTCATCAATACTCATCAATCATTCCAGTTTATGTTAAAAAAGGAAAAGAAAACATAAGAATTATGGAATTGCCTAGAAGAACAATGCAATAGTCGAATAAGTCACCACTGGTGAATTATTAAGCCCCCTGGGTGGCACAGACGTAACGGGTTACGCACTTGGCTGCTAACTCAGCTCCGTTGGGTTTTCGCAGTCAGGAAAACCCTGTGCACTTCTACTCTGATACATGTGTGGTTGCCATGGGTCAGAGCTGACTGGACAGCAGCTGGTTTTTTCGGTTACTGCACCATCATTTTTCTTACTACTTTCCTCAAAGTATCACATCATGCTTCAAGAAGATATAAAAGAAATCTGGAGACAAATATCAATTTTCTTAAGCTTTTATTGAACACAGGTAAGAGTTCAGTATTTTTCATGCTCTGCCTATAATGACAAAGAGAAGAAAACTGACAGAGAAAGACATTTCAGACTTGTTAGATAATCAGAAGACAAATGCAAAGAAACAGATAACACTTTAGACTCTAGCGATGATGGTGAAAGTGAAAATAAAAGTGAAATTCCAGACTGAGTTTTCAGATGACAATATCCCCGATGGATTTTCTCAAATCAAGAATTGATGAGTGAACAATACATTGCTAAGAAAATATGGTATTCTCATTCAATTAGTCATTCAACAGGACGCACTTCTTCACACAAATATTTTGTGATAGGATTCTGGATCATCCTGTTTTGCTAAAATATATGTACAATATATATAATAATTTTTTAATCTTTTATGATATTGGGGCATCAAGATTTATTTAATATGGTGAAGTGAACAAATGCTGAAAGTAGGTGTATACAAAAGTGACTGGAAGAAAACAGACAATGTAGAAATGAAAAAACAATTGAATTGTACATTCTAATTGATTCTTATAAGTCTAAAAATGTAAATGCTTTTGCAATTATGGAGAAACAAAGATGGCTTTTTTTTTCAACAAAATTTTGAGCCATCAAAGATATTAAAAAAAAAAAATTCTTCAAGTATTATGTCTGACAATGTAAATTCAAGAAGAATCAGTGAAGCTGAGAAGCTGGAACCTATTAGAAATGTTATTTGAAATCTGGAGTCAATATTTAAAAGATGGTATGTTCCAGGTCATGCATGAGTATTCATAAGCAGTTAGTTGCACTCTGAAGACACTGCATATTTCAAATATTTATACCTTTAAAATCAAGAAAACCTGGAATAAAAATTTGGACTTGCTGTTTAAATTCTTACTAATTTTTTCTTTGGGGGGCTGGGCCATAAATTAAGGTTACTTTAATCTTATAAAGACTGGCTTCCAAAATGGCAGCACCAGCGTATTCCCTGACAATGCATGAAGAGTCCTGGATCCTCATGCCCTCACTGACACTTGGTGAGTTCTTATTAATGCTATTAATGAAGTTGTTTTCACTATCCCTTTATCCTAATTTCTGTAAATTATTCATCAAGTGACTTGAAAATATAAAAAATAATTAAAGTTCATTGAACCCAGATGGCAAATGAATATTATTTTCCTGGCGTACTGAGAATTAAAGCATACGACTGCAGCATATGTTTTTCTGTACCCCCAAACAATTACTTTCATGCGATGAGTCCAAAAATATTTATTAACTGCCTAATTGTATTATAAAGTAAGAGAAGCACACAGATTAAAGAGCTTTACTGACCATTGGAGCAGAACTTGTTCAGTACCTTCTTTCAAACCACTCAACCCTTGGAATTGTCTCTGTACAAAGATAAGAAGATCCTGGACCAAGTATGGCAGGTCTAATGCTGTTAGCTGCAAGATCCACTGTTTAGTTGATTTTTCCTTAGCTTTAATACTGCCAACACTACAGAAAAAAATCTGAATGCCCCCTCTGCTCTCAATACTTCTGCACCATACACTAAGAAGCAACAAACCAGAAGCATTGTGATTTAATGCAATGCTGTGCCATGAGAGACAGAGCTGGGAAACATCTCTAGCAGCCACCCTCCTTTCTAGACCATTACATTTGTCTGAGTACTGCAGGCCATGACAATAATGCTCAGGATTCAGGGAGCTGCATGCTCAAAAAAAGGGGGCTGTTAGTTTAGTTTCTGCTCTAGAAATAAACATTGGCACTGTGCAAGGTAAAACACCCTTCAAAGTCACAGATAAAACTTTAACGGAGAAGTCTACTGATTGCCTTTTGCAAAACAAAATGAAAAAAATATATATGACAAGATTCCTAATGACCGTTAGTTGTATCAATAGATAAAGTATATATATGATGCTGCAGATTATGAAGTAATTTAATTTAGATCAGTGCTCCTTAAATCCTAATGTTCATATAAACCACCTGGGAATTTCTCATTGGTTGGTCTGGAGTGGGGCCTGAGAGTATGCATTTTTAACAAGCTCCCAGGTGATGTCAATGCTGCTGGTCCATAGGCCACACTTTGGGTAGCAACAATTTGGACTGTGGTGTCCTGAAATTTGTTTGGATTATAATCAAAGTATTCATTTTTTGATGTGCTTTTATTATTAAAAAAAAAAAAAAAACAAGTACTTGCTTACTTTCTACGAGTCTACCGAATATTTTATTATATATTTTACTCTATGAAATTCAAACTTGTTATATACTTATTACGATGCCATTTATTTCACAGATATTTAGTTTGTATTAGTGGCTATGCAAACCCACTTTGTATCCACATTGCTCCTAACAGAAATAAATAAATCACTGTATATTTTCTGTATCTGAATACAGTATTCTGAAAGTAGTCTAATCAGGGATGGGTACAGAAAGATTGGTACCCCTCTTGATCAGGACATTATATTTGTATTAAAGTATTGTAAGACAGCATCTTGACACTGCACTGGCCCCTGTCAACAAACATCACTGGGTCGTTTTCATGTTAATTGCTGTCAAATTCCAGCCTTACCCATTCTATACTTATGCCAATGATTTTTTTTTTTTAACTTAAATTCAATTTTAAACTTTTATCCCTTTGAATTTTATGTTGCTCACTTCGGCCCCACCTTTGCATCCAGGTAACTCCAAATCCCTAAATATGAATTTGTTTTCCATTCAGGTTTAGTGTATTTAAAAACTTTGATGCCTTTATTCAAATTACTAATAAAAAGAAGTTGAATAATCTGGGGAAAAAAAAAATCCTTGAAGAATGCCTTTCTAGAAGCATTAAAGAATGCCTTTCTATAAGAAAGGAAGTCTTGACTTGAAACCAGCTAACATAAAGCACAAGCTTCATGTTAAGAAAGCTGGTTTAGCTAAATCAGTTATTTCACAAAGTCCAGACTATTTGCGTGTGCACGTACATGTACAAGTGTACAGCACATGCACAGGAAATGCTTTGGAAGGACACACCTCCAGCTGTTAACAAGGATTACTCCTGGGAGGGAAGGAGGATGGCGGGGGTCAGGGAAGCAAGGGGAAGGAGAAACTGCTACTTACTCTGTATACATCTGTAATGTTCTAGCTTCCAGCAATAAATCTTTACCAATATATCAATTGTATGTTACCATAAAACTCTAAGGGAAAATTGTTACTAGAATGACCATATAGGTGAGTTGTACAGTTTCTTCCAGGAGTCTTGAAAAAAAGTTTTTAATGAGTTAGAGTCTCTGTCTAAAATAAAAGGTTACAGGGGCCCTGGTGGCACAGTCGTTAAGTTCTACAGCTGCTAACCAAAAGGTCAGCAGTTCGAATCCACCAGCTGCTTCTTGGAAACCCTACAGGGCAGTTCTACTCTGTCCTCTAGGGTGATACGATGACATCAGATGACTAAAAGAGGGGCTGTATTTGAGAAATTCTTGACTAAGTACATAATACTTGTACAAGTAACTTAAATTTCCATCACATACATATTTGATTACATTGTATTGATTAAAAAAAAGATTAGTGATAATAGTAATCAGCCCGACTGTCTACAGAAATTGGCATTAAGCATTTAGTTAAATTTTGAATCTCATTACATACTCTAAGCTACCAAAACCCAACCACCTTCAAAAGATCAGTAAAACCAATAGCTGCCTACTCTAACCCTTCTCTATGGGGCTTTCAGACATGTTCAGAAGAGATACAAGAGGATGTTTAAATCTTCAGCTATTTCACTCTGCTTTATGCACTAACACAATAGGAATGAGGTGTCTGGATGAAAACTGACTCCATCCCTACCCTGAGAAGAGTTTTTCTTTAATCAAAACAAGCCCATGTAGGGCTTCCCTCAGTAAATCCTATAGTAGTCTGTCCTCAGAGTATTGGTCAGATTACCATTTTGTTAAAGGTAAAAACAGATTTTTTCCCCCTAGTAGGTTAAAACTGGTCCCCAGGTGGTGCGAATGATTATGCTAGGCTACTAACCTAAAGGTTGGCAGTTTGAACCCATCCAGTGGTATGATGTAAGAAAGGCCTGGCAATCTGCTTCCATAAAAATTACAGCCTAGGAAACCCTATGGAGCTCAGCTCTACAGTCAGAATCGCCTTCAGTCACAATTGATGGCAATGGGTTTGGTTTTTTGGTTTTAGGAAAATTACACAAAAATCAAAGCCCCAAAGCAAGCCTAGGCTAATGACCACCTCATTACTTTTATCATTACAAGTGTTTCTGTTCTTATTATTATCAATATCCGAATTCAGTGAAAAAATGCAGCACAAGCAGCACTGCCCAGCAAGCAGTTATCACCCCACAGACGTGGTGATGGAGGCTCAGTGGATGTGGCAACACCCAGGGAAGCAACAATGTTACCCCAGCAGAAGGGGATCTAAGCAAGAAAGGGCCATCCCCACAGATGGTAGGAAGTAACTAACCAGGATTATCCATGAACCACCTCTGAGAACATCTCAAAATAACTTCTGGGAATGTGTGTATGTCAGGGACCTTGTAAGAATCTGGGGTAATGACTGCTGAGACGTAAATGAAATATACACCAAGTATTATGAGTTAATACTCAGATTTGTATCTCTGGAGCACAGGCTGATCCATGGTCATCAAAGAAAGCCATGAGGTAAGCATATCTCATTGTTAAGTCTCAAAAATAGATTTAAAACACTTAAAAATATATTCACAAGGGGGTAAATGATTTGTGAATTACTTCACTGGAGACACAGAAATTTAGCAAGTATTTAAGAAACTGATTGTTTTACAAAATAATGCATAGTTTTAATAAACCTGTTGCCGTTCAGTTGATTCCGACTCAGTGACCCTACAGGACATAGCAGAACTGCCCCATAGGGCTTCCAAGGCTGTAATCTTTACCAAAGCAGACTGCTACATCTTTCTTCCACAGAGTGACTGGTGAATTCAAACCTCTATCCTTTCGGTTAGCAGCTGAGCACTTAACCACTGCAACACCAGGGCTCCTTTACTCTTAATAGTGAATATAATAATGTTACTTTCTTTCCAGTCATTTTTGAAGTATGGCCTTCTCTTCAAGCGTATAGAAATAAAATTCAAACACATTTTAATTTCATAATATTCCAGTCTCATTAAAAGATACTACACTTGGAAACCCTATGGGGCAGTTCTACTCTGTCCTATAGGGTCACTATGAGTTGGAATCGACTCGATGGCATTGAGTTTGGTTTGGTTTACATTTAGGGGAGGGTGGCATCAGCATAATGTCTGTGTAAGCAGCTTCACACTCCTGTATTACCATAAAAAACACCAAAAATCAAGCAGAAACTGATAGGACTCAAACTTTTCCCGAACTCTAAAAAACAGACTAAGGTTTAGAGCAACAAGGTGAATGATCAATCGAGAAAAAGGTAACTTCAAAATGATAGGAGAGCTTTGGTTTTCTACATGCCCACGGCCTACCACCCCCTAGGGTGAAGTTGTTGTTAGGTGCCATCGAGTCGGTTCTGACTCATAGAGACCCTATGCACAACAGAAGGAAACACTGCCCGGTCCTGTGCCATCCTTACCATCGTTGTTATGCTTGAGCTCATTGTTGCAGCCACTGTGTCAATCCACCTCATTGAGGGTCTTCCTCTTTTCCACTGACTCTGTACTCTGCCAAGCATGATGTCCTTGTCTAGGAACTGATCCTTCCTAACAACATGTCCAAAGTATGTAAGACACAGTTTCACCATCCTTGTCTCTAAGGAGCATTCTGGCCGCACTTCTTCCAAGACAGATTTGTTCCTTCTTTTGGCAGTCCGTGGTATATTCAATATTCTTTGCCAACACCACAATTCAAAAGCGTCAACTCTTCTTCGGTCTTCCTTATTCATTGTCCAGCTTTCACATGCATATAATGTGATTGAAAATACCATGGCTTGGGTCAGGCACACCTTAGTCTTCAGGGTGACAGCTTTGCTCTTCAAGACGTTGAAGAGGTCCTTTACAGCAGATTTGCCCATTGAAATGCGTCTTTTGATTTCTTGACTGCTGCTTCCATGGGTGTTGATTGTGAATCCAAGTAAAATGAAATCCTTGACAACTTCAAACTTTTCTCCGTTTATCATGATGTTGCTCATTGGTCCAGTTGTGAGGATTTTTGTTTTCTTTATGTTGAGGTGTAATCCATACTGAAGGCTGTGGTCTTTGATCTTCATTAGTAAGTGCTTCAAGTCCTCTTCACTTTCAGCAAGCAAGGTTGTGTCATCTGCATAACACAGGTTGTTAATGAGTCTTCCTCCAATCCTGATGCCCCGTTCTTCTTCATATAGTCCAGCTTCTCAGATTATTTGTTCAGCATACAGATTAAATACGTATGGTGAAAGAATACAACCCTGACGCACACCTTTCCTGACTTTAACCAATCAGTATCCCCTTGTTTTGTCCTCTTAATCTATGTAAAGGTTCCTCATGAGCACAATTAAGTGTTCTGGAATTCCCATTCTTCACAATATTATCCATAGTTTGTTATGATCCACATAGTTGAATGCCTTTGCATAATCAATAAAACACAGGTAAACACCTTCTGCTATTCTCTGCTTTCAACCAGGATCCATCTGACATCAATGATATCCCTGGTTCCACGTCCTCTTCTGAAACTGGCCTGAATTTCTGGCAGTTCCCTGTCGATATGCTGCTGCAGCTGTTTTTGAATGATCTTCAGCAAAATTTTGCTTGCGTGTGATATTAATGATATTGTTCTATAATTTCCACATTCGGTTGGATCACCTTTCTTGGGAATAAGCATAAATATGGATCTCTTCCAGGCAGTTGGCCAGGAAGCTGTCTTCCATATTTCTTGGCATAGACGAGTGAGCACCTCCACCGCTGCATCTGTTTGTTGAAACATCTCAATTGATATTCCATCAATTCCTGGAGCCTTGTTTTTCACCAATGCCTTCAGAGCAGCTTGGACTTCTTCCTTCAGTACCATCGGTTCCTGATCATATGCCATCTCTTCAAATGGTTGAATATTGACTAATTCTTTTTGGTATAATGACTCTGTGTATTCCTTCCATCTTCTTTTGATGCTTTCTGCGTCATTTAATATTTTCCCCATGGAATCCTTCACTATTGCAACTTGAGGCTTGAATTTTTTCTTCAGTTCTTTCAGCTTGAGAAACGCCGAGCGTGTTCTTCCCTTTTGGTTTTCCATCTCCAGCTCTTTGCACATGTCATTATAATACTTTACTTTGTCTTCTCGAGAGGCCCTTTGAAATCTTCTGTTCAGTTCTTTTACTTCATCAATTCTTCCTTTTGCTTTAGCTGCTCGATGCTCAAGAGCAAGTTTCAGAGTCTCCTCTGACATCCACCTCGGTCTTTTCTTTCTTTCCTGTCTTTTCAGTGACCTCTTGCTTTCTTCATGGATGATGTCCTTGATGTCATTCCACAACTCGTCTGGTCTTCGGTCACTAGTATTCAATGCATCAAATCTTTTCTTCAGATGGTCTCTAAATTCAGGTGGGATATACTCAAGGTCATATTTTAGCTCTCATGGACTTGCTCTGATTTTCTTCAGTTTCAGCTCGAACTTGCATATGAGCAATTGATGGTCTGTTCCACAGTCGGCCCCTGGCCTTGTTCTGACTGATGATATTGAGCTTTTGCATCGTCTCTTTCCACAGTTGTAGTCAGTTTGATTCCTGTGTGTTCCATCTGGGAAGGTCCATGTGTATAGTCACTGTTTATGTTGGTGAAAGAAGGTATCTGTAATGAAGAAGTCGCTGACCTTACAAAATTCTATCATTTGACCTCCAGCATTGTTTCCATCACCAAGGCCATATTTTCCAACTACTGATCCTTCTTCTTTGTTTCCAACTTTCGCATTCCAATCACCAGTAATTATCAATGCATCTTGATTGCATGTTCGATCAATTTCAGACTGTGGCAGCTGATAAAAATCACCTATTTCTTCATCTTTGGCCCTAGTGGTTGGTGCATAAATTTGAATAAGAGTCGTATTAACTGGTCTTCCTTGTAGGCGTATGGATATCATCCTATCACTGACAGCATTGTACTTCAGGATAGATCTTGAAACGTTCTTTTTGACGATGAATGCAACACCATTCCTCTTCGAGTTGTCATTCCCAGCATAGTAGACTATATGATTGCCTGATTCAAAATGGCTAATACCAGTCCATTTCAGCTCGCTAATGCCTAGGATATCGATGTTTATGCATTCCATTTCATTTTTGACAATTTCCAATTTTCCTAGACTCATATTTCATACATTCCAGGTTCCGATTATTAATGGATGTTTGCAGCTGTTTCTTCTCATTTTGAGTCGTGCCGCATCAGCAAATGAAGGTCCCGCAAGCTTTACTCCATCCACGTCATTAAGGTCAACTCTACTTTGAGGAGGCAGCTCTGCCCCAGTCATCTTTTGAGTGCCTTCCAATCTGGGGGGCTCACCTTCCAGCACTGTATCAGACAATGTTTCACTGCTATTCATAAGGTTTTCACCAGCTAATGCTTTTCAGAAGTAGACTGCTGGGTCCTTCTTCCTAGCCTGTCTTAGTCTGGCAGCTCAGCTGAAACCTGTCCTCTATGGGTGACCCTACTGGTACCTGAATACTGGTGGCATAGCTTCCAGCATCACAGCAACACACAGCCCCCATAGAACGAGAAACTGACAAACACGTGGGGGGCAGGATCTAGAGCAGAGCTAAAGAGAGGAAGAGGCAGAAAAAAATCTATCAAGAAATAATGGCCAAAAATTTCCCAAATTTGATGGAAGACATGAATCTATGAATCCAAGAATTTCAACAAACTCCAAGTAGGATAAACTGAAAGAGATCAAAACCAAGACACATTATAATTAAACTGTCAAAAACCAAACCTAAAGAGAAATTCTTGAAAACAGCAAGACAGAAGTGAATTGTCACATATAAGGAATCCTTCATAAGATTAACAGTCAAGTTTCTCATCAGAAACCATGCAAGCTAGAAGACAGAGGCAGGACATATTTAAAGGGCTGAAAAGAAAAGAAAAAAAAAAAAAAAAACTGTTAACCAGGAATTCGATATCCACCAAAATTTTCCTTCAAAACTGAGGGCAAAGTTAAGATATTCCCAGGTAAACAAATGCTGAGGAAGTTTGTTACCACTAGACTTCCTCCCCGTCCCCACAAGAAATGCTAAAAGGTGCTCTTTCAGGTTGGAAAAAAAAAAAAAAAAAAAGGACACAACAGTAACTCAAAGGTGAATTAAGAATAAAGATCTCTGGTAAAGATCAATTCATCAGCAAATATTAAAGCCAATTTTATTGTACTTTTTTGTTTATAACTCTTATTTGATGTATCCACCATAATTTAAAAGACAAATTCATGAAAAGTATAATTTTAAGTCACTGGGCAAACAATGCACAAAGATGTAATTTGTGACAACATAATCTAAAGAGGGGGAAAGGAGTTATATAGGCACAGAGACTTTACATGCTATTGAAGTTACTGGAATCAATTTAAACAAGGTTGTTATAAATTTAGAATGTTAGGGGTGATCATCATGCTAACCACAAGACAAACCACAAGGATAATGCCTAAAAAAATATCATTGTTGTAAGTTGCCACTGACTTGGCTCCATCTCATGGTAACCTTATGTATACACAAAAGGAGATGAGAAAAGAATAAAAATGGCTCATTACAAAAAAATCAACTAAACACATACAAATAAAGACATTTCACAGGGAATAAAGGTAAAAATAAGGTATAAGGCACACAACAATCAGAAAAATGGCAGAAGTTTAAGTACTTCCTCCTTAGTAATTACTTTAAATATAAATTGATTAAACTGTCCAATCAAAAGGCATAGATTGGTAGTTGTTGTTGGCTGCCGTTAAGGACTGACTCTTGATCCATATACAGGTTCTGCATGAGCACAATTATGTGTTTTGGAATTTTTTGCTGGCTGATTTTTGGAAGTAGATCATCAGGGATTTCTTCCCAGTCTGTCTTAGTCTGAAAGCTCTGCTGAAACCTGCCCAACATGGTTGATCCAATGGTATTTGAAATACTAGTGGCATAGCTTCCAGCATCATAGCAACACACATGCCACAACAGCATGACAAACCGACAGGCGGATAGTGTGTAGTGCTGAAAAGTCTGGCAATTCCTCAAAAGTGAAACATACAAATAAAACAGTTGCCATTAAAAACAAACAACAACAAAGAAACCAGTTTCTGCCCGTTTTGACCCACAGTTATCACATGTGTGTGAGACTAGAACTGTGCTCCATAGGGTTCCCAATGGCTGACTTTTTCAGAAATAGATTGCCAGGCCTTTTTTCTGAGGTGCCTCTGGGTGAACTCAAACCACCCATCCTTCAGAAAGCAGCTGAGCGTTTAACCATCTGCACTACCCAGAGATGTCAGAATTACTGTTGTTGTTGTTAGGTGCTGTTGAGTCAATTCTAACTCATAGTGACCCTATGTGCAAGATAACAAACACCACCCAGTCCTTCACCGTCCTCACAAGCATGGTTATGTTTGAGGCCACTGATGCAGCCACTGTGTCAGGCTGTCTCATTGCGGGTCTTCCTCTTTTTTGTTGATCCTCTCCTTTACCAAGCATCATGTCCTTCTCCAGGGGCTGGTCCCTCTTGATAACAAGTCCAAAGCACCTGAGATGAAGTCTTTCAGCAACATCATAAATCAAAGGCATCAATTCTTTTTCCGTCTTCCTTTATTCCTCTGCTTTCTTCATTTCGCATGCATGTGAGGCGACTGAAAATAACATGGCTTGGGTCAGGTGCACCTTAGTCCTCAAGGTGACATCTTTGCTTTTTAACACTTTAAATTGCAGCAGATTTGCCTAACGCAATACATCCTTTGATTTCCTGACTGCTGTTTCCATGGGCATGGATCCAAGTAAAATAAAATCCTTGACAACTTCAATCGTTTCTCCATTTATCATGATTTTGCTTATGCGTCCAGTTGTGAAGACTTCTGTTTTCTTTATATTGAGGTGTAATCCATACTGAAGGCTGTGGTCTTTGACGTTCATCAGTATGTCCTTTACTTTCAGAAAGTAAGGTTGTGTCACCTGCATATCACAGGTTGTAAATGAGTCTTCCTCCAACCCTGATGCTGCATTCTTCTTCATATAGTCCAGCTTCTCAGGTTATTTGCTCAGCATACAGACTGAATAAGTATGATGAAAGGATATAACCCTGAGGCATACCTTTCCTGATTTTAAAACACAAAGCATCCCCTTGTTCTGTTTGAACAACTACCTCTCGGTCTATGTACAGGTTTCTCATGAGCACAATTAAGTGCTTTGGAATTCCCATTCTTCGCAATGTTATCCATAATTTGTTATGATCCACACAATCTAATATCTTTGCATAGTCAACAAAACAGAGGTAAACATCCTTCTGGTATTCTTTGCTTTCAGCCAAGATCCATCTGACATCAACAATGATATCCGTCATTCAGCATCTTCTCCTGATTTGAATTTCTGGCAGTTCCCTGTCAATGTACTGCTGCAACCACTTTTGAATAATCTTCAGCAAAATTTTACTTGTGGGTGATATTAATGATATCGTTTGATAATTTCCACATTCTGTTGGATCATCTTTCTTTGGAATGGGCACAGATACGGATCTCTTCCAGTCGGTTGGCCAGGTAGCTGTCTTCTAAACTTCTTGACATAGATGAGTGCGTGCTTCCAGAGTTTCATCTGTTTGTTGAAACATCTCAAATGGTATTTTGTCAATTCCTGGAGCCTAGTTTTTTGCCAATGCCTTCAGCAGCTTGGACTTCTTCCTTCAGTACTATCATTTCTTGATCATATGCTACCTCCTGAAATGGCTGAATACTGACCAATTCTTTTTGGTACATTGACTCTGTGTATCCCTTCCATCTTCTTTTGATGCTTCCTGGATCATTCAATATTTTGTGCATAGAATCCTTCAATATTGCAACTTGAGGCTTGAATTTTTTCTTCAGTTCTTTCAGCTTGAGAAATGTTGAGTGTGTTCATCCCTTTTGGTTTTCTAATTCCAGGTCTTTGCGCATTTCATTATACTTTACTCTGTCTTCTTGAGTTGTGCTTTGAAATCTTTTGATCAGTTCTTTTAATTCATCATTCCTTCCATTCAATTTAGCTACTCTGTGTCCAAGAACAAGTTTCAGGGTCTCTTCTGATACCCATTTAGGTCTTTTCTTTCTTTCCTGTCTTTTTAGTGACCTTTTGCTTTCTTCATGTGTGATGTCCTTGATGTCATCTACAACTCCTCTGGTCTTTGGTCATTAGAGTTCAATGCATCAAATCTATTCTTGAGATGGTCTCTAAATTTAATTGGGATATACTCAAGGTCATACTTTGGCTCTTGTGGCCTTGTTTTAATTTTCTTCGGGTTCAGCTTGAATTTGCATATGTACTGCAAGTTCATAAGCAATTGGTGGTCTGTTCCATCGCTGGCTCCAGGTCTTATTCTGACTATTCTGAAGTACAACACTGTCAGTGATAGGATAATATTTATATGCTTACAAGGAAGACCAACTAATATGACTGTTATTAAAATTTATGTGACAATCACTAATGCCAAAGATGAAGAAATTGAAGAATTTTACCAACTTCTTCAGTCTGAAATTGATCCAACATGCAATCAAGATGCATTGATAATTACTGGTAACTGGAATGCAAAAGTTGGAAACAAAAAAGAAGATCAGTAACTGGAAAACATGGCCTTAGCAAAAGAAATGATGCTGGAAATCACATGATAGAATTTTGCAAAACCAACAATCTATTCATTGGAAATACCTTTTTTCAACAACATAAACAGAGAACATACACATGGACCTCACAAGATGGAATACTGAATTACATATGATCCAGAAATTCCTATCCTAGGCACATACCCACAAGAATTGGGAGCAGGGACTTAAATAGGTACCTGTACACCATTGTTCATTGCAGCATTATTCACATTAGCCAAAAGGTGGAAATAACCCAAGTGTTCACCAATAGATGAACACATAAACAAAATGCAGGGGATACCTCCAAGACCCCTCCATAGATGCTTGAAACAGCAGACAGTACGGAACCCTATATATACTGCTTTGTCCTAGACACACATACCGATGATAAAGTTTATAAATTAGGCACAGTAAGAGATTAACAATAATAAGTGAAATAAAATAGAACAATTATAACAATTTACTGTAATAAAAGTTATGTGAATGTGGTCCGTGGGCGAGATGGTGCAAGATTTCACCACGCCACTCATTTAACATTTTCGGACTGTGATTGACCTCGGGTAACTGAAACTATGGAAAGCAAAACCACAGATAAGCGGGGACAACTAGTAGTACAGTGGTTAAGAGCTCGGGTGCTAACCAAACTGTTGGCAATTCAAATTCACTAACTGCTCCTTGGAAACCCTATGGGGCAGTTCTACTCTGTCCTATAGGGTTGCTATGGTTGGAATTGATAGAATATTAGTCAGCCATTAAGAGAGACACAGTTCTGAGACATGCTACGGCATGGATGAGCCTTGAATACATTATGTTACTTGAAATAAACCAGACACAAAATGACAAATATTGTACGGCCCCAATTACAGTCGTTCCTTGTTCCTCCAGGGGATTGGTTCCAGGATCCCAGCAGATACCAAAATCTGTGCCAGCTCAAGTCCCTTATATAAAACAGAATAGTATTTGCATATAATCTATGTGCATCCTCCCGTATACTTTAAATCATCTCTACAATACTTCTGTTACTAATACAATGTTAATACTATGTAAATAGTTGTCATACTGAATTGTCTAGGGAATGATGACAAGACTTGAGGCGAACAATACTTAAACAATGAGTGCTGGAGAGAGACTGAGGATAACGACAAGACACCAGGTGAACAGTACTTAAACAATGAGTGCTGGAGAGAGACTGAGGATCTGTGAAATGGCGGGAGGCTGCAGCAGGGGATGCCTACATATCCCTTCAGCCCATTGCATTCAGCATAGTGTACAACGCGTGGCAAATTCAAGTTTTGCTTTTTGGAACTTTCTTTTTTTTTCCTCTTCCTGAATCTTTTTGACCCACGGTTGGTTAAACCTATGGATGCAGAATCTGTGGCTAGGGAGAGTTGGCTGTATATACAGTACCTAGTATAGGCAAATGAACAGAGACAGAAAGTAGATTTGTGGTTACCAGGGACTGAGGATGGGGGCGGGGGTGGGGAGTTATTGCCTATTTGGTACAGAGTTTCTACTTGGGTTCATGAGAAAGTTTTAAAAATAAGTAATGGTGATGGTTGCACAACATTGTGATTATAATTTATGCCACTGAAATGTACTTAAAATGGCAAATTTTGTGTTACATATATTCTGCTACAACAAAAAAAAGACAGGGGAGAGGAAGTGTCCACATTAAGGAATATAGAAATTATTTACCAAAAAACCCCCCAAAACTGTACTTATAGTCAGATGATTTTGATTTAAAATCCAACTCTGTAACTTAGTAGTTTGCATCGCTGGACAAACCATTTAGCCTAAGCTTAACAGTTAAAAGAAACTTAACAACCTGACAGGACTGTCAACCTCATAGGACAATAAGGCTTAAATAGAACATTGTATAGGAAGATGATTTATGAATTATATTGCTTTCCTCAAATACTGGTTATAATTTTTTTATTGTGCTTTAAGTGAAGATTTTACAGAACAAATTAGTTTCTCATTAAACAATTAATACACATACTGTTTTGTGACATTGGTTCCTAACCCCACGTGTCAACATTCTCCCCTTCTTGACCTTGGGTTCCCCATTTCCATTTATCCAGCTTTCCTGTCCCCTCCTGCCTTCTCATCCTTGCCCCTGGGCTGGTGTGCCCATTTAGTCTCATATACATGGTTGAGCTACGTTTATTACTGCCTGTTTTTATGGGCCTGTCTAATCTTTGGCTGAAGGGTGAACCTCAGGAGTGGCTTCAGTATATGGTGTGTGGGGGCCATACTCTTGGAGTTTCTCCAGTCTGTCTGACCAGTAAGCTTGGTCTTTTTGTTGTTGTTGTTAGAATTTTGTTCTACATTTTTCTCCACCTCTATCTGGGACCCTCTACTGTGAACCCTGTCCAAGTGGTTGGTGGTGGTAGCTGGTCACCATCTAGTTGTGCTGGACTCAGTCTGGTGGAGGCTGTGGTTCATGCATTCCATTAGTCCTTTGGACTATCCTTTCCCTTGTGTCTTTGGCTTTCTTCATTCCCCCTTGTGCCAGACGGGTGGGACAAGTAAACATATCTTAGACGGCCATTCACAAGCTTTTAAGACCCCACACACTACTCATATTGGTTATAATTTTAAAGCCCCAGGTCATGAAGGTATTGAAGAGTCAGAACCAGAACTGGAAGCCCAGGCTTACTCACTCTCAGTTCTGTAGGTTTGATTAGAGGCTGGCACTACTTGGATCTACTAGGTTTCTTGTAGGGCCAGATGTGGTCTAGAGTGGTTACAGCTCATGGGCGAATCCGCTGTGGCTGTAATCAGGCTTCTCCATTTTCTCCAAGGTACTGTACAAATTTAACCCTTTCTACTTGTTAGAAGTCAATCTGAAGAAACTCATCGATGTTCTTAAATGTTCCTTAAAAACCTTGAAAGAGGAAAAACAAGAAATACTTAAATACATGAGGAAAATAAAATGGCCAAAGAGCTCACAGCTCAAAAGTCTCCAACCAGGGCATGCATCTTTTACAGTGTAACAATGTACACTTTGAAAGTGAAGTTCAAAAGCATAATCAAAAACTCCAGATACTGCTTGAACTACACGAACAACATGAAATGTAACTGCACAGAAAATCAATGGAAGAGGAAAATATTGAATAGAAATGAATAAGAAAGTTCCCAAAGTGCATGAAAACATCAGTCTTACACATCAACACCTTGAATCCTACAGGAGGATGGCCAAGACCGGAAAAGCAATTGGGAAGCACCATTTCCTTCAGTCAAAGGTAGATTTAGCTCCCATGAGAAAACAGCACAAGACAATTGGATGGCAGTTGTATTAGATGAGAGAAAACCCAATGATCTAGGAAAATAAAAAGGTTATAACAGGAAAATTTGGCAGAACTAGTGCTGGAGGTGTTCACTTGTCTACGCCAAGAAATTTGGAAGACAGCTACCTGGACCATCAGCCGAAGAGGTCCATATTTGTGCCCACTGCAAAGAAAGGTGATCCAACAGAATGCAGAAATTATCAAACAATATCATCAATATCACACACAAGTAAAATTTTGCTGACAATCATACATCAGTACATCGACAGGGAACTGCCAGAAATTTAAGCCTGATTCAGAAGAGGATGTGGAATGAGGGCTATCGTTGCTAATGTCAGATGGATCTTGGCTGTATATAGATCAAGAGGCAGTTCCGACAGAATAATGGGATACTGCATGGTTTAAAGTCAGGAAAGGTACGCATCAGGGTTGTATCCTCTCACCATACCTATTCAATCTGTATGCTGAGCAAATAATCAGAGATTATTTGAATAATCAGAGAGTATATGAAGAGGAATCTGGCATTAGCATTGGTGGAAGACCCATTAACAACCTGCGATACGCAGATGACACAACCTTGCTTGCTGAAAGTGAAAAGGACTTGAAGCACTTACTGATGAAGATCAAAGACCACAGCCTTCAGTATGGTTTACATACACATCAACATAAAGAAAACAAAAATCTCACAACTGGACCAAAAAGCAACATCATGATAAATGGAGAAAAGATTGAAGCTGTCAAAGATTTCATTTTACTTGGATCCACAATCAACACCCACAGAAGCAGCAGTCAGGAAATCAAACAGTATATTGCACTGAGCAAATATGCTGCAAAAGCCCACTTTAAAGCATTAAAAAGCAAAGACATTACCTTGAAGACTAAGGTGCGCCTGACCCAAGCCATGTTATTTCAATCACCTCATATGCATGCAAAAGCTGGACAATGAATAAGGAAGGCTGAAGAAGAATTGATGCCTTTGAATTGTGTTGGTGAAGAACACTGAATATACCATGCACCGCCAGAAGAATGAACAAATCTCTCTTGGAGAAGGTACAGCCAGAGTGCTCCTTGGAAGCGAGGATGGCAAAACTTTGTCTCATGTACTCTGGACATGTTATCAGGAAAGACCAGTCCCTGGAGAATGACATCATGCTTGGTAGAGGGTTAGCAAAAAAGAGGAAGAACTTGGATGAGATGGACTGAGACAGTGGCTGCAATAATGGGTTCAAACATAACAATGAGTGTAAGGATGGCGCAGGACCAGGCAATGCTTCCTTCTGTTGTACACAGGGTCACTATGAGTTGGAACCAACTTGATGGCACCTAACAACAACAACAGGGTTTGCACCTACTATTCCACATGCAGCCCAGGGCAGTGGCCCAAGAAGGTCAGGGCACTCCCCATGTCCTTGGGTGCCCAGTAAAGTAGGAGGGGTGAGCTGTGAGGGAACAGGGACGCAGGGAGACAGCAGGTTTGATTCAGGCTTACAGCAGCCAACCCTGAATATGCACACACATAGCAGAACATCTGGTTTATTTTCTCTCTTTAAATTAATTCTGACTGATGTCTTTTTAGTTTTACTTCTATTATTTAATAGATGCTGTATTTGCTCTTACTAAAGTTTTATATAAGTACAATTCCTACTGTTTCCAGAACACAGATTATTTAACGTAATTCTAAGAATACATATTTCTATTTCACTGGATCCTCTAGAATTAGATTATGTAAGTATTATATTTAATATTTGATTAATCATTCCCCTCTTACTTAAACTGTATTTGAAGTCTGACATGACCAGGTGCTGCTGTCTGAAATATTAAAGGCCATTTCTACAGGCTTATGAGGTATGCTAAGAAATCCGTACAAGTAACCTCATATTTACCTCAACAAATGTTAATTGGTTTTAAAAACAACAACAAAAAGCAAGAAACTAAATCAATAACAACCACTTTCCCACCTGAGCTTATTAGTATTTTTATTAGTTTATCCCTAAATTCACTGATTCGCCTTGGGGAGTTAGAGTTGACATTTAGCAAGAATTTGTTTCTTATTGTGTGTGTGTGTTTTTTTTTCCTTTTTAATCTTACGTTGTTTGTAATATTATTTGATATTTAAATGCTTCTGAATTTTATGCAATCAAAATAAATTATGCTTGTATAGAAAAATATTAAACACTTTGCCTTAATTTCAAGCAAATAAAATCTGCTCTACAGAAAAACAAAGAGCTTCAATTTCACAATTAGATTCAATTTCACAATTAGAAGATAAAGTCATTCAGTAATTTCATACTGAATATGTGAGAAGCAAAACAGCTAATAGTTGCAATTGAAGATATCTGTAATGATTATTACAACTTCTGCTTTTACAGGAAGTGGTGGGTGAACATAAAACTCCGTGGAGATTTAATCCAAAGCCAGATATCCGTATTCAGGACACCTTGGAACGGCACCAGTTTCTGGATTTGGGGACATGGGGAAGAATAAAGCTCTTTCACAATTAACAGCAGCAATGAAAGGAGATTCTGTTTGTATGTGCTCTGGTTATCAAGCACTGAGCAGAGGAGAAACAGGTTGGCTATTCTGCATGTACAAGTGGGATCCTTTTGAATATGAAAACAAAGGAGAGCTTTTATGATTTCCTGGAAAAAAAATATGGGCCAGATTTATTTCTCATTTTTTAACCAACATTTGTGTCTATAGCATTTCAATATAAAACCAACCCACTGCCGTCGAGTCGATTCCGACTCATAGCGACCCCATAGGACAGATATGTATGGTAAAGTTAAAAGATGTGCGCTTTAACCGCTAACACAGAGCGAGAGATTTGTGAGTCACACGCATAGATCGTTTTATGTTTTCCTTCTTTCAAGCTATAAAACCAACCAGTATGGAGATCTACTGAGTAATCCAAATTCTTTCCCAGCTGAACAAAATCCTCTTCATACACTTTCTGTGCAGCAGTATATTATCACTCTAAAGTGTTAGCTGATCCACATTCCATGTGTAATGTCTTGTCTAGGAGGTGAAGGAAAGTCATACCTTCCCCTTAGCATTTTAATCCGGACAATGTCAGTTCAAATGAAAGCATCATTAGCAGCCTCTAAAAGGAAACTGAATTATCAAAAGGCAAGTAGAGCCTGGGCTGTGTGTGAAAAACGGGAAGGGCATCCCACTGTGCCTTGGCGATGGTTAGAGTTTTACAAACTAACTTTTTTGAATCTCTTGTTGTTTTGAGCTTCTTCTGAGACAGACATCACCTTAATTCATTCCAGTCAAGTCAACATTCAATCATCAGCCCAACGTAGTCCTCCAGAACACAGGACTGATGGATAAAAACAGACAATTCTAGGGGGTGGGAAGAAAGAAGTGACAAGGTAGCTATTTTATAGGTGATAAGAAGCAGATGATAAAATGATTTATTACAGGCTATATAGTGTGTGTGGCTAAGCCTCATTGCCTTTACCAAGATACTGTGTCAAAAAAGAAAATTAGGTTTCAACCTGCTTCAGTGACTCCGAGGGAGAAAGACCTGACAGTTGGCTCCTGTAAAGATTACAGCCTACGAAACCCTATGGGACAGTACTTCTTTGTCACATCGGGTCGCTGTAAGTCAAAATCGATGCTGATGGGAAGAAGAAGAACAAGCCTCTGATCCTTCCCCCTCCGTTTTTTTAGCATGTCACATAATCTCTTCTCTGGGTTCTTCTTGAGCTATTATTTCGAATTGACACTTCTATGAAACATTACTTACCCTTTTTTTATTGATAGATCCTTTCTATTCAATGGAGAACAGAAAGCATTTTGTAGTGTAAAATGTCCTTTAAGTAAACATAATAATTTTATTTCTCCTATTATTAGGCCTCCTGAGACCACTACTTTTTGTGATAACAGTAGGAAAATATCCACATACATCTCTAATTACCTGGTATTATTGAATACAATAATCCAATGCCCTTTCTAGTTCTAACCTTCTGAAGAAACAATGATAATGACATTATCCCTCTGTTGTCCCAATCCTTCCTGTCCTTTCCTCCTCTCTCTTCTACGGTCTCGAAGCCAGTAGGCAGAGCGCCAGATTCATACCAAAAAGGAAGAATCAGATCTAAAATATTGTTGACCAAATTGCAGTAACTGATTAAAATGAAATTCTCATGGGCTTTGGAACAAAAAGTACAAAATTCAGCAAAGTGGCCTTGGCCTAAAATGGCTTTTTGGCGATCAACTTGGTTAAGAGAAGGAAAGCATGAGATTGTTCCTAAAGTTGCTTTGATTTCCCACCTACACATGTGAAAGAAACTGCTACACATTGCTTCTTCCCTATCTGCAGCTCTGAGAGTTCAGGGAGAAGGATGCACATTTTCCCCTTGGAAAATGAAGATTTCACGGGCTTTGGAAAAGCCAAGCAGAAATGGCATTGTGCAACAGAAGCACAAAGAAATGGTTCTGCAGGGACTTCAGCGCTCTCCAGTCATTTCTAGCAGTTCTTTGAAACAATTTATATCTTCCTAATTTTTTAAAGCGCTAAGTAATAC
This sequence comes from Loxodonta africana, assembly GCF_030014295.1. Taxonomy (NCBI): domain Eukaryota; kingdom Metazoa; phylum Chordata; class Mammalia; order Proboscidea; family Elephantidae; genus Loxodonta; species Loxodonta africana. The sequence goes on from NC_087342.1 coordinate 52,705,329, forward strand.
AGCCTGAAGCCCTACCTCCAGCCCTCACCCTCCACAGCTGCTTCTAACCAGATGGCCATCCCATTCTTTTCCTATATAAAAAAATCTGAAGCTACTGTTGGAAATAAGGATATAAAACATATAATAAAAAATAACTAAATATATTTTCAGCTTCCTGTGTGGTGCCAATGGCCAATGTATGTAGGACTAATGCAAAATTTGGAACTGGGGAGATGGAGCTGAAACCTGTGGAAATCTGCAGCTTTTTAAGTTAACACTAAGTGATTTCTGTCAGGTAACTTTTCATACATTTTCTGTGCGGCAGTATATTATCACTCTAAAGTGACAGTTGATCCATATTCCATGTGTAACGTCTTCTAGGAAGTTACTTCAGTCATTTCCTTCATTCAACAACTTTTAGGTCAATTACATGAAAGCAAGGTCTTTGTTTCAAAGCTTATCTCGAGTCTGTCTTTAGTAGTCCAGAAGCAAGGTTTTAAATGTACAAATGCTTATTTGAAACTCTGATAAATGTATTATGAAAATGGAGTTAGAGAAGCACAGGCATTCTCAGTCCTATACATAACTTAAGACAATATACCCAAAGTTCCTTTAAAGTCTGCCTCAATCTGTTCCCTTGTCTATCAAAGGCTACTTGATATCTATAAACACAAAAATGTACTAATTATTATTTTCATAATTTTGTGATTTTTAAAATGTTTTCTTGGCAGAAGTCTTTACCTAAGTTCTTAGCCTTTCAGCCCTAAAGAATTGATTTTTTCTTTTTAGATATAGCTTGTTAGAACTGTCATCATTACAGAAAATGTTAACTACTGTAATTAACGCAGTTATAAAAGATATATAGTGTTTTCTGTCCCACCCTGTAAAAAAGAAAGGATAAATTCAATACGAATAATGGGTAGTGCCTCTGGGCAGGGGAAGGAGTGGGTGAGAAACACTCCTGAGTTATCTTTAAGAAGACATTTGAAGCAGTCATGTTTTCAGAACAGTACAGTGGAAGTAGCAATTGCAAGAGCTCGTTATAACAGCATGGCTTCCACTCGGGTAGTGAGCTCAGCCTGATTTGCAGTTCTAGTTGTTTCTCAGATGGTACCAAAATTAGGCCCAGAGAGGTAAAGATTTAAAGTTTGCTGGTCTGGCTGTGTAAAAATAAATGCGCATTGGGTTTAGATATATTAGAAAAGTTAAAGTCGGAGATGATGAACTATGGGGTCTTTTTTGTTTGTTTATTTTTTTAAGGACAAAGTCTGGGCAACTTATTTGCATAGTTTTAAAATAGGCAGATGGTTGAAAAGGTAAAGGGTCCCTGTAGCCATCAGCAAGCTGGGTAAAAGGCCAGGCAGTGCTGGGCTGGGCTGCCAGGACGTCAGGACGTACTGGGCAGCATGTGGTAGGAAACCTTTGTGATCCTTCTTGAACAGGAGAGGCAAGCCCCCTCTTACACCCTAATCCCAGGTTTGGGAATGAAGTGTCACATTACAGACATCTGGGGCACCTCTTAAGTAGACAGCCTCCTTTGTTTCACTTGACAGTCTAGGATTTGTGGGAATACCAGAGCTGTTTATTTTATTTTATTTTTTTTATGTCTATTGTCTCATTAGTACAGGAGAGTCTTCAGTCTACAAAGAGCTTTATCATGAAGGTAGCAGCTGGCAGCAATCAGGAAGGAAAGCCTTACAAATGCGACATCTACATGTAGTATTCTCATCTGCTTCTTTAACTTTCCACTTTGAAGAACTGGAGTGGGAAGGAGTCTGGTTTTCACCTAATTGTTCATTGTAGCTGGCTATTCTTTCAATCTCTACAATTCTCTAATATAGGAGTCGCTTAAATATATTCACAGAGAAAGCTATTTAACTCCAAGACAGCTTAGTGTAAAATTTTTAGAATAAAACATATTCCTATCAAACCCATAAAAAGAGCAGCTTGCATGCACTTAGCAGAATGACATCAGAATACAGAGTGAACTTAATATATATTAATTTAAAATTCTATTTAACCAAAATACCAAAAAAACAAACCAAAACTGTTGCCATTGAGTTGATTCCAACACATAGCAACCCTACAGGTAGGACAGAGCAGAACTGCCCCATAGGGTTTCCAAGGAGCGGCTGGTGGATTTTAACTGCCAAGCTTTTGGTCAGCAGCCGAACGCTTAAGCACTGTGCTGCCTGGGCTCCATTTAACCAAAATAGGTCTTCCCAATTCCACGGAGCCTCTTAAAAGACCTGCCCATATGTTCAGCTACTTAGTAAAGATTACTGCTTTACTGTAAAGCTGGTAATCCCCACACCAAGGCAGGATGAACTGGAATATGCACTGACACCCAGGGTCTTGTCTTGACTCTGGCATCAACAAGCTTTGTGGCCGTGATCTCAATTACGTATTACAAAAATCTCCCTTTCGTCTGAGTTAGCTGCTGTTGTGTGTCACTTACCTAAAAACGATGATTGTAAAAGACAAATGCGAGATTCATGAGGATATAACAAATTCTCACTTTTCACTTCAGTTCTGACACCAGCCACCCATGCAGCACTTCTTCCTCTAACCCTAGCCACCCAGAGCTAAGGCAGACCTCACAAGTTAAAGGCCACGGTTCTCCAGACTGCCAAGCAGGCCTAAGACTTCGACACCCTCACTTCTGACCTGCTGGCTACAAATTCAGGGGCTCCCCTGTACCTCCTCAGGATGCCAGCTCTAAGCTCAGCCACTTCCATACCTCACACTTCTGACCTGCTGGCTCCCACTACTCTCTTGGGTTTGATAATTTGCTGGAACAACTCACAGAACTCATGAAAAGCTGTATACTTGTGATTACAGCTTTATTATAGCAACAACAAGAAGAAAGGATTCAAATTGAAGAAGTGCATAGGTCAAGGTCTGAGAGGGTTCCCAACGCAGAGCTTCCACGTCCACAGGACCTGTTACCCTCCCCTATGCATGGATGTCTTTCACCAACCAGGAAGCCCCTGGAGCTTTCATGTGCAGAGCTTTTACTGGTGGTCTCATTTGTAAAGCAAACTCCAGTCCTTCTCCCCTGAGGATGGCTGATATTATAAGGTGATAACAAGGTATCATACGGTAGGTCTTTCTGGCCTGGCCAGCCCCCACCCCAAAATCACATCACCTCACCTAACCTGTTAATTAGGTGTGCTCTTAATTTTTTTTTTTTTCCTTAGAGACTTTACGGAAGATATTTAAATTCCAAGGTTTATTTATTTTTTTTTTTTAGTGATTATCAGAAACCAAGGGCAAAGACTAGTCTTCGTGTGAAGTATTCAGGGAATGCTGACATGCCTCAAGATGTCCAGCTACATTTTAGAATCAGTAAAATAAGTATATCTTGATGTTGTTATTCATGTGTAATTGCAACATAATGATTGGGTTAATGATATGAAAATTCGTCTTTGGCCACTCTTAACACAAAAAGGCTTTATACACATCTATCACATGGAAAAAAGAATAATAGGATTTACTGCCAGCTGTAAGTCTTCATATGGACATCAACACAGCTGTTTATAGTATTATCATATTGAACAAAATAATGATCTTTATTTAGAGATTTAATATGTTTTAAGTAAAATAATATTTGAAAAGTTTTGGTGTGAACATTTCTGTTTCTTAAACTTACCCATCTGTGTGTGTGTGAAAAATAACTTCTTAAATATCTCATGTAAAAACTGATGTTTATTATAAAGGTTCCTTTCCTATCACATAGCACCACAGACGTTAAGAATTAGCTCTGCCTGATCCATACTTCTAGTTATGGATGGAAGTGAGCTCACATTAATAATGAGGCCATTTATTGCCTTATAATATCCAGAGAATCATAAACATCTAATTCAACTTTCCTCCCAAAGTGTAAATCTGCTTGTTACAGTAATTCTGACAGACGTCCACCTACCTTTACTTGAAAAACTCTAATGACAGACCTCTATTTTGTAAGATATCACACACTGCATTAAAACATTTTTTTTTCCATTTTTCTTTTAGAAAGCCATTCCTTATTTTGTGCTAAAATTCTTTCTCTGCTCAACTGTTACCCATGATTCCTAGTTTCCCTGGAGTCACACAAAACTAATATTTTTCTTCCACATGAGAGCCCTTCAGATATTTTAACATAGCCATCATTTCATACCAACGCTTCACCATTCCTAGCTGAACAAGCTGAACAGCCTCCATAAATTCAATCTCACATTATCCTCTCATCCTGATTCCATAATTTTTTGCTTAACTTTTCATACTTTCCTTCCTTCCAAAAACATTAACTGAATATATACTAGATATAAGGAGCCCCAGTGGCACAGTGGTTAAGTGCTCAGCTGCTAACCAAAACATCAGTGGTTTCAACCTACTGGCTGCTCCTTGGAAGAAGGATATGGCAGTTTGCTTCCATAAGGATTACAGCCTTGGAAACCCTAGGGGGCAGTTCTACCCTGTCCTATAGGGTTGTTATGAGTTGGAATCGACTTGACAGAAATGGGTTTGGATTTGTTTTTTTTTTTTCATACTAGACATGGATACGTGTCCAAATACATGACAAAACCTCGAGATCCTGAACACTGTACGTTTCATACCCAAGATAAGCTATTGTTGGGCTTTATTATTTATCTCTTTGATTCGACCCACGTGAACAGATTTTAATGTTACCATAAGCAAGTGTGAACACACAGACCTATCTTTTTGGTTGGATGGCTTTCAGTCCAAAATAACGTCAGTCAGAAGAGCAAAACGCCTCCAAGTTGTTAAGCAGTTGTAGGTTTTTTTCCTTTCTTTCTTACTTGTTGGTTGGTTTATATAAAGAAAAAGATTACATTCTCCCTCATAAAGCTTGCTCTCTCTTTTTTTTTTTTTTCATTTAAAACACTATATCAAGGAGCTCCCAATTCAAAACTACCCCGACACTGATTTCTTCATTATGGAAACTAAAGATAACACTACTACTACTAAACAAAACTAGTTAGAATGTCCTTAGTAGGTACCAGCCACTGTATTAGGCATATTATATACTATTATCTCATTCAGTTCTCTCACCTACTATATAAGACAGGTGTTTTCAAACCCTTCTGACAGATAAGGAAAGTGAGGCTTAGTGGTAAAGCAACTTGACCAGTCTTGCTAAATGACTAACAACCAGTGTTCAGAAGAATGCTGCATCATTACTCACTCATGTGGTGATTATCTTTAGCTAGTCCTGTGTCTGGTGGGTATGTGAGAAGGTCACTCAGACTATCATCAAAAGAGGTAGCATTAAAAAAAAAAGACATAGCATGAACAATAAAAAGACAAACAACCCAATCAAAAAATGGGTAAGGACTCAAACAGACATTTCACCAAAGAAGAAATTCAAATGGCCAACAAGCACATGTCCTTCCATAAAATGCCTTTGGTTCTCTAAAACTGTATGGCTCCCAGTCTGACCCGGTAAGGCCTCTGAGCTGTTGACTCACTGGGCGAAGAAGGGATTAGGATCTAAGGAAACCGTGCGGGGCTCTCCTGCCCTGTGGCTCATCTGCCCTCCGTGAGCTGTTCTCAACAAACCACTGACCTGACAGTCTACTGCAGATCCCAAATCCAAATCCATTTTTAATTTGGAAAAAAATATAAAGGTGTAAAAATATAGAGAAGAGTAAAATAAACACACATGAACGTTTAAAATGCATCATATTTGCCTCAAATCTTTGAAAATTAGTTAAGTAAATCCAACAAATATTTATCGAGTATTGTGCTGGGGAATGAGAACTCAGATACAACCAAAAAAGCTGTCATGGCCTTTGTACGTAGCCTAATCCTTTGTCCCTTGTTGCTTCCTCAGAGACAACTGTTGTGATAAATTTGGTAAGAATCTTCTGGCCTGTGTTTTTATATTTATATAGATATTCCCAAACACGAATAATATTGTTTTGTACATTGTAAGGACTTATATAAATTATAATATACCATACTTATTTTCATGCACTTATTTTGTCATTTAACATTGTATTTTTGAGATCTATTCATGTAGCTGGAAACACTGGTGGCATAGTGGTTAAGTGCTATGGCTGCTAACCAAAGGGTCAGCAGTTCAAATCCACCAGGCGCTCCTTGGAAACTCTACAGGGCAATTCTACTTGTCCTATAGGGTTGCTGTGAGTCGGAATCGACTCAACGGCACTGGGTTTGGGTTTTTTTTTGGTATTCATGTAGCTACATGTAGATCCAGGTCATTCATTCTAACTGCTGTGCAGTATTCCAACATATGAATACTGTCTGTATATGTTACTCATCCATTTCCTTACTGATGGTACTTTAGGTTGTTTCCGTCTTCTTTTTTATTACAAAGAATACTGCTTTATAAAAATTTCCTTATGCTCATGAGTAAGAATTTCTTTAGGAATAAATCTAGTCGTTGAATTGCTAGGTTGTTTGGGGGAATAAGTTTGTAATTGTAGGTAAATTTTTACAAAATTTACGGGACTTCCTAATGCCAGACTCTTTCTTACAATTTGTGCTAAACTAATGGGTGTGGCATGGTTTTAATTCGCATTTCCTTATTGCCACTGCAATCGAACATGTCTTTAAATGTTTATTGGCTATACATGGATCCTCCTCAGTGAGCTGCCATTTAATAACCCTTACCCAGGTGTCTAAGGAGCCCTGGTGGTGTAGTGGTTAAGCACTTGGCTGTTAACTGAAAGGTCAGCTGTTTGAACCCACCAGCTGCTCTGTGGGAGAAAGATGTGGCAATCTGCTTCGTAAAGATCACAGCCTTGGAAACCCTACGAGGAGTTCTACTCTGTCCTACAGGGTCGCTATGAGTCGGAATCAACTCGACAGCAACGGGTTTAACCCATTTCTATTGGTTTGCTTGTCTTCTGTTAACTGATTTATAAAAGTTATTTGTCTATTCTGGATACTAATCTTCTGTTAAATATATTTCAAATACCTTTTCCTACTCTGTTGGTTTTTTTAAACTCTGCCTATAGTGTCTTTTGTCATCTCAAATACAACAAAATTAAAATCTTTCAGATGACAGAAGACACTTAAGCAGAGTTAAAAAAAAAAACACTTTTTAAATTTATTTTTTAAGTCTTGCATAAGAAATTATTCACTACTATAACTCTATCTTCTAACAGTCTTAAAGCTTCATTTTTCTTTAGGTTTTTAAAACAATCTGGATTTTTCTTTATTACATGAGATAGAGATCTAATCCAATTTATTAATATGGAAGGCCATCAATCAGAGCACACATTCTCAACAGTCCTTTCCACACTGATTTGGAACACCACCTCTATCTTATAGCACGTTAAGAGCTACAGCTGCTAACCAAGAGGTCAGCAGTTTGAATCCACCAGGTGCTCCTTGGAAACCATATGGGGGAGTTCTACTCTGTCCTACAGGGTTGCTGTGAACTGGTATCGACTTGATGGCAACGGGTGTGATGTTTTGGTTTGGTTTGGAGTTGCCCCTGGACTTTCACTGTTTGCTTCACTGATCTAGTTGTCTGTTCAAGAGCTCTCTCTACATCACTACAGCAAAACCAAAGATGTTTTTCTTGTAAAGATCAATGAACTAGAAGTCAGAAGACCTGGGCCCTGGCTTTACCTTTGCCACAGGCTGTGCTGGAAAAGTCACTTTTTCTGTGCTTTACCTTTGCCATCTATATCGTAGGGTTTATAATATTTGATCATTTGGCTCCTTCACAAGGCTGAGGTCTTATTTATGAAACAACTTCAAAGTCATGAGGAAAGTTTTCTCATCCTACTATTAAATTGCCTGATTCATTCTCCTAATAGTTGCCCAAATTAATTTTAACATCGTTTTATACAATTTACATAAAGGTTTTCTTTCCAAAAAAGTAAACAGTGTAGGAGATTGAAATAGGGACTACACCAAAACCAAAAACCAAACCCACTGCCATCAAGTCAATTCCAACTCATGGAGACTCCATGTGTTGCAGATTAGAACTAAGCACCACAGGGTGTTCTTGGCTGTAATCTTTACAGAACCAGATTGCCAGGCCTTTCTTCCATGGCACCACTGGGTGGGTTCAAACCTTCAGCCTTTCAGTTAGTAGCTGAGCACAAACCATTTGCACCATCTGGGGATCTAGGGACTCTACAAAGGCCCACAAAAATCTAGGATTAAACTCTTCATTTTTTTCTTCTCCACAGCTGAGATCACGAATAAATCTTGGAAATCTAACTGCAGACACCAAATATATTTTCACAATGAAAAAATGATAGCCAAATATCCCTCAAATGATTAAAAAGCATACAGAATTTAAGGTATGTTTGTTACCAGCAAGCTGCTCTACTTTAACATACTGTTCAGGAAAGTAATTTGTAAACTTTTGGTAAATATCAATCAGATTAATTTCTGAAAAGTAAGTCTATCGACTAAATTATTCTATGAAAACCTTAGTTTAGCTGTCTTCTATTTTTTTTTTTAACTCCATTAAACCCTTGTTGCTGTTGTTAAGTGCTGGCAAGTCGGTTCTGACTCATAGTGACCCCATGTACAACAGAACAAAACACCGCCTGGTCCTGTGCCATCCTCACAATCATTGTTACTCTTGAGCCCACTGTTGCAGCCAGTGTGTCAATTCATCTTGCTGAGGGTCTTCCTCTTTTTCTCTGACCCTCCACTTTACCGAGTATGATGTCCTTCTCCAGGGACTGATTCCTCCTGATAGCATGTCCAAAGTATGCGAGATGAGGTCTTGCCATCCTTGCTTCTCAGGGGCATTCTGGCTATACTTCTTCCAAGACAGATTTGTTCATTCTGGCAGTTCATAGTATATTCAGTATTTTTCACCAGCACCACAATTCAAAGGCATCAATTCTTCTTCGGTCTTCCTTATTCACTGTCCGGCATTCACATGCATATGAGGTGACTGAACACCACAGCTTGGGTGAGGCGCATCTTAGTCCTTAACATGACATTAAATCCTTAGGTATTCCAAGTTGGCAAAATGACAGTTAAGTTTTGTTGTTATTGTTTAGTTATTTTTACCAGTTAACACACACACACACACACACAACATGTACACATATTTACCTTTAAATCTTATTTGGGAGCTTGACTATGCATTCCTCAACGTAATCTACATCTTATTTTCAGTTGCTATAAAGCAACTTACTGCACAAAAGTGTTCTTGCACAAAAGCCCCACAAAATAAAAAGATAAAAAGAGCATGACCGAAGACTTTAAAGTAATATCTCCTTTTAGGAACATGTGGAGAGTTCCTCTGAAGTTACATACAAACTGAAGACGTGATGGTTCTATTTTATTTGAAAATGAGCTAAGGAGTCAAGCCATACCAGGCAAAATGCTTCTCCCAGGAAGAAAGAATTTGATCCTGGAAGGCATTTATAAACTATGATGGTGTAATGGATTGAATTGTTTCCCTCCAAAACATGTGTCAACTTGGTTAGGCCAGGATTCCCAGTACTGTGTGGCTGTCCTCCATTTTGTGATTTTCCTGTGTGTTACAAATCATAATCTCTGCTTGTGGTTAAAGAGGATTAGGGTGGGATATAACACCCTTGCTCAGGTCACAGCTCTAATCCAAAGTACAGGGAGTTTCCCTGGGGTGTGGCCTGTACCACCTTTTATCTTACAAGCAATAAAAAGAAAGGGAAGCAAGTAGAGAGTAGGGGGACTCATACCACCAAGAAAGCAGTGCCAGGAGCAGAGCACGTCCTTTGGACCCGGGGTACCTGTGCAGAGAAGCTCCTGGTCCGGGAAAAGACTGATGAGAAGGCTGACAGAGAGAGAAAGCCTTCCCCTGGAGCTGATGCCCAGAATTTGGACTTTCAGTCTACTTTACTGCGAAGAAATAAATTTCTCTTTGTTAGGTATGGCTGCTAACCAAGAGGTCGGCAGTTTGAATCCGCCAGGCGCTCCTTGGAAACTCTATGGGGCAGTTCTACTCGACGGCAGTGGGTTTGTTTTTTTTTGTTGTTAAAGCAATCTACTAGTGGTATTTCTGTTATAGCAGCATTACATGACTAAGACACGTGGAGACCTGGAAATTTTGTTCAGTTTGGCTCAAAGCACTTCTCCAGCCTTGCTTTCAATTAGTCCCCTATTCTGCAACTTCACTCCAGCCAAGCTGTTGTATTCACTGCCCTGACATGTCCAATATGTCTTCGTCTTTCCCATCTAATCATAGCCTCTACAAACACTGCCCCTTTGTCATAGATAGATCACTCAAAGTGAGTCCTCTATTCTCTACTAACTCTGGTTTTACCCATACACATCAACGTCTATTAAATTCCACTACTTTCAAACTGAGGGAGGCAAAGTAGGAAAAGAAGCTATGTATGGATGTGCACATGTGCGTGTGTGCATGTGTGTTTGTGACTGAAATAATGAGGACCCAGTGGGAGAGACAGAGAGTGGAAGATATATTTTCTTGTAGGGTAAATTTTTAGGGCCTAAAGTATTAGGTTAAAAGCTATTAGGAAACCGAAAACCTAGGCAATGGGATTTAGATGGTTGGAAAACTGCTGAACTTTAATCTGATTCTGTGGAGCTCTTGGGATTTTAAAGTTGAGATTCAAATCAATGAAATGATTTTCAAAATACATTTAGTTTTCTAATATGAGTATATCTACAGGTGAGAACTATTCAATCAAAAAAATTGGAAATAAGCACATATTTTAGTTTTCCATTTTTCACTCATTATTCTTAACAGAACTCATTCGGTCTAAAGAAATATAAGTCAGAGAATGAAATGTTTATCATTTTTTCATTCTCCCTAGAAAAAACCTTGAATCTGGAATATGATTTTTAAAAAGTGTAAGGACATGCAGATGTTCCAGTTAGTTACAAAAATATCTATTAAGCACCTAGTCTCTTGCCAGGCATAGAGAAAACAGTTAAGTGTAAAGATGAGTATGACTAAGTTTCTATGGGTAATAGCTACCAGTTTTGGGTATCTACTATCAGTTTTTTTTTTTTTTTTTTTTTACTATCAGTTAGTTTCTGTATTAGAAAGGGGTTTATACACATCACCTCATTGACCCAATCCTCACTACATGTTATTATACCTATTTTACAGATGAGAATACTGATGCTCAAATGACTAACAACCAGTAAGAAACAGAGTAAGGAACTGAACCAAAGGATATGCAATTGACAAGACGGTTTCTTAAAAGCTGACAATACAAAAATAAATGAGAAGAGCTGACACAGTGGCTCAGTCCCTCCACAACCTCCTTATCCAGGTTCTCCCAACCCCAGATCACAGGCACCAGACTAATCTAAGTGATAATTTTATCATGTGAACAAAAACAGAATTGTTCTCTATCTACAGAAGCTAGTAGAAACTTCTTAGCTTCAAATCCAAGGCCCTTCAAAACCTGATTGGCTGTACTCTCCCCGGAATGAATGCCTTAATCTTGCTGTTCCACAGCCTTGACACACTGTAACGAAAGTTTGCAGAGTGCCCAGTCTGTGCAGAGCCTGCGAAAAAGACACAGGCCTTGTCCATAGCTTGCTGGTAGTATAGTGTTTCTCAAACATATCTATTACTGCCTTTTGGGGCCATACCCAGTTATTTCCCTTAAATGGAATGCTCTCCCTGATCCTAAACACCTCCTTTTTCCCATATATCAAAATCCAACCCATTTTTCAAGATCCAACATTGATGCCAACCCTTTCATAAAGCATACGGTAAACATTTTTGCCAGAAAGTGGTCCCTCATTCCTTCAAGCCCCTAAAGCACTAGATTTTAAACTGGAGGGTACTTGATTCCTGGCATGCATATCCTAGGCCCCTCAGTCAGAGGTTCTGAGTCTACAATCTGACTTCACCCAGCCTGGGAAATTTAAGTATGTCTGTCAGATTCCTAAATCTATGCTCCTTCTACTATATCTACTTCTCAGACAGCTGGCCTGATTTTTCTCCTGCTCTCACTGAATTGATTAGTCTGCTGAGTGCTTTGGTGTCAAAGACAGTCTTGATCTCAGCTTTATCAATCCTGATGATTTTGGCTCTTCAGTTACCAGCTGCCTCCTGGCCCTGACTACATTCTGGCAAGATAAAGAGGTAAAAGTTACCTGTGCTGCAATGTTTAGCTCTATTTAAGTAATTAATTTATTTTTGTAATAATATGGCTAGTGACCTTATTAGACAAAATCTTTCTATTCAGTAAAATGTTACATAGACGCGGAAGCAGGTTTACTAGCCTGAGTGACCTGGAGGCTCAGCCACTGACTTGTATGTACGCCTTATACTGGGGGAGACAAAAATTTTTTAAGTATCTGTTTACTTTCATCTCTTTCCCATTGTACTACGGATTTCTTGAGGCAGGAACTGTCTTTTATAGTGCCTACCAAGGAGCTTGGGTAGCCCAAAGGATTTACAATTGGCTGCTAACCTAAAGGTTGGCAGTTGGAACCCACCCAGTGGCTCCGTGGAAGGAAGGCCTGGTGATCTGCTTCCGTAAAGATTATAGCCAAGAAAGCACTATGGAGTAGTTCTACTCTGTAACACATGGGGTCATCATGAGTCCAGGGCCAAACTGACAGCAGCTAAAAACAGCACCCATTGCTGTCGATTCCAACTCAGAGCGACTGTCTTAGTCATCTCGTGCTGCTATAACAGAAATACCACAAGTGGATGCCTTTAACAAAGAGAAATTCATTCTCTCACAGTTTAGTAGGCTACAAGTCCAAATTCAGGGAGTCAACTCCAAAGGAAGGCTTTCTCTTCTCTGTCAGCTCTGGAGAAAGGTCCTTGTAATCAATCTTCCCCCGGCCTAGGAGCTTCTCTGCACGGGAACCCCGGGTCCAAAGGACGCACCCTGCTCCTGGTGCTGCTTTCTTGGTGGTATGGGGTCCCTCCTCTCTGCTCAATTCCCTTTCGTCTTTTTTTAAGATAAAACGTGGTGCAGGCCACACCCCAGGGAAACTCCCTTTAAGTTGGATCAGGGATGCGACCTTAGTAAGGTTACAATCCCACCCTAATCCTCTTTAACATCACAAAATGGAGGACAACCACACAATACTGAGAATCATGGCCTAACCAAGTTGACACATATTTTTGGGGGACACAATTCAATCCATGATAGCAACCCTATAGGACAGAGTAGAACTGTCTCATAGGGTTTGTAAGGCTGTAATCTTTACAGGAACAGACTGCCACATCATTCTCCCTTAGAGTCACTGGTGAATTCAAACTGATGACCTTTCAGTTGTGAGCACTTAACCACTGTGCCACCAGGGCTCCTTCAGCAACAGCACACTCCCTGTTACTGGGCAGCATTGAGCAGTCCATGCTCTATACATTTTTGCTGAATCATGACTCAACGAGTATATCTAACGGAAAGTTTACTGAGGTAATATATTGTATGTCTTCTCAGACATGAGACAAGAATATGGTAGCAATTTTAGGGAATATGTTATTTAATGTGGAGAGTGTTATAGCTTTCCTTAAAAGAACTAATGCAAAATATTAAGCCCAAAGTTTGTATTAGGATTCAGTGCTATTACAGACACTTGTTCTATCTTATACAAAGCAAGTGCTGAGAAAACTGGTGCTCTTTTCAGAAATATATTACTACACGGATATTCCTACTTACTTTTTAAATTGTAAAAAGGGAAAGACATATGAGAGTAAATCTAGTTTAAAAAAGGAACGTGGCAGTATTTTAGTGGCAGTGGCAAGACCTCTAAGGGGTTAACCAGAAACATGGCTTAAAAAACAAAGTGAAACTACTGTTGTTGCTTTGCACTTGAGTTTGAAACAGACTTCAAGCAGTAAATCTCCAGATGACTTGTGATACATGCTTATCTTGTTAAGAGATGGAATGAAGAAAAGACCAAAGGAAAGGGGTTACACCTTCCTTGAAAATACAAAGGAAAAACAATTTCCCCAGCCTATGGAGAGTGAGAGGGAGCTCTGGTGGTGTGGTAGTTAAGCGCTCAGCTACTAACTGAAAGGTCGGTGGTTCGAACTCACTTGCCACTCCATGGGAGAAAGATGTGGCAGGGTGCTTCTGTAAAGATTATAGCCTTGGAAACTCTATGGGGCAGTTCTACTCTGTCCTATAGGATGACTATGAGTCAGAATCAACTGTATGGCAACAGGTATGGACAGTGAGATGTGAAATAGCCCCCAAGTGCAATTTTGACTGCACTGCCCTAGAGGAAACTATAACCACCAGCTGAGTATTTTTCAGACAGCTCAAGTCATCCTTTTGCTTTAGTATAACTTCACCACTGACATTAAAACACTCATGAAATCTGCATTTCTGATACTCAAAAAAGCTGTCAGTCCAAGAGATGGAGCCTTCTTTATCAATTTAAGGAAAGCCTCTAAAATGGGAACAAACAGGGTCAAATCACAGGCTTCTCCTGTCTTCCTACCAGGCCTTGGAAAACACTTCATACAGGTCTCCTGTATGCAAGTGTAATGGTTAAGGCTGGGTGTTAACTTGGCTGGGCCATGAGTCTCAGTGGTTTGGCTGTTATGATGTAGTTCGGCAGTTACATAATGATGTAATCACCTCCATGATGAGATCAGATATAATGTGATCACCTCCATGAAGGGATATACTGTGAGTAGCCAATCAGTTGAAAGGGAGTTTCCTTGAGGGTGTGGCCTGCATCCAAAATAGGTGGACTTTCTGTCAAGGCTTGCTGGCTTTTGCTCTCTCTGGATCCTACAGCTGACTCCTGTTCATCTAACCTCTGGTTCTTGGGACTTGAGCTAGCAGCTTACCTGCCTATCTTGGGATACGTCAGCCTCCATGGTCTGGATCTTGGGGTCACCAGCCCCTACAGCTACGTGAGTCAGGGGAAGCCTCCAGCTTTATCCACAGATTTGGAACTTTCCAGCCTCTACAACCATGTGAGCCATTTCCTTGATACATATCTTTCTCTCTCTCTCTCTATAAAAACCTGTTGGCGGAGCCAAGATGGCGGAAGAGACAGATGCTTCCAGCGAGCCCTCTTTACAACAAGACCCGAAAAAACAAGTGAAATGAGTGTATTTATGACAAGCTAGGAGTCCTGAACTTCAAAGGCAAGCTTAGAAAACAAACTGAGGGGCAGGCGGAAGAAGAGACGGTTCAGAAGCAGAGAGGAGTTAACGGACCCGAATCACGGGGAGCCCTCAGGCAATATTTGTGGGAGCGGCGGCAGCAAGCTGGTACTAGCGTTCGGATGCAGTTTCCTCAGGGGGAAGCAGCCAGCCACAAAGCCTACTTACACCTCCGGAACCAGAGAAGAACGGCGCTCTTGGCAAAAGCTAAGTACTTGCATATATTTTACCACACCCACCACCCCCTGCTCCCAAGCCGGATTCAGTGGCTGACTTCCCTGGGCCTGAGATAGGCCCTGTTGAGCGCCTAGAGCCATCCTCCCAGCCTTGGAGAAGGAAGAAATTTGCAACTGGGGGAAAAGATAATTTGCCAGCTCCACTAACTGGGGGAGCTCAGGACAGAAGCGGCTCCTATCCAGGCATAAATGGTCCGTGGACTTTGAGTACCTTTTCCCTCTGCATGGACCTGCGTGGGCCTATTTCAGGAGAACAGACCCTTCTTGGTAGACTCCAACTGTTTCAGCTGTGTGGCAGAGAGGTGGCCGTTTGATGTTTGAAATTGCTTTCCCTATTAAACTTTTTTTTTTTTTTATTAAACAGGGTCCTAACCTACCCACATCAGGGTCCTAAGGACTGCTAGCTCCACTCAAGTCACCCAGCCACCGGTGACAGGGGTCTGAGGATAACTGGTACCTCCCAGTCCTTACAACCAAAAACACTGCGTGCCCACAGTCCGTCTGCAGAACCCACCCACCTGTACGCTCTAGGGAACAGGGACACACTTTCCTCAGAGACACATGGGGGATGATTCTCAGCCCCCTGCCTTGTTTAGAGCGTGACCCTCTACTGCGACCAGATACCCATACCTACACCATTCACCCCTGCCCCTCTAAGACTGTAGGACAGAGCCTGTACCACGTACTTGATGATCAGCTACCTGGACACCTGAGCTGAATTCATACAAGAAAGGTGAATGGACTCCTAGGCTGATACACCTAATAACAGCTCTAGTCAGCTGGGGACAAGACGTCAGAGCTCCAAAGGTGAAAATAATCAAGTTAGCTCACTCAAGCAATCCATCTGGGCATATCAAAACAAAGCAAGAAGCTACGACACAGTAAGCAAACATAAAATAAACTAATACAATAACTTATAGATGGCTTGGAGACAACAGTCAATATCAAGTCACATTAAGAAACAGACCATGATCGCCTCAACAAGCTCTTAAAACAAAGGATCAAGGGATCTTCTAGATGAAAGTGCCTTCCTGGAATTACCGAGGCAGAATACAAAAGATTAATATACAGAACCCTTCAAGACATCAGGAAGGAAATGAGGCAATACGCAGAATGAGCTAAGGAATACACAGACAAAGCAATTGAAGAATTTAAAAAAGTTTATTCAGGAAAATAATGAAAAATTTAATAAGCTGGAAAAATCCATAGACAGACAGTGATCAGAAATTCAGAGATTAACAATAAAATTACAGAAGCAGACAACTCAATAGAAAGTCAGAGCAGCAGATTTGAGCAAGTGGAAGGCAGGATTTCTGAACTTGAAGGTAAAGCACTTGGCACTAATATATTTGAAGAAAAATCAGATAAAAGTATTAAAAAAAATGAAGAAACCTTAAGAATCACGTGGAACTCTATCAAGAGAAATAACCTACAAGTGATTGGAGTACCAGAAGAGGGAGGCATAACAGAAAATACAGAGAGAACTGTTGAAGATTTGTTGGCAGAAAACTTCCCTGATATCGTTAAAGATGAGAAGATGTCTATCCAAGATGCTCATTGAACTCCACATAAGGTAGATGTTAAAAGAAAGTCACCAAGACATAGTATAATCAAACTTGCCAAAAACCAAAGATACAGAATTTTAAGAGCAGCTAGGGATAAACAAAAAGTCACCTACAAAGGAGAGCCAATAAGAATAAGTTCAGACTACTTGGTAGAAACAATGCAGGCAAAAAGGCAATGGGATGACTTATATAAAAAATTGAAGGAAAAAAATTGCCATCCAAGAATCATATATCCAGCAAAACTGTCTCTCAAATATGAAGGTGAAATTAGGACATTTCCAGAAAAACAGAAATGTAGGAAATTTTTAAAAACCAAACCAAAACTACAAGAAATACTAAAGGCAGTTCTTTGGTTAGAAAATCAATAATATCAGGTATCAACCCAAGACTAGAACACTGGGCAGAGCCATCAGCAGTCAACCCAGACAGAGAAACCAAAACAATAAATCAAAATTAAAAAAAAAAAAAAAACCCTCAAAACAGGGCAACAGCAATGTTATTATGTAAAAGAAGATAACATTAAAACAATAAAGAGGACTAAGAAATGTGGTCATAGATCTTGCATATGGACAGGAAGACAAACGAGATACAAAGAAATAAAAGTTAGGTTTAAATTTAGAAAAATAGGGGTAAATAATAAGGTAACTACAAAGGAGAAAAACTACCCTACACATCAAAATAAAATACAAGAAAAAAAAAAAATAGAGAATCTGCAGAAACAAAATTAACAACAACGAGTACGAGGAAAGGACAATATATAAAGACAATCTACTCAGCACATACAATTAAGTGGGAAATAGAAACTCTCAAAAACACACACAAAAAGGCATCAAATGATAGCACTAAATTTATACCTATGCATAATTACCCTGAATGTAAATGCACTAAATGCACCAATAAAGAGACAGAGAGTGGCAGAACGGATCAAAAAACACGATCCATCTATATGCTGCCTATAAGAGACATACCTTAGGCTTAGAGATACAAACAAACTAAAACTCAAAGGATGGAAAAAAATATATCAAGCAAACAATCAAAAAAGAGCAGGAGTGGCAATATTAATTTCTGACAAAACAGACTTTAAAGTTAAATCCATCATAAAGGATAAGGAAGGACACTATATAATGATTAAAGGGACAATATACCAAGAAGATATAACCATATTAAATATTTATGCACCCAATGACAGGGCTACAAGATACAGAAAACAAACTCTGTCAGCATTGAAAGGAGAGACAGACAGCTCCACAATAATAGTAGCCGAATTCAACACACCACTTTCTGTAAAGGACAGGATATCCAGGAAGAAGCTCAAAAGACACGGAAGATCTAAATGCCACAGTAAACCAACCTGACCTCACAGACATATACAGAACACTCCACCCAACAGCAACCAAGTATACTTTCTTTTCTACTGCATATGGAACACTCTCTAGAATAGACCACATATTAGGTCATAAAACAAGCCTTAGCAGAATCCAAAACATTGAAATATTACAAAGCATGAGGCCATAAAAGTGGAAATCAGTAACAGAAAAAGCAGGGAAAAGAAATCAAACACTTGGAAACTGAACAATACCCTGCTCAAAAACGACTGGATTATAGAAGACATCAAGGATGGAATAAAGAAATTCAGAGAATCCAATGAGAATGAAAACACGTCCTATCAGAAACTTTGGAACACAGCAAAAGCAGTACTCAGAGGTCAATTTATATCAATAAATGCACACATACAAAAAGAACAAAGGGCCAAAATCAAAGAATTATCCTTATAACTTGAACAAGTAGATAGAGAGCAACAAAAGAAACCCACAGGCACCAGAAGAAAACAATAAAAATTAGAGCAGAACTTAATAAAATAGAAAACAGAATAACGATTGAAAGAATTAACAAAACTAAAAGCTGGTTTTTTGAAAAAAAATCAAGAAAATTGATAAACCACTGGCCAAAATGACAAAGAAAAACAGGAGCAGGAGCAAATAACCCGAATAAGAAATGAGAGGGACGATATTACTACAGACCCAACTGAAATTAAAAGAATCATATCAGATTACTATGAAAAACTGTACTCTAACAAATTTGAAAATCTGGAAGAAATGGATGAATTTCTAGAAACACACTACGTACCTAAGCTAACAGAGAGGTAAAACGCAAAAAACCCACTGCTGTTGAGTCGCTTCCGACTCACAGTGACCCTACAGAACAACTAAATAGACCCATAACAAAAGAAGAGATTGAAAAGGTAATCAGAAAACTCCCAGGAAAAAAAGCCCTGGCCCGGGAAGCTTCACTGCAGAGTTCTACCAAACTTTCAGAGAAGAGTTAACACCACTACTACTAAAGGTATTTCAGAGCATAGAAAAGGACGGAATACTCTCATTCTATGAAGCCACCATATCCCTGATACCAAAGCGAGGTAAAGACACCACAAAAAAGGAAAATTACAGACCTATATCCCTCATGAACTTAGATGCAAAAATCCTCAACAAAATTCTAGGCAATAGAATTCAACAACATATCAAAAAAAAAATTCACCATGACCAAGTGGGATTCATACCAGGTATGCACGGATGGTAAACCCTGGTGGCGTAGTGGTTAAGTGCTACGACTGCTAACTAAAGGGTTGGCAGCTCAAATCCGCCAGGCGCTCCTTGATGAGTTCTACTCTGTCCTATGGGGTCACTATGAGTTGGAATCGACTTGACGGCACTGGGTTTGGTTTTGGTTGGATCCAGGGATGGTTCAACATTAGAAAAACAATTAATGTAATCCATTATATAAATAAAACAAAAGACAAGGATCACATGATTTTATCAATTGATGCAAAAAAGGCATTTGACAAAGTTCAACACCCATTCATGATAAAAACTCTCAGCAAAATAGGAATAGAAGGAAAATTCTTCAACATAATAAAGGGCATTTATACAAAGCCAATAGCCAACACCATCCTAAATGGAGAGAGTCTGAAAGCATTCCCCTTGAGATAGGAAACCAGACAAGGATGCCCTTTATCACCACTCTTATTCAACATTGTGCTGGAGGTCCTAGCCAGGGCAATTAGGCTAGATAAAGAAATAAAGGGCATCCAGATTGGTAAGGAACAAGTAAAAGTATCTCTATTTGCAGGTGACATGATCTTATACACAGAAAACCCTAAGGAATCCTCAAGAAAACTAGTGAGACTAATAGAAGAGTTCAGCAGAGTATCGGGATATAAGATAAACATACAAAAATCAGTTGGATTCCTCTACACCAATAAAAAAGAACATCAAAGAGGAAACTAGCAAATAAACACCATTTAGAGTAGCCCCCAAGAAGATAAGATACTTAGGAATAAATCTTACCAGAGATGTAAAAGACTTATGCAAAGAAAACTACAATACACTTCAGCAAGAAACCAAAAGAGACCTACGTAAGCAGAAAAACATACCTTGCTCGTGGATAGGAAGACTTAACATTATAAAAATGTCTATTCTACCAAAAGCGATCTATACATTTAATGCAATTCTGATCCAAATTCCAACGACATTTTTAATGAGATGGAAAATAAAATCACCAACTTCATATGGAAGGGAAAGAGGCTCCAGATAAGTAAAGCATTACTGAAAAAGAAGAACAAAGTGGGAGGCCTCACTCCACCTGATTTTAGAACCTATTATACCGCCACAGTAGTCAAAACAGCCTGGTATTGGTGCAACAACAGATACATAGACCAATGGAACATAATTGAGAATCCAGACATAAATCCATCCACATAGGATCAGCTGGCATTTGACAAAGACCCAAAGTCAGTTAAATGGGGGAAAAGACAGTCTTTTTAACAAATGGTGCTCGCATAACTGGATATCCATCTGCAAAAAAATGAAACAAGACCCATACCTCACTCCATGCACAAAAACGAGCTCAAAATGGATCAAAGACCTAAATATAAAACCTAAAATGATAACGATCATGGAAGAAAAAATAGGGACAATTCTAGGAGCCCTAATACATGGCATAAACAGTATACAAAACATTATTAATAATGCAGAAGAAAAACTAGATAACTGGGAGCGCCTAAAAATCAAACACCTATGCTCATCCAAAGACTTCACCAAAAGAGTAAAAAGACTACCTACAGACTGGGAAAAAGTTTTTAGCTGTGACATTTGTTTGGCGCCTGATCTCTAAAATCTACATGATATTGCAAAAAATCAACTACAAAAATACAAATAACCCAATTAAAAAATGGGCAAAAGATATGAACACACACTTCACTAAAGAAGACATTCAGGTAGCTAAGAGATACATGAGGAAATGCTCACCATCATTAACCATTAGAGAAATACAAATCTAAACTATGATGAGGTTTCATCTCACTCCAATAAGGCTGGCATTAATCCAAAAAACAGAAAATAATAAATGTTGGAGAGGCTGTGGAGAGACTGGAACTTATACACTGCTGGTGGGAATGTAAAATGGTACAACCACTTTGGAAATCGATTTGGCACTTCCTTAAAAAGCTGGAAAAAGAACTACCATACAATCCAGCAATCTCATTCCTTGGAACATATCCTAGAGATATAAGAGCCTTTACACGAACAGATATATGCACACCCATATTCACTGCAGCACTGTTTACAATAGCAAAAAGATGGAAGCAACCAAGGTGCCCATCAACGGATGAATGGATAAATAAATTATGATATATTCACACAATGGAATACTACAGTGATGAATCTGTAAAACATTTCATAACATGGAGGAATCTGGAAGGCATTATGCTCAGTGAAATTAGTCAGTTGTAAAAGGACAAATATTGCATAATACCACCATTACAAGAACTCGAGAAACAGTTTAAACAGAAAAGAAAATATTCTTTGATGGTTATGAGAGGGGGGAGAGTGATATTCACTAATTAGATAGTAGACAAGAACTACTTTAGGTGACGGGAAAGACAGCACACAATACAGGCAAGGTCAACACAACTAGACTAAACCAAAAGCAAAGAAGTTTCCTGGATATACTGAAGGCCAGCATAGTAGAGGTAGGGGTTTGGGGACCATGGTTTCAGGGGATATCTAAGTTAACCAGGATAATAAAATCTATTAAGAAAACATTCTGCATCCCATTTGGGAGAGTGGCGTCTGGGGTCTTAAACGCAAGTGGCCATAAAATGCATTAATTGTTCTCAAACCACCCAGGGAAAAGGAGAATGAAGAACACCAAGGACACAAGGTAATTACGAGTCCAAGAGACAGAAAGGGCCACATAAACCAGAGACTACATCAGCCTGAGACCAGAAGAAGTAGATGGTGCCCAGCTACAACCGATGACTGCCCTGACAGGGAACACAACAGAGAACCCCTGAGGGAGGAGGAGAGCGGTAAGATGCAGACACCAAATTCTCATGAAAAGACCAGACTTAATGATCTGAGACTGGGAGGACCCCAGTGGTCATGGCCCCCAGACCTTATGTTGGCCCAGGACTGGAACCATTCCCAAAGCCAACTCTTCAGACAGTGATTGGACTGGACAATGGGTTGGAGAGGGATATTGGTGCAGAGTGAGCTTCTTGGATCAGGTGACACTTGAGACTATGTTGGCATCTCCTGCCTGGAGGGGAGATGAGAGGATACAGGGGGTTAGAAGCTGGTGAAATAGACATGAAAAGAGAGAGTGGAGGGAGGGAGTGGGCTGTCTCATTAGGGGCAGAGCAATTTGGAGTATGTAGCAAGGTGTATATAAGTTTTTTTGTGATAGACGGACTTGATTTGTAAATGTTCACTTAAAGCACAATAAAAATTAAAAAAAAAAAAAAAAAACTTGCTGCCATCGAGTCAATACCAACTCATAGCGACCCTACAGGACAGAGCAGACCTGCTCCGTAGGATTTCCAAGGAGTGCCTGGTGGATTCGATCTGCCAACATTTTGGTTAGCAGCCATAGCTCTGAAACATACACCATGAGACAGATGCTTCCCTGGTTTTGCTTCTCTAGAGAACCCAGTCTAAAACAGCCAGGAAGAAAGTAAGTTGATCAGAATCTGATTTTTTTCAGAAAAAGTGAAAATGGCTTGATTTTATTTTTGCATTATGGACACATTCTGTGTTCTTTAAGGCTTGAGCTACTTAATAGCTCAAGTGTTTAACGAGTTAATGGTCAATAAATTTTTGATGCCACCAAAAAAAGAAGAGTACCCCCAAGTAGCCATAATATCTGTTAAATTCAAAACCCCATTGACTACATTCTGCTTGGTCACACACAAAAATCAGTACATTAAAAATTTTAAAGTATTAGCAATACACCCAAATGATGAGCTCTCATTATGAAGTACAAATTTATATGTAAAGCTACTATTGGTCAGTCTGATCAATGTCTTAATACTGTAATCATTCTACTCAATAACCTTGTAAATTAATCAACTGTCTACTGTATGAGCAGTCCCCTATTTATTGCACGAATAAGGGGATTAAGTTTAATATAGACGTATGCCTTTGACGATCACCTCCATTTAAAATAACACTTTACCTTGCATGTTCATTTTCCACATATGAGGCAGTTCTACTCTGTCACATGGTGTCGCTGTGGGTCAAAATCAACTTGATGGCACCTAACAACAGTATGTTGTTAACTGTCTCAGGGATAGGACTATATGGAATAGTGGAAGAAGTGGTGTCTTTGGAAACAGAAGGTTTAGGCCTGGTTTTGCCACCTCGAGTATGTGATCTTGGGAAAATCACTTCTGTTTTTTTTCTTGGAAAGTCAATTTTTTCACCTGTAAAGTAGGTATATTGGTACAGGCTTTGCCTCTCTCAAAAGTTTTTCATGAGGCTTCCAAAGAGACAATACGCTACAAATACTGAAAAACGTTTAACTTATTAATAAACATAAAAATGTTATTACTATGTATGTAGTGTGCTTAAGCAACAGCTAAAAGCCAAAAAAAAATTATACATAAAGCAAAAATAATTACTCAGCAAATTCATGAACCATAGCTTTGTTTATATTACTATTACAAAAAAATATTCATTTTTAATTTTGCTAAGAATTTAATGCTCTAATTAAAGCTTTTATTATATAGAAATAACAACATAACCTGGCCCTTTCTACAAATTACATTATGATATACAAATATAGAGAAATGCATACACATTTTAATTTCAGTAAGAATTTATGGTAAAGTTATGGATTTCATTGTTTAAAAATAATGACGTCACACCAATGTTCACTGCAGCATTACTCACAACAGCAAAAAGAAGGAAACAACCCAAGTGTCCATGAATGGATGAATGGAGTAACAAATTGCGGTACATACATACAATGGAACACGATGCACTGATAATGACAAATCCTCGAAAAATCTCACAATACGGATGAATCTGGAGGACATTATGCTGAGTGAAATATGTCAATCACAAAAGGACAAATATTGAATGAGGCCACTATTATAAAAAAGCAAGAATAGGATTAAACACAGAAAGAAACATTCTTTGATGGTTACTAGGGGTGCAACGAGGAGGGAAGGAAAATCACTAAATAGATAGTAGACACGTGTTAATTCTGGTGAAGGGAAAGACAATTCTCAATATGGGGGAAAAGTCAGCACAACATGACCAAGGCAAAGGGAGACACTGAGAGGTACACAAAAATAAAGGGCAATCGTGGTAAATACCATAACGTATACAACCCTGTAACAACAGTAATAAGAAACAATTTGTGAGTAGATACAAATGTAGACACATATGCTAAATAAATGTGGGAGGTTGCATGGGAGTATATCCACCCATATAGGTATGGTTGTAGACATTTCTACATATACATTTGTATGCGTTGCATGTATATTTATATACAAAATTTAAAATATATTGGGGGCCAAGTTACGGAAACTTAAGACATAACTAAATACCTTGAGGGACTGAGCTATAGGGCTTGAAGGCTAAGGACCATAGTTCTCAAGGGACATCTATGTCAACTAGCATAACATAGTTCGTAAAGATAATGTTCTACATCCTGGTTTGGTGAGTAGCATCTGGGGTTTTAAAAGCTTGTGAGTGGCCATCTAAGATACAACTATTGGTCTCTTCCCATCTGTGGCAAAAAAGAGTGAAGAAAACCAAAGACTCAAGGAAGCAATTCGTCCAAAGGACTACTGGTCCACATGATCCACAGCCTTTAGTCTGAGACTGGAAGAACTAAATGGTGCCCTGCTACCACTACCAATTAATAGAAGGTTCTGGCTAGAATGAGTGAAAAATGCAGAACAAAATTCAAATTCATTGAAAAGAGCAGACTTACTGGTCTGATAGAGACTGGAGGAACCCCTAAGACTACTGCCCTAAGACACCCTTCTAACTTGGAACTGAAGCCACTCCTGGAAGCCACCTTTCAGCCAAATAATAGACTGGCCTATAAAATAAACAAGAACACCGATGAGGCATGTGCTCCTTAGAACAATCGTCTACATAAGACCAAAAGGGCAACATTTGCCCAAAAGGAAACCAAGCAAATGGAAATGGGGAACCCAGGGTGAAAATGAGGAGAGTGCTGACACACTATGGGGCTTGCAACCATTTGTGTATGAATTACTAAATGGAAAACTAATTTGTTGTGTAAACTTTCACCTAAAGCTAAATAAAATGTTCAATAAAAATAATGACATAACCTGGCCCCTTCCACAAATATAATGGTTGTGAAATGTAAATATAGTTGTAAAAATACATATACATTATGCTTTACTAAAAGGTTACAGTCACATGTGCATTGACAAAACAGCTATGTTACTGAAACACGCCTATACTGAAGTGATGAATTAGATAATCTTAAACACACCAAGGGAGATTTCTATTTGAGAAAACTGTATTGTGAACAGTTTTGCAAACACAATGTTCATTTCATTTGATTCTGAAAAAACAACAGGCAAAATAAGACTCCATTTTACACTGAATAAACAGAATCTCAGATAGACTTGATCAAAGGGATAGAGCTGGTGAATAACACAGCCAGGACTAGAACCCAGGTTTTTTCACGCTTGGTCTTTCTTCAGTGGTGATATATATATATATATATATATATATATATGTATATGCTCACTAGTCACAGAGAAAAGTGCTCCGCATCCTATAAAATACTATGTAAACGTAAGGTATCATTGTTGCTGTGGCTTGTGTTGCTATTAACCAGGTCCACTGATATTTCTTGAAAGACGGATAAAGCTCAGAATAATAATTTCATTTTTCCCTCTCTCCTTTCGTCACCTGTGCTTTCTTCATGGGTTGATAATTTTAATATCAGATTATCAGTTAAAATACATTTCTTTGCATGTTTGATAAAGGAAAGGTGTTAATCTTAGGAATATGCCATAAAATAGGAACCATTTATGACTTAACATAAAAAATCGCCGGTGAAAGAACGGAGAGAATGTAGAGTCTGGTGATTCTCCAGTGGAGAACTACATTTTTCAAGAGGCGCAGGAAAGAAGGGGCGATGGGAGGGATGGGGAGCTAAGCTACTAAATGAAAGTCATGATTCTAGCTTTGAAGAAAAAAAGAACCTCAAGCAAAAAAGTTAAAAACTAAGAGACTACAAAAGAGGGAACCTTGTGGAAAAGGCAAGATGGGAGGAAGAGGGGTGGAGAGAAAGAGAGACGAGACCTAAAGATATTTTCAAGTAAAAATATGTGAATATTAGACAATAAATATAAAACAGTAAGAATCAGATTTCAGCCACAGGAGACTGAAGAGCTGGTGGAATTACTACTAACAGTGATAGGGAACACAAAGGAGGGTCTGAAAGATGAGTAGCTTCCTTTTTGTAACGCGAGGTTTAAGGTGGCAGTGAGGTCCTCAAGAATGGAAAGGGTCTAGTAGATAAAAGGGACATTTGGAAGGTGTGTATCGTCTAGAGCTGTCCTGTCCAATACAGCAGCCTCTAGCCACACGTGGTTATCGGGCTCCTGAAATGTGGGTAGGCTTTGTTGACATGTGCTACAAGTATAAAGATTTCATACCAAAAATATTGTAAAATATCTTCTTGATTACATGGTAAATTATTTGGATGGATTTGGTTAAAAAAATACAGTATTAAAATTGATTTAACCCATCTCTTTTTTCTAATGTGACAACTAGAAAATTTTTAATTATATATGTGGCTCGTATTATATTTCTATTGGACACTGCTGATCTAAAAAAATACTAAATATGCATTAAGAGGGATGAGCAAATGAGGTGAATCAAAGACAAAATTCTGAGGTGTCTCAACCAAAGATCGTCAGATACGGAAGGAGAACCCTTGTTATAATAGTAACTATTTACCAAGCACTCTAATCACCACACCAGACACGTCAAGTGCATCGTATTTATTTTAACCAACAACCTCATGAGGTAATATCATCTTCATTTACAAAACATAAATGAATGGCCTATAAAAGTTTATCTGCCCAACACCATATGGTTAAATGTTGGGATTCAAACCCAAGACTGACTCCAAATCTAAAGCTCTAAACGGTCACACCATCAATTCCAGAACAATTTACACTCTGCAATTTTAAAACTGTTGGATTTTAAATGGGTAGATTAAAACTAACAATTTATTAGGATGCTCCATTGTCAGAGTCAGCGATATACCAGTGATGTTCTAAGTAAACAAAGAACAAACACAAATGTATAAATTTGTAACTTTAGAATTATGATGAGCTAGCCCTGATGATGCAATGGGTAAGCACTTGGCTGCTAACCAAAAAGCTGGGAGTTCAAACCCACCTATCAACACTACCTATCAACAACAACAGCGATACTGACATATTTTCACCATGTTGGACAACTTCTTTCTCTTTTATCAATGCCTACTCCTCAAGGTCAAAACCCCTCAAGTCAGATGGTACATACCTAATTGTCAGTGGAGATGGTTGTGGACACAACCCTGGATAGCTGGGCCCCATTTTCTGGATATAACTAGATAAATGATGTAGACTTCATTTAAATTTACACAATACCTTCCAGATCATGGAAGTACCCAACTGTGACTAACATGAAGAACACTTTGCCTACAAATGTCTTGAACGCCCATTGCCTGAGAACCAAAAGTGAAGCTTATCCAACTGCAAACTTGAAAAATGAATTTTATAGTCCTTGAAAATGCTACACTTTGCAGAACAGAAAGAAAAAAGAGTTTGGTATTTTGACAGAAATCAACAGATCGAAATCTCCTACAAATATAAATTGGAATCAAAAGAATGAAGGTGTCTTTCATTTATAATGTTTGGCTTGTTGGTTTGTTTTAATTTCAAAGGCAAACTTCTCTTTCTTTGCTTTTTACCTTTAATTTCTACTACTCATCTATACAAGGGAGCCCTGGTTGTACAGTGTTTAAGCGTTCAAATGTTAACCACAAGGTTGGCAGTCCAATCCACCGGCTGCTCCCTGGTACCCTCTGGGGCAGTTTTACTCAGACCTATAGAGCCGCTGTAAGTCTGAATCGACTTGACAGCAATGGGTATAGGTATGCCAGGGGCCCTGGTGGTGCAGTGGTTAAGAGCTCAGCTGCTAACCAAAAAGGTTGGCAGTTCAAATCTACCTTCTGCTACTTGGAAACGCTATAAGGCAGTTCTATTCTGTCCTATAGGGTCGTTATGAGTCAGAATCCACTCTTTGGTTTGGTATGCCAGGAACTGTTGTCAGTACTGGAAACACAACAGTGAACAAAACGACGAAAATCTCTGCCTTATCGTAACTTACATTCTGGTAGGGAAAGACATTCAATAAAGATAAATAAAACGAAATATGTTGAATAATAAGTGTGAAAGACAAGGAAAAAAACGACGCCAGCAAGAGAAATATGAACCGTAGTGGTGAGGTGGGGAATACTGAAATTGTAGATAAAGTAGCTTAAAAAAAAAAAAAGGCTTCACATATAATCGGGTAGGTAACAGCCCCTGGGAGGCACAAATGGATTCACCATGGACTACTAAAAGGCTGATGGTTCAAACCTACCCACAAGAGCCTTGGAAGTAAGGCCTGGTGATCTGCTTCAGAAAAGTCTGAGCCTTGAAAACGCTAGAGTGCAATTCTAATCTGCACACATGGAGTCGCTCTGAATCAGGAATCAATTTACGGCAGCTAACAAGTGTGCGCCTAAAGGGTTGTCGTTGTTAGGTGCCAGAGACGGGGCAAAAACTGGGACTGGTTACTGTTATACGGAGTGGGGAAAACAAAGGAGATTAGCATATTTTAACAAACCACGAGGTGGAGAGAAAACCACGGGGGTGGGGGGGGTAGTTGGAAGAAAAGACAGAATACGGATCACTGAAGACAAAAGCAGACTTCACATTTTACAAAGGACTGGTCCTTCGCATGGCTCAATACACTTTCTCTTTTTGTAGCCACAGAACCAGCTTCTGCTGCTAAAACTCTCAGGTAAGTCACACAGGACCGAAGGACACACACACACACCCCTCTCCAGGAACATAGCTCTTAAAGCCGAGTAGAAAGCATTACGAATTCGCAGTCGAGGGCTGGCCTGGGAACAGTTGTGGGAAAGAACGCACCAAAGGCCCCTACAGCCACCGTGCAAACCCAGGTAGACACAGGGAAACGCGCAGACACGCCCCCCGAGGGGGTAGGCACCGCCGAGGGGAAGGAAGGAGGCATCAATTCAACCGTTAGGACCAAAAAACTGAATTTCCCGAGGCGGAGTCACTGCCGCGCGAGGGAAACGCCGTTCCTTGGTCGCAGGAGCCCCTACGAGACAGGCGGGAGTGTGCGGCGGGAAGACTAGGCTCTGGGCCTGGGGCGTGAATGGCGGCCGGGCCAGGAGGGGCGATTTCGCCGGCGCCCCGCTCCCCGCCTGCTTGCCACAGGAGGTGGACGCGGGCGACCACCGCGCCTGTCGGCCCCGGGCTGCCGGGGCGGGACCCAGGACCGGACAAAGTTCCCGAGACCCGGCGCCCCGAGCCGGACGCGCGCTCTCGGCGGCGCCCGCCCAAACGACCACCACCCCTCCCCAAGCCGCGCGGGCCGGGCGACGGCCTCACGCCGGAGGGCGGGTTCCAGCGGTCGAACCTGCGGCGCCCGTGCTGCCGCCCGCCGGCCCTTTCCCGCCGAGAGCGTTGGGCCGGGAAAGAAAGGAGCGGCGGCGCGCGCGGCGCCCACTCACCATGGTGCGCGGCGTCTCGGCGCGGCGAGCCGGGCGGCGGCGGCGGTGCGCTGTCCAGGGTAGCCGGCGGCCCTCTGCCCGCGCTCGGCGGCGCCCGCTCTAATTACACGCTCCCCGCCCCCACGCGCGCGCACGCCCGCACCCCGCCTCTCTGCCCCTCGCTTGAGCTCCCCCCGCCGCTGACGCACAGCCCCCTGCGCGGCGCGCGAAGTCCTCAGGGCCGTTTCAGCCCCCTGCCGCTGCCCCGAGGGCCCTCGCCGGCGTTTGGCCAGCAGGGCCGCGGGGGAGGGGCGCGGGCGCGGCGCCCCCTTGCGGGCCCGCGACGATTTGCAGGCACAGCTCGTGCCCGCCGCGCGCGGCCCTCCAACGTTCACCGGGCGCTGCGAGGGGCCACCCGGCGCGGACTTGGTCGGCGCTGTCCCGGGGGCTGTGGCGGGCAGGAGCGGTGGAAGGGGTGTGAGGGAGTCGGTTCTGCTTTTAGTTGGTCTTGGTGGTTTTCAAACACACTTTCGAGGGGGAATGGTTCTTCCTTGTGCAGGTATGCAAGGTGTGTGTCTCTTTTAGATATGGGTGGAGGGTCCTTTTGTGGTGTGACAGTCAGTACCACCCTGAGCCGGAGACACTTCGTTTCCTACAATCTTACCTCCAGAGGATGTTATGGTGCTTCTAATTTAATGCCACCAGTGGTTAGTTTATTAAATTCTTAATTGGAAAAGAAAGAACAGGATTTTAGATCCTGGGCTTCTTAAATTTGTGTGTCTTTGTGGCCCAAGTGAAGGTTTTCAGGAAAGGCAGACTTGTGTGTGTTAAACGGCTTTTCCTCCTTTTTAGCACTGAGAATTCTGGCTTTCTACGTGGCCGATGTGGTAAACTGAAATGCAAACAAATATGCTTCTTTGAGTGAGAACGCCACATCTGCATCTGCATGGAGGGTCCTGCACTATACACCTTGGAGTAATGCAGACGGATTTGCAGGGTTGTGGAACCAAACAGAGTGAGTAACCGTAGATGCCAGGACGAAATCTCTTGTAATATAATCACCCAATATTTTGAGTTTCCTATAGTTGGAATGCTAAACGTCAGCTATGTATTTGTTTATAAAGGGTGGATAACCATATGGCCATTAACAGGAAGGTATTAACCAAGTCTCATAAAATCTCATTACTAATAGGCTCCAGAGTCAGCTCTGACACATACTAGCTGTGTGATTCTGGATTAGTTGTCCAACCTCTCTGTGCTCCATTTTCCTGATCTATAAAATAAGGATAAAAATAGGACTTACATTACAGATTGTTTTAATCTGTTTTAGGATAGATTAATTTTAGTCAAATTAATAATGACTAAATTTTAAAACATGAAAGCAATGTCTGGCACATAAAGTACTAGTTATTGATGTTGTTATTAATCTGATACTTGTAGGAATCAGAAAGCTATATTAATGCTAGCACCAAAAAAAAAGAAAAAGCATCCAAAGAATGAATGAATCATCCCAGTTCCATTCATTCAATTTGTTCATTTACCCAATATTTGAGTTACTTACTATATGGCAGGAAACCCTGGTGGTGTAGTGGTTAAGAGCTATGGCTGCTAACCAAAAGGCTGACAGATCAGATCCACCAGGCACTCTTTGGAAACCCTATGGGGCAGTTCTACTCTGTCCTATAAGGTTGCTGTGAGTTGGAATCAACCCAACGGCAACAAGATTTTTTTTTTTCTTTTTGGTGACTATATAGGGTCACTATGAGTCGGCATCGACTCGATGGCAACAGGTTTTTTTTTTTTTTTTTTTTGGTGACTTTATGCCAGGATTTGTGGTAAGAGCTGGGGATATAGTAATCAACAAACACAATGCAGCCCCTGCCATCAGGAGTTTTCAGAACTTATAATGGTCTATATATGACAACTAGATACTAGAAGGAAATTTACCTAAATAGTCACAATACTAACAGTATTTGTCTCTGGATAGCACTATAATGGGGTGATTTTTTTAAATTATATTTTCTCTACATTTTCCAGGTGGATATTGATGTTTGGATATTCTCTGTATTTTATCCTAAGTAAATAAGCACAGGTAAGCCTGTGCTTACCTGTGCTTATTGGGTCACCTGCCCCTATCAAGGATTGTAAATTTGAAAAGAGGCTTTCATTCAGTAGAATGGTGCTGTAAGGCTGAGAGAGAGACAGAGGCCAGCCATACCTAGAAGCAGAATCTTTGATGTGAAAAAATGTGAAATCGTTCACTGTAGATGATCTGGTAGGCAAGATATGAACCACACTTACCTTGCCTATTGGATAATCCGCCCCAGTTTCTAACAACATTAAGGGAGAAAAAATTTAAGTGTGACAACCTCTAAGCATTCTGTTGCTGCTTACTTGCAGGATTTGTATAATTGATCACACCTATACCATGCTAGGAGACCAGATGGCATAATTGTTAAGAGCTATGGCTGTTAACCAAAAGGTTGGCAGTTTGAATCCACCAGCTGCTCCTTGGACACCCTGTGGGGCAGTTCTACTTTGTCCTATAGGGCCACTATGACTCGGAATCAACAGCAGTGGGTTTGGGTTTTATTTGTACACCATGCTAAGAATGACTAAAATGAGAAAAAACAGCTGCAAACATGCATTAATAATCAGAACCTGGAATGTACAAACTATGAATCTAGGAAAATTAGAAATAATAAAAAATGAATGGAATGTATAAAGATCGATATCGTATGAACTGGTGAGCTGAAATGGACTGGTACTGGTCATTTTGAATTGGACAGTCATATGGTCTACTATGCTAGGAATGACAGCTTGAACAGGAATGGTGTTGCATTCATCATCAAAAAGAACGTTTCAAGATCTATCCTGAAGTACAACACTGTCAGTAAAAGGATAATATCCACACACCTACAAGGAAGACCAGTTATTATGACTATTATTCAAATTTATGCACCAACAACTAAGGCCAAAGATGAAGAAACTGGAGATTTTTACCAACTTCTGCAGTCTGAAATTGATCAAACACGCAATCAGGATGCACTGATAACTACTGGTGATTGGAATGTGAAAATTGGAAACAAGAAGGAGCGTATGTTAATCATCTAGTGCTGCTATAACAGAAATAACACAAGTGGATGGCTTTAACAAAAAGAAGTTTATTCTGTCACAGTCCAGTAGGCTACAAGTCCAAATTCAGGGCATCAGCTCCGGGGGAAGGTTTTCTCTCTCTGTTGGCTCTGGAGGAAGGTCCTTGTGATGCATCAGTCTTTGCTTGGTCTGGGAGCGTCTCAGCTCAGAAACCTCAGGTCCAAAGGATGCACTCTGCTCCCAGCACTGCTTTCTTTGTGGTATGAGGTCCTCAACTCTTGCCTAGCTTCCCTTTCTTTTT
The DNA here is from genome assembly GCF_030014295.1 of Loxodonta africana. Taxonomy (NCBI): domain Eukaryota; kingdom Metazoa; phylum Chordata; class Mammalia; order Proboscidea; family Elephantidae; genus Loxodonta; species Loxodonta africana. The sequence continues at coordinate 52,738,671 of NC_087342.1, forward strand.
ATCTCTTGAGAGATAAAAGGTGGTGCAGGCCACATCCCAGGGAAACTCACTTTACGTTGGATCAGGGAGGTGACCTAAGTAAGGGTGGTGTTACAATCCTACCCTAATCCTTTTAACCACAGGCAGAGTTTAAGATTTAAAACCTTTAGGAAAATCACAAAATGGAGGACAACCACACATGGCCTAACCAAGTTGACAGATATTTTGGGGGGACACAATTAAATCTGTTACAGGCAGTAGTTGGAAAATATGGCCTTGGTGATAGAATTGACATTGGAGATCACATGATAGAATTTTGCAAGACCAATAACTTCTTCATTGCAGATACCTTTTTTCACCAACATAAACGGCAACTATACACATGGACCTTGCCAGATGAAATACACAGGAATCAGATCGACTACATCTGTGGAAAGAGACAATGGAAAAGCTCCATATCATCAGTCAGAACAAGGCCAGGGGCTGACTGTGGATCAGACCATCGATTACTCATATGCAAATTGAAGTTGAAACTGAAGAAAATCAGAACAAGTCCACGAGAGTCAAAGTACAGTCTTGAGTATATCCCACTTGAATTTAGAGATAATCTCAAGAATAGATTTGAGGTGTTGAACACTATTGACCGAAGGCCAGACGAGTTGTGGGATGACATCAAGGACATCATCCATGAAGAAAGCAAAAAGTCATTAAAAAGACAGGAGAGAAAGAAAAGACTTAAATGGATGTCAGACGAGACTCTGAAACTTGCTCTTGAACGTTGAGTAGCTAAAGTAAAAGGAAAAAATGATGAAGTAATAGAGCCGAACAGAAGATTTCAAAGGGCGTCTCAAGAAGATGAAGTAAAGTATTATGATGACATGTTGAAAGAGCTGGAGATAGAAAACCAAAGGGGAAGAACATGGTCAGCATTTCTCAAGTTGAGAGAACTGAAGAAAAAATTCAAGCCTTGAGTTGCAATACTGAAGGATTCTATAGAGAAAATATTATAACTATGCAGGAAGCATCAAGAGAAGATGGAAGGCATACACAGAGTCACTATACCAGAAAGAATTGATCGATGTGCAACCATTTCAGGAGGTAACGTATGATCGGGAACTGATGGTACTGAAGGAAGAAGTCCAAGCTGCACTGAAGGCACTGGTGAAGAACAAGGCTCTGGGACTTGACAGAATACCAACTGAGATGTTTCAACAAATGGATGCAGCACTGGAAGTGCTCATTCATCTATGCCAAAAAATTTGGAAGACAGCTACCTGGCCAACCGACCAAGAGAGATCCACATTTATGCCTATTCCCAAGAAAGGTGATCCAACCGAGTGAGAAAATTATTGAACAATATCATTAATATCACACGCAAGCAAAATTTTGCTGAAGATCATTCGAAAGCGCCTGCAGCAGTACATCGACAGGGAACTGTGAAAAATTCAAGTGGGATTTAGAAGAGGACGTGGAACCAGGGATATCATTGCTGATGTCAGATGGATCCTGGCCGAAAGCAGAGAATACCAGAAGGATGTTTACCTGTGTTTTATTGCCTATGGAAAGGCATTTGACTGTGTGGATCATGACAAGTTATGGATAACATTGCAGAGAATGGGAATTCCGGAACACTTAATTGTGCTCATGAGGAATCTACATGGATCAAGAGGCAGTCCTTGGAACAGAACAAGGGGGATACTGCATGGTTTAAAGTCAGGAAAGGTGTATGTCAGGGATATATCCTTTCAGCACACCTATTCAATCTGTATGCTGAGCAAATAATCCGAGAAGCTGGACTATATGAAGGAGAATCAGACATCAGGAGTGGAGGAAGACTCATTAATAACCTGTGTTGTGCAGATAACACAACCTTGCTTGCCGAAAGTGAAGAGAACTTGAAGCACTTACTGATGAAGATCAAAGACCACAGTCTTCAGTATGGATTACACCTCAACATAAACAAAACAAAAATCCTCACAACTGGACCAGTAAGCAACATCATGATAAATGGAGAAAAGACGAGGTTGTCAAGGATTTCATTTTACTTGGATTCACAATCAACACCCATGGAAGCAGCAGTCAGGAAATCAAAAGACACATTACATTGGGCAAATCGGCTGCAAAAGACCTCTTTAAAGTGTTGCAAAGGAAAGATGTCACATTGACGACTCAGGTGCGCCTGACCCAAGCCATGGTGTTTTCAGTCGCCTAATATGGATGGGAAAGCTGGACAATGGATAAGGAAGACCAAAGAAGAATTTACGCCTTTGAATTATGATATTGGTGAAGAATATTGAATATACCGTGAACTGCCAAAGGAACGAACAAATCTGTTTTGGAAGAAATACAACCAGAATGCTGCTTAGAAGCAAGGATGGGCGAGACTACGTCTTACATACTTTGGACATGTTTTCAGGAGAGACCAGTCCCTGGAGAAGGAGATAATGCTTGGTAAAGTAGAGGGTCATCGAAAAAGAGGAAGACTCTCAAGGAGATAGATTGACACAGTGGCTGCAGCAATCGGCTCAAGCATAACAACAATTGTGAGGATGGCACAGGACTGGGCAGTGTTTCCCTGTGTTGTGCATAGGGTCGCTATGAGTCAGAACCGACTTGATGGCACCTAACAACAACAACGGCATAATTAAAGAATCTTAAATCTAAGAATAGACCCTCTCTCTTAGACTGTCTCTCTTTTTTTATATTTTACAGGTTAAGAACGTGTATGTCAGAGATGTTACTGAGAACCGACAACGGGTGATGGTACTAAAGCTCAGATCTCCTGAGTCCTGGCCCAGTGTTCTCATCACGATCACTACTGCCTCTCCAGTTCCAGCCTCCCAGACCTCGTCAAAATTATGAAGGAGGCAGACTTTGTTCTCCATGATTGCAGTCTTCTTGTGTGGTTTTCTTCTTCTGATCCGTCACTTCTTTTGACACATAAAACCAGTCAAACTCATAGCCTTTCTGTATTTTACCCTGAGAAAAACACTCACTTAAAACTTAATGTGACATTAAATCAATTGACTGCTTTCCCTCAGAGTTTCTGCATTTTGGGAGTAATAGTAGAAAGCCAGACTCTGGAAATCACATCCTTTCCTTAGCCATCTGCTCTGCCTTTGTGTAAGGAAAGCTCTGCCCTGTGAGTTTAGAAATGAAAAACAGTGAGATGAAGTGTAAGCCCAGACAAAAGCACACTGACACAGCTCAGTTGCTGCCAACAAATTTAGCGCATCGTTTACTCATCCTTTACTCGAAAGCATCCAGGTTAAGGATTTGTGACGAAAGTAATGTATGTGTATATATATCACTTATTTGGTTGGAATAGAGTAGTGAGTGGATAGTCGTTTGTTGTTGTTACGTGCCATTGAGTCAGTTCCAACCCAGTGACCCTGTGTACAACAGAACAAAACACTGCCTGGTCCTGCACCATCCTCACAATTGTTGCTGTGCCTGAACCCATTGTTGCAGCCACTGTGTCAATCCGTCTCATTGAGGATCTTCCTATTTTTCGATGACCCTGTACTTTACCAAGCATGATCTCCTTCTCCAGGGACTGGTCCGTCCTGATAACATGGTCAAAGTACGTGAGAGGATGTCTTCCCATTCTTGCTTCCAAGGAGGATTCTGGCTGTATTTCTTCTAAGGTGGATTTGTTTGTTGTTCTGGCAGTCAATGGTTTATTCAATATTCTTCACCAACAGCATAATCAAAGGTGTCAATTCTTCTTCAGTCTTCCTTATTCATTGTCCAGCTTTTGCATGCATATGAGGCAATTAAAAATACTATGACTTGGGTCAGGTACACCTTAGTCCTCAAAGTGACATCTTTGCTTTTTAATACTTTAAAGAGATCTTTTGCAACAGATTTGGCCAATGTAATACATCATTTGACTTCCTGCCTGCTGCTTTCATGGGTGTTGATTATGGATCCAAGTAAAATGAAATCCTTGACAGCTTCAATCTTTTGTCTGTTTATGATGATGTTGCTCATTGGTCCAGTTGTGAGGATTTTGTTTTCTTTCAATTGAGTTGTAATCCATACTGTTTGGCAATGGGTTTTTTAATCCATACTGGAGACTGTAGTCTTTGATCTTGATCAGTAAGTGTTTCAAGTCCTTTGTGCTTTGAGCAAGCAAAGTTGTGTCATCTGCATATCGCGGGTTGTTAATGAATTTTCCTCCAATCCCGATGCTGTGTTCTTCTTCATATAACCCAGCTTCTCAGATTATTTGCTCACCATACAGACTGGAGTATCCTTTCGTGACTTTAAACCGCACAGTATCTCCTCATTCTGTTCAAATGACTGCATCTTGGCCTATGTACAGGTTTCACGTGAACACAAGTGTTCTGGAATCCCTGTTCTTCGCAGTGTTATCCATAATTTGTTATGATCCACACTGTCAAATGCCTTTACACAGTCAATATAATACAGGTAAACAACACTACAAGACAATCGTTACCTCATTTCAATTTAGGTAAAATGTTATTCATATTCCTTTATTCATTCAGAAGTATTTTTATGTTCTACTACGAAGAGCCCTGTGGTCCAGAGGTTGAACAATTGGCTGCTAACCAAAATGTTGGCAGTTCGAACCCACCAGCAGCTCTGCAGCAGAAATACGTGGCAGTCTGCTTCTGTAAAGATTTATAGACTTGGAGACCGTATAGGGCAGCAAAATCAACTCAACAGCAATGGAATGGGTTATGTTCTAGTACTACCATCTGCTTGTCAGTTTGTTGTACTGTGGTGGCCTTCATGTTGCTATGATGCTGGAAGCTATGCCACCAGGGTTTAAAATACCAGGTGGGTCACCCATGGTAGACAGTTTTCAGTGGAGCTTTCAGACTAAGGCTAGGAAGAAAGGCCTGGCAATCTCTTTCCAGAAATCAGCCAATGAAAACCCTATGGATCGCAACAGAAGATTACCTGACATGGTGCTAGAAAATGAGACTTCTAGGTTGGAAGGCATTACACAATAGCTGCAATGACGGACTCAAACATTCCAACAATTATGAGGATGTCGAAGGACTGGGCATTGTTTACTTTTGTTATACATTAGGTCACCATGAGTTGGAGTTGACTTGATGGCAACTAACACCAATATGTTCTAGCATAACATTCTGGAGCAGAGGTTGGCAAACTACAGCTGCAGGTCAATTCTGGCCAGCTACACAGCCATGTCCATGTGTTTATTGGTTATGGCAGCTTTTGCGCTACAACAGCAGAGTTAAGTAGTTTGACAGAGTGTATGGCCCGCAAAGCCTCAAATACTGTCTGGCCCTTAACAACAACATTAAAAAAAAAAAAAATGTGTCGATCCCTGCAAAATCTAGAGAATATGAGTAAGGCCTTGAACAATAGATAGATCCCCTTCTTGTATGAAGCATATATTTAATGGGAAGGTAGAAGACAATAAAATGATTTTAAATAGGGAAGTGCTATGAAGAAATAAACTATTGTGATACAGAGTGGGGGATGTTAGAGAGAGTGGTCAGGAATAGCCTCTCTGAGCTGGTGATACCTGAGTTGGGATCTTAGTGATGAGGGCAATCCGTCCACCAAGCCCTGGGAAGATCTACAGGAAGTCCTTCCACACAGAAGAAACAACAAATGAAAATTCCCTGAAATAGAAAAATTGGGATTCTTTGAGGAATACAAAGGTGTCCAGTACGTCTGGGAGTGTGTGAGTGGATTCAATGAGATATTCATATAAAGCATCTAGGATGTAACAAATGCTCAACAGGTGTTAGTTGTTCTTGTTACCGTCATGAGCCATTACATGATTTGAGCCTTCCTGGAGAAAGTCATTATATATGAGGAATCATATAAGAAAAATCACTTCAAAGAAAGACTCTTTAAATTTTGATTCATTTGTGATAACATCTTTGCACATTTAGGCTTTAAGATACATTAAACCTGCTACATTTTAGATCCAGTAACAATCTCTTGATCTGTTTATGTAGAAGGCAGATTAGTCAAACACAGCTTATGTTTGTTTTGTGTATTAAAAACTGTATGGAGAAAGAGGGAGGAGAGAAAGTCATTGCTGCAGCATGCTTGCCTTGTGTAAAAACGGTATAGGGGCAGTGTCTGGCCTCCTCCAGCCTCACAAGGGGGAAGGAGAACCAAGATTGATAGCACAAGGCTGATCCCCATGAGGCAGAGGCCAGACATGCCTCCTCTCTCCACCATCTTTACCAATTCTGCCACCAACCACCCTTCCCACGGTACTCTCTGCTGAGTTCAGTAATTCATTGCAATGGCCACACAGAACACACAAACCATACTCACGATTATGAGGTTTATTAGGGAAGTAACAGGTTACAGTTCAGGCTCAGGAACACTCAAGGATACAGTTCTTCCATCAGGACAGCCTCTTCCCACCTGCGCTCACAGGTACGCCTCTACCTGGCCCTCTGTCCAAAGGCACTCAGCTTTCTCTGTGGGCTGGGAAGCCCACCGTGCAGTCTCCTGCTGCTGGGCCTCTGCTGTGCTGGGTCTCTCCTTCCTTGGCGGTGGTGGGCTCTTCTCTTTCCTGCTTCTGGGTGACTGATTTGAAGCCTGGCAAAATGGGAAAACTGACCAATCCCTTTGGTGGGCCACGATTACCGTATTTGCACAGTTCTGCCCAATCACTTGGGTGGGAGCTACAAGACCATGGCTAGAGAGCCCACACAAAAGCAATCCATGGCACTGCGGGCCACCCCCTGGCTTTTCTAGCTATGACTGTTTCATACTTGGAGGATAACTTCCCCCCTCAATCATTTTACCAGTACAAAACAGTCATTAACAATTAGTCCTTAAATAGGGCAAAGAGCTCTCAGGGTGAGGTTACTCAGGTACTAGCCATTCAGATCTGCTACCAGCTTTCATTTCATCTGGTCAGACTCTCCAAAAGTCATCTCGGCTTCACCCGTTCTGGTGTCTGATAAAATTTAACTGAGAGAAGATTATTCCTTTGCTCTGAGCCTAAGGAATATCAGCATAGCAAAACCTTTAATGGACATTAGGTTCGGCCACTGTTCTCCATTCCAGCAGTGCCTCCCCCTTAGTCCACTCTTTCACACTTACAGCCTCTACAATTCCAGTTTTTACAATCGCAATTAACTCTTAACAATCAGCACTCACAGCTGAATCATATAATCCTATTAGCACCTTCCCCCACCCTCTCTTCCCCACACCCATCAGGAAAAGAGGAATCTATTCAATGGGGTTTGTCCCTTTTCCCCCTCATCTTGAGTGTAAGCACACCCACTAAAATGTGTAAGCCAGCCATTTCATGCCTTTATCTGCCCCCTGTTTTAAATAGCCAGCATTTAAATTGCCCATCCGTATTAAACCAGTACTTTAAGGACACAAGCATGTTCCTTGGTCTTGAAGAATCTTCAGTTCCAGTTAGAACCTTAAGCACCTGTATCCATAAGCAAAGTCCAGTCCAGAGCAAGCAGTCAAATTGCAGCAATCTACACCAGCTCACAGTGTCAAATATCTTCCTTTTCTTTCCTTTGGGTTCTGGTCAGCTCATCACTAGCCATCCAAGCTAAGTCACAATGCATAGCAGCCTCAGGCTTGAGAGTTCACACACACCTCCCAACACTTCAGATAGTCCCATCACACTTTCATCCCTTTGGCTAGGTCAACGGGTTCTACCTGTAAACTTCAGGAGTCCAACAACTCCTTTTACTTCTGATCAGCCAGTCCTTCCTCTTACTGTCATTCCTAGCCCTGTGGGCTAGATGAGTGGTGTCAGTGGAACACGTCCACACTCAGCCTGTCTCTTCATTGCTGGACTTCCCCCACTTTCACTCATTGAATGGACCTAGGTGGTCACCACAAGCGAGCCAACCAAGCTGCCCACTCTCCAACTGCCTTAACTTCCAGTCCTGGAAGGGGCTCCTTCTGATGGACACTGATTCTTTCTGTCTCAATGCATCCAACAGCAAACTGCTTGCTTGAAATTCAAAAAGCTAAACAGTCTCTTTTTCTGGGCAGGTCCTTGCTTCAAGTGCAAATCTCCTGTTCTCTCAGCTGTTTTGGGTGTTTCCACATGTCTTTTCAAATGCAAATCTGAGTGGGGATCAGGTTTTTGACCTAAGCCACTATTCTATGCACAGGGCTACTGCATTCAAACATTCTGTGTTTCTTCAGGCAAATTTCAGTTCCCTTTTTAGCATATTTAATCAAGTATTGGCTGAAGGTGGTGTTACACACTGTCTATAATCTATAATACCCAATACTCATTTTTATCATGCTTTTAGGTCTGCTTTACAACACTAGATAGGAGAAACATTCAATATCCATGGTACATTCAATTAAACACATAATCTGAAGCACATAACCCTTTTTAAAACATTCCAGTTAAGTCTTCTCCACACCTAACTACCTTCATATTCATATGCATATGGCCTTGGGCCTCTAACTGGGTGGAACCAGAAGACTCTGGCCCCCTGGCCCTCAATCAATCATCCTGCTCATCTGACCTGGTTTTTGACCCAGGCCACGCAGGTAGGGCTTTTCTTCCTTCAGCTGCAGCATAACCTCGTTAGCCATTATAAGGCAACAACAACCAAAGCAACCACCTAAGAATCTAAAAATTCCCCAAGCCCCTTGCATCTTTCTCTTACAAGGTCTCATGCTTTCATGAGTCTGGGGCCATTGTAAAGAATCCCACTCCTGACGCCAATTGTAAAAATGGCACAGGGGCAGTGTCTGACCTCCTCCAACCTCATGAGATGGAAGGAGAACCAAGATCAATAGCACAAGGCTGACCCCCATGACATGAAGGCCAGACATGCTTCCTCTCTCCTCCATTGTTACCAGTTCTGCCCCTAACTGTCCCTCATGTGGCAATCTCTACTTCTCTGCTGGGCTCAGTAATTCATTGCAGTGGCCACACAGAACTCACAAACCATACTCACGATTACGGGGTTTATTAGGAAAGTTACAGGTTACAATTCAGACTCAGGAACACTCAAGGATACAGTTCTTCCATCAGAACAGCCTCTTCCCAGCCATGTTCGCAGGCACGCCTCTCCCTGGCCCTAGGCCCCTGTCCATAGGTACTCAGCTTTCTCTCTGTAGGCTGGGAAGCCCACCATGCTGTCTCCTGCTGTTGGGTCTCCGCTGCTGGGTCTCTCCTTCCTTGGTAGTGGTGAGTTCCTTTCTTTCCCATCTCTGGGGGGCTCATTTGAAGTCCAGCAGGATGGCAAAACTGACCAGTCCCCTTGGAGGGCCACAATTACCATAACTGCACAGTCCTACCCAGTCAGCGAAGAATATTGAATATACCATGGACTGCCAAAAGAACAAACAAATCTGTCCTGGAAGAAGAATGCTCCTTAGAAGCAAGGATGGTGAGACTGCGTCTCACATGCTTTGGACATGTTGTCAGGAGGGATTAGTCCCTGGAGAAAGACACTGTGATTGGTAAAGTACCGGGTCAGTGAAAAAGAGGAAGACCCTCAAGGAGATGGACTGACACAGTGGCTGCAACAATGGGCTCAAGTATAACGATGATTGTGAGCATGGCGTGGGACAGGGCAGTGTTTTGTTTTGTGGTACATTGGGTCGTTATGAGTCGGAATTGACTCGACAGCACCTAAAAACAACAACCCAGTCACTTCAGTAGAAGTTACAAGACCGTGGCTAGAAAGGCCACACAAATGCAATCTGTTGCACCACACATTGGATATTGAAAAGGAAAAGAAATTGGGAAAGGAGGAGTAATCCTATTTTATTCTATAAAATCTTGGAAAAAAATAATTGGAAAAGATTACATATTTAATCCTCACATATATTGTCTTTTTTTATTTTATAAATGAAGACTTAGAAAGGTTGAAGGAAGTGAGGTGGGGCCAAGATGGTAGAGTAGTCAGAAGCTTCCAGTAATCCCTCTTACAACAAAGACTCAAAAAAGCAAGTGAAATGATTACATTTATGACAAGCTAGGAGCCCTGAAAATCAAAGGCAAAGCTACAAAACAGACTGAATGGCAGGGGGAGGAAGAGACAGTTCAGAAGCGGAGAGGAGTTGCTGGACCTGAATCGGCAGGGACCCTCAGGCACCATTCCTGGGAATGACTGCAGTGGGCTGGCGGTACTGTGCCAGCTGCAGTTTCCTCAGGGAGAAACAGCCAGCTGCACAGCCTACTCACACCTCTGGAACTGGACAGGAATGATGCTCTTGGCAAAAGCTAAGTACTTGCATATATTTTACTGTACCCCCAGCCCCCAAGCCAGCTCCAGTGGCTGCTGATTCCCCTGGGCCTGAGATAGTTTCTACTTAGTGCTCTGAGCCATTCTCCTGGCCTTGGAGAAGGAATAAATTCACAAATGGGGCAAAAGATAATCTGCCAGCTCCACTAACCTGGGGAGCTCAGGACAGAAGCGGTTCCTGCCCAGGCACAAATGGTCCATGGACTTTGAATACCTTTCCCCTCTGTATGGACCTGTGTGGGCCTATTTCAAGAGAATAGGGCCTTGTTGGCAGACTGTAACTGTTTAAGCTGTGCGGTGGAGAGGTGGGTGTTTGATGTTTGACACGGCTTTGCCTATTAAACAGGGTCCTCACCTACCCACATCAGGGGCCTAAGGGCTGGTGGCTCCACCCATGTCACCCAGCCACCTGTGACAGGGATCCAAGAATAACTGGTACCTCCCAGTCCTTACAATCAAAAGCATTGGGTGCCCATGGTCCATCTGCAGAACCCATCCACCTATGTGCTCTAGGGAACAGGGATGTGCTTTCCTCAAAGACACTTGGAGGACAGTTGTCAGGCCCCTTCCTTGTTCAGAGCGTGACCCCCTGCTGCAACCAGATACCTATACCTACACCAGTCACTCCTGCCCCTCTAAGACTGTAGGACAGAGCCTGTACCACACACTTGATGACCAACTATCTAGACACCTGAGCTGAATTCATACAAGAAAAGTGAATGGACTCCTAGGCTCATATACCTGATAACAGCTCTAGCCATCTGGTGACAGGGCATTAGATCTTCAAAGGTGAAAATAATCAAGCTAGCTCACTCAAGCAAGCTTTTGGGGCATATCAAAACAAAACAAAGCAACCATAAAATAAGCTAATACAATAACTTATAGATGCCTTGGAGACAACAGTAAATATCAAATCACATAAAGAAGCAGACCATGATTACTTCAAAAAGCTCTCAAAACAAAGACTCAAGGGATCTTCTGGATGAAGGTATAATCCTGGAATTACCAGATGCAGAATACAAAAGATTAATATACAGAACCCTTCAGGACATCCGGAACAAGATGAGGAAGGAGATCAGGCAATATGCAGAACAAGCCAAGGAACACACAGATAAGCAATTGGAGATATTAAAAAGGTTATTCAAGAACATAATGAAAAATTTAATAAGCTGCAAGAATCCACAGAGAGACAGCAATCTGAAATTCAGAACATTAACAATAAAATTACAGAATTAGACAACTCAATAGAAAGTCAGAGGAGCACAGTTGAGGAAGTGGAAGGCAGAATTAGTAAGACTAAAGATAAAACAATCTCACCAATATATTTGAAGAAAAATCAGATAAAAGAATTTTAAGAAATGAAGAAATCCTACGACTCATATGAGACTCTATTAAGAGTGATTGGAGTACCGGAACAGGGAGGGATAACACAAAATACAGAGAGAGTTGTTAAAGATTTGTTGGAAGAAAATTTCCTTGATATTGTGAAAGATGAGAAGATGTCTATCCAAGATGCTCATCAAACTCCACATAAGGTAGGTCTCAAAAGAAAGTCACCAAGACATATTAATAGTAAATCTTGCCAAAACCAAAGATGAAGGCAAAATTTTAAGAGTGGCTAGGGATAAACAAAAAGACACCTACAAAGAAAGTCAATAAGAATAAGCTTGGACTATGTGGCAGAAACCATGTAGGCAAGAAGGCAATGGGATGACTTATATAAAGCACTGAAGGAAAAAAATTCCCAGGCACAAATCATATATCCAGCAAAACTGTCTCTCAAATATGAAGGTGAAATTAGGACATTTCCAGATAAACAGAAGTTTTGGGAATTTGTGAAAACCAAACCAAAACTACAAGAAATATTAAAGGGAGTTCTCTGGTTAGAAAAGGAATCATATCAGATATTAACCCAAGACTAGAACACAGGACAAAGGAACCAGATGTCAACCCAGATAGGGAAATCACAAAAATATATCATGATTTAAAAAAACGCTCAAAACAGGGAAACACTGATGTCATTATGTAAAAGGAGACAACATTAAAACAGTAAGGAGGAACTAAGACATGTAATCATAGATCTTTCATATGCAGAGGATAATAAGGCGATATAAAGAAATAAAATTTAGGTTTAAACTTAGAAAAAAGTTTAAACTTACTACAGGTAAATACCAAGGTCACCAGAAAAGATACTAACAATCCTACACATCAAAATAAAATACGAGAAAAAAATATAGACTCAGCAGAAACAAAATCAACAACGAATAAGAGGAAAAGACAATATATAAACTACTCAGCACAAAAAATTAAGTGGGAAAAAGAAACTGTCAACAACACGCAAAAAAGGACATCAAAATGACAGCACTAAACTCATACCTATCCATGATTACGCTGAATGTAAATGGACTAAATACACCAATAAAGAGACAGAGAGTGGCAGAATGGATAAAAAAAAAAAAAATGACCTGTCTATATGCTGCCTACAAGAAACACACCCTAGACTTAGAGACACAAACAAACTAAAACTACATGAATAGAAAAAAATATATCAAGCAAACAACAAACAAAAAATAGCAGGAGTGGCAATATTAATTTCTGGCAAAATAGACTTAAAAGCTAAATCCACTACAAAGGATAAGGAAGGACACTATATAATGATTAAAGGGACAAAATACCAGGAGGATATAACCATATTAAATATTTCTGCATGCACCCAATGACAGAGCCGCAAAATACATGAAACAAATTCTAACAGCATTGAAAAGTGAGATAGATAGCTCCACAATTATAGTAGGAGAGTCCAACACACCTCTTTTGGTGAAGGACAGGATATCCAGAAAGAAGCTCAGTAAAGACACAGAACATCTAATGCCACAATCAACCAACTTGACCTCATGGACATATACAGCAGCCAAGTATACTTTCTTTCTAGTGCACAGGGAACATTCTCTAGGACAGACCATGTATTAGGTCATAAGGAAAACCTTAGCAGAATCCAAAATATGGAAATATTACAAAGCATCTTCTCTGACCATAAGGCCATAAAAGTGGAAAACAAGAACAGAAAAAGCAGGGAAAAGAAATCAAACACTTGAAAACTGAACAATACCCTGCTCAAGAACAACTGGGTTATAGAAGACATCAAGGATGGAATAAAGGAATTCAGAGAATCCAATGGGAATGAAAACACTTCCTATCAGAACATTTGGGACACAGCAAAAGCAGTGCTCAGAGGTCAATTTACATCAATATGTGCACACATACAAAAAGAAGAAAGGGCCAAAGTCAAAGAATTATCCCCACAGCTTGAACAAATAGAGAGCAACAAAAGAAAACCTCAGACACGAATAATACAAATTAGAGCAGAATTAAATGAATAAAGAACAGAAAAACAATTGAAAGAATTAACAAGACCAAAAGCTGATTCTTTGAAAAAATTAACAAAATTGATAAACCATTGGCCAAACTGACAAAAGAAAAACAGAAGAAGAAGCAAATAGCCAGAATAAGAAATGTGTTGGGTGATATCTCAAGAGACCCAACTGAAATTAGAAACTCATATGAGATTACTACGAAAAATTATACTCTAACAAATTTGAAAACCTAGAAAAAATGGTTGCATTCCTAGAAACACACTACCTACCTAAAGTAACACAAACAGGTAGAACAACTAAATAAAGCCATAACAAAAGAAGAGATAGAAAAGGTAATTAAAAAATTCCCAACAAATAAAAGCACCAGCCCAGATGGCTTCACTGCAGGGTTCTACCAACTGTTCAGAGAAGAGTTAACACCACCACTACTACTAAAGGCATTTCAGACCATAGAAAAGGATGGAATACTCCCAAACTCATTCTATGAAGCCAGCATATCCCTGATACCAAAACCGGGTAAAGACACCACAAAAAAAGAAAATTACAGACCTATATCCCTCATGAACTTAGATGCAAAAATCCTTAACAAAATTCTAACCAATAGAATTCAACAACATATCAAAAAAATAATTCATCATGACCGAGTGCGATTCATACCAGGTATGCAGGTACGGCTCAATATTGGAAAAACAATCAATGTTATCCATCATATAAATAAAATAAAAGGCAAGAACCACATGATCTTATCAATTGATACAGAAAAGTCATTTGACAAAGTTCAACATCCATTCATGATAAAAATTCTCAGCAAAATAGGAATAGAAGGAAAATTCCTCGACATAATAAAGGACATTTATACAAAGCCAACAGCCAACATCACCCTAAATGGAGAGAGTCTGAAAGCATTCCCCTTAAGGATATGATGATAAAAGGAACCAGGCAAGGATGCCCTTTATCACCACTCTTCTTCAACATTGTGCTGGAGGTCCTAGCCAGGGCAATTAGGCCAGATAAAGAAATAAAGCGCATCCAGATTGGTAAGGAACAAGTAAAAGTATCTCTATTTGCAGATGACATGATCTTATACACAGAAAACCTTAGAGAATCCTCAGAAAAACTACTGAAACTAATACAGGAATTCAGCAGAGTATTAGGATACATGATAAACACACAAAAATCAGTTGGATTCCTATACACCAACAAAAAGAACATCAAAGAGGAAATCACAAAATCAATACTATTTACAGTAGCCCCCATGAAGATGAAATAATTAGGAATAAATCTTACCAGAAACATAAAAGACCTGTACAAAGAAAACTATGAGATGCTACTGCAAGAAACCAAAGGAGACATACATAAGTGGAAAAACATACCTTGCTCATGGATAGGAAGACTTAACATTGCAAAAATGTCTAGTCTACCAAAAGTTATTTATAGATACAATGGAATTCTGATCCAAATTCCAATAACCTTTTTAATGAGATGGAGAAACAAATCACCAACTTCATATGGAAGGGAAAGAGGCCCCAGATAAATAAAGCATTACTGAAAAAGAAGAACAAAGTGGGAGGCCTCAGACTGCCTGATTTTAGAACCTACTATAATGCCACAGTAGTCAAAACAGCCTGGTACTGGTACAACAACAGATACCTAGACCAATGGAACAGAACTGAGAATCCAGACATACATCCATCCACATGTGAGCAGCTGATATTTGATAAAGTCAGTTCAATGGGGAAAAGACAATTTCTTTAACAAACAGTGCTGGCATAACTGGATATCCATCTGCAAAAAAATGAAACAAGACCCATACCTCACACCATGGACAAAAACTAACTCAAAATGGATCAAAGACCTAAATATAAAATCTGAAACAATAAAGATCATGGAAGAAAAATAGGGACAACTCTAGGAGCACTAACACATGACATAAACAGCATATAAAACATTGCTAACAATGCACAAACACCAGAAGAGAAACTAGATAACTGGGAGTTCCTAAAAATCAAACACCTGTGCTCATCCAAAGACTTCACCAAAAGAGTCAAAAGGTTACCTACAGAGTGGGAAAAAAGTTTTTGGCTATGACATTTCTGCTCAGTGTCTTATCTCTAAAATCTACATGATACTGCAAAAACTCAACTACAAAAAGACAACCCAATTAAAAAATGGGCAAAGGATGTGAACAGACACTTCACCAAAGAAGACATTCAGGTAGCTAACAGATACGTGAGGAAATGCTCACAATCATTAGCCGTTAGAGAAATGCATATCAAAACTACAGTGAGATTCCATCTCACTCCAACAAGGCTGGCATTAATTCTAAATCACAAAATAATAAATGTTGTAGAGGTTGTGGAGAGACTCAAACACTTATGCACTTCTGCTGGGAATATAAAATGGTACAACTACTTTGAAAATCAATTCGGTGATTCCTTAAAAAGCTAGAAATAGAGCTACCATACGATCCAGCAACCCCATTCCTCGGAATATATCCTGGAGAAATAAGAGCCTTTACACGAACAGATATATGCACACCCATGTTTACTGCAGCACTGTTTACAATAGCAAAAAGATGGAAGCAACCAAGGTGCCCAGCAATGGATGAATGGATAAATTATGGCATATTCACACAATGGAATACTATTAATCAATAAAGAACCATGAGGAATCTGTGAAACATTTCATAACATGGAGGAATCTGGAAGGTATTACGCTGAGTGAAATTAGTCAGTTGCAAAAGGACAAATATTTCACGAGACCACTATTAAAAGAACTTGAAAAATAGTTTAAAAAGAGAAGAAAATATTCTTTGATGTTTACTAGTGGGGAGGGAGGGAGGGAGAGGGATTTTCACTAATTAAATAGTAGATAACTATTTTAGGAAGGGAAAGACAACACACAATACCCAAGAGGTCAGCACAACTGGACTAAACCAAAAACAAAGAAGTTTCCTGAATAAACTGAATGCTTCGAAGGCCAGTGTAGCAGGGGTGCGGGTTTGGGGACCATGGTTCCAGGGGACATCTGGGTCAATTGGCATAATAAAATCTATTAAGAAAACATCGTGCATCCTACTTTGGAGAGTGGCTTCTGGGGTCTTAAAAGCTGGCAAGCAGCCATCTAAGATGCATCAATTGGTCTCAACCCACCTGGAGCAAAGGGGAATGAAGAGCACCAAAGATACAAGGTAATTATGAGCCCGAGACAGTAAGGGCCACATAAGGCAGAGACTACATCAGCCTGAGACCAGAAGAGCTAAATGGCGCCTGGCTGCAACCAATGACTGCCCTGACAGGGAACGCAACAGAGAACCCCTGAGGGAGCAGGAGAGCAGTGGGATGCAGGCCTCAAATTCTTGTAAAAAGGCTAGACTTAATGGTCTGACTGAAACTAGAAGGACCCCGGAGGTCATGGTCCCCAGACCTTCTTTTGGCCCAGAACAGGAACCATTGCCAAAGCCAACTCTTCAGACAGGGATTGGACTGGAGTATGGGATAGACAATGATACTGGTGAGGAGTGAGCTTCTTGGATCAAGTAGACACATGAGACCATGTGGGCAGCTTCTGTCTGGAGGGGAGATGAGAAGGCAGAGGGGGACAGAAGCTGGATGAATGGACACGGAAATGCAGAGTGAAAAGAAGGAGTGTGCTGTCTCATTAGGGGAAGAGCAGCTAGGAGTATATATCCAAAAAACCCAGTGCAAGGTGTATATAAATTTTTGTGTGAGAGACTGACTTGATTTGTAAACTTTAACCTAAAGCACAATAAAAAAAAAAAAAAAGAAGAAGAAGAAGAGGACTTACAAAGATTAAGTAAATTATTCAAAGTCCACACAGAAATGTGGTAAGTGATAGAGCCAGGACTGAAGTCTCCATCCATTTGACATAGAACCTACATGTTTAATCGTCACACTCTACTGATCCGTCCCTACAATGGAATGTCGTGCAGCCACTGGAAATCATTCTACAGGTGCATATTTGTAGCTCTGGAAAGATGTTTAAGATTGCATGTTAAGTTTTAAAAGCTATTTAAGAAACAGTATGTATAGTATGATCCCATTTTGGGAAAAAAAATTGTAATGGAAACAATGGAAAAACATCTAAGGTGATATACTGCAAAATGTCAAAATTGTGATGAACTGTGGGGGCAGACTGTTGGGTGATTGTAAGATTTTTCTCTTTTTATATCTGAATTTTATAAATGTTCTGCAACGATCGTGGGTTATTGTCAGCTCCATTGAGTTGGCACGCAACTCATGGCGACTCCATGCACAACAGAACTAAATGCTGCCTGGTCTTGCACTATCCCCATGATCAGTTATGGATCAGACCTCTGTGATCCATAGGGTTTTCAATGACCAGTTTTTGAAAGTAGATTGCCGGGTCTTTCTTCTTAGTCTACCTTAGTCTGGAAGTGCTGTTGAAATTTGTTCAGCATCGTTAACAACACATAAACTTCCATTGACAGATGGTTGGTGGCTGCATATGAGGTGCATTGGCTGGGAATCGAACCCAGGTCTTCTGCATAAAAGTCGAGAATTCTACCACTGAACCACCAATGCACAATAAGCATGGGTTACTTGTGTAATAAACATTTTATACAGGACAACTGTTCTTCTTAATCTTTTACTGTACCAGACAGTTTATGATGCCTCTCGTTTTCTGAATGTTTTATTGAGATGGCTCTTTAAAGGAGGCGCCTGGGAGGCTTGAGGTTGACTACAGATCTCAGCCTTGACTTTGTTTGGTTGTCAGGCTCAGATGTGGTTTCCAGAATCTAATTAGAAGGTCCGTCATCCCTCTCACTAACACTTGTAGATAGATACCCACGTACCTGTTGACACTGAAGCTATTAGCCCCTGTCCTGAAACTCTACCTGTGAGGACCTCAGCCCCAGGGAACACTGGTCCTGGAAGAACATTCTCACCTGGTGTCTACTGGACTGGTCAGCTGAGCAATCTCAGTCAAGAAACCCTAGCGGGCCCATTCCTTTATGCTCTTACAGCTGTTTCACTTTATTTTCTGTCTTTGTTATGCTCCTTTAACGGATCTTATTTAAGCTCTCATTCACTTTATCATCTTTCATATATGCTATCTTAGCTAAATTTTGGTTATAGATTTTATTTTAATACATTAAAAAAATCTTTTATAAATGATAAGTAACACAAGTATAAAGTGCGATAACTTATTTCGTAAGGAACCAGACAACATGCAATAACCTTTCCAACTGACACTATAGATTGGTATGCCTTGCTCAGGTGGGTGTACCCTCTGAGATGTTGTTAGTTGCCATCGACTTAATGGCAACCCTAAGTACAACAGAATGAAACATTGCGTAGTCCTGTGCCATCTTCGTGATTGCCGGTATGTTTGAATTATTGCAGCTCATCTTCCAGCACTACGTTAAGCAATATTCTGTTGTGATCCATAAGGTTTTCACTGGGTAATTTTTGGAAGTAAACCACCAGGCCTTTCTTCCTAGTCTATCTCAGTCTGGACACTCTGCTGAAACTTGTTCGCCACAGGTCACTATACTACTATTTGAAATACTGGTGGCATATCTTCCAGCATCTTAGCAGCATGCGTGCCACCACAGTACGACAAATTGACAGATGGATAGTGGTAAACCCTAGGAAGTAGTTACCAAACTATTTTTGTTGCAAAGCTACTGTACAGAAGGCTTGAAGCCTAGAAATCAATAGAGGAAAGGGAGAAATTGCTGCTCAAAGCCAACCTTTCCGGACTCAAGGAGGAAAACATTGTACAAACTCCCACTTTGTGTTTCCCATTGTCAGTGAGGTATCATTGTGTGTGTGTGTGTGTGTGTGTGTGTGTGTCAGGGGGTGTCTAGATATACACCCCTCACTGCCAGCAATACCCCTGGTCTGGAATGAGAGTGGTGGGCCAGTGACTAGAGTCTCATATTCAATTGTTTTGAAGTTAATAATTTTCTGGCGTATAGTTAACACTTCGTCAGAAGTATCTGATGGCTAACAAATCATTTTAACATTATTGATGATGTTGACAGTGTGAAGGCAGGTGGTGGATGAATAAAACATAGTGACTCCTCCCTGGCTTTTTTGCTTCACCTTAGACTGATTTATCCTGCATATTCTTTCTACCCTCATCAAGAAAAAAAAAAGACATTCAACATTAAAACCATATATGCTGTTATGGATTGAACTGTGTCCCCCCAAAATGTGTGTCTGGAAACCCTGGTGGCATAGTGGTTAAGATCTACAGCTGCTAACCAAAAGGTCGGCAATTCGAATCCACCAGGTGCTCCTTGGAAACCCTTTGGGGCAGTTATACTCTGTCCTATAGGGTCGTTATGAGTCAGAATTGACTTGACGGCAATGGATTATGGGTTAAAATGTGTGCTGGAAACCTAACCCTTATACCTGAGGATGTAGTTCCATCTGGGAGGAGAGTTTTATTTTTTATGTTAATGAGGCTGTGTCAGTGTAGAGTGTGTTTTAAGCCAATCCTTTCTGAGATATAAAAGGACCAGCTTAGGTACAGAAGCGAGCACGAACCGGGAAAGGATAGATGCCACATGGAGATCTGTAATGATCACCGAGAAGAAAGGATTTTCCCCCAGGGCTAACAGAGAGAGCCTTCCCCTAGAGCTGGTGGCCTGAATTTGGATTTTGGGCCTCCTAGACTGTGAGAGAATAAATTTCTGTTGGTTAAAGCCACTCGCTTGTGATATTTCTGTTATAGCAGCACTAAGAATCTAAGATATATGCCAACAAAAATTTCCATTCAAGAAGTTTGTAGATTTCATCTAAATGAAGGTAAGGTATTTGAAGATGATAAGCTGATTCAAAATAGCTGGAGGAGTATAGTTTTATTAAAAAACAGCCACTGCATTGTTCTCTTGTATTTGTCCTTAGTTTTCTCACTGTATTCAGTGGGAGTGCAGAATAAGCACAGTGTCAATGTATTTAACTTTAATTTTACCAGTAAATTGGTGAGTGGAGCCTTATAGAGGAGATAGAGATGAGAAACCTAAAAGAAGTTCAGGAGTTTGAGGAGCCATTTACTTGGCACTAGTTTCAACCATGTACATTGTTAAAACCTAAGCAACTTCAACACCTGGAAAAGAGACTACAGGGACCTTAAGCTTAACCCAGAAGTCATACCAGACAGTCTCATCTTATTACCTCCTCATTCTATTAACTCTGGACAGGAGCTGCTTCTATCCTGAGCTCCCCAGCTTAGTGGAGCTGGCAGCATATTTTTTCCCCCAGTTGTTAATTTATTCCTTCTCCAAGGCTGGGAGAATGGCTCAGAACACGCAGCAGGACCTATCTCAGGCCCAGGGAAATTGACAGCCACTGAAGATGGCTTGGGAGCTGGGGGTGTGATAAAATAAACGCAAGTACTTAGCTTTTGCTGAGAGCGCTGTTTTTCTCTGGTTCCAGAGGTGTGAGTAGGCTGTGCGGCTCGCTGTCTCTCCCTGAGGAAACCGCATCTGGAACACTTCTGCCAGCCCCACCATGGTCACTCCAGGGGATCGTGCCTGAGGGGTGCTGGTTTCCGCAGAGTCAGGTCCAGCAACTCCTCTCTGCTTCTGAACCGTCTCTCCCTCCCCTGCTGCTCAGTCCATTTTCCTAACTTTGCACTTGATATTCAGGGCTCCTAGCTTGTCATATGTGTAACTATTTCACTTGTATTTTGAGTCTTTGTTGTAAGAGAGATCACCGGGAAGCGTCTAACTACGCTGCCATCTTGGCCTCACCTCCCTGTAGATTAATTTCAAAGTTAAAGCCTGGAAGGGAAGTTCTTCTGCAATGTTTTCTGAAGGATCCAAAATTTAAACTCCTGCCACACTGATCCTTCATGAGTATTAAAGTCTGTAAGAGCAAAAGAAGTGCGAGTCCCCCACTGATTTGACTTTTTATTTATTTATTTTTGATTACGGAAAATTTCGAACATCTAAGAAAGAAGACAGACTAATGAGCCCGCACTTATCTGTCACTCATCTGCAACAATTATCCATTCACAGCCAATCATATTTTATCTGTATTCCAAGCCACTTCCCTCCATTCTATTATTTTGAAGCAAATCAGATATAATATTTTGTCTGTAAAAATTTTAGTATCTATCTCTAAAAACAAGAATTAAAAAAAAATCACAGTACCATTATCACACCTTAAAATTAGCCATTATTTCTTAATGTCATCAATTATACACAATGTACAGAATTCCAATTAAAAAATTTTTTTTCAACAATGCAATTGGTTGATATATCTTTTAAATCTCTTTTAATATGCAGTTCCCCTCCCCCATCTCTTTTTATTTTCTTGCAATTTATTTGTTGGAGAAATGACTTGTTTGTGCTGTGGAATTTTCCACAGTCTGGGTTTTGAGGATGGCATCCCCCGCAATACAGTTTCGCATGTGCTCTGACTAACATACGTTCATAAATTGTTAACTGTAACTGGCTTTAGAGCCTTGATCAGATTCAGGTCAGGTTTTCTTTTTTTTTTGGCAAGAACGCTTTGTAGGTGATAGTGTATTTTTTTGTCAGGAGGCACAGTATCTCATTGACACTCTTTTTGTGCTGTTGGTGATTACATTGACTCATTAAGGGCTGCAAAATTGTGATATTCTAATCCTATTTTCTTCATTTACTAGCTAGAACACTTTAAAGAGAAACTTCCTCATCCACCATTTGAGTATATAAGTGGTATAGTTTGTATAGGAAAGACAGGATAAATGCTAATTTCAAAATGAAGAGTTGGCTCACTGTCAACTAAAAATGCAGAAAGTAAGCCCAAAATTTTGATAGAGACAAGTTAAGAATAAGTAGCATTTGGAAGTACTCCTGCTAGCTGCCAATATCAACAATGCCACGTTAACTGTTTTTGCCCAATTTGTTTGTTTTTTTTTAACAGCTACCATGTTCTGTCTGAAAATAGAGTGACAAAGAATGTTTCTTATACTAGCTCTGAAAAAGAAAAAACTAACAGATGACTTCAATGTGGTTGGTCCTTTTCAAGGGAATAGGTCAGAACTCAGAAGGAGAATGAGTCATGAAAAAATTTTTTGAGTAAATTATTTATCTCATAAGCTTTGTTGTTGTTAGGTGCCACTGAGTGGGTTCGGACTCATAGCCACCCTATGTACAACACAAAGAAACATTGCCCTGGCCTGGGCCATCCTCTCAATCGTTATGCTTGAGCCCATTGTTGCAGCCACTGTGTCAATCATTAAGCTGGTTAGATGGAAAGCTATATATGCCAATAATCTTGGGGAAAAATATAATCTGTTACCAGAATATAACTAGTTAAGGGTAAATTTTGTAATTAATTTAATTCTACAAATATTCAGTTCATTTCAGTGTTTAAAATATGTTAATTCTGTCTTTATTCTGGAACAGAGTAGGCATTTAGTTAATATTTGAGACAGGCTGACCCTGTTTTAGCACATGCTACCTAAGGCTTCAAGGAGCCTTGGTGGTGCAGTGGTTAAGTGCTCGGCTGCTAACCGAAAGGTTGGCAGTTCTAACCTGCCAGTTGCTCCTTGGGAGAAAGATGTGGCAGTTTGCTTCTGTAAAGATTACCACCTTGGAAACCCTATGTGGAAGTTCTACTCTGTCCTATAGGGTTGCTGTCAGTTGGAATAGACTTTACAGCAGTGGGTTTGGTTTAAGATTTCTGTGACATCTAATAAGATAATCTAAAATGTCTCTGGAAAGTGTATTACTATTACAGAATTATGGAAATATTATTATAATGGAAATGTAGCCACTGAATAAATGCAAGTCTAATTACATCATTTATAGAAAATAAATATCATGAAGAAATGTGGTCATTGTGCTTCTGAGGCCAGCTTCAAATCATGTCAGCCCTGAAGTGTATACAAAAGAATGTGACACACAGTTCCGGTCATCACAAGGATAAGAGACATATGCAAAAAACAGTTAAATAAAAATGATAATTGCAATGTTTGTTAAGCGTGATGGCCATATTAGGAGTTTGTGTTTCGAAGGTTCTGGCATTAACTGCACATTAGGGAAACGGAACGTGATGCAAACACTGAAGAAACCACCACCTGCCTAGTGCCAATAGGGCCTGTTGAATGCTAGTAGTAGCTGTAATTCAGTGAGCTAGGAATTCACTTCCAGGAAACTTACATATGTTAGAGTATAAGGTTAACCAGCAGGTGTGGGGCCAAGTACGTCATTTCTTATTAGCAATATAAGAAGTAAACTTCCAGTTAATTTGCATTTTTATTTTTTGTCATTAAGGACTCTTCAATCCATACGAACCTATCCCCATCACCTCCCCCTGTACTGGAACGGAATGAAGCATGGTAATGCTTCCACATCAAATTTGTGCTCACCTGGTCTTTTAATGTCTGCAGCTTTAAAAGGTGATATGTCAGTAGCTGAAAGAATTTGTGGTGCAACGATTTATAGTCCATCTTTCTGAAGAGCCTAAGCCACTAAAAATTCCTGAACTTTGATACCAAGCAGCCATTAAGGACCCCACTATGCAACTTTCAACTCATCCTGTTCCCCCAACCCTCACCTCGACTCACCCCCCTCCAGTTCTCTAATGAGTATTGCATAGCTTTGGAGCTTGCTAGGTGAACCCCTCCTGCTGACACTATGTACTTTTACCATCTAGATCAAGCCGTAATCAGTAGCTGCACTATCTACCTCTTGCACCTTGAGCGTACTCTTTCATAACAGCACTCAGAGCTAGTGGCCTCACTACGGGGATGCGGGGATAGGACTGCACCCAGTGAGTCTGTCAGAAGGGTAATGCCAAAATAACTGTCTATAAAATTTTTGTGCAGTGTTTCAGCAGAGATTTATTATTTTTTATAAAAATATCCCTATAGTTAGTTATAACAACAAAAACATTTTTTGTAAGCCCCATACCAATATACCTACAAGGCTAAAACTCTATGCTAATTTACTTTTTGAACCTTCTAACGCGCTCCAGAAATCTTGGTGGCTTAGTGGTTAAGAGCTATGACTGCTAACCAAAAGGTTATGTATGCCAGGAAGGCATACATAAGGATCACCTGGGGACCTTGGTAAAATGTAAATTCTGATTCAGTATATCTGAGGGTGGAAATGGAAAACCGTGGTGGCATAGTGGTTAAGAGGTATGCTGCTAACCAAAAGCTACTGGGTGGAAATGCAAAATCTCAGCAGGGAACTTGTTAAAACTGCCAGTTCTCACCAGGGGTTTGAACCAGAATGAACCAGTTTGAAGCCCTGATTTAAATCAAGCAGCATCTCCTAGTATAGGCAAGTGGTTGGTGGTGGTGGGGTGGTCTACTCAGAACATGCCCTCATTGGGTTTATTAATGGATGTTCACCTGCACTCTGAGTATTTGTCTGGCAGTGTTATCCTGAACTCATTGAGTCATCAAAAGCATAATGGAGAGAAGGCATTTTTATGGGAATGTCTTATTTTGTAGTTTAATCTAAATCCACCCCTGCTTCAAGCCTGATTTTTAGAAAACTGGGGACACAGATCAAATCAAATTTATCCTCACTAAATTGTTTTACTCACTTGAACTTTGCATGATGCCATTATATCATATTAAGGAACACCAAAAAAAGCAGCCCTATAGAATATTTTTATCATGCTTATCTTAATATGGGGAGCCCCGGTAGTGACGTTGATAAGTGCTGGCTGCTAACCAACAGGTCAGCAGTTCAGATCCACTGGCCGTTCCTTGGAAACCCTATGAGGGCAGTTCTCTTCTGTTCAATAGGGTCACTATAAGTCAGAATCAACTTGTTGGCAACAAGTTTGGTTTTTTGGTGCTATCTCGATATAAAATATATATATATATATATATATATATATATATAGCTGTCTTTTTTTTCCCCCTACTGGAAGGAACAGATAGAGATACTTCAAAACTAATTTTTATCTGGCTCTAGTATGTATGGTTTTACTAAAATAATTTTTACTTGCTCTAGTTTCTAGAATAATCATCAAGGTAAATTTTAAAGAGTTAATCAAGTAGCAAATACCTTTGGGGAAGTCCAAACTTCATCCATTCAATAGGTATTTACTGAGCACTTTTCATGTGTTTCCTTACCACTAGTATGCCCTTTTTTGTGAAGAATCTCTTCAATTCTCTTATCCATTTTTAAATGGGTTGTTTATTATTATTATTATTGAGTTTTATGAGTACAAGTCCTTTATCAGATATGTGTGTCCCAGTATTTTCTCCTCATTTATAGCTTGCTTTTTCTTTCTCTTGGAAGTGACTTTCAATTTGATCAAGTTCTACTTAACCTTTTTTTCAGTTGTGCTTTTGGTATTGAATATAAGAAATATTTACCTTCCAAAGGTCACAATGTTTTCTCTTATGCTTTCTTCTAGTAATTCATAGTTTTAGGTTTTACATTTAGGTCTATGTGATCCATTTTCAGGTATTTTTTGTATATGGTACAAGGTGGGGGCGTATCTTAATATCCAGTTGTTTCAGCACCATTTGTGGAAAATATCTTTTCACCAATACCGTGCTGTCTTGATTGCTTTTGTTTTTATATTTATCCTGCTCTGGGTTATCTGAGCTTCTTGAATCTGTGATTTGATGTCATTCGTTGTTTTTAGGAAACTCTCAGCGAATTTGGTTCTTTTTGTTTTTTTCTTTAAAAAAAAAATTTTTGTGTGCTTTAGGTGAAAGTTTACAGTGCAAATTAGTTTTTTGTTCAAAAATTCATACACAAATTGTTTTGTGACATTGGTTGCAATCCCTGCATTGTATTGACACTCTACCCCTTTCCTTTTCCACCCTGGTTCCGTGTGTCCACTTTTCCTGTCCCTTCCTGCCTTCTCGTCTTTGCTTTTGGGCAGGTGTTGCCCATTTGGTGTTGTATACTTGACTGAACTAAGAAGCACGTTCCTCATGTGTATAATTGTTTGTTTTATAGGCCTGTCTAATCTTTGGCTGAAAGGTTCATTTCTGGATTAGCAGGGTGTCCGGCCAGTCTGTCAGACCAGTAAGTCTGGTCTTTTTTTGAGAATTTGAATTTTATCCTACATTTTTCTCCTGCTCTATCTTAGACCTCCTGTTGTGATCCCTGTCAGAGCCATCAGTGGTGGTAGCTGGCACCATCTAGCTCTTCTGGGCTTAGGCAGGTGGAGGCTGTGGTTCATACGGGCATTAGTTCTTTGGACTAGTATTTTCCTTGCGCCTTTGGTTTTCTTCATTCTCCTTTACTCCACATGAGATGGGACCAATAGATATATCACAGAAGGCCGCTCACAAGCTTTTAAGACCCCAGATGCTACTCACCAAAGTAGGATGTAGAACATTTTCTTTATGACCTATGTTATGCCAGTTGACCTAGATGTCCCCCAAGACTATGGTCTCCATCCCTCAGCCCCAGTAACTTGGTCCCTCAAGTTGTTTGGATGTGTCTAGGAAACTTCTATGATAGTGCCTTGGTTTTTTTTTTGTTTGTTTTGTTTTTTAACTCTTTTTTTCCCTTGTATTTCAGTTTGGGTAATTTATCTCCAAGTTCACTGATTCTTTTCTCACCTATGCCAAGTATACTATTGACCCTGGCAAAGGTGTTCTTCAGCTCTGATGCCATGTGTTTTATTTCTAGCATTTCCATTCAGTACTTTCTTATGGTTTCAGACCATAGCGATTCTGACTCATAGCAACCCTGTAGGACAGAGTAGAACTGCCCCATAGAATTTCCAAGGAGTGCCTGGCGGATTTGAACTGTCGACCTTTTGGTTAGCAGCCGCAGCATATAACCACTACGCCAGGGTTTCCATAGTTTCAGACACTTAGCTGAAATTCCTCATCTCTTTATGCATATTGTCCTCCTTTTCCACTCAAGAGTTTAACATAGTGATCATAGTTAATTTAAATTCTCTGGTAGTTCAAACATATGCTCATCTCTGCTTCCAGTTCTGTTGATTTTTTTGTCTCTTGACAGTGGGGTTATTTTTGGCTTGCTTTTTTGAGTGTCTTGTATTCTTTGATTGACAGCCAGACCTTATTTGTAGGACAGTTGGGACAGGTAAATAGTATTGATGCTCAAAATCAGCATGCCTCTTCTTTTCTGGGCAATTAGATTTAGGGTAGAGTCAATTTGGTCAGGAGTTGAGCTATGTTTGTGTATTATTGTTGCTCTAGTTACCCTCGTGGCACAGTGGTTAAAGCACTCAGCTGCTAACCAAAAAAAAAGATCAGTGGTTCAAACCCACCAGCTGGCTCTGTGGGAGAAAGATGTGGTAGTCTGCTTGCATAAAGATTCCAGCCTTAGAAACCCTATGGGGCAATTCTCCTCTGTCCTACAGGGTCACTATGAGTCGAAATCTACTCGATGGCAGTGGGTTTTTTTGTTGTTGTTATTGTTGTTCAGGGCTGGGATAGTTGTCTTCAGTGCAAAACTGCCTTCAAAATTGTCCATTGTTACCTTGTGCTTAGCGAATGACCTCCTTCAAATTTTTCTAGCATTACGTTGTATTTAGTTATGGGAGGTGCTAGTTTGCCAGAGAGTGTTCCAACTTTACTCCTACACTGCAAAACTGTGACTCAAAGAAGGCTTTTCTCCATGTTCTTGCCCCTCCCACAGTGGTCAACTGCCGTTGTTGTTGCTTGGTGCTTGCTAGCTTGTTGTTGGGGGTAAGCAGTTTTCTGTTGTCTTTGTCCAGCCTCAGCCTTAGGCAGGCCCAGTTTCCCTGGGTTTCAGGGGTAGAATTTTCTCAGTGCTTTTGCCCTCCCCTCCTCCCACATCCAGAGATTGGAAACCTTTTGCTTCTCTCTCAGTGGTAGATTTTTTTTCCCCATTTCTTTTCCTCCACCCACAACGGATCTTTACCTGTGCCCTGGGGATGAGAGGGTTTGCTGTCTTTCCTGCAGCAGCTTAAGGCTTTTCTTTCCTATAAAAGAAGGGTCTGAGTGAGGTTTTATGCTGTAAGTGACTGCTGCTCCCTCTTCCAGGCCTGAATCACTGAGGCAAGTTCTCTGATCTCCTACCTTGCCCTCAGTGATTTTCAAGAGTTCACAATAGAGGTCCACGGAAAACCAGTGTGAGTATAAACACAAGTGTCTGTGGCTACCAGGGGTTCTATACTCTATCTCACACTTGGCCTTTAGAAATTTGTTAAAATTTTAAACTGAATCCTGCCTACCTGCTTGTATGGTAACCTTGTCTTCCTCCTATTCTCTGGCCACAGGTTAAGCCAGGGTTTGTATCGAATCTCTCCTAGGAGGTTCCTGTCTTTCTTTAGACTTCAGGTTAGTTTGAGGCCCAACAACATCAGCTCTCTGATGGGTTCAAGAAATCTTACAGCTTTGCAGATTATCTGACTTTTACTATTGTTTAGTTGAGAGTGACGCTTTTTCTAGTTTAATGTGTTCTAGGCGGAAGCTGGAAGTTTTGTTTTAAGAGGGAATAACACCCCATATTTGTAGTTTTTTCAACAATTATGCAACAAGAAGATCAAGTTAAATATAAAACAAAGCGTAGTATAAAGGCCACGTGGAGACATCAGAAATTTTTGTTTTTCCACTAAGGAAACTTCCCAAATAGTTCATATGTTTAAGTTAGGATATGCAGAAATGGAAATGTAAAAGCTCCGTTTCTTGCTTTGGTCTGAATAAGGTGAAGGAAGAAATTGCTGATTAATGTATTACTTGAAGGGAAGTACTACTATCAAGGAACTTGTGGAAAATATTTTGACATTTATAGTTAAAAACTTAATATTTAAATTAATAGTATAATATGCAAAAAGAGGGTATTTAACTCCAGAAATAAATTTTAAAAAGATAATAAATAGTGTTGCGATAAAGACTTACTGAATGAATGACTGAGTG
The DNA here is from genome assembly GCF_030014295.1 of Loxodonta africana. Taxonomy (NCBI): domain Eukaryota; kingdom Metazoa; phylum Chordata; class Mammalia; order Proboscidea; family Elephantidae; genus Loxodonta; species Loxodonta africana. Next base: position 52,768,069 of record NC_087342.1, read on the forward strand.
AAAATAATAACTGGCCAGCTTGTGATCTTTCAGTATTTATTAACCTAATCTAAAATGTCCTACATGTAGGATCTGCAAAGTAAGCCTTCTAGGTATTAGAGATGACTTAACCTAGCATTTCTATAAAAGGAAATGGTATAAAACATATATATATATATATATTTTATAAAAGAAAACACTAGGGTATCTTATGTAGACATGGTAACTATACTTTCATGAAATTTTGGTAAGTGTTATTTCATGCCACACATGTCTGTCAGTATGTCATACTGTGGTGGCTTGTGTGTTGCTGTGATGCTGGAAGCTATGCCACTGGTATTTCAAATACCAGCAGGGCCACCTTTGGTGGACAGGTGTCAATGGAGCTACCAGGCCAAGAGACTAGGAAGAAGGACCTGGCAGTCTACCTCTGAAAAAAATGGCCAGTGAAAACCTTATGAGTAGTAGCAGAACAGTGTCTGGTATAGTGCTGAAAGGTAAGCTCCTCAGGTTGGAAGACGCTAAAAATACCACTGGGGAAGAGCTGCCTTTACAAAGTAGAGTCTACCTTAATGACATGGATGGAGAAAATATTGAAGTTGCCAAAGATTTCATTTTACTTGGATCAATAGTCAATGCCCATGAAAGCAGCAGTCAAGAAATCAAACAACGCATTGCATTGGGCAAATCTGCTGCAAAAAGACCTCTTTAGAAGGCAAAGATGTCACTTTGTTAGAAAGCAAAGATGTCACTTTGGGGACTAAGGTGCACCTGACCCAAGCCATGGTATTTTCAGTGACCTCATATGCATAGGAAAGCTGGACAGTGAATTAGGAAGATGGAAGAAGAATTGATGCACTTGAATTGTGGCTTTGGTGAAGAACATTGAATATACCATGGACTGCCAGAAGAATGAACAAATCTGTCTTGGAAGAAGTACAGCCAGTGTGCTCATTGGAAACGAGGGTGGCAAGACTTTGTCTCACATACTTTGTATATGTTATCAGGAGGGACTGTTGTAGGGTAAAAAAATCACAAATTTTAATAAAGCAGAACAAAAGTTTTATTTGGCATACATTCAAGACAAAAGTAGGAAGTCAGAAAAGCATGCTGCCAGAGCCATGTCTGCCCAAATCCAAGGAAATTACAGAATAGACGAAAGTGGGAAAACGGATGTTATGGGTTGAATTATGTCCTCCCAAAAATGTGTGTATCAACTTGGTTAGTCTATTTGTGGTTGTCCTCCATTTTGTGATTGTAATTTTATGTTGAGAGGATTAGGTTGGGATTATAACATCACCCTTACTCAGGTCACCTCCATGAGCCTAGGTAAAGGGAGTTTCCCTGGGGTGTGTCCTGCACCACCTTTTATCTCAAGAGGTAAAAGGAAAGGGAAGCAATCAGGGAGTTGGAGACCTCATGCCACCAAGAAAGCAGCACCAGGAGCAGAGCGTGTCCTTTGGACGTGGGGTCCCTGCGCCTGAGAAGCTCCTTGACCACGAGCCAACAGAGAGAAAAAGCCTTCCCCTGGAGCCGATGCCCTGAATTTGGACTTGTAACCTTCTAGACTGTGAGAAAATAAATTTCTATTTGTTAAAGCCATCCACTTGTGGTCTTTCTATTATGGCAGCACTGGATGACTAAAACAGACTTCATGCATGCTGCCAGAGCAATGTCTGCTCGAGTCTAAGGAAATATTACAGAATAAGCAAGAATGGGAAAACGGACAAGAATGTTGCTGGAGCCACATCTGCCCAAGTTCAAGGAATGTTACAGAATGACCGGGATACATTAACATTACAAAATGGGCATAACCACTGAAAGCTTCACCTTTTAAGAGATTGGCTAGAACCTGTGATACTATATTTTGAATTGTCTTTCTTAACAATCATTAATACAGGTTTCAGTAATGACAGTCAGGAGGGTCTTTATTGGTCCAACAAATTTTTTATTCACTAAATATTAACAAAAAAAGATAAGAGTGGAAAGTCTTTTGTGTTCTGTTTGATTGGTTTATGTGAAAGTTTCCCTAAAAGATATTTTCCAAGATTGTCCTAGCTATTGTCTTTATACCTCAGGGCCCAGTTGATGTGTCCTTGTGAGTCCAGCTCCAGCTGGGTCACATCCTCTGTGCTCAAGACAGGGAATCATGACTCCAATATTGTTCCCTAAATCAGGACCAGTCCCCAGAGAAGGACACCAGGGTTCTTAAAGTAGAGGGTTGGCGAAAAAGAGGAAGACCCTCAATGAGGTCTCACACAGTGGCTGCAGCAATGGGCTCAAACATAGCAATGACTTTGAGGATCACACAGGACCAGGCAGTCTTTCTTTCTGTTGTTCATAGGTTGCTATGAGTTGGAACTGACATGATGGCACCTCACAACAACAATAATTAAATAAGTTTGAAAAATAAAAACTTGCTTTAGTGATATCACTGAGAAGCCAAAAGGTACTTTTTGCTCCTTCATTTTCAAAAATACATAGTCTATTATCCTGAATAGTAAGTGTGGTCATTAAGGTTGTCTGTCAACTTGGCTGGGCCATGATTCTCAGTGGTTTGGCAGCTATGATGTAATTTGGCAGTCATATAATGATGTGATCACCTCCACGATGGGATCTGCTGTGACTGGCCAATCAGTTGAAAGAAAGTTTTCTTGGGTGTGTGGCCTGCGTCCAGTATAGGTGGAATCTCTGGCAACGCTTGCGAGCTTTTGCTCCTTCTGATCCTGTAGCAGGCTTCTGTTCATCTGTCCTCCAGTCCTTGGACTTAAGCTAGCAGCTTACATGCCCTCTTGCCTGCTGATCTTGGGATCTATTGGCCTCCACAGCCTATGAGTCAGAGACTTCCTACCTGACCTTCCGATCTTGGATTTGCCAGTGCCTGTGGCTACCTGAGTCAGGAGAAGCCTCCAGCATGACACACGAACTTGGGACTTTCCAGCCTCTACAACTATGTGAGCCATTTCCTTTATATAAATCTCCCTCTCTCTCTATATATATTTATGTGCTGCACTGGTTTTACTTCTCTAGAGAACCCAGACTAGGACACAAAGGGACAGATACTAGGACATGTAGTAAAAGCAAACCTTTTTATATTTTGCCAGATAGCATCAAACTTAGGTTTCTCAAGACATTTTAACTGATAAAACAGCTTTATTTTTGTTATATTCTACCACATTTTCCTACTATATGTTACAGGGCTTTCCTGATTAATCAATAAATATTCAAATGAAATCATAATTTAAATAATAGTAATAGTGGTGTAAAAGAACTGAACAGAAGATTTCAAAAGGTGGCTTGAGAGGACAAAGTAAAGTATTATAATGACATAAGCAAAGACCTGGAGATAGAAAACCAAAAGGGAAGAAGAGGCTCAGCATTTTTCCAGCTGAAAAAACTGAAGAAAAAGATTCAAGCCACAAGTTGAAATATTGAAGGATTCTTCTAGGGAAAATATTGAATGACGCAGGAAGCACCAAAAGAAGATGGAAGGAATACACAGAGTCACTGCACCAAAAAGGATTGGTCAGCATATGATCAGGAACTGATGGTACTGAAGGAGGAAGTCCAAGCTGCACTGAAGGCATTGGCAAATAAACAAGCCTCCAGAAACTGATGGAACCATCAACTGAGCTGCTTCAACAAACGTATGCAGCACTAGAGGTACTCACCCATCTATGCCAAGAAATTTGGAAGACAGCTACCTGGCCAACTGACTGGAAGAGATCCATACTTATGCCTATTCCCAGGAAAGGTGATCCAACAGAATGCAGAAATTATCAAACAATATCATTAATATCACATGCAAGTAAAATTTCGCTGACGATAATTTAAAAAAAAGGTTGCAGCAGCACATCCACAAGGAACTGGGAGAAATTCAAGCCAGATTCAGACGAGGACATGGAATGAGGGATATCATTGCCAATATCAGATGGATCCCGGTTGAAAGCAGAGAATACCACAAAGATGTTTCCCTGTTTTTTATTGACTATGCAAAGGGCTTCGACCGTGTGAATCATAACAAATTATGGACAGCATTTCAAAGAATGAGAATTCCAGAACACTTAATTGTGCTCATGTGGAACCTGAACATAGACCAAGAGGCAGTCATTCAAACAGAACAAGGGGATACTGCGTTGTTTAAAATAAAAAAATGTGTGTATCAGGGTTGTATACTTTTACCATACTTATTCAATCTGTACGCTGAGCAAATAATCCAGGAAGCTGGACTATATGAAGAACAGGCATCAGGATTGGAGGAAGACTCATTGACAATCTGGGTATGCAGATGACACAACCTTGCTTGCTGAAAGTGAAGAGGACTTGAAGCACTTACCGATGAAGCTCAAAGACTACAGCCTTCAGTATGGACTACATCTCAACATAAAGAAAATGAAAATCCTCACAACTGGACCAATAAGCAACATTATGATAAATGGAGAAAAGATTGAAGTTGACAAGGATTTCATTTTACTTGGATCTACAGTCAATACCCATGAAAGCAGCAGTCAAGAAATCAAAGGATGCATTGCATTGGGCAAATCTGCTGTAAAAGACCTCTTTAAAGTGTTAGAAAGCAAAGATGTCACTTTGAGGAGTAAGGTGTGCCTAACTCAAGCCATGGTCTTTTCAGTGGCCTCATATGCATACAAAAGCTGGAAAATGAATGAGGAAGATCGAAGAATTGATGTATTTGATTATGGTGTTGGTGAAGAATATTGAATATACCCTGGACTGCCTGAAGAACAAACAAATCTGTCTTGGAAGAAGTACAGCCAGAATGCTCTTTAGAAGCGATGATGGTGAGACTTTGCCTCAAGTACTTTGGACATGTTATCAGGAGGGACCAGTCCCTGGAAAAGAACATCATGCTTGGTGAAGTAGTTGTGGTTAGATGCAGTCTAGTTGGTTCCAGCTCATAGCGACCCTATGTACAACAAAAATAAACACTGCCTGGTCTCACGCCATCCTCACAATCGTTGTTATGCTTGAACTCATTGTTGTACCTACTGTGTCGACACATCTCATTGATGGTCTTCCTCTTTTTCGCCGATCCTCTACTTTACCACCCCCATGCATCTGTCAGTTTGTCATAGTGTGGGGGGCTTGAGTGTTGCTGTGATGCTAGAAGCTATCCCATTGGTATTCAAATACCAGCAGGGTCACCCATGGCAGACAGGTTTCAGCTGAGCTTCCAGACTAAGACAGATTAGGAAGAAGGACCCGGCGGTCTACTTCTGAAAAGCATTAGTCAGTGAAAACCTTATGAATAGCAGCAGAACATTTTCTGATATAGTGGTAGGAGATGAGCCCCTCAGGTTGGAGGGCACTCAAAATACGACTGGGCAAGTGCTGCTTCCTCAAAGTAGAGTCAACTTCAGTGACGTGGATGGAGTCAAGCTTTAGGGACCTTCATCAGCCATGGTGGCATGACTCCATATGAGAAGGAATAGCTGCAAACATCCATTAATAACTGGAATGTGGAATGTGGGAAGTATGAATCTAGGAAAATCGGAAATCATCAAAAATGAAATGGAATGCATAAACACCAATATCCTAGGCATTAGTGAACTGAAATGGACTGGGATTGGCCATTTTGAATCAGACAATCATATGGTCTACTATGCTGGGAATGACAACTTGAAGATGAATGGCGTTGCATTGATCGTCAAAAAAAAATTGAAGATCTATCCTAAAGTACAATGCTTTCAGTGATAGGATAATAACCATACTCCTACAAGGAATACAAGTTAATATGACTATTATCCAAATTTATGCACCAACTACTAAGGCCAAAGATGACTAAATTGAGGATTTTTACCAACTTCTGCAGTCTGAAAATGATCAAACATGCAATCAGGATGCGTTGATAATTACTGGTGATTGGAATGCAAAAGTTGGAAACAGAGAAGGAGTGGTAATTGGAAAATATGGCCTTGGTGATAAAAACAATGCTGGAGATCACATAATAGAATTTTGTAAGACCAATGACTTCTTCGTTACAAATACCTTTTGTCAATGACGGAAACGGTAGCTCTACACATGGACCCTGTCAGATGGTATACACAGGAAGCAAATTGACTACATCGGTGGAAAGACATGGTAGAAAAGCTCAATATTATCAGTCAGAATAAGACCAGGGGGTGCTTACAGAACAGACCATCAATCGCTCATATGCAAGTTCAAATCAAAGTTGAAGAAAATTAGAACAAGTCCACGAGAGCCAAAGTACAACCATGATTATATCCCACCTGAATTTAGAGACTATCTGAAGAGTAGATTTGACACATTAAACACTCATGACCGAAGATCAGACAAGTTGTGGGATGACATCAAGGACATCACACATGAAGAAAGCAAGAGGTCATTAAAAAGACAAGAAAGAAAGAAAAGACCAAAATGGATGTCAGAAGAGGCTCTGAAACTTGCTCTTGAATATCGAGTAGCTAAAGCAAATGGAAGAAACGATGAAGTAAAAGAGCTGAACAGAAGGTTTCAAAGGGCGGCTTAAGAAGACAAAGTATAATGACATGTGCAAAGAGCTGGAGATAGAAAACCAAAAGGGAAGAACATGCTTGGCATTTCTCAAGCTGAAAGAATTGAAGAAAAAATTCAAGCCTTGAATTGCAACATTGAAGGGTTTTATGGGAAAATATTAAATGATGCAGAAAGCATTAAAAGAAGATGAAAAGAATACACCCAGCCACTATACCAAAAAGATTTGGTAGAGGGTCAATGAAAAAGAGGAAGACCATCAAAGAGGTGGATTAATACAGTAGCTGCAACAATGGACTCAAACATAGCAAGTGTTGTGGTATGAGGATGGTGCAGCACCGGGCAGCATTTCGTTCTGTTGTATATAGGATCGCTATGAGTCAGAACCAACTTGATGGCATCTAACAACAACAAAATGGTGGTGTTTTAAAGATATTGTAACAATGTATCTTGATATTAGGTATGATTCAATAGTGCCAAAAGGAACCCTTTTTCTCATCTCCACCCATTCTACACTCACGTACCCACTATCGCCCAGTGATACTTCTAATTTCTTTCCCAGGGTAACACTCATGCCACAATTAGAGATAAAACTTAAAATATGAATTGTCTCTGCAAGAAGGAGCACAGTAACAAATTCAGATGAAAATGTAAATGACCAATAATAGATCTTCTTCTGAGATTTTTGATAGGAGAGAAGAAAATCAGACAACAGGATCTTGTTCTCAGTACAGGAGGAAGAGAGAGGCTGATGGAAGAGGAGAGGATAAAAATACTGAAAGAAAAATCTGGGAGCATGACACGACTTCAACTTAACAATTTTGCCCAGCATGGTATATTTATATGAGATTTCAAATATTTTACCTGAGTTAGATATTCTCTCATTATTATTATTATTCTTTTTTAGATATTCTCTGTCTTAGTTATCTAGTGCTACTATAACAGAAATACAAGTGGATGGCTTTAAAAAAGAGGAATTTATTTTCTCACAGTTTTTTTTTTAGTAAGCTAGAAGTCCAAGCTCAAGGCGTCAATTCCAGGGGAAGGCTTCTCTATCTCTTGGCCCTGGAGGAAGGTCCTTGTCATCAGTCTTCCCCTGGTTGAGGAGCTTCTCAGAGCAGGGACCTCAGGTTCAAAGGACATGATATTCTTCTGGCTCTTGTTTCTTGGTGGTATGAGGTCTCAATGCCTCTCTGTTCATTCCTGTCTTTTATATTTCAAAAAGAGATTGGCTTAAGACACAACCTAATCTTGTAGATTGAGTCCTGCCTCATTAACATAACTACTGCTGGTCCTACCTCATTAACATCAAAGAGGTAGAATTTACAACACATAGGAAAATCGTATCGGATGACAACATGGTGGACAATCACACAATACTGGGAATCATGGACTAGCCAAGTTAACAGATATTTTGCAGGGACACAATTCAATCCATGACAGTCTCTAAAGATGACTTCTGTAAATTCCTTTCCTCCCCATAAGCACATCAAGAGGTGAAGTGTACTTTCTTGAGGTTCACCCTTCATCCAAAGATTAGACAGGTCTATAGGGCCATCGGAGACCCTAGTGGTGTAGTGGTTAAGAGCTATGGCTGCTAACCAAAAGGTGGGCAGTTCGAATCCACGAGGTGCTCCTTGGAAAGCCTGTGGGGCAGTTCTACTCTGTTGAAATCAACTCAACAACAATGTTTTGTTTTTTTTTAAATAGGGCCAACAATAACATACTTGAGGGACATGCTTCATAGTTCAATCATGTATACTACACTAATGGGCACACCAGCCCAAAAGCAAAGAAGAGAAGAGAAGGCAGGAAAAGACAGGAAAACTGTAGGAATTGATACAGGGAACATGAAGTGGAGAAGGGGAGAATGTTGACACATCGTGGGGTTGGCAACCAGTGTCATGAAACAATTGTGTATTAACTGTTCAATAAGAAACTAATTTGCTGTGGAAACATTCACCTAAAGCACAAAACAAACAAACAAAAAAAGAGGTGGAGTGTACTTCCCATTCCCTTAAATCTGAGCTGAACTTTTGACTTGCTGTATCAATGAATGTGCAGAAGTAATCACGCGCCAATTCTGAGTGTAAGAGGACTGGCAGTTTCTGCTTTGACTTGAGGAAGCCAGCCACCTTGATGTAAAGAAACTCAAGCATACTACTGAGTTATGAGACACCATGTGAGGAGAAAAAAGCCCATGGAAAAACACCAAGGTACCGGACATGTGAGCGAAGCCTTCTGGAACCTTCCATCCTAGCCCAGCCACTAGCTAAATTCAGTTGAGAGAGTGACTTCTGCAGATTTCACAAAGAGAAGAACCACCCAGCTGATCCCTGCCCCCATCACATGGTCATAATAAAATTCAGACAATTTTTTAGTCCATTTAAAAATTCTCGACAGACGATGCACCCCCTTACTGCTTTCACCCAGGTTGGGCTGCTCTTTTGCCCCTACTGATATGCCACTGCATAAGAGTGGAAAACTTGAAATTATATAGAGTTAATTCTGCTTTCTAGTAATTCAGCATTGTAAGATCTCCACTAATTGATTGGAGTAGGAATAGTAAATTTTCTAGGTACTTCTATGTATTAAATACAGTTTACAGCTTCTCAGTTACTCTCACCAAGGCTTCAGATACTACTAGCATTTTTATTCAGTGAACAAGAATCTTGTATTTTTTTCTTCATTCGAATTATAAAGTATGTTCTGTATTATGGATTGTGGAAGAAGAGAGTAAAGGGTGTTATATCTCCAGACGAAATTGAATCACTACATTTTGGCTGCAAGCCTTTAACTGGTTATGCACATAGATAGCCAAAGCATGGTTCCTGGGCTTAGCATGATGAGGCTATCTTGTGACATGGAACCAGAAGCTTGCATTCAGCTTTAGGAGAGAAAAAAAAAAAAAAAAACCGTCTGAGATAATGTGTTAAAGTGGTTATCTAGGAATTTTCAGTGTTTTTATTTACTTCTACCTTCCTTTCAAAGAAGATTTCAAAAGAAAGCAGCTCATTATCAACCTGAGGAAGGAAGCATACGAGTGAGAACGTGCACCTCACTTATTTGTATGCACTTTATAGAATGATAAGGAGCCTCGGTGGTGCAGTGATTAAAGAGATTGACTGCTAACTGAAAGGTCAATGGTTTGAAACTGCCAGCTGCTCCGTGAGAGAAAGATGTGCAGTCTGCATCCATAGAGATTTACAGCCTTGGAAACCCTATGGGGTTGCTATGAGTCAGGATGGCAGTGGGTTATTTTGGTTCTGGTTACAGAATGATGAAATGTTTCCTCAAGTTAAGAAATGGTAAGTAAAGAAATAAAGAGAAAGACAAGTAAAGTAATAGAAAGAAAGACAAATTTTGAAATGCATACAAAAATAAAATACTTGCTGTCAGACAGCCTTCATTAAGAATATTAAAGACTCTAATCCAAAACACACAAAATAATAAATGTTGGAGAGGCTGTGGAGAGATTGGAACACTTATACACTGCTGGTGGGAATGTAAAATGGTACGATCACTTTGGAAATCAATTTGGTGCTTCCTTAAAAAGCTAGAAATACAACTACCTTACGATCCAGCAATTCCACTCCTTGGAATATATCCTTGAGAAATAAGAGCCTTTACATGAACAGATATATGCGCACACATGTTTACAATAGCAAAAAGATGGAAGCACTGTTTACAATAGCAAAAAGATTGAAGCAACCAAGGTGCCCATCAACAGATGAATGGATAAATACATTATGGTATATTCACACAATGGAATACTACATGTCAATAAAGAACAGTGAGGAATCTGTGAAACATTTCATAACATGGAGAAACCTGGAAGGCATTATGCTGAGTGAAATTAGTCAGCTGCAAAAGGACAAATATTGTATAAGACCACTATTACAAGAACTTGAGAAATAGTTTGAGAAGAAAACATTCTTTCATGGTTATGAGAGGGGGGAGGGAGGGGGGGTGAGACAGGGGCATTCACTAATTAGGCAGTAGATAAGAACTACTTTAGGTGAAAGGAAAGACAGCACACAATACAGGGGAGGTCAGCACCACTGGACCAAACCAAAAGCACAGAAGTTTCCTGAATAAACTGAATGCTTTGAAGGCCAGCATAGCAGGGGCAGGGGTCTGGGGACCATGGTTTCAAAAGACATCTAAGTCAATTGGCATAATAAAATCTATTAAGAAAACATTCTGCATCCCATTTGAAGAATGGCGTCTGGGGTCTTAAACACTAGCAAGCAGCCATCTAAGATGCATCAATTGTTCTCAACCTACCTGGATCAAAGGAGAATGAAGAATACCAAGGACACAAGGCGATTATGAGCCCAAGAGACAGAAAGGGCCACATGAACCAGAGACTACATCATCCTGAGATGGTGCCCAGCTACAACTGATGACTGCCCTGACAGGGAACACAACAGAGAACCCCTGAGGGAGCAGGAGAGCAGTGGGATGCAGACCTCAAATTCTCATAAGACCAGAATTAATGGTCTGACTGAGACTAGAAGGACCCCAGTGGTCATGGCCCCCAGACCTTCTGTTGCACCAGGACAGGAACCATTCCTGAAGCCAACTCTTCAGACACGGATTGGACTGGACGATGGGTTGGAGTGTAATGCTGGTGAGGAGTGAGCTTCTTGGATCAGGTGGACACTTAAGACTATGTTGGCATCTCCTGCCCGTAGGGGAGATAAGAGGGCGAAGGGGGTTAGAAGCTGGTGAAATGGACACGAAAAGAGAGAGCGGAGAGAGAGAGTGGGCTGTCTCATTAGGGGGAGAGTAACTGGGAGCGTGTAGCAAGGCGTATACAGGTTTTTGTGTGAGAGACTGACTTGATTTGTAAACTTTCACTTAAAGCACAATAAAAATTATAAAAAAAAGAAAAAGAATATTAAAGACTCAGAAAACAACAAATGCTGGAGAGGTTGTGGGGAGATTAGAACTCTTATACACTGCTGGTGGGAATGTAAAATGGTACAACCACTACAAAAAACAGTATGATGCTTCCTTAACAAATTAGAAATAGAAATACCAGTCTCACTCCTAGGTATGTATCCTAGGGAAATAAGAGCTGTGACAAGAATAATCATATGCACACCCATGTTCATTGCAGTATTATTCATGATAGCAAAAATATAGAAACAACCTAAGAGCCCATCAATGGATGAATGGATAAACAAACTGTGGTACATACACACAATTGGAATACTATGCAATGATAAAGAATAAAGACAAATCCACAAAACATCTCACAACATGGATGAATCTGCAGGACATTATGCTGAGTGAAATAAGTCAATCACAAAAGGACACATATTGTATGGGACCACTATTATCAATAGTCAAGAAGAAGTTTACACACAGAAAGAAATATTTTTTGATGGTTACCAGGAATGGGAGGGGAGGGAGGGAAAATCACTAACTGTAGAGAAGATATATGTTAACTTTGGTGAAGGGAAGGGCAGTACACAATATGGAGGAAGTCAGCACAACACGACCAAGGCAAAAGAAGATACTGAGAGGTGCAAAAGAATAAAAGGCAACGGTAGTAAATTCTATAACATATACAATCCTACAACAACAGTAATAACAAAAAATAATTTATGAATGGATACATAGGTAAATATGTATGCTGAATAGATGTGGGAGGGCATATGGGAGTGCACCCATGTGCATATACAGGTTTGGCCGTGGATATTCCTGCATACGTATTTGCATGTGCAGCATGTATATTCATACATATATAACAGAGCACGAAGAGGGCACAATCATGGAAACATCCTAGACATAACCAAACACCTCTCAGGACTCAGTTACAGGGCTTGAAGGCTAAGGACTTTAGTCTTGGGGACATCTAGGTCAACCAGCACAACATAGTGCATAAAGACAACATTCTACATTCTAGTTTGGGGTCTTAAAAGCTTGTAAGTGGCCATCTAAGATACATCTATTGGTCTCTTTCCAGCTGGAGCGAAGGAGAGTGAAGAAAACCAAAAACTCAAGGGAGCAAATAGTCCAAAGGACTAATGGACCACAGGAACCACAGCCTCCGCTAGCTTGAGACCAGAGGAACTAGATGATGCCCAATTGCTCTGACTGGGATCACAACAGAAAGTCCTGGTTAGAGTGGGGGAAAAAAAAGTAGAGCAAAATTCAAATTCATAAAAAAGACCAGATTTACTCGTCAGAGAGAGACTGGGGGAACCCCCAAGACTATGGACCTTCGACATCCTTCTAACTTGGAACTGAAGCCATTCCCAAAGGCTACCTTTCAGCCAAATAATAGGCCTATAAATAATAACGCATGTGAGGAAACTGCTCCTTAGAACAATCATCTACATGAGACCAAAATGGCAACATCTGCCCAAAACCGAAGATGAGAAGTCAGGAAGGGGCAGGAAACCCAGACGAATGGAAATGGGGAATCCAGGCTGGTAATGGGGAGAGTGCTGACAGATTGTGAGGATTGCAACCAATGTCACAAAGCAATTTGTGTATAAACTATTGAATGGGAAACTAATTTGCTCTGTAAACCTTCATCTAAAGAATTCACACACACACAAAGAATATTAAAGATCCAGTCATCGTACTTCGGATGGAATAAATAAATGTGATTTGTTACTCACCAATATTTACCATTATTGATGTCTGCTTTTTCCCTGGTTCCCAAAGACGGTTGAATTGAGGTAGCTGAATCTGTCTCTGGACTGTCCTCTTTTGCCCTGGTTACACCCGCATCTAATGACCCGTCAGTGTTGGGGTAGAAAGGCTCTCTTGCCCTCATTCAGGACAGTGCCCAATCCTGTGTCCTTCAGTCCCTCACAGGCGTTGAATCCAACAGCACTTCAAAGAAAAATTTCTCTATCTCAGAGGCTGCTTCCCAGGGGAAACCGACCCACAATGAGTATATTCAGGTAGTTGAATATTTATGGAAAACTCCAAAATTTCAAACAAATGAATTCCCATGTGCCCATTACCCACCTTCAACAATTATCAACTTACCAATCCTGTTTCATATAAACCCATACTAGCTTTCTCTAATCCCCACCCCACCATAGATTATTTTGAAACAAATCTCAAATATTGTAAAATTTAATCTGTAAATCCATCAGGATGTATCTTTAAAAGACAAGAACTCTTCTTTACAAAACCACAACTGCAATACCATGATCACACCTTAAAGAATTAATAAATTATGCTTTAACACCATCAAAGAAAATCAGTTGTTCAGTTAATTTGAATCAAGACGTAGAGAAGGTCTCATATGTTGCATTTGATTGTTGATTGATATAACTTTTTATTCTCTTTTTGATCTGTAGCTTCTCTCTCCTAAAAACCACAGTTTTTAAACAGTATATACCTTGCAACTTCTGTGATTACTATGCTTGGAGGTTCAGTCACAAGAACTTGTGACACTGCATAAAATACTAGTGATAGCTGCCTTTCAAGGCCTTTTTATGACCCAGGCACTGCCGTAAGTGTTTTGCACCTATTATCTCATTTAACTTTTACGACAACCCACTGAGTTAGGTACTATCGGCCTCATTTCATAAAAAAGAAAGATAAGAGTGTGGAGATGCAGTAATTTTCCCAGGAATGCATAGTTAATAAGAAACAGAGCTGAGATTCAACACCATTCTGACTCCAAAGCCCATGCTCTTAACCTCTAGACTATCCTGCCCCAGTAAATGCATTAGAAGAAATGAACGCCAAGCTGAGTGTGGGCCATGTTATTCTCAGTATTTTCATGGGTGTTTGAAGTATTTCTTGCTTAACAAAGAAAACTTGTTGTTGATAGGTGCCGTCGAGTTGGTTCCAACTTATGGTGAGCCTACGCACAACAGAATGAAACACTGCCCAGTCCTACGCCATCCTTACAATCCTTATTATGCTTGATCCCATTGTTGCAGCCACTGTGTCAGTCCACCTCCTTGAGGGTCTTTCTCTTTTCCGCTGACCCTGTAATTTACCAAGCATGATGTCTTCTCCAGGGACTGATCCCTCCTGACAGCACGCCCAAAGTATGTAAGACTCAGTCGCACCATCCTTGCTTCTAAGGAGCATTCTGGTTGTGCTTCTGCCGAGACAGATTTGTTTGTTCTTCTGGCAGTCCATGGTATATTCAATATTTTTTTGCCAACACCACAATTCAAAGGCATCAATTTTTCTTCAGTCTTCCTTATTCATTGTCCAGCTTTCACATGCGTATGGTGTGATTGAAAACACCATGGCTTAGGTCAGGTGCACCTTAGTCTTCAAGGTGACATCTTTGCTTTTCAACACTTTAAAGAGGCCTTTTGCAGCAGATTTGCCCAATGCGATGCATCCTTTGATTTCTTGACTGCTGCTTTCATGAGTGTTGATTGCGAATCCAAGTAAAATGAAACCCTTGATGACCTCATCTTTTCTCCGTTCATCATGGTGTTGCTTACTGGTCCAGTTGTGAGAATTTTTGTTTTGTTTATGTTGAGGTGTAATCCATACTGAAGACTGTGGTCTTTGATCTTCATCAGTAAGTGCTTCAAGTTCTCTTTGGGCAAGCAAGGTTGTGTCATCTGCATTATGCAGGTTGTTAATGAGTCTTCCTCCAATCCTGATGCCCCATTCTTCTTCATATAGTCCAGCTTCTCGGATTATTTGCTCAGCATACAGAATGAATAGGTGTGCTGAAAGGATACATCCCTGACACACACCTTTCCTGACTTTAAACCACGCAGTATCCCCTTGTTCTGTTCTGAGGACTGCCCCTTGATCCATGTACAGATTCCTCATGAGCACAATTAAGTGTTCCAGAATTCCCATTCTCTGCAATGTTATCCATAATTTGTCATTATCCACACATGTCCACAGACAATTAAATACAGGTAAACATCTTTCTGGTATTCTCTGCTTTCAGCCAGGATCCATCGGACATCAGCAATGATATCCCTGGTTCCACGACCTCTTCTGAATCTGGGCCGAATTTCTGGCAGTTCCTGGTTGATATACTGCTGCAGCCGCTTTGAATGATCTTCAGCAAAATTTTGCTTATATGGGATATTAATGATATTTTTTTATAATTTCCACGTTCTATTGGATCACCTTTACTGAGAATAGGCAGAAATATGGATGTCTTCCAATGGGTTGGCCAGGAAGCTGTCTTCCGTATTTCTTGGCATAGATGAGTGAGCACTTCCAGTGCTGCATTGGTTTGTTGAAGCATCTCAATTGATATTCTGTCAATTCCTAGAGCCTTTTTTTTTTTTTTTTTTTGGCCAATGCCTTCAGTGCAGCTTGGACTTCTTCCTTTAGTACCATTGGTTCCGGATCACGTGCTACCTCTTGAAATAGTTGAACATCAACCAATTCTTTCTGCTATAATGACTTTGAATATTCCCTCCATCTTCTTTTGATGCTTCCTGCGTCGTTTAGTATTTTCCCCATAGAATCCTTCACTATTGCAACTCAAGGCTTGAATTTTTTCTTCAGTTCTTTCAGCTTGAGAAAAGCCAAGCGTGTTCTTCTGTTTTGGTTTTCTATCTCCAGCTCTTTGCACATGTCATTATAATACTTTACTTTGTTGTCTCAAGCCACCCTTTGAAATCTTCAGTTCTTTTACTTCATCATTTCTTCCTTTTGCTTTAGCTGCTCAATGTTCAACAACAAGTTTCAGAGTCTTTTCTTGGTCTTTCTTTTTCTTCCTGTCTTTTCAATGGCCTCTTGCTTTCTTCATGTATGATGTCCTTGATGTCATTCCACAACTGGTCTGGTCTTTGGTCATTAGTGTTCAACGTGTGAAATTTATTCTTGAGATGGTCTCTAAACTCAGGTGGGATATGCTCAAGGTTGTATTTGGCTCTCAAGGACTTGCTCTGATTTTCTTCAGTTTCAGCTTGAACTTGCATGTGAGTAATTGATGGTCTGTTTTTCACAGTCTGCCCCTGGCCTTGTTCTGACTGATGATATTGAGCTTTTCCATCGTCTCCTTCCATAGATGTAGTCGATTTGATTCCTGTGTGTTCTATCTGGTGAGGTCCATGTGTATAGTTGCCATTTACTTTGCTGAAAGAAGGTTTTTGCAATGAAGAAGTTGTTTGTCTTGTGAAATTCTATCATTCAATCTCCGGCATTGTTTGCGTTACCAATGCCATATTTTCCAACTACTGATCCTTCTTTTTTGTTTCCAACTTTTGCATTCCAATCACCAGTAATTATCAATACATCCTGATTGCATGTTCAATCAATATCAGACTGCAGCAGCTGATAAAAATCTTCAGTTTCTTTATCTTTGGCCTTAGTGGTTGATGTGTAAATTTGAATAATAGTCGTATTAACTGATTCTCGTAAGGCATATAGATATTACCCTATCACTGACAGTGTTGTACTTCAAGACAGATACTGAAATGTTCTTTTTGATGACGAATGCAACACCATTCCTCTTCAAGTTGCCATTCCCAGCATAGTAGACTATATGATTGTACAATTCAAAATGGCCAATACCAGTTGATTTCAGCTCACTAATGCCTAGGACATCAACGTTTATGTGTTCCATTTCATTTTTGACAATTTCCAATTTTCCTAGATTCATACTTCGTACATTCCATGTTCCAATTATTAATGGATGTTTGCAGCTATTTCTTCTCATTTTGAGGCATGCCACATCAGCGAATGAAGGCCCCTAAAGCTTTACTCCATCCACATCGTTAAAGTCTACTCTACTTTAGGGAGACAGCCCTTTCCCAGCCGTCTTTTGTTTGCCTTCCAACCTGGGGGGCTCATCTACCAGCACTATATCAGACAGTGTTCCACTGCTATTCATAAGGTTTTCACTGGCTAATGCTTTTCAGAAGTAGACTGCTGGGTCCTTCTTCCTAGTCTGTCTTAGTCTGGAAGCTTGGCTGAAATCTGTCCTCCATGGGTGACCCTGCTGGTACCTGGATACCAATGACATAGTATCCAGCATCACAGCAACACGCAAGACCCCACAGTACCACAGACTGACAAGACGCATGGGGGAAGCAAGCTTAGTGCCATCATAAATGGCCACATGTTCTATCTAAATCAACAGACTATCAAACACCTTCTGTGTACATGGAACAGGAGCAGAGCAAAATCAGTAGATCACTGCTTTTTTAACCAAATGATTGCAATCCAGAGGTTGGATAGAGGGAGACAGATACACAGCCGATTCAATGGAAAGTGGACTGCAGTGAGTGTTATCATCAAGTCACATACAGAAAGTGATGGCAAGAGAAGAAACAATTCTAAATTGGGGAGATTAGTGAAGGCCTTTTGGAGAATATGGAAGCTGAGAGGCCCTTTGTCTTAGTTATCTAGAGCTGCTGTAACAGAAATACCACAAGTAAATGTTTTCAACAAACAGAAGTTTATTCTCTCACAGCCTAGTAGGGTATAAGTCCACATTCAGGGTGTCAGTTCCAGGGGAAGGCTTTTTCTCTGCTGGCTCTGGAGGAAGGTCCTTATCATCAGTCTTGCCTTGGTTTAGGAGCTTCTCAGGTGCAGGAACCCTAGGTCCAAGGGACATACTCTGTGCCCGGTGCTGCTTTGTTGGTGGTATGAGTTCCCTGTGTCTCTTTGCTTGCTTCTCTCTTTTATATCTCAAAAGAGATTGGCTTAAACCACAATCTAATCTTGTAGATCTCATCAACATAACTGCCGCTAATCCATCTCATTAACATCACAGTGACAGGATTTATAACGCGTAGGGAAATAACATCAGATGACAAAATGGTGGACAATCATACAATACTGGGAATTGTGGCCTACCCAGGTGGACAGATATTTTGGGGGGACACAGATCAATCTATGGCACCCTTGAATGATGATATTAGCAAACCAAGTTTAGGTGGAAGGGGGGTGATGATGATGAATATTAAAGCACATTCTAATGAAGTTTATTGGGGGCTTATACTTTCCCCTGTGGAGCGTGTAGAATTGCACAAAGCATTCATTGCAGCTTCCTCTGTAACTCAGCAACTCGCAACATAGGCAAATGGGGACGACCCCTGACCCTGCCTCCACCTTAGCTACCAGGCAGTATCCAGAGCTGGGTGTCAGCCAGGGGTGGGGAAAAAAAGGGCATGTTGATCATCCATAGTGACTGCCATTATCTCTTTGTTAGTCTCTTTGGATCAATAGTAGCCGTGGCCCCTTTGACCCCTGCTGCTCTTGATCTCATCAGCCCACTTTCTAAGGTAACATATTCCTGAGCTTTGTTTAAGCCAGACAACTTGCCAGCTCTACCTTGGCAGGAGAGTCTGGTTCCCAAGATAACTAGTTTGTGCCTCTGATTACAACCTGACTACAACCAGGGTCGTTCTTGCTGAGCAGTGAGCAGCTACCACCACAGGCAGCGGGCAGCGGGCAGCGGGCAGCGGGCAGCAGGCAGATGCTGAGCTGAATGGCAGATCCATCTGAGATTCATTCTAGATCTGCCGTATTAACAAACTAAGCTTTCCTTTCCAGTACATGGAAGGACTACTCCATTTTCCAGTTTCCTCACTAGAGAAATCTACTTTCTCCAGCTTATGAGATCAAGGGAAAGCATGTGCTGTGAGGGGAATTTTTCATTTATATTTTGTCACCTATCTGCAGCAAAAGCTTAACCTCAGGCTGCCATCCCTTCCCCCAAGCCTAGGTGCTCCCCTTCCTAGCTCTTCATATGCAAAACAGATACTATGCTCTCAGGAAAGAAAAAAAAAAAGCTAGGTTTTAATTCTAACTAAAGCAAAACTTGGAGCCCTGGTGGCAGAGTGGTTAAGAGCTCAGCTGCTAACCAAAAGGTGGGTCCTCCGTTCAAATCCACCAGCTCCTTGGAAACCCAATAGGGCAGTTGTAGTCTGTCCTATCGGGTTGCTATGAGTCGGAACCGACTTGACGTGCCTAACAACAGAAAGAAAATCTAAGTAGAAAAGAAAATCCACTACTCACCCCTCCCCCCAAATCATCTGGAGAAATGAATTTAAAAACCCACAGTAAAATATTTACTTATCCATGCCAGCCCTTCTTGTCATTAAGGAAGGGAGTTCAGTTAACAGTATAGCCCACAGTCCCTCACTTGGACGATACAAGGATAACTTAAAAATCAATGTTGCCACATTCCTTCCAATGAAATTTTATTATTATGTTTATAGCACGTGGTAGTTTTCAGTGCTATCCTCCCATACACAGGATAGGATTGTATTTCCCAAACGCTAGAAGTTAGGTGTGGCCGTGTGATTTACTTTAGCCAAGGAAATGTGAGAGCAAGGAATGGATTCCACCTCTGGTGACTTTCATGATATACCACTCTACAACAAGGTATGTTTTTTTTTTTCAAAAACACTAACAAAAAATTTTGCCATGAAGGAAACTGCCCTTTTAGTTCAGATTTAATATAAACATTTCACGTTTTTAAAACTTTGGTTTTAAGACTTTCTGTGCCCATACTATACGAGACGGGCTGGCCCCTTTTAGATATGTTTGCTGTAAGAACCTAACCGTTAAGACTGGGTAGACAAATCTATCATTCAGTAAACCAACTTTTCCTAAGCTTCGTGGTGGCAAATTTATGTTTTAGCACCCTCTACTGGAGAAATTGCGAGCATCTCTGATAAATATAGCTGATTTCTGCCAATGAGATCTTTTTGACTTGTGCTGTCCAAATATGGACTCTGGAGAATGTATTACTTAAATCTGTATTAAAGTAAGTCTGTCCTTGAAATGCTTGTTTTTCTAACCAACTATTTATGTCTCACTGGTATTCCCTTAGATGCCATAGAAAAAGAAGTACAAATACACACGCAGTCATTAATGTGTGTATAATTTACACATTCACAGAGGTAAAAGCATACTTAATGGAAATCAGAAGTTTGTAATACCCTGTCTGTCTCCCTCAAAAATACCCACCCTCCCATCACTGTGCACACGTGTGAAACGCATGTGCTCACACACACACACATACACACACTTACACTTATCATACACTTTTTAGCCTTCAATCTCTGTACAATGTCTTCTGGGTTATCCGCCAAATCTCAGTCCAGATTATGTCATTCCCACTCATTCATTCAACAAAGGGCAACCATGTGACAGGCCTAGAGCTAAGTGCTAGGAATTCCATTTTGCGCTGAACAGATATTATTTCTGTCTTCAGGGAGTTTGCAGTCTTATTGGGGAACAGACTTTTACTAAATCAAGAGATCACTAAATGTATAGTTATGAACTGTGATGTGTTCTTTAAAAGGGTACAATGCTATGTGAACCTTTAACAGGGATCTAACTCAGTCCATCTAAGTCAGAAAGCAAGCTAAAATGCAAGGAACCCAAGAGTTAGCCAACCAAAGGTCAGGCTGCGGTGGATAGAGCATTCCGGGCATAGAAAATGGCAAATGCAACACTCTGTGTTGAGAGGGAGCCTGGATGGTTCCAGTGAGTGAAAGACAAACAAAGATCCAGAGTGAAGAGATGGAGCAGAGAGTGGAGAGAGGTGAGGCAAGAACCAGACCAAGGGGCCTCGTAAGCTAAGGTAGGGAGCTTTGCCCTGTGTCTTAAGAACAATGAGAAGCTGGTAGAGGGGAGCTAGGAGCAGGGTCACTGGTATAGGGAGGACACCATCAGCTCTGTATTTATAGCAAAATGATTCTCGCTGTGTTGTGGAGAAGGAATAACTAGATGTAAAGAGAGTGGCTTCCTGGCAGAGCCAAGATGGTGGAATAGACAGACACTTCCAGCGAGCCCTCTTTACAATAAAGACCTGAAAAAACAAGTGAAAGGAGTATATTTCTGACAAGCTGGGAGCCCTGAGCTTCAAAGGCAAGCTTAGAAAACGAACTGAGGGGCAGGGGGAGGAAGACACCGTTCAGAAGCAGAGAGAAGTTACCAGACCTGAATCGTGGGGAGCCCTCAGGTAGCATTCCCGGAGCGGCGGCAGTGGACTGGTACTAGCGTTCAGTCGCAGTTTCCTCAGGGAGAAGCAGCCAGCCACACAGCCTACTCACACCCCTGGAACCTGAGGAGAACGGCGCTCTCGGCAAAAGCTAAGTACTTGCAATATTTTAATGTGCCACCCCACCTGCAAACCGGCTTCAGCGGCTGAATTCCCTGGGCCTGAGATAGGCACTGTTGAGCACCTAGAGCCATCCTCCCAGCCTTGGGGAAGGAAAAAATTTGCATTTGGGGGAAAAGATAATTTGCTAGCTCCCCTAACCAGGGGAGCTCAGGACAGAAGCAGCTCCTGTCCAGGCATAAACCCTCCATGGACTTTGAGCACCTTTCCCTTCTGCATGGACCTGTGTGGGCCTATTTCAAAAGAATAGGCTGTTGTTCGCAGACTCCAACCATTTCAGCTGTGCGGTGGAGAAGTGGGTGTTTGATGTTTGACATTGCTTTGCCTATTAAACAAGGTCCTCACCTACCTACATCACAGACCTAAGGACTGGTAGCTCCACTCAGATCACCCAGCCACCTGCAACAGGGGTCCAGAGATAACTGGTACCTCCCAGTCCTTACAACCAAAGACTTTGGGTGCCCATGGTCTCTCTGTAGAACCCACCCACCTTCACGCTCTAGGGAACAGGGACACGCTTTCCTCAGAGACACTTGGGGGTTGGTTCTCAGCCCTCTGCCTTGTTCAGAGCAAGACCCTCTGCTGCAATCAGATACTGGTATAGACACCAATCACCCCTGCCCCTCTAAGACTGTAGGACAGAGCCTGTACCACACACATGATAATCAGCTACCTGGGCATCTGATCTGAATTCATACAAGAAAACTGAATGGACACCTATACTGATATGCCTGATAACAGCTCTAGCCATCTGGGGACAGGACGTCAGAGCTCCAAAGGTGAAAATAATCAAGCTAGCTCACTCAAGCAACTCATAGGGATATATCAAAACAAAACAGAGCAAGCAGGTAAGACACAGTAAGGAAGCATAAACTAGTACAATAACTTATAGACGGCTTGGAGACAATAGTCAATATCAAGTCACTTAAAGAAACAGACCATGATCACCTCAACAGGCTCTCAAAACAAAGAATCCAGGGATCTTCTAGATAAAAGTACATTCCTGGAATTACCAGATGCAGAACACAAAAGCTTAATATACAGAACCCTTCAAGACATCAGGAAGGAAATGAGGCAATATGCAGAACAAGCCAAGGAACACACAGATAAAGCAATTGAAGAAATTAGAAAGATTATTCAGGAACATAATGAAAAGTTTAATAAGCTGGGAAAATCCATAGACAGACAGCAATCAGAAATTCAGAAGATTAACAATAAAATTACAGAAGTAGACAACTCAATAGAAAGTCAGAGGAGCAGAATTGAGCAAGTAGAAGCTAGAATTTCTGAACTCAAAGATAAATCACTTGGCACTAATATATTTGGAGAAAAATCAGATAAAAGAATTAAAAAAAATGAAGAAATCTTAAGAATCATGTGGGACTCTATCAAGAGAAATAACCTACAAGTGATTGGAGTACCAGAACAAGGAGGGATAACACAAAATACAGAGAGAATTGTTAAACATTTGTGGGCAGAAAACTTCCCTGATATTGTGAAAGATGAGAAGATACCTACCCAAGATGCTCATCGAACTCCACATAAGGTAGATGTTAAAAGAAAGTCACCAAGACATATTATAATCAAACTCACCAAAACCAAAGATAAAGAGAGAATTACAAGAGCAGCGAGGGATAAACGAAAAGTCACCTACAAAGGAGAGCCAATAAGAATAAGCTCGGACTACTCGGCAGAAACTATGCAGGCAAGAAGAAAATGGGATGACGTATTTAAAAAATTGAAGGAAAAAAATTGGCTGCCAAGAATCATATATCCAGCAAAACTGTCTCTTAAATATGAAGGTGAAATTAAGACATTTCCAGATAAACACAAGTTGAGGGAATTCGTACAAACCAAACCAAAACTACAAGAAATACTAAAGGGAGTTCTTTGGTTAGAAAATCAATAATATCAGGTATCAACCCAAGACTAGAACACTGGGCAGAGCAACCAGAAGTCAAATCCGATAGGGAAATCCAAAAAAACAAAGCAGGATTATAAAAAAGAAAAAACTCAAAACAGGGTAACAGCGATGTTATTATATAAAAGAAGGCAACGTTAGAATAATAAAGAGGAACTGAGAAATGTAACCATACACCTTCCATATGGACAGGAAGATACGGCAATACAAAGAAATAAAAGTTAGGTCTAAATTTAGAAAAATATGGGTAAATAACAAGGTAACCACAAAGGAGATAAACCATCCTACTCGTCAAAATAAAATACAAGAAAAAAATAGAGACTCAGCAGAAACAAAATCAACAACAACAAATATGAGGAAAGGACAATGTATAAAGATAATCGACTCAGCACATAAAATTAAGTGGGAAAAAGAAACCGTCAACAATACACAAAAAAAGACATCAAAATGATAGCACTAAATTCATACCTATCCATAATTACCCAGAATGTAAATCGACTAAATGCACCAATAAAGAGACAGAGAGTGGCAGAATGGATTAAAAAACAATATCCATCTATATGCTGACTACAAGAGACACACCTTAGATTGAGAGACACAAACAAACTAAAACTCAAAGGGTGGGAAAAAAATATACCAAGCAAAGAACAATCAAAAAAGAGCAGGAGTGGCAATATTAATTTCTAACAGAATAGACTTTAAAACTAAATCCATCATAAGGGATAAGGAAGGACACTATATAATGATTAAAGGGACAATACACCAAGAAGATATAACCATTTTAAATATTTATGCACCCAATGACAGGGCTGCAAGATTCATAAAACAAACTGTATCAGTGTTGAAAAGTGAGATACACAGGTCCACAATAATAGTAGGAGACTTCAGCACACCACTTTCAGTGAAGGACAGGACATCCAGAAAGAAGCTCAATAAATACAAGGAAGATCTAAATGC
This sequence comes from Loxodonta africana, assembly GCF_030014295.1. NCBI lineage: Eukaryota > Metazoa > Chordata > Mammalia > Proboscidea > Elephantidae > Loxodonta > Loxodonta africana. The sequence goes on from NC_087342.1 coordinate 52,792,479, forward strand.
CACAATCAACCAACTTGACCTCGTAGACATATACAGAACACTCCACCCAACAGCAACCAAGTATGCTTTCTTTTCTAGAGCACATGGAACATTCTCTAGAATAGACCACATATTAGGTCATAAAGCAAGCCTTAGGAGAATCCAAAACACTGAAATATTACAAAGCATCTTCTCTGACCATAAGGCCATAAAAGTGGAAATCAGTAACAGAAAAGCAGGGAAAAGAAATGAAACACTTGGAAACTGAACAACGCCTTGCTCAAAAAAGGCTGGATTATAGAAGACATTAAGGATGGAATAAAGAAATTCAGAGAATCCAATGAGAATGAAAACCCTTCCTACCAGAACCCTTGGGACACAGCAAAATTGGTACTCAGAGGCTAATTTATATCAATAAATGCACACATACAAAAAGAAGAAAGGGCCAAAATCAAAGAATTATCCCTACAACTTGAACAAATAGAAAGAGAGCAGCAAAAGAAACCCACAGGCACCAGAAAAAGCAAATAATAAAAGTTAGAGCTGAACTAAATGAAATAGAAAACAGAAAAACAATCGAAAGAATTAACAAGACCAAAAGCTGGTTTTTTGAAAAAATCAACAAAATTGATAAACCACTGACCAAACTGACAAAAGAAAAACAGGAGAGGAAGCAAATAACCCAAATAAGAAATGAGAGGGGTGATATTACAACAGACCCAACTGAAATTGAAAGAATCATATCAGATTACTAAGAAAAACTGTACTCTAACAAATTTGAAAACCTAGAAGAAATGGATGAATTCCTAGAAACACAGTACCTACCTAAACTAACACAAGCAGAGGTAGAACAACTGAATAGACCCGTAACAAAAGAAGAGATTGAAAAGGTAATCAAAAAACTCCCAACAAAAAAAAAAGCCCTGGTCCGGAAGTCTTCACTGCAGAGTTCTACCAAACTTTCAGAGAAGAGTTAACACCACTACTACTAAAGGTATTTCAGAGCATAGAAAAGGATGGAATACTACCAAACTCATTCTATGAAGCCACCATATCCCTGATACCAAAACCAAGTAAAGACACCACAAGAAAAGAAAATTATAGACTTATATCCCTCATGAACTTAGATGTAAAAATGCTCAACAAAATTCTAGCCAATACAGTTCAACAACATATCAAAAAAATAATTCACCACGACCAAGTGGGATTCATAGCAGGTATGCAGGGATGGCTCAATATTAGAAAAACAATTAATGTAATCCACCACATAAATAAAACAAAGGACAAGAATCACATAAATTCATCAATTGATGCAGAAAAGGCATTTGACAAAGTTCAACACCCATTCATGATAAAAACTCTCAGCAAAATAGAAATAGAAGGAAAATTTTTCAACATAATAAAGGACATTTATACAAAGCCAACAGCCAACATCACTCTAAATGGAGAGAGCCTGAAAGCATCTCCCTTGAGACAGGGAACCAGACAAGGATGCTCTTTATCACCGCTCTTATTCAACATTGTGCTGGAAGTCCTAGCCAGAGCAATTAGGCTAGATAAAGGAATAAAGGGCATCCAGATTGGCAAGGAAGAAGTAAAAGTATCTCTATTTGCAGATGACATGATCTTATACACAGAAAACCCTAAGGAATCCTCCAGAAAACTACTGAAACTAATAAAAGACTTTAGCAGAGTATCGGGATACAAGATAAACATACAAAAATCAGTTGGAGTCCTCTACACCAGCAAAGAGAACATTGAAGACAAAATCACCAAGTCAATGCCATTAACAGTAGCCCCCAAGAAGATAAAATACTTAGGAATAAATCTTACTAGAGATGTAAAAGACTTATACAAATAAAACTACAGTACACTTCTGCAAGATACCAAAAGAGACTTATACAAGTGGAAAAACGTACCTTGCTCATGGATAGGAAGACTTAACATTATAAAATGTCTATTCTACCAAAAGCGATCTATACATTTAATGCAATTCTGATCCAAATCCCAACGACATTCTTTAGTGAGATGGAGAAACAAATCACCAACTTCATATGGTAGGGAAAGAGGCCCCGGATAAATAAGGCATTACTGGAAAAGAAGAACAAAGTGGGAGGCCTCACTTTACCTGACTTTAGAACCTATTATACCGCCACAGTAGTCAAAACAGCCTGGTACTGGTACAACAACAGATACATGGACCAATGGAACAGAATTGAGAATCCAGACATAAATCCATCCACATATGATCAGCTGGTATTTGACAAAGGCCCAAAACAGTTAAATGGGGGAAAAGAGAGTCTTTTTCACAAATGGTGCTGGCATAACTGGATATCCATCTGCAAAAAAATGAAACCAGACCCATACCTCACTCCCTGCACAAAAACTAACTCAAAATGGATCAAAGACCTAAATATAAAATCTGAAACAATAAAGATCATGTAAGAAAAAATAGGGACAATGTTAGGAGCCCTAATACATGGCATAAACAGTATACAAAACATTATTAAGAATGCAGAAGAAAAACTAGATAACTGGGAGCTCCTAAAACTCACACATCTATGCTCATCCAAAGACTTCACAAAAAGAGTGAAAAGACTACCTACAGACTGGGAAAAAGTTTTTAGCTATGACATTTCTGTTTGGCACCTGATCTCTAAAATCTACGTGATAATGCAAAAACTCGAGTACAAAAAGACAAATAACCCTATTAAAAAATGGGCAAAAGATATGAATAGACGCTTCACTAAAGAAGACGTTCAGGTGGCTAACAGATACATGAGGAAATGCTCACGATCGTTAGCCATTAGAGAAATGCAGATCAAAACTACAATGAGATCTCATCTTACTCCAACAAGGCTGGCATTAATCCAAAAAACACAAAATAATAAATGTTGGAGAGCCTGTGGAGAGATTGGAGCACTTACACACTTCTGGTGGAATGTAAAATGGTACAACCACTCTGGAAATCGATTTGGTGCTTCCTTAAAAAGCTAAAAATAGAAATACCATAAGATCCAGCAATCCCACTCCTCGGAATATATCCTAGAGAAATAAGAGCCTTTACACGAACAGATGTATGCACACCCATGTTTATTGCAGCACTGTTTCCAATAGCAAAAGATGGAAGCAACCAAGGTGGCTATCAATGGATGAATGGGTAAAGAAATTATGGTATATTCACACAATGGAATACTACGCATCCATAAAGAACAGTGAGGAATCTGTGAAACATTTCATAACATGGAGGAACCTGGAAGGCATTATGCTGAGTGAAATTAGTCAGTTGCAAAAGAAGAAATATTGTATAAGACCACTATTATAAGAACTTGAGAAATAGTTTAAACTGAGAAGAAAACATTCTCTTGTGGTTACAAGAGCGGGGAGGGAGCGAGGGTGGGAGAGGGGTATTCACTAATTAAATAGTAGATAAGAACTACATTGGATGAAGGGAAAGACAGCACACAATACGGGAGAGGTCAGCACAACTGGACTAAACCGAAGGTAAAGAAGTTTCCTGAATAAACGGAATGCTTCGAAGGCCAGTGTAGCGGGGGCACGGGTTTGGGGACCATGGTTTCAGGGGACATCTAAATCAATTGGCATAATAAAATCTGTTAAGAATACATTCTGCATCCCACTTTGAAGAGTGGCGTCTGGGTCTTAAACGCTAGTAACCAGCCATCTAAGATGCATCAATTGGTCTCAACCCACCTGGATCAAAGGAGAATGAAGAACACCAAGGACACAAGGTAATTACCAGCCTAAGAGACAGAAAGGGCCACATGAACCAGAGACTATATCATCCTGAGACCAGAAGAACTAAATGGTGCCGGGCTATAACCGATGACTGCCCTGATGGAGAACCCCTGAGGGAGCGGGAGAGCAGTGGGATGCAGATCCCAAATTCTCATAAAAAGGCCAGACTTAGTGGTCTGACTGAGACTGGAAGGACCCCTGTGGTCATGGCCTCCAGACCTTCTTTTGCCCCAGGACAGGAACCATTCCTGAAGCCAACTCTTCAGACATGGATTGGACTGGACAATAGGTTGGAGAGGGATGCTGGTGAGGAGTGAGCTTCTTGGATCAGGTGGACACTTGAGGCTATGTTGGCATCTCCTGCCTGGAAGGTAGATGAGAGGATAGAGGGGGTTAGAAGCTGGCGAAATGGACACAAAAAGAGAGAATGGAGAGAGAGCGGACTGTCTCATTAAAAAAAAAAAAAAAAGTAGAGTAATTGGAAATGTGTAGCAAGGTGTATGTAATGTTTTTATGTGAGAGACTGACTTGATTTGTAAACTCTCACTTAAAGCACAATAAAAATTATAATAAATAAATAACAACAACAAAAAAGAGTGGCTTCCCTTTGACTCTAGAAAACCCAAAAACCCATTGCAGTCCAGTTGATTCCGACTCATAGCGACCCTATAGCAGCCGAGCTCTTGCCCTAGCATGACATTTAGGATTCTCTATAACTAAGCACCATTTATTTTTCCAATTTCATCCTTCCATGGGCTCTATCTGGGGCCCTGGTGGCTCAGTGGATAAGCGTTCGGTTGCTAACCAGAAGGTCAGCAGTTTGAATCCACCAACCGCTCCTTGGAAACACTATGGGGCAGCTCTACTGTGTCCTGCAGGATCGCTACGAGTTGGAATTGACTCAATGGTAACGGGTTTAGTTTGGTGTTTTTTTTTATGGGCTCTATATATGACTACTTATTGTTCCCTGAGAATACCTTGCACTCTCATCCCACCACGCTGCTGTGAAACGCCCTTTCTTTTACTGCTGCTATCCTTTCTCCGCCTATTGAAATGCCATTCGTTCCTAAAGGACCCGTGCACAACCACCTCCCTTGGGAGCTTTTTCTGAAACCTCAGTTGAAATGAATTCTGCTTCTGCTTCCTCTACACTTCCATAACATAGGACCTGGTTTTCTATACAACACATTTCACACTTCTCTCCCTCATGAAATTGTAAAACATATCACAGGGACAATGGGACAATATCCTCTTCATCTTTATTGCTGCTGTTGTTAGTTGCTGTCTAGTCGGCTCCAATTTATGGTCACGTACGTACAACAGAACAAAACGTCGCCTGGTCTCGTGTCATCTTCAGGATCTTTGAGTTCATTGCTGTGGCTATTGTGTCAATCCATCTCCAACAAGAATTTCCCTTGTTTTCACTGACCTCTACCAAGCAGGATGTTCTTTTCTAGCAGTTGGTCTTTCATGACGACATGTCCAAAGTAAGGCAGATGAAGTCTCAACATCCTCACTTCTAAGCAACATTCTGATTGTATTTCTTCTTTTTTTGACATTTTTTAAAGTACACTTTTTCTTTTGAGATAATTGTAGATTCACATGCAGCTGTAAGAAATAATACAGAGAGATCACATGTACGTTTAACTCAGTTTCCCCTAAAGGTAACATTTTGCAGAACTATAGTAGGGTAACACAACTAGGATATTGACAACGATTCAGTCAAGGTACAGAACGTTCCTATCACCACAAGGGTCCCTCATGTTGCCCTCTTATAGCCACATCAGCTTCCCTCCCAGCTCAGACTTTCCTTAACCCTTGGCAACCACTAGCCTATTCTTCATTTCTATAACTTTAACATTTCAAGAATGTTATATAAATGGAATCTTATAGTATGTAACTTTGGGAGGTTTGCTTTTTTCACCCAGAGTAATTCTTTGGAAAATCATCCAGGTTGCTGCACGTATCAATTGTTTGATCCTTTTTATTGCTGAGTAGTATTCCATGGTGTGGATGTACCAAAGATTGTTTAACTAATCACCCACTGAATGACATATGGGTTGTTTGTATTTCTTTAAGACTGATTTGTTTGTTCTTCTGGCAGTCCACAGTATGCTCAATATTCTTTGCCAACACCACAATTCAAATGCATCAATTCTTCTGTCTTCCTTTTCATTGTCCAGCATTCGTATGCATATAAGGTGATTGAAAAGACCATGATTTGAGTCAGACGCACCTTAGTCATCAAAGTGACATCTTTGCTTTTTAAAACTTTAAGGAGGTCTTTTGCAGCAGATTTGCCCAATGTAATATGTTGCTTGGTTTTTGTACCCCTCCAGATTTCTTAGATTATTGCTTTAAACTCAATAAATGTATTTTAAAATAAAATTTCAACATACATTTTATTGTACCCTCTAATGAATGTCATTAAATCTACCATGGGTACAAAAAAATGATACATTCACACAGACAAATATATTATGCATGTTCCTGAGAGAGCAAACAGAAAACTTGGTGGTATAGTGGTTAAGAGCTACAGCTGCTAACCAAAAGATCAGCAGTTTGAATCCACTAGGCACTCCTTGGAAACCCTATGGGGCAGTTTGACTCTGTGCTATAGGGTTGCTATGAGTCAGAATCGACTTGACAGGAGTGGGTTTGTTTTTTTGTTAAGAGCAAATGGTCAAAAAGGACAATAGGCTAATGCTTTACTTGGGTTGAGAGAAAACACAATAGAACACACATAAAGAAATGGAGGGGAGGTGGGAGTGAATAGATAGGTAAGTCAGACTAGAAGGGCAGGTAGGTGAGAGTGAGTAAGGTGACCACAGGGTGAGGCCTTAAATAACTATGCTTATCTAAAGCTAAAGTCTTGCTTCAGACACCATTCGTAATAGTCACATAGAGATAACCTATTTAAATTCGAATACACACACACACACACACACACACACACACACACAACAAGCTTTAATGTGCACTTAAACTATTCTCCTTTGCCATTTTCTAGTTCAGGAAAAGCCCTACCAAATTTAAGCTGACAAGTGTTGTTCTCCTGCTAACACCAGATCCTGTAGGGTGGCTATGGCTGACGTTGGTGCTTTTAAAACTTTAAAATGTGTAAGTACCAGCTGATGCGTATCAGCTGGGGAAAAAAAAAAACAAATCAGCTGGGGATCTTGTGAAAATGTAGACGTTGCTTCAGAAGGCCTGGAGTGGGACCTGAAATTCCGCTTCAGGCGTTGCTGATTCTCTTGGTCCACGGACTACACTTAGAATAGAAAGAGATTGGATGATTTCTGGTAGTCCTTTCCAGTTCCATGGCAATTGTTTTATTGGAAAAAGCTCTCTCCCTTTTTTAAAAGTAACCCATTAATGCATTGCCATGGAGCCAATTCCGACTCGTAGCAACCGTATAGGACAGAATAGAGCTGCCCCATAGGGTTTTCAAGGCTGCAATCTTTACAGACGCAGACTGCCATCTTTCTCCCATGGAGCAGCTAAAGGGTTCGAACTGCTGACCTTCCAGTTAGCAGCTGAGTGCTTAACCACTGCACCACAAGGTCTCCACCTAATTCACTTATAGAATAATCCATTCAGTTTCTGGGGAAAACAAAATGGAACATTGCAAGACAAGTGACTAAAAAATTGAGTAACTGTTTTAAATAAAATATAGAGTTTTTTTTATAAAATAGCATGTTTCCATGAGATCTGGGCCATCTGGCCTTCCAGTGATGGTCATGGCCCAGATGTGCCAAGACTATTGCTGGGCAGTCAAGTGGTCATGATAGATCTATTCCCCAAAGCGCTCTCCAAATTCTCTCTGACCTACACAGGAAGATTTTCGTGTTAGAAGTTTCAGTCTAAACCTTAAAATCCAACCTTTATAGAAGACTCCGTTATAGGAACGACCATAGTGTTGGATTTCTCACCCCACCACCTGATCTTCATCTACTACCCTTGATTTCCCACAAAACCAGTAGCCTTGATAGAGACCATCTCAGTCCTGGGAAGGACAGGTGGGCTGTCCCACAGAACCCCTCAAAAGTCTCAGTTGGTTGGGGCCCAGATCTCTGGAGAGATAGACATGGTGTCTTAGGTTGTGTGAAAGTGATTTTGTAGGGAATTCCTGCAGGAAAAACTGGTAAGGAGTGGGGAAGAGGGGTCAGGAAAGTAAGAGAAACCAAAGGGTAACTTTGGCTCAATCCTGCAGTGGAGCTTGGAGGACACACAGACTGTGCATGTCTCCTCTGCTCCTGCACAGCCTCTGCTGTCCCATCAGACTTCCCTTACAGAACACAAATTCAAAGAAAATAGTATTAAGAATTTCAGTATGGTGACAGTAGAGCACTAAACAGAGTGTGGGATCCTTCTGAGCAGGGGGTCCTGTGCAACTGCACGGGTAGCATGCCCATATGTTTTCCTGCACACAGGATGCCAGTATACATGAGAATGGTAAAGGATTGAATTGTGTCCCCCCAAAATATGTGTTCTAAATCCAAACCTGTATGGCTGTGGTTACAATCCCATTTGGAAATGGGTCGTCTTTGTTATGTTAGTGAGGCAGGATTAGTGTAGAGTGTGTCTTGAGTCAATCTTTTTGAGATATCAAAGAGATTAAACAAGCAAGCCAAGGAAGCAGAGTTAAAGGAAGAGAGATGCCATGCCACATGAAGATCACCAAGGAGCCAAGGAATAGAAGATAAAGAGACAAGGACCTTCCCCTAGAGCCAACAGAGAAAGAAAGCCTTCGCCTAGAGCCAGTGCCCTGAATTCGAACTTTTAGCCTCTTAAACTATGAGAAAATAAATTTATGTTTGTTAAAGCCGCCCACTTATGGTATTCTGTTATAGCAGCATTAGATAACTGTGATGGTTAGGACTGTGTGTCAGCTTGGCTGGGCCATGATTCTCAGTTGTTTGGCAGTTAGGTAACGATGTATTTTGGCAGTTATGTAATGAGGTAATTTGGCATTTACGTAATGATGTAGTCATCCTCCATGATATGACCTGATGTGATCAGCCAATCAGTTGTAAGGGGAGTTTCCTTGGGGGTGTGGCCTGCATCCAATATATACATGGACGTTCTATTAAGGCTTGCTTGCTTGCTCTGGATCCTGCATCTGGCTTGTCATCATCTGATGTTAAGTTCTTGGGACTTGAGCCAGCAGCCTGCTGTCTTGCCTGCTGATTTGGGATTCATCAGCCTCTGAGAAGTGGAGATGCTACTCTAACAAATACAATGTGGAAGTGCTTTTGGGACTGGGTAATGGGTAGAGGCTGGAAGAATTTTAAAGTGCCTAATAGTAAAAGCATATAGGAGCCCTGGTGGCACAGTGGTTCAGAGCTCAGCCTGCTCACCAAAAGGTCAGCAGTTTGAATCCACCAGCTGCTCCTTGGGAATCCTATGGGGCAGTCCTACTCTGTCCTACTAGGTCACTATGAGTCAAAATCAACTTGACGGCAATGGGTTTTTTTGTTGTTGTTGTTTCTTTTTTTGTAAACCCTGGTGGCATAGTGGTTAAGAGCTATGGCTGCTAACCAAAAGCTCATCGGTTCAAATCCAGCAGGTGCTCCTTGGAAACCCTATGAGGCAGTTCTACTCTGTCCTATAGGGTAAGTATGAAGCGGAATAGATTCAACAGCAAACGGTTTGGCTTTTGGTAATAGTAAAACCTAGATTGCCTTGAAGAGTCTGTGGGTAGAATTGTGGATGTCAAAGGTAATTCTGGTGAAGGCTCAGAAGGAAGTGGGGAGAGCTATAGAGAAAACCTCTATCATCTTAGAGAATACATATGGCACCTGCAACAGAATGTTGCTAGAAATACGGACATTAAATATGCTCCTGGTGAGGCTTTAAAAGACAATGACGAACATGTGACTGGACAATGCAGGAAGGGCAATGCTTTTAATTTTGTGGCAAAGAACTTGTCTGCATTGTGTTCAAATGTTTGATGGAAGGTGGAACTTGTAAGTGATGAACATGGATGTCTAGCTGAGGAGATTTCTAAGAAAGCTCTTAAAGGCACAACATGGTTTCTCATGGCTGTTTATAGTAAAACGCAAGAGGAAAGAGATGGACTTAAAGGAACTGTGTAAAATGAAAAGAAAACTTAAAGATTTGGAAAATTCTATTGTACAAACTAAGGACATGTGCCCTAGGCTATTCACCAAAGACGTGGCTATACAATCTTTTGTTAAAGAGATTAAGCCTATGATTGATAGATCTAACCAACTACCATAGCAGAAAATCCATCAGCTTAGACTGAAGAGGACAGAGGAAAAAATGAAAGGAAGGAATGCTGTCTGCCTCTTGGAATTCTACAGACAGGAAACAGTCCAAAGGAGCTATATCTGTTGTCCTCCAAGAAAATAAAAGGGCCATCCCTGGAGCAGCTCAGAGATCAGCAGAACTGTTGGAAGGAGCATGGGAACAGGGGCTTCTTGGTTTCAAAGGGTGGGGCCATGGCCTTCTGGATCTCAAAGGGTGGGCCACAGGCTCCTAGGTTTCAAAGAGTCGGATCTTCACCAACTTGGTTCCAGAGTGTGGGGCTGCCATTAAGGTGTGCCAGGGTGATGGGGCTGCTGCCCAAAGCTGGGGGGTAGTGGTGCTGCCATGCCCAAGGGGCAGAAGAATGAGACTGCCAGGGCCAAATGAGTGGGGTCACTACTCCAGTGGGCTAGGAGGACAGGGCTGCCCAAAGCTGAGGGAGCAGAGTTGCTATCCCAGTGGGTCTGGAAGGCAGAGCTGAAGCCCAAAGCTGAGGGGCCTCCACCCAGAATCCAGAGAGTATGGCAAATACCCAGAGTCTGGAGGGTGGGGCCATTGCCCAGACAGTCTCAGAGAAGACAGGACTATTTTCAAGCCTTGAGAGCTAAAGTAATTTGTTCTACTGGGATTTGGACTTGGTTGGTAGCTGTTGTCCCTTCTTTTCCTCCAACTTCTCCCATTTGTAATGGAAATGTCTACCTTGTACTTGTTCTATGATTGTACTTTAGAAGGAGATACCTTATCTAGATTTCACAAGTTCACAGTTGAAGAACTTTGCCCCAGGATGGAATACACCTAACATCTCACCTACGTTTGAATTAGATGATTCAGAAGATGAAAATTTGCACTTGGAGTTGATTTAAGACTATAGGAATGATGTGATGGGGTGAATGTGTTTTGCATGTGGGAAGGCCATGAATTTGGGGGGCCAAAGAATGTAATGATATGGATTGAATTGTGTCCCTCCAAGATATGTGTTGTAAATCCTAACCTCTATGCCTATGGTTACAATCCCATTTCGGAATGGGTTGTCTTTGTTATGTTAATGAGGCAAAATTGTAGGGTAAGTCTTAAGTCAACCTTATTAACAACTGTCAAAGTAAGTGCTAAGTGCTAGGGCTGACTTTTTAAGGGTGCACTTATAATCAGATAGACAGCCATCGTTGAGGGAAAGTTTAGTCTTTGTTACAGCAAAGACAGTATAGACTAGATCAGTAGATATCAAACTTCTTTGTTTGTGACCCACACTTGTTGTTAGGTACTGTCAAGTCAGTTCCGACTCATAGCAACCCTATGCACAACAGAAGAAAACAGTGCCTGGTCCTGCTCCATCTTTACAATCATTGTTGTGCTTGAACTCATTGTTGCAGCCACTGTGTCAATCCACCTCATTGAGGGTCTTTCTCTTTTCCACTGACCCTGTACTTTGCCAAGCCTGATATCCTTCTCCAGGGACTGATCCCACCAGACAACATGTCCAAAGTATGTAAGAAACAGTATCACCATCCTTACTTCTAAGGAGCATTCTGGTTGTGCTTCTGCCAAGACAGATTTGTTTGTTCTTCCAGCAGTACATGGTATATTCAATATTTTTTGCCAACACCACAATTCAAAGGCGTCAATTTTTCTTCAGTCTTCCTTATTCATTGTACAGCTTTCACATGCATATGATACAATTGAAAATGCCATGGCTGGGGTCAGGCCCACCTTAGACTTCAAGGTAACATCTTTACTTTTCAACACTTAAAAGAGGTCCTTTGCAGCAGATTTGTCCAATGCACTGTGTCTTTTGATTTCTTGACTGCTGCTTCCATGGCTGTTGATTGTGGATCCAAGTAAAATGAAATCCTTGACAACTTCAATCTTTTCTCCGCATATCATGATGTTGCTCATTGGTCCAGTTGTGAGGATTTTTGTTTTCTTTATGTTGAGTTACAATCCATACTGAAGGCTGTGGTCTTTGATCTTCATTAGTAAGTGCTTCAAGCCCTTTTCACTTTCAGCAAGCAAGGTTGTATCATCTGCATAATACAGGTTGTTAATGAGTCTTCTGCCAATCCTGATGCCCTGTTCTTCTTTGTATAGTCCAGCTTCTCTGATTATTTGCTCAGCATACAGATTGAATAGGTATGGTGAAAGGATAAAGCCCTGACGTACGCCTTTCCTGACTTTAAACCAATCAGTATCCCCTTGTTTTGTCTGAACAACTACCTCTTGATCTATGTACAGGTCCCTCATGAGCACAATTAAGTGTTCTGGAATTCCCATTCGTCTCACTGTTATCCATAATTTGTTATGATCCACACAGTTGAATGCCTTTGCATAGTCAATAAAACACAGGTAAACATCCTTCTGGTATTCTCTGCTTTCAGCCAGGATCCATCTGACATCAGCAATGATATCCCTGGTTCCATGTCCTCCTCTGAAACCAGTCTGAATTTCTGACAGCTCCCTGTCAATATACTGCTACAGCCACTTTTGTATGATCTTCAGCAAAATTTTGCTTGCGTGTGATATTAATGATATTGTTCTATAATTTCCGCATTTGGCTGGATCACCTTTCTTAGGAATAGGCATAAATATGGATCTCTTCCAGTCAGTTGACCAGGAAGCTGTCTTCCACATTTCTTGGCATAGACGAGTTATCACCTCCAGCGCTGTATCTGTTTGTTGAAACATCTCTAATGATATTTCGTCAGTTCCTGGGGCCTTGTTTTTTGCCAGTGCTTTCAGAGCAGCTTGGACTTCTTCCTTCAGTACCATCGGTTTCTGATCATATGCTACCTCCTGAAATGGCTGAACATTGACTAATTCTTTTTGGTGTAATGACTCTGTGTATTCCTTCCATATTCTTTTGATGCTTCCTGCGTTGTTTAGTATTTTCCCCATAGAATCCTTCACTATTGCAACTCGAGGCTTGAATTTTTCTTCCGTTCTTTCAGCTTGAGAAATGCGGAGTGTGTTCCTCCCTTTTGGTTTTCTATCTCCAGCTCTTTGCACATGTCATTATACTACTTTACTTTGTCTTCTCGAGCTGCTCTTTGAACCCTTCTGCTCAATTCTTTTATGTCATCATTTCTTCCTTTTGCTTTAGCTGCTTGAAGTTCATGAGCAAGTTTCAGAGAGTCTCCTCTGACATCCTTCTTGGTCTTTTCCTTCTTTCTTGTCTTTTCAATGACCTCTTGCTTTCTTCATGTATGATGTCCTTGGTGTCATTCCACAACTTGTCTGGTCTTTGGTCACTAGTGTTCAATGCATCAAATCTATTCTTGAGGTGGTCTCTAAATTCAGGTGGGATATACTCAAGGTCATATTTTGGCTCTGGTGGACTTGCTCTGATTTTCTTCAGTTTCAGCTTGAACTTGCATATGATCAATTGATGGTCTGTTCCAGTCTGCCCCGGCCTTGTTCTGACTGATAATATTGAGCTTTTCCATCATCTCTTTCCACAGATGTAGTTGATTTGATTTCTGTGTGTTCCATCTGGTGAGATCCATATGTATAGTCGCCATTTATGTTGGTGAAAGAAGGTATCTGAAATGAAGAGGTCATCTTGCAAATTTCTGTCATTTGATCTCCAGCATTGTTCCTATCACCAAGGCCATATTTTCCAACTACTGATCCTTCTTTTTTGTTTCCAACTTTTGCATTCCAATCACCAGTAATTATCAATGCATCCTGATTGCATGTTCAATCAATATCGGACTGCAGCAGCTGATAAAAATCTTCAGTTTCTTCATCTTTGGCCTTAGTGGTTGGTGTGTAAATTTGAATGATAGTCATATTAACTGGTCTTCCTTGTAGGCGTGTGGATATTATCCTATCACTGACAGCACTGTACTTCAGGATAGATACTGAAATGTTCTTTTTGAGGATGAACGCAACACCATTCCTCCTCAAGTTGTCATTCCTGGCATAATAGACTGTATGATCGTCCAATTCAAAATGGCCAATACCAGTCCATTTCAGCTCACTAATGCCTAGGATATTGATGTTTATGGGTTCCATTTCATTTTTGACGATTTCCGATTTTCCTAGATTCATACTTCGTACATTCCGGGCTCCGATTATTAATGGATGTTTGCAGCTGTTTCTTATTTTGAGTTGTGCCATATCAGCAAATGAAGGTCCCAAAAGCTTGACTCCATCCACATCATTAAGGTTGACTGTACTTTGAGGGGGCAGCTCTTCCCCAGTCATCTTTTGAGTGCCTTCTAACCTGGGAGTCTCATCTTCCAGCACTATGTCAGACAATGTTCCGCTGCTATTCATAAGGTTTTTCACTGGCTAATGCTTTTCAGAAGTAGACTGCTGGGTCCTTCTTCCTAGTCTGTCTTAGTCTGGAAGCTCAGCTGAAACCTGTCCTCCATGGGTGACCCTGCTGGTATCTGAATACCAGCAGCATAGCTTCCAGAATCACAGTGACACACAAGCCCCCACAGTACAACAAACTGACACCCACACTAAGAAATACATTTGAGGTTGTGATCCAATACATAAAGTTTCATAAGTAAAACAATACTTGCCTTTACTAAATGCAATGTACTCTGATATTTTTTATTCTATTGCAATCTATTAAAAAATGCTGCTCACAAGTCACTAACGTATGATGGCAATGACCTGCAATTTGAAACAACTGAACTTGATGACTATTATGGGTTGAATCATGTACCCCAAAAAGATATGTTGAAGTTTTAATGCCTCGTGTTTTAATGCCTGGTATCTTCCACCCCATGTGTGATATTTCTCAGGGGTGCAATTAAGAGATGTAGCAGAACCAACACAGAAAAAGAGAGAACTGATGCTCAGTGGGGATACCTCGCCTATTGATGGACTCAAGTAAGTGGAAAAGAGGTACCTGGCACATGGGGTAGAAGACACATGGGGTGGAAGAGGGCGAGGCAGTGACAAGATAATGCCTAGTATCCATAGTTATTTTAATGCCTGGTATCTATGGATGTGACATTGTTGGAAATAAGGTCTTTGAAGATTTTAACACGAGATCATACTAGAATAGGGTGGGTCCTTATTCAAAATGACTAGCATCCTTATAGAAGAAGAGAAAAGACACAGAGAGACAGACAAATGGAGGAAAGTCATGTGAAGATCCATCTGGAAGCCAAAGAGCACCTGTGAGACAGGGAAGAGATCGGGCTGGCTGAATTAAATAAGGGCTACATTTCAAGGCCCTGTGTGCTTGACCAGCTATAACTAAATAAATTCTGACTCAGTATTTTTGAAGTCTAAACCTAAGTGCAGACCGCCATATAACTTTTACTGTTGGTACTTGAGAACTACTTGTGATTGACAAACTACGTGCTTAGACAAGATAAGGGGCTACATTTCAAGGCCCTGTGTGCTTGACCAGCTATAAATTACTGATAATCCTCCTGAGTTGTTTTCAAGGCCTCACCAGGTGGAGAGCATGAGCAGTAAAGATCAATGTGGCCTAAGAATGAGACAAACATGAGCAGGGACCCCTCACCGGGGCTCGAACCAAGATCCAGAGGCATCACGAATGCATGACGTTCCAGAATAAGTCCTGTTTGACATCCCAGCAGCCTTTGTGATAGACTCCATCTTAGTTCCAGCAACCTCTGTGAGGAAGTCCATCTTGAATTCTAACTGTATGTGCATTTGGTTTTCATAATCCCTCTCCTTCTCCTGGAAATCTCCATCCATCTAATGAATAAAGATAATGTCTTTTTCCCGCCTAAAAACTTTCATAAGCCCTAAGAAATCCTTTGTTCAGTGAGAGACTGGAGGCTAGCATAGGTGGAAACCCCTCTACCTATTTCCCTTGCGAGCCTTTTTCTTTCTGTCCCTAATAAACCTTTGTATGTGTGGAACCTCTGAGCCACTCCTGGTCATTCTTTGTCAGAAGAAGGTAAGGACCTACCCAGTACCCAGTGCCAGGGCTTAATCCCGAGCTAGGAAGCCTTGCCCTGTAACACCTGGGGCTGCCAGAAGCTGAGAGAGACAAGGAAGGATATACCCCCAAGCCTTCAGAGGGAACATGGCCTGGCTGACACATTGATTTGAATTTCTAGCCTCCAGAACTGTGAGATAATAAATCTTTGTTCTTACAAGCCACCCAGATTGTCATATTCTGTTATGGTGGCCCTAGAAAACTAACATTGTCTAAAACCAAATATTCCATCTGTCATTGGAATGATTAAATAAAGAAAGAGAAGTGCATAACAACCATATATGCCCTCTTGCTCTATTGATAAATAGCTGCTGTCTATGTAAGTTAAAATTTATTACCATAGTTAGCTGTTTAAATTACCATAGGAAAACTGGTGGTATGTTCAGTGCCTAATGACAAGTTAACCAAACCACCTCTAAGACTTGAATCATAAAGGTGCTGTATTTATGTAGATTTCCATGAGGTCAGAATGGGAGTAGGGGACGGGGTATTTGAAAAAAAGATACTTCTCCAAATAAAGTCTAAAGAGAAGTTGAATTCTTCCTTCTCCCTGGTTCCTCATCTCCTGTTAGTCACAAAGCTTACCCTTCTTAGTAATGTCTCTTGAACCCACCCTCCTCTTGCCAGGCCCAGGAACACCTGGGAATACCAGAAGCTGAAGAGACAAGAAAGGATCTCCTTCTATAGGGTTCAGAAGGAACATGATCTGGCTGACATGTTGATTTGGACTTCTAGCACCCCCATGCCCTTGTCTGGGACCTCATTACCCCATATCTGCATCACTGCAGCTTCCTTTAGGTTGCCTTGTCACCAGTCTTTTCAATACATCTAAACATCACTGGCAGGTCTAATCTTTTGAAAACACTACATTGCTCTTGTACCTTTTCTTTGTATGTTCTCTTCCCTCTTTTGGCTTTCACTTTCCCAAATTTGCAGATGGCTGCTTGAGTTCTTACAGTTCTTTTGACCTGTCTCCAGATACACAGTGAGATCATCCTACCAAGTATCTTCACCCAGCTATCCCACCAAAGCAACCTATTGCTGTTGAGTCAATCCCGGCTCATAGAGATCCTATAGAACAAAGTAGAACTGACCAATAGGGTTTCCAAGGAGCTGTTGGAGGATTCAAAACTCCAGCCTTTTGGTTAGCAGCTGAACACTTAACCACTATGCCACCAGGGCTCCAAATCCAGCATGGCAGACATTACCTTATTCCCTTGCCCAAGGCAAAGGTTTCTATTTGGGGCACCGACTCGCGTTCAATCACTCAGAATAACAGTCTACAAGTTATTGTTGACTTATTTCATGTCCTCACCAGCACAGACAATCCTGTCCCTGAAGTATTGTCCCATCTGCCCTTTGCCACACCCGAGGTTAGGTTCTCTGGCTTTTTGCCCAGATGGGTGGAGTGTGCAGTACAATACATTGGAGATATAAGGAGAAAATATTTGAAATTCCACATTTTTATTTAAGGGAGTAAGAAATTAGAGACAGAACCAACATGGCAGTATAGGCAGATGCACCACGCCGTCCCTCCACAGCAAAGACACAAAAAACTAAGTAAAACAGAGACAAACATCAATCCTGGAACCCTAAACGTTAAATGAAGAGAGAAAGAACTCAGCTAAGAGAGAAAAAACTATCAGAGAACAGAGAGTGAGGAGAGATACAATCGGAAGTTCCCTATCAGCTAACGTAGCACGGATTCGCAATCTTGGACTCCTGTCAGAGATTGGTGGACAGGGAGTATGGGAAAGCCGCTTCATGGACCTCCCAGCAGGAGACAGAGCACGCAGTAACCAGTGATAGACCCTTTCCCACCCCCCATTCTTTCCCCCCTGCTCAGCCTCTGCAGCTTCCTAGCTGGCTGTGGTCGCTCAGACAGCTGGGAAGTACAGGGTCGGTGCCACTTGAATTCGCCTGACCACATCAGAGTTCGGTGGACAAGGAGTACCGGAAAGTAGCTTCAGGGAGCTCCCAGTAGGAGACAGAGCACCTGGTAACCAGCAATATATGCTTTCCCACCTCCCATCCTTCTCCTCCCTGCTCTACCTCTGCCGCCTCCTACTGGCCACAGTCTCTTGGCCAGAAGACATCGGATCTAGCTCCATGTGGCTTGGATTCACCTGCCCACACTAGCCAGCACCATCAGTGCCATCTGTTTGTTGCTAATGTTGCTTTTTTGGCTTCTTTTGGCTTCCTCCCTGCCTCTCACCACCCCCCTGCCTTCTCTAGAACATCTGGCCCTGTGTGCCGTCTTTGCTTCTTCTTGAAAGGCTGTGAAATGCCACTCGACTGGGGAACTGTTTCCCTGGACCACGCTGCCATGTTGATGAGATCCCAGGGCCTTTTTTGTTCTGTTTGTTTGTTTTCTTTTTCTTTTTGAGGCTTGAGAACCCCTTCTAGCTGGGCTGCACTGCCCAGCTTGGGAGCCACTTCCCTGGTCTGTGCAGCCACGTTGGTGGAATCCCTGGGGGCATTTTTTTTTTCATTTCTTTTGTTTGTTTCGTTCTGTTCTGTTTTGTTTCTTTGTTTTTCTTTTCTCAACTAGAGAGCCCCTTCTAGCCAGGCTGTACTGCACAGCCTTGTAACTGCTTTCCCAGTCTTTGCAGCCACATCGGTGGGATCCTTGGGGGCTTTTCTTTTCTTTCTCTAATTTTTATTTTATTTGTTTTCGTTTCCTTTTTGCTTGTCTCCATTTCTCAGTTTCTCATTTCTCCACTCCAATAGCAAACTCCCTTGGTTTGTATCTTTTTGTTTGTTTGTTTTTTGGCTCCAGTTTCTCTTCCCCTCTCTCTTCCTTCTCATACCCATCTTAGCTCCACACATCACAACCTCCCCCCTCCTTTCTGCCTACCTGCACCATGCACTGAACATCACACCTTTGAGCAGAACAGGCACAACCTACTAGAATCTGCCCTGTATTGATTCCCAGCCTGCCCTGACGGCCACAGTACATGCCATAAACAACCCATCCCAGCCCCTACTAATCAGCTGGACCTTTCCTGCTGCACCATAGCTGAGTGACTGGCCCTGCCCGTTGCACAAAGAGGTGAAAAGTACTGTGCCCACAGACAAGCAAACAACAAAGAACACGTAGCCCATCTGCTTAACATAACCAAATAAAATGAAAAAGCAGAATGAAACAAACAAATCTACAATCAAAACGAAGAATATAACTACCGAATGTCCCAAAGACAGCAGGCAATATTAAAACATATTAAAAAAACAGGACAGGATGGTTCCAGTAAGCATCCAAAATAAAACATCAGATGACTTTCCAGTAGAAGAAAAAGCACTAGAACTCCCTAAAAGGGAATTCAAATCTCTCATACTCAGAGCTATCCAAGAGTTGAAGCAAAAAGCAGAGAGAAATAAGGAAAAAATAGACAAATTCATGGAAAAAGCAGACAAATTCATGGAAAATATAGAAAAAAACATTGAAGAATTCAGGAAAATAATACAGGAACAAAACGCCAAAATAAATCCACAACTAGATATCACACAAAAACAATTAGAAATCCAAGAGATAAACAACATGATTTCAGAAATGGACAGTGTCATAGAAGGGCTGAGGAGCAGGTTTGAAACCATGGAAGATGGGATCAACAAAAATGAAGACAAACACTTGGATACAATTTCTTTTGAAGAAAAATCAGAAAAAAGAATGAAGAAAAGTGAAGAAACCCTGAGAATTATATGGGATGCAATCAAAAGCAAAAATTTGTGAGTGATTGGAATTCCAGAACAGGGGAAGAAAACAGAGAGAATCATTGAAGAATTGCTGACAGAAAGCTTCCCTAATATCATCAAAATGAAAAGTTGACCATCCAAGAAGCCCAAAGAACCCCATATAGGGCAGGCCCCAAAAGAAAATCACCAAGGCGTATCATAATCACACTTGCTAAAACCAAAGACAAATCCTGAGAGCGGCTCAAGAAAAATGAAAGGTCACATACAGAAGGGAAACAATAAGACTATGCTCTGATTATTTGGCAGAAACCATGCAGGAAAGAAGACAATGGGATGACATATATAAAACCTTGAAAGAAAAAAATTGCCAACCAAGAATAATATATTTTGCAAAACTCTCATTCAAATATGATGGTAAAATTAGGACATTTCCAGATAAAAAGAAATTAAGGGAATATGTAAAAACCAAGCCAAATTTACAAGAATTATTAAAGAGAGTCCTTTGGTCTGAGAAAAAAAATCAGACCACAGCCTGAATCTAGGACACATGATCATACCAGCCAGATACCAACCTAGGAGATGAACTCACAGGGACTATCCAAAACCAAAAAATTACAACAGGGAACCAGAGAGGTTAATCTGTAAATGATAACAACATGAGAACAAGAAAAGAGGTAACAAACGGTGTAGGTATAGAACTTTCTAGTGGAGAGGAAGGCAATAAGTAATAATAGACTGGTTCAAACCTAGGAAGATAAGGGTAAATTTCAGGGTAACCACAAAGTTAACAAACCTACTCATCAAAATAAAGAAGAAAGACATAAAGTCTCAGTTAAAAAAAAACTACAAAAAACAAAAGAAGTGAAAAAAAAAAACCCACAAATAAAAGAAATTCAGCACAGGAGAGCAAGAGGAACAAAGAAAATGTCAGCACCACACACACACACACAAAAGCACTACAAAATGACAGCAATAAACTCACACCTATCAATAATTACACTGAATAAAAATAGCCTAAATGCACCCATAAAGAGACAGAGAGTTACAGAATGGATTAAAAAAAAAAAAACAAAACCAGGATCCATCAATATGCTGTCTACAAGAGACACACCTTAAAACAAAGACATAAATTTATTAAAAATCAAAGGATGGAAAAAAATTTATCAAGCAAACAGCTACCAAAAAAGAGCAGGAGTGACAATACTAATCTCAGATAAAATAGGCTGTAAAACAAAATCCGTCATAAAAGACAGAGAAGACCACTATATAATGATTAAAGGGACAATCCATTATGAAGACTTAACCATAATAAACATCTACGCACCCAAAGAGAGGGTTCCAAAATACATAAAACAAACTCTAATAGCACTTAAAAAAAGAAATTGACAGTTCCACAATAATGGTAGGAGACTTCAACGCACCACTCTTGGTAAAGGACACAACATTGAGAAAGAAACTCAACAAAGAGGCAAAAGAGCTAAAGGGCACAATCAGCCAACTTGACCTCATAGACATATATTGAACACTCCACCCAACAGCTACAAAGTACACATTCTTTTCCAACGCACATGGAACATTCTCCAGAATAGATAACACCTAGGCCGCAAAGCAACCCTCAAGAAAATCCAAAACATTGAGATAATATGAAGTATTTTCTCTGACCACAACACCATCAAGGTAGAAATTAACAACAGAAAGAGCAAGGGAAAAAAAATCAGTTACATGGAAACTGAATAACGCCCTGCTTAAAAACCACTGGGTAATAGAAGAAATCAGAGATGGAATCAAAAAATTCCTAGAATCAAATGAGAATGACAGCACATCATACCAAAACCTTTGGTACACAGCAAAGGCAGTCCTCAGAGGTCAATTTATAGCAATAGATGCACACTTTAAAAAAGAAGAAAAGAACAAAATCAAAGCATTAGCTACAGAACTCAAACAGATAGAAAGAGAACAGTAAAAAAAAAAAAAAAAGCCCACAGCCGCCAGAAGAAAGGAAATAATAAAGATCAGAGTAGAAGTAAATGAAATAGAGAATAGAAAAACAATAGAAAGAATCAACAAAACCAAAAGCTGTTTCTCTGAAAGGCTAAAAAAATTGACAAACCACTGGCCAAACTGACAAAAGAAAAATAGGCGAGGACGCAAATAACCCAAATAATGAATGAAATGGAGGACGTTACAACATACCCAACTGAAACAAAAAGGATCATAACAGAGTATTATGAAAAACCGTACTCCAACAAATTTGAAAACCTAAAGGAAATGGACAAATTTCTAGAAACACACTACCTACACAGACTAACACAAAATGATATTGAAAATCTGAACAGACACATAACAAGAGAAGAGATTAAAAAGGTAATTAAAAAAAAACGCCCAACCAAAAAAAAAAAAGTCCTGGCCCAGATGGCTTCACCGGACAATTCTACCAAACATTCAGAGAAGTACTACACAAAATATTTCAGAACATAGAAAAGGAAGTGATACTTCCAAATTTATTCTATGAACCCAGCAAAACCCTGATACCAAAACCAGGCAAACACACCATAAAAAAAAAAAATTCCAGACCAGTATCTCTCCTGAAGATAAATGCAAAAATTCTCAACAAAATTCTAGTGAATAGAATTCAGCATCACATCAATAATAATAATAATACACCATGACCAAGTAGGATTCATGCCAGATATGCAAGGATGGTTCAACATTAGAAAATCAATCAACATAATCCACCATTTATGGAAAGAAAAGAATCACACGATCATCTCAATTGATGCAGAAAAGGCATTCGAAAAAGTCTAACACCGATTCTTGATTAAAAAAACTCTCAATAAAATAGGTATAGAAGGGAAATTTCTCAAAATAATAAAGGGCATCTATGCAAAGCCAACAGCCAACATCATTCTTAATGGAGAGAGGCTGAAAACGTTCCCCTTGAGAGCAGGAGACAAGGATGCCCTTTATCACCACTCCTATTTAACATTGTGCTGGAAGTCCTAGCTAGAGCAATAAAGCAAGAAAAAGAAATAAAGGACATCTCAATTGGTAACGAAGAAGTTAAACTGTCCCCATTTGGAGATGATATGATACCGTACATAGAAAACCCAAAAGACTCCACAATAACACTACTGAAACTAATAGAAAGATCCTGCAGAGTAGCAGGATACAAGGTAAACATACAAAAATCAGTTAGATTCCTATACACCAATAAAAAGAATGGTGAAAAGGAAATCATGAAAACAATACCATTTATAATAGTCCTTAAAAAAATAAAATAGGAATAAACCTAACCAGGGATGTAAAAGGACCTATACAAAGAAATCTACAAAACACTACTGCAAGAAACCAAGAGATCTATATAAACAGAAAAACATACCATGCTCATGATTAGATGGACTCAACATTGTGAAAATGACAATTCTACCCAAAGCGATTTACAAATACAATGCAATCCCAGTCCAAATACCAACAACATTCTTTAAAAAGGTGGAAAAACTTATCATTAACTTTATATGGAAAGGGAAGAAGCCCTGAATAAGTAAAGCACTATTGAATAAGAAGAATAAAGTAGGAAGACTCACACTACCTGACCTCAGAATCTACTATACAGCTACGGTACTCAAAAAGAGTCTGGTACTGGTACAATGACAGATATATTGACCAATGGAATGGAATTGAAAACTTAGATGTAAACCCATTCACCTATGGTCACCTAATCTTGGACAAGGGCCCAAAGTTCATCAAAAGGGGAAAAGACAGTCTTTTTAATAAATGATTCTGGCAAAACTGGATGTCTATCTGCAAAAAAATGAAAACAAGACCCACACCTCACATCGTGTACAAAAACTGATTCAAAGTGGATCAGAGACCTAAATATAAAGCCGAAAACTACGAAGTTCATAGAAGAAAAAATAAGATCAATGCTAGAGGACCTAATACTTGGCATTAACAGGATACAAACCACAACCAACAACACACAGACTCCAGAAGGTAAGTTAGATAACTGGGACCTTCTAAAAATCAAACACTTATGCTCACCAAAAGACTTTACCAAAACAGTAAAGAGAACCTACAGACTGGAAAAAATTTTTGGCTGTTACAAATCAAAGTTCTGATCTCTAAAATCTACAAGAAAATCCAACACTTCTACAACAAAAAGACAAATAGTCCAATTTAAAAATGAGCAAAGGAAATGAACAGACACTTCACCAAAGAAGACATTTAAGCAGCCAACAGATACGTGAGGAAATGCTCACGATCACTAGCCATTGGAGAAATGTAAGTTAAAACCACAGTGAGATACCACTGGCATGAATCAAAAAAACAGGAAATAACAAATGTTGAAGAGGCTCCGGGGAGATCGGAACACTTACGCAATGCTGGTGGGAATGTAAAATGGTACAGCCATTTTGGAAAATGATAAATGGTGCTTCCTTAGAAAGCTAGAAATACAAATACCATATGATCCAGCAATCCCACTCCTAGGCATATACCCTAGAGAAATAAAAGCCATCCCACAAATAGACATATGCACACCCATATTCACTGAAGTATTGTTCACAATAGCAAAAAGATGGAAACAACCTAGGTGCCCATCAACAGAAAAATGGATAAACAAACTGTGGTACATAGACACAATGGAGTGTTTATGCAACGATAAAGAACAATGATGAATCTGTGAAGCATCTCATAATGTGGATGAATCTGGAGGGCATTATGCTGAGTGAAATAAGTTGATCACAAAAGGACAAATATCGTATGAGACCATTACTGTAAAAACGCATGAAAAGGCTTCCAGACAAAAAGAAACAATCTTTGATGGTTATGAGGGAGGGGAGGGTGGGGATGGAAAAACAGTAACTAGACAATAGCTGAGTGGTAACGCTGATGAAGGGTAAGACAGTACACAATACTGGGGAAGCCAGCACAACTTGTACAAGGCAAGGCCATGGAAGCTCCACAGACACATCCAAACTTCCAGAGGGACTGAATTGCTGGCTGAGGGCTGTGGGGACCATGGTCTCAGGTAATATCTAGCTCAATTGCCATAACATAGTTTATAAAGAAAATGTTCCATATTCTACTTTGGTGAGTAGCATGTGGGGTCTTAAAAGCCTGTTAGTGGCCATCTAAGGCACTCCATGGGTCTCACTCCTTTGGGAGCAAGGGAGAATGAAGAAAACTAAACATACAAGGAAAGGGTTATTAGTCCAAAGGACTAATGGACCACATCTACCAGACTGAGTCCAGTATAACTAGCTGGTGCCTGGCTACCACCACTGACTGCTCTGACAGGGATAACAATAAAGAGTCCCAGACAGAGCTGGAGAAAAACCTAGAACAAAATTCTAACTCACAAAAAAAGACCAGACTTGGCCTGACAGAGACTAGAGAAACTCCGGGAGTATGGCCTCCAGACACCCTCTTAGCTAAGTAATGAAATGACTTCCGAGGTCCATTCTTTAACCAAGATTAGACAGTCCCATAAAACAAAATGAGACTAAAGGGGCACAACAGACCAGGGGCAAGGACTAGAAGGCAGGAGGGGACAAGAAAGCTGGTAATAGGGAACCCAAGGCCAAGAAGAGAGCATTGACATGCTAACCGATGTTATAAAGCAATATGTGTACTGTTCAATGAGAAACTAGCTTGCTCTGTAAACCTTCACCTAAAGTACAATAAAAATAAAAAATGTCAGGGGTGTTCTCCAGTTCTGAACAAGAGAAAAAAATAAAAGAGCAAGAAGTTAAGCTTTCCTAATGTTTACTATAAGAATTGATGCTGGGATCCTTACTTGGCTTTTGTGTGGAATAGTCATGCATCTAATAGAATAACAGGAGGAATCCTGAGGAAATAGAAGGAGTTCCACTTTCAGTGTATCAGTATGCATTGCTGTTTCCTTGCCATGAGTTGTTTTTAATAGGCTTAATTTTGTAAAGGCAAGTTATTAAAATAGCAGACCATCACTAGAGTGGCCAGAAAAAAGTTTTGTATCACACAGGATTTTTCTGGTTTTCTCTTGGCAAAGTATTTAAAGACAAGTTGCACACATTTTTCTTCTAAGATGTCACAGGTTGAATTTCCTGGGAAGGAAATTCTGAGAGACACAGCCTACAGTGAAGCCCTTGGCTTCACTCGCAGTAGAAGGAAGGGAAGAAAGAAGTAGGACTGAGCAGAAGGAGAAGTCGAGCTGCATTGCAGGCCTAAGGCTCCTTGGCTGTCCCCATGGGGAGCTCTGGAGCTAGAATGGTGCTTCAGGGCTGTCCTGAGTTGACTGAGATGGTCAGATCTTCATCTTCCTGTAGGGAACAGTCATTGGATATGGGCCACCCCAGAAAGGGGTGTCTGCAAGTACCTGAAGTACCAACAGCACTCCCAACAGCTGGAGCAACAAGCCCTACTTTGCAGCAGGACGCGTCTGGGTGGTGCCTCCTGGCGTCCATCACAGAAGACAAGCACGGAAAGTTTGCTGACCTTTTCTGTGATGAAAGCATAGAGTGGCTTTCCATACCACACTGCATAGCAGAGATTTTTGGAAATTTTTTGTTATTGTGGTTAGTTGATGTTGCATTGGCAATGCCATGTACAATAGAAGAAAAAGTTGCCTGGTCCTGAACTATCTTATTGTGGTTGGAGTTCTCGAGTCTGTTGTAGCCAGTGTATTTTGTGTCTTCTAGCCTGGTGCTGGGCAGGGGGGTCATCTTTCATCACTATATTGGCCAGTATTCTGTTGTGATCCATAGGGTTTTCTTAGGCTAATTTGTAGAAATAGATTATCAGGCTTCTCCTCGTACGTAGCCTGTTTTAGTCTGGAAGCTCTGATGAAACCTGTCCACCCGGGGTGACCCTGCTGGGATTTGAAATACTGGTAGCAAAGTTGCCAGCATCAAGGCAACATGCAAGCCACCACAGTATAATAAACTGACAGAGGGGCGATAGTTGGAAAAATAGATACTTTTTATCTGTTTCCTGAAGGTAAAGAAGGTGTTTTAATAATAAATGAGAAAGTAGTTTCTCTTGAAAGAAATTTACTGCAAGGAGACTGTTTTGAAAAGGAATGTTTAAAAACAGTTAGATGATGTAACTGCCATAACTATATATCTTTGTCACCTGTCTGCAACACAAACTTGGAAACGGAAGTTTTAACTTGTTTAAAATTTTCCAAGGATCTTGAACCTGTTTATAAAAATAATAAGAATGCAACATGTTCCAGTTAGTGTTCAAAAATAACTAACACAAGAAAGATGGAAATGTGCTAGCTGGGTTTCAGCCAAAAATCTTTGAATGATAAGAGTATGGGAATGGCAAAAACGTGTATCCAAGTTCAGTGGGTGTGGTCCATGGTGCACTGATTTCCTTTGGATCTCTGGGTCTTTTAGAGGTATCTTTTACAATTAGGACAAACACTAAAATTAAGTATTAAGATAAACCAGACTTAAAATCAAACCGTTAAACTCCTGAATCTGAAAGTAGTAATCATTTTCAAAAGATTTCTAAAAGTAATGAAGACTATTTGGTGATCTTAAAACTTTTTCCTACAATTAAAACTAAATTTAAATATCTCACTTCATCTTTATCTCATCATCTTAAATTTCTGCGCATTTCATAGTATAAAGCAGGAAGCGTAGCTTATAAACACATAGGCATTTGTTAAAGGTGCGGGCTCAATTTAAAAAAATAAGAATGGTATATAATACAAAAATGTTTGATAATGTGCTAGAAATAATGTTGGAAAAGTTATTTGTAGAAACAATTTGAGGCCTAGGACAATGAGCTTTTTCATGTGCTAGGCTCAGGGCCACAGTAATCCAGGATTCCCTTAATCCAATTTTCGGGATTTGAATTTTTCTGGGTCAGCCGGATTAGTCAAAGCCCTCCTGCCGTTTTTACCTAGCTGGAGTATTTTTGGTTTCTTTTACTCCGGGAAGCCTCAAGCCCACATGCGGTGTATTTCCTAGGCCCCCTGATGCCCCGACCCTAGTTCTGGAGAATCGTCAAAAGCTCTGCTCAGTCTCTGAGCCTCCTCTTCAGGATCTTCAAAGGGCCACCTGGGCGAAAGATGCCCCGGATGCCTAGCTCCTGTGTCTGGGGTTCCTTTTTCGTCTTCTCCCTGATCTTTGCCCAGTTATTCCTCATTATCTTATTGACTATTTGATATTTTTAGAGAGATTTTTTTTTTTATTAACTTTTATTGAGCTTCAAGTGAACATTTACAAATCAAGTCAGTCTGTCACATATAAGTTTATATACATCTTACTCCATACTCCCACTTGCTCTCCCCCTAATGAGTCAGCCCTTCCAGTCTCTCCTTTCGTGACAATTTTGCCAGCTTCCAACTCTCTCTATCCTCCCATCCCCCCTCCAGACGGGAGATGCCAACACAGTCTCAAGTGTCCACCTGATATAATTAGCTCACTCTTCATCAGCATCTCTCTCCTACCCACTGTCCAGACCCATTCATGTCTGATGAGTTGTCTTCGGGAATGGTTCCTGTCCTGGGCCAACAGAAGGTTTGGGGACCATGACTGCCACAGTCAGACCATTAAATATGGTCTTTTTATGAGAATTTGGGGTCTGCATCCCACTGATCTCCTGCTCCCTCAGGGGTTCTCTATTGTGCTTCCTATCAGGGCAGTCTTCAATTGTGGCCGGGCACCAACTAGTTCTTCTGGTCTCAGGATGATGTAGGTCTCTGGTTCATGTGGCCCTTTCTGTCTCTTGGGCTCTTAGTTGTCGTGTGACCTTGGTGTTCTTCATTCTCCTTTGATCCAGGTGGGTTGAGACCAATTGATGCATCTTAGATGGCCGCTTGTTAGCATTTAAGACCCCAGACACCACATTTCAAAGTGGGATGCAGAATGTTTTCATAATAGAATTATTTTGCCAATTGACTTAGAAGTCCCCTTAAACCATGGTTCCCAAACCCCCGCCCTTGCTCCACTGACCTTTGAAGCATTCATTTTATCCCGGAAACTTCTTTGCTTTTGGTCCAGTCCAATTGGGCTGACCTTCCATGTATTGAGTGTTGTCCTTCCCTTCACCTAAAGCAGTTCTTATCTACTAATTAATCAGTAAAAAACCCTCTCCCTCCCTCCCTCCCTCCCCCCCTCGTAACCATAAAAGTATGCGTTCTTCTCAGTTTATACTATTGCTCAAGATCTTATAATAGTGGTCTTATACAATATTTGTCCTTTTGCCTCTGACTAATTTCACTCAGCATAATGCCTTCCAGGTTCCTCCATGTTATGAAATGTTTCAGAGATTCGTCACTGTTCTTTATCGATCCGTGGTATTCCATTGTGTGAATATACCACAATTTATTTACCCATTCATCCATTGATGGATACCTTGGTTGCTTCCAGCTTTTTGCTAGTGTAAACAGAGCTGCAATAAACATGGGTGTGCATATATCTGTTTGTGTGAAGGCTCTTTCTCTAGGGTATATTCCGAGGAGTGAGATTTCTGGGTTGTATGGTAGTTCTATTTCTAACTGTTTAAGAAAATGCCAGATAGATTTGCAACGTGTTTGTACCATTTTACATTCCCACCAGCAGTGTATAAGAGTTCCAATCTCTCCACAGCACCTCCAACATTTATTATTTTGTGTTTTTTGGATTAATGCCAGCCTTGTTGGAGTGAGATGGAATCTCATCGTACTTTTAATTTGCATTTCTCTAATGGCTAATGATCGAGAGCATTTTCTCATGTATCTGTGAGCTGCCTGAATATCTTCTTTAGTGAAGTGCCTGTTCATATCCTTTGCCCACTTCTTCATTGGGTTGTTTGTCTTTTTGTGGTTGAGTTTTGACAGAATTATGTAGATTTTAGAGATCAGGCGCTGGTCGGAGATGTCATAGCTGAAAATTCTTTCCCAGTCTGTAGGTGGTCTTTTTACTCTTTTGGTGAAGTCTTTAGATGAGCATAGGTGTTTGATTTTTAGGAGCTCCCAATTATCTGGTTTCTCTTCGTCATTTTTGGTAATGTTTTGTATTCTGTTTATGCCTTGTATTAGGGCTCCTAGGGTTGTCCCTATTTTTTCTTCCATGATCTTTATCGTTTTAGTCTTTATGTTTAGGTTTTTGATCCACTTGGAGTTAGTTTTTGTGCTTGGTGTGAGGTATGGGTCCTGTTTCATTTTTTTGCAAAAGGATATCCAGTTATGCCAGCACCATTTGTTAAAAAGACTATCTTTTCCCCGATTAACTGACACTGGGGCTTTGTCAAATATCAGCTGCTCATATGTGGATGGATTTATATCTGGGTTCTCAATTCTGTTCCACTGGTCTATGTGCCTGTTGTTGTACCAATACCAGGCTGTTTTGACTACTGTGGCTGTATAATAGGTTCTGAAATCAGGCAGAGTGAGGCCTCCCACTTTCTTCTTCTTTTTCAGTAATGCTTTGCTTATCCGAGGCTTCTTTCCTTTCCATATGAAGTTGGTGATTTGTTTCTCTATCACCTTAAAAAATGACATTGGAATTTGGATCAGAAGTGCATTGTATGTATAGATGGCTTTTGGTAGAATAGACATTTTTACTATGTTAAGTCTTCCTATCCATGAGCAAGGTATGTTTTTCCACTTAAGTACGTCCTTTTGAATTTCTTGTAGTAGAGCTTTGTAGTTTTCTTTGTATAGGTCTTTTACATCCTTGGTGAGATTTATTCCTAAGTATTTTATCTTCTTGGGGGCTACTGTGAATGGTATTGATTTGGTTATTTCCTCTTCGATGTTCTTTTTGTTGATGTAGAGGAATCCAAGTGATTTTTGTATGTTTATCTTATAACCTGAGACTCTGCCAAACTCTTCTATTAGTTTCAGTAGTTTTCTGGAGGATTCCTTAGGGTTTTCTGTGTATAAGATCATGTCATCTGCAAATAGGGATAATTTTACTTCCTCCTTGCCAATCCGGATGCCCTTTATTTCTTTGTCTAGCCTAAGTGCCCTGGCTAGGACTTCCAGCACGATGTTGAATAAGAGCGGTGATAAAGGGCATCCTTGTCTGGTTCCCGTTCTCAAGGGAAGTGCTTTCAGGTTCTCTCCATTTAGAGTGATGTTGGCTGTTGGCTTTGCATAGATGCCCTTTACTATGTTGAGGAATTTTCCTTCAATTCCTATTTTGGTGAGAGTTTTTATTATAAAAGGGTGTTGAACTTTGTCAAATGCCTTTTCTGCATCAATTGATAAGATCATGTGGTTTTTGTCTTTTGTTTTATTTATGTGGTGGATTACATTAATGGTTTTTCTGATATTAAACCAGCCTTGCGTAAAAAATTTTTTTTTTTTTTTTTGCATACCTGGTATAAATCCCACTTGATCGTGGTGAATTATTTTTTTGATATGTTGTTGAATTCTATTGGCTAGAATTTCGTTGAGGATTTTTGCATCTATGTTCATGAGGGATACAGGTCTGTAATTTTCTTTTTTTGTAATGTCTTTACCTGGTTTTGGTATCAGGGAGATGGTGGTTTCTTAGAATGAGTTGGGTAGTATTCCGTCATTTTCTATGCTGTGAAATACCTTTTGTAGTAGTGGTGTTAACTCTTCTCTGAAAGTTTGGTAGAACTCTGCAGTGAAGCCGTCCGAGCCAGGGCTTTTTTTTGTTGGGAGTTTTTTGATTACCGTTTCAATCTCTTTTTCTGTTATGAGTCTATTTAGTTGTTCTACTTCTGAATGTGTTAGTTTAGGTAGGTAGTGTTTTTCCAGGAATTCATCCATTTCTTCTAGGTTTGCAAATTTGTTAGAATACAATTTTTCGTAATAATCTGATATGATTCTTTTAATTTCAGTTGGGTCTGTTGTGATGTGGCCCTTCTCGTTTCTTATTCAGGTTATTTGTTTCCTTTCCTGTATTTCTTTAGTCAGTCTAGCCAATGGTTTATCAATTTTGTTCATTTTTTCAAAGAACCAGCTTTTGGCTTTGTTAATTCTTTCAATTGTTTTTCTGTTCTCTAATTCATTTAGTTCAGCTCTCATTTTTATTATTTGTTTTCTTCTGGTGCCTGATGGATTCTTTCGTTGCTCACTTTCTATTTGTTCAAGTTGTAGGGACAGTTCTCTGATTTTGGCTCTTTCTTCTTTTTGTATGTGTGCATTTATCGATATAAATTGGCCTCTGAGCACTGCTTTTGCTGTGCCCCAGAGGTTTTGATAGGAAGTATTTTCATTCTCGTTGCATTCTATGAATTTCCTTATTCCCTCCTTGCTGTCTTCTATAACCCAGTCTTTTTTCAGGAGGGTATTGTTCAGTTTCCAAGTATTTGATCTCTTTTCCCTAGTTTTTCTCTTATTGATTTCTAGTTTTATTGCCTTGTGGTCTGAGAAGATGCTTTGTAATATTTCGATGTTTTGGATTCTGCAAAAGTTTGTTTTATGACCTAATATGTGGTCTATTCTAAAGCATGTTCCATGTGCGCTAGAAAAAAAAGTATACTTTGCAGCAGTTGGGTGGAGAGTTCTGTATAAGTCAATGAGGTCAAGTTGGTTGATTGTTGTAATTAGGTCTTCCGTGTCTGTATTGAGCTTCTTACTGGATGTCCTGTCCTTCTCCGAAAGTGGTGTGTTGAAGTCTCCTAGTATAATTGTGGAGGTGTCTATCTCACTTTTCAGTTCTTTTAAAATTTGATTTATGTATCTTGCAGCCCTGTCACTGGGTGCATAAATATTTAATATGGTTATATCTTCCTGATCAATTGTCCCTTTTATCATTATATAGTGTCCTTCTTTATCCTTTGTGGTGGATTTAAGTCTAAAGTCTATTTTGTCAGAAATTAATATTGCTACTCCTCTTCTTTTTTGCTTATTGTTTGCTTGATATATTTTTTTCCATCCTTTGAGTTTTAGTTTGTTTGTGTCTCTAAGTCTAAGGTGTGTCTCTTGTAGGCAGCATATAGACGGATTGTGTTTCTTTATCCAGTCTGAGACTCTCTGTCTCTTTATTGGTGCATTTAGTCCATTTACATTCAGCGTAATTATAGGTAAGTAAGTGTTTAGTGTTGTCATTTTGATGCCTTTTTATGTGTGTTGTTGACAATTTCATTTTTCCACATAGTTTTTTGTGCTGAGACGTTTTTCTTTGTAAATTGTGAGACCCTCATTTTCGTAGTGTTTGACTTCATATTTGTTGAGTCGTTACTTTTTCTTGGCTTTTATTTTGAGTTATGGAGTTGTTATACCTCTTTGTGATTACCTTAATATTTACCCCTATTTTTCTAAGTAAAAACCTAACTTGTATTGTTCTATACCGCCTTGTATCCCTCTCCATATGGCAGTTCTATGCCACCTGTATTTAGTCCCTCTTTTTGATTATTGTGATCTTTTACATATTGACTTCAGTGATTCCCTGTTATGAGCATTTTTTTTTTAATTAACCTTAATTTGTTTTTGTGATTTCCCTATTTGAGTTGATATCAGGATGTTCTGTTTTGTGGCCTTGTGTTGTGCTGGTATCTGATATTATTGGTTTTCTGGCCAAAAAATATCCTTTAGTATTTCTTGTAGCTTTGGTTTGGTTTTTGGAAATTCTCTAAACTTGTGTTTATCTGTAAATATCTTAATTTCGCCTTCATATTTCAGAGAGAGTTTTGCTGGATGTATGATCCTTGGCTGGCAGTTTTTCTCCTTCAGTGCTCTGTATATGTCATCCCATTCCCTTCTTGCCTGCATGGTTTCTGCTGAGTAGTCTGAACTTACTCTTATTGATTCTCCCTTGAAGGAGACCTTTCTTTTCTCCCTGGCTGCTTTTAAAATTTTCTCTTTATCTTTGGTTTTGGCAAGTTTGATGATAATATGTCTTGGTGTTTTTCTTTTTGGATCAATCTCAAATGGGGTTCAATGAGCATCTTGGATAGATATCCTTTCGTCTTTCATGATGTCAGGGAAATTTTCTGTCAGCAGATCTTCAACTATTTTCTCTGTGTTTTCTGTCTTCCCTCCCTGTTCTGGGACTCCAATCACATGCAAGTTATCCTTCTTGATAGAGTCCCACATGATTCTTAGGGTTTCTTCATTTTTTTTAATTCTTTTATCTGATTTTTTTTTTCAGCTATGTTGGTGTTAATTCCCTGGTCCTCCAGATTTCCCACTCTGCATTCTAATTGCTCGAGTCTTCTCCTCTGACTTCCTATTGCGTTGTCTAATTCTGTAATTTTATTGTTAATCTTTTGGATTTCTACATGCTGTCTCTCTATGGATTCTTGCAACTTATTAATTTTTCCACTATGTTCTTGAATAATATTTTTGAGTTCTTCAACTGTTTTATCAGTGTGTTCCTTGGCTTTTTCTGCAGTTTGCCTTATTTCGTTTCTGATGTCTTGAAGCATTCTGTAAATTAGTTTTTTATATTCTGTATCTGATAATTACAGGATTATATCTTCATTTGGGAAAGATTTTGATTCTTTTGTTTTGGGGGGTTGTAGAAGCTGTCATGGTCTGCTTCTTTATGTAGTTTGATATCGACTGCTGTCTCCGAGCCATCACTAAGATATAAAAAAAAAAAAAAAGAAGTGGTTTATTCTATAATTGCCCACTGAGTCTTATCTTGTTTTCTTTCAATATACGTGGATGGGCTACTAGATTGTGCTGTCTTGTTTGTTGTAGCCCTTGACTTACTTATGACCTATTACCAGCTGGTTTGGGCTGTTGCCAGATATATATGCCTGAGTCTATTCACTATTCTTGAGTAGAATCTGATTTTGGGTCATCAAGTGTGTGCAGCACCCTAACACCTATCCACCTCGAGAAGTAGTGGTGATAGTTGTGTGCACCAGATTCTATTAGCTGCTGGGGTTCACTCTCCAGGGGGGGCAGGATGCTGACAGGCTTCCCCCAAGTGTCAGTGAGGTAGGTGTGTCTCTATTTCTATAGCACCTTGGTGGGAGGGCACTGCAGCTGTACCTTAGGCCCCCAATGCAAGTACCTCTACTGATTGGTAGGTGTCACCCTCCTTAGACCCCTAAGGCAAGAGGCTAGGTGGTCTGGGGGGAGCTTCAGCCCTCAGTTCCCTGTTGTGGGTCAGTTAGGGCTCTGTTGAATAAGCAGAGATATCAGACCTGGGAAACTTGTTTTTCCAGAAAATCCGCTAAAAAAAATGCAGTCAGATCCGTATCAGAACTGCCTTTGGATTATAACCACCACCTTGTTCCCTGTAAGGATGAAAGTCCGAGATTTGGATCATATATGCTTGGCTGGAGCTGGTTCTGTGTTTTTCGTGCAAGTAGGGATGGATTTTTGGTCCCTGGGTTTTTTGTGGTTCCTTCTCTCAGGCTGGAACAATGGGTTAGGAAAAGACCAAAAAAAAAGGGAGGAAAAGCAAAGCCGCCACGGAGCCAGAGCCGTTCTCCCTCTGGCTGAGGAAATTCCAATGTTAATGAAGCCGCCTGGGAAGGGTGGGGGAGGGTTCAGAGAGATAGGAGAGCAGCACCTCGGAATATAGCCAAAGTTGCTTGTCTTGCTTGGAATGACTATTTTATCTGAGATTCCCGAGGGGCATGTCGCCTACGTGTGCTGGCTGTGTGGAGATTGCCCCCAGGGGTCTGGCCCGCTGAAGCTGCGGTCAGATCCTCCGCTGCCAGTCCAAAGCCCAGCGTCAAGGTTCCCCTGCTGGGACGCTGCACTCCCAGCTCCAAAACCAGTCACTGCCTCCCGGGGACTTCTCCCACCAGCCGCGTTGCCACGCAGCCCTAGCGGACTGGCTGGGCCCCCTCCCGGGTTCAGTTCAGGGGGGTAGGGCTGTGCCCCTTGTTTGCGCCGTCACAAGATTTTTGAGTTCAGCTCCCTTGGGCCCAGAAGCCCGGCGCCAAGGTTACCTAACTGGGACGCTGGCTCCAGGCTCCGAAAACAGTCACTGCTTCCCCGTATTTATTCGTTTTCCGTCTCTAAATCTGTGTTTGTTGTTCAGGGTTCGTAGATTGTTATGTACGTGATCGATTCACTTGTTTTTCCAAGTCTTTGTTGCAAGAGGGATCCGAGGTAGCGTCTACCTAGTCCGCCATCTTGGCCCCACCTTAGACAGATTTTTTAAAATGTATTTCCATTTATCGGTGTTAGCTTAATTTGAAATGTACATGTATATGGAATCCTAAGTGTACAGTGTGTTGAATTTTCACTAAGTGAACATACCTCTGTAACCAGTACCCAGATCAAGAAAAAAAAACGTTACTTGCACCCAGGAGTCTTCTTGATGCCTCACCACAACTCCTTTTTCCCTCCCCAGAGGTAACTATTATCATACTTCTAGTTTTTCTAGTTTGGGAGCTCTGGCTTCTTTCTCTTAGCATTCTGTATGTGAGATTTCTTCAGGTTGTATATAACTGTAGTTCATTCCTTATGCTCTTCCCTCTTCTCCCAGATATCCCTATGATTCACTCCCTTAATTCCTTCAGGTCTCTGCTCAAATGTCACCTCTGGAAAGAAGTCTTCTCTGACAATTCTATTTAAAACACCTTTCCCTCTCTGGGCTCCCTTATCTTTGTTGTCATCTCATTCATCACCTCCTGACATTACACTATGCATCTATTTGCTTATAGTCCATCTCAGACACGTTTTTTAACGTAAGCTCCCTGATGGCAGCAGTGTACGCTGAGTAAATTAATGGAATTTAGAAGGACCGGTACCCATTCATTGCTCTCCTTTAAAAGTGTGTAACTATTTAGCATTTTTACTTTCACATGACCTTCAGAATTACTTTAAGTACCTTTGGATGAAGCATATTTCATCAAGTCTATAATTTGGGAAGACTTGATGTCTTTTCAAAATTCAACCTTTCTGACCAGGAATGTGGTAGGCCTTCTTTTATGAATTTTAATAAAGTTTTATAGCTTTTCTCATATAGGCCCTGAACATTCCATGACTGTTATAATTCAGAATATTTTTTCTTCCATTCTACTATTTTTCTTTGGGTTCTAATGATAGTATTTAGTCTCATCTTTCTTTCTTTCTTTTTTTTTTACAGCTTTTTTAGTAACTTTGGAAACAATATGCTTTTTGAAAGACTTTCTATAACAAGGGTAGGCAAACAATAGTCTGCTCATGAGCTGGACACTTTTTGTAAATAAAACTGTATTGGAATATGGCTATGCGCACCCACTCATTTATGTATTATCTATATCTGCTTTAACACTGCAAGGGCAAAGTCAAGTAGTTGCTAAAAATACTGTATGGCCCACATAGCTAAAATATCTGCAGTCTGGCAGACCAAGTGTGCTGACACCTGTTCTATAAATATTTTTTCTCTTTAAAAATGGTACTTTGATTAAGTTTTCTGTATATTTACTGGATAAATATTCTAACTGGGGTAAATTACACAAATATTTAACAAGCTTCTATGCTCTATGACTGTGGTTCCCAGACTGTGTGCCGGAGTACCTCAGGGTACTTCAGTGAACTCACAGAGGGCATTGTGGAATTTTTAATTTAATTTTATTTTTATTGTGCTTTAAGTGAAAGTTTACAAATCAAGTCAGTCTCTCATACAAAAATTTATATACACCTTGCTATGTACTCCTAGTTGCTCTCCCTCTAATGAGACAGCACATTCGCACACTCCTTCCCTCTACTCTCTCATTTCTTGTTCATTCAGCCAGCTCCTGTCCTTCTCTGCCTCTCATCTCCCTTCTGGACAGGAGCTGTCCACATAGTCTCATGTGTCTACTTGATCCGAGAAGCTCACTCCTCACCACTATCATTTTCTACCTTATGGTCCAGTCCAATTCCCGTCTGAAGAGTTGGCTTTGGGAACGGTTCCTGTCTGGGGCTGGCAGAAGGTCTGGGGACCATGACCTCCAGGGTCCTTCTAGTCTCAGTCAGACCATTAAGTCTGGTCTTTTTATGAGAATTTGAGGTCTGCATCCCATTGCTCTTCTGCTCCCTCAGGGGTTCCAGATTTTTTTTTTTTTTAATTCAGATTTTTTTTTAGTTGTATTTGGTCAGAGGGTTGGCCTGATTGATTTAATCTGTTACTAAAACCAAACCAGTTTCTGTTGAGTCAACCGCATGTGTGTCAGAGTAGAACTGTACTCCATAGCACTTTCAATGGCTAGATTTTTGGAAGTAGATCTCCAGGCATTTTTTCCAAGGTGCCTCTGGATAGATTGGAACCTCCAGCCTCTTGATTAGCAGCCAAACATGTTAACTGTTTGACCACCTAGGAACTCCACTCTTAGCGTAAGCGTAATGAAAAAACGTTTAGAGACCTCCATATCCTAGACTATGCTAATGATCTCTTAACTAGTCTCCTAGTTTTCCTCTTCTCCAATCCCTCCTCTATTCTACTGCCAGATCAATATTTTCAAAACAAAAATTCCATCAAGTCATTTCCCTGCTCAAAAAAATCTTCAGTAATTCTCATTGTGTGGTGGTGACAATGAGCTTGGCTAAGCTGGGATTTCCCAGAAGTTTCTTTCATGTATGGTCTTGGATGAGGATTGGCCAATAGAGGCATTTTGAAGGGTACTGAGGAGCTGAAAATGAGGCAGCTGCCATTTTTTTGATTGTTAGTGGAAGGTACCATGCAACTGTCACTGATCAGCAGGAAGCTCACCTAATTGGCATGGGCTGTGGCTAAGGCTAGCATTAGGGCTAGGGCTAGTTCTAGTTCTAGTTTTAAGACTAGAGTTAGTGCTAGTGCTGGGTAACGTTACCATTAGGATAGGGCTAGGGCAGGGTTATGGTTAGGGTTACTTTTGGGGTTAGAGTTAGTGTTAGAGTTAGGCTGAAGGTTATATCTATGGTTAGTGTTATGGTTTGTGTTAGAATTAGTTTAAGGTTATTAGATTTAGGATTAGTTTGAAGGTAAGGGCTAGGGTTAGATCTAAGTTTAGAGTTAGGGATAAGGTTATGATTATGGTTAGTGTTAGGGTGAGTTTTAAGGTTAGGGTTAGTTCTAGATCTGGAGTTAGGGTTAGTGTTAGATCTAAGTTTAGGGTTAAGGTAAAGGGTTAAGGGTTCTTTAGGACTAGTTTTAGAGTTAGTGTTTGGGCTTAGGTTTAAAGTTAGGGTTATACTTTGTGTTACAGGGATAACCTTCTTGACTTAATGTACTCGTTTAGAAAAATCTATGTAGAGTTTTCTCAGTCATACAGTTGGTTGGGAACATTCCCATCCCTATTACACACAATGTACATTGAATATTTGGATTATTCTCCTCATTACATATAGTTGAATGGGAGAATCTGCACAGTGTTTTTGCAGTCAAAAAAATGTATTGGGAACTTTTCTGTCCTGCTAAGACACAACGTACTTTGCAAACTTGGATGACTCTCTTGACTTCATGTACTTGGATGGCAGAATATGTGTAGTGTTGTGGTAATCAAAGCATGTTTTGGAAACTTTCCCATCCTTGCAATAAGAGGTGTACTTTGAAATCGTAATTTGATTTCATTTACTTGAGTGGAAGAATCTTTGTCATGTTTTCTTATCCAAAAAATGTATAGGGAATTTTTCTGTCCTTGTTATACAAGATGTTTTGAAATCCTGGAAAATTTGTTGCATTTATGTGCTTCAGTTGGAAAAACTGTGTGGTGTTTTCTCACTCAAAGAACATATGCGGACATTTCATGTTCTGTTATACGTAAATATACTTTGAAAACCAGGGTAAACCCCCTTGACCTTATATACTTGAATGAGAAATATTTGTAGTTTTCTTCAAGAATGTGTTGTGAGCTCTCCTGTCCTCATTATACACTATTTGCATTGAAAACCAGGATAACTTTGAGTTCATTTATGTGCACGAGCAAATGCGTGTGGTGTTTTTCAGTCATAGAATGTATTAGAAACTTCTTCGTCCTTGTAATACCATATTTGCTTTGAAAAACTGGAAAACTATTTTGACATTATTTAGTTGAATGGGAGAATCTGCCTAATGTTTTCTCAAAGAATGTTTGGAGGAATTTTATGTCCTTGTCACACACGGTGTGCTTTGAAAACCAAGATATTTTTAGGACTTCGTGTACTTGAAGGGCAGAATACACATAGTAATTTCTCAGCCAAATAATGTATCGGAAACTTTCTCATCCAAGTAATACAAGATGTATGTTGAAAACCTGGAAAACTATTTTGACTTCATGTACTTGTGTGGAACATCATCTGTATTGTATTTCCATTTAAAGAATGTTTTGGAAAAGTTCTTGTCCTCATTATACCAATGTACTTTGAAAATCACGACAACTTGATGTCAGGTCCTTGAATGGGAAAATCTGTACAGAGTTTTCTCAGTCAAAGACTGGTTTGCGAACTTTCCTGTTCTTGCTTCATATAATGTTCTTTGAAAACCAGGATGGCTTTCTTGACTTCATGTACTTAAACGGGAAAATCTGTACAAAGAGTTTTTTCACTCAAAGAATGGGTTGAAAATGTTCCCTTCCTTGTTACACATGATGTACTTTGAAATTCAGAACAACCCTTGATTTCAAATACTTGCATGGAAGAATGTGTGTAGTGTTTTCTCAGTCAAACGATGTATTAAGACCTTTTCTGTCCTTGAAACACAGGATGTACTTTGAAAAATTGGAAAACTATTTTTACTTCATGTACTTGAATGAGAGAGCTTCTGTAGTGTTTTCTCAGCCAAAGAAGATATGCAGAATTATCATGTCCTTGTTATACATGATATATCTTAAAAACTTCAAAAACTTGCACAATAAAAATTAAAAAAAAAATTTTTTTTCAGGGAAAAAAAAACTCTATTGATTTCCTGTGCTTTAGTGGGAGAATCTGTGCCGTGTTTCCCAATCAAATGATGCATTGGGTACTGTTGCATCCTTGTTGCACACAATGTAGTTTGACAACCAGAATAACTCTCTTGACTTCATGTACTTGAACAGGAAAATATATGAAAACCTGGATGGCTGTCTTCACGTATTTGCTTCAGAGAACGTGTGTAGTGTTTTCTTAGTCAAAGAATGTATTGAGACATTCTTTTTCTGTTCTTCACAATACACGAGATGTATTTTGAAAAATTGTAAGAACATTTTGACTTCATGTACTTGAATGGGAGAACCTCTGTAGTGTTTTCTCAAAGAATGTATAGGGCATTTTCATATCCTTGTTATACACCCACCAAAAAACCCACTGCCGTTGAGTTGATTCCGACTCATAGTGACCCTACAGGACAGAGTAGAACTGCCCCATAGAGTTTCCAAAGAGTGCCAGGCAGATTCAAACTGCCGACCTTTTGGTTAGCAGCCATCGCACTTAACCACTACACCACCAGGGTTTCCTTGTTATACACTGTATACCTTAAAAGCTGTTGAATTCATGTGCATCCATGAGAACATCGGTATAGTATTTCTCATTCAAAGGATGTTTTGGGTACTTTTGTGTCCTTGTTACATATGATGTAGTTTGAAAACCAGGGTAACTCTCTTGAATTCATATCCTTGAATTGGAAAATGTGTAAAGAGTTTTCTCAGTCAAAAAATGGGTTGGGAACTTTCCCTTTCTTGTTACACACAATGTATACTGAAATTTTGAATAATTCTCTTCATTACATGTAGTTGAATGGGAAAACCTATGTAATGTTTTTGCGGTAAAAAAATCTATTGGGAACTTTCCAGTTCTTGTAAGACATGATGTACTTTGCAAACTAGGGTAACTCTCTTGGCTTCATGTACTTTTATGGGAGAATCTAAACAGTGTCGTGTCAGTGAAAGAATGAATTGGAAACTTTCCCATCTTCGCAATTCAAGATGTACTTGGAAAACCTATCTGGACTTCATTGTTTGAATGGCAGAATCAGTGTAGTGTTTTCCCATTCAAGGAACATATTGGGGGTATTTCATGACCTTGTTATTATACATGATGTACCTTGAAAACCTGGAAAACTTTGTTGATTCCATGTACTTCAATAAGAGAAACTCTGTGTTTTCTCATTCAAAGGGTACATTGGGTACTTCTCCATTTGAGTCACACAGGATGCTGTTTGAAAGGAAGGATAACCTTGTTGACTTTATGTACGTGAATGCGATAATCTGTGCAGACTTTTCTCAATGGATGTGCTAAAATTTCCACTCCTCCTTACTCACGATGTACTTCAAAAGCAGAATACTCTCTTGACTTCATGTAGTTGCACTGGAAAATCTGTGAAAAGAGTTTTCTCAGTCACAGATTATGTCGATAACCTTGCTGTCCTTGCTACATACGACAGACTTTGAAAACCTGGATGACTCTCTTTACTTCATGTACCTGCAGCAGAAAAAGTGTGTAGTGTTTTTTAGTCAAAGAACGCATTGGAACCTTTTCTGTCCTTGATACATAATATGTATTTTGAAAAACTGCATGTCATGTATTGGATTGTGTCCCCCCAAAATATGTGTCAACTTGGTTAGTCCATGATTCCCAGTATTGTGTGGTTGTCCTCCATTTTGTGATCAATATAATTTTCATATGTGTTGTAAACCCTAATCTCTGCCTATGGTTAATGAGGCAAGATTAGATCATGTTAAAGAGGATTAAGGTGGGATGTAACACCCTTGCTCAGGTCATGTCTGTGATCCAATGTAAAAGGAGTTTCCCTGGGGTGTGACCTGCACCACCTTTTATCTTACAAGAGATAAAAAGAAAGGGAATTGAGCAGAGAGTGAGGGACCTCATACCACCAAGAAAGCAGCCAGGAGCAGAGTGTGTCCTTTGGGCCTGGGGTTCCTGCATGGAGAAGCTCCTAGTCCAAGGGAATATTAATAACAAGGACCTTCCTCCAGAGCCGACAGAGAGAGACAGCCTTCCCCTGGAGCTGACACCCTGAATTTGGACTTCTAGCCTACTACACTGTGAGAGAATAAATTTCTCTTTGTTAAGCCATCTACTTGTGGTATTTCTGTTACAGCAGCACTAGATAACTAAGACACTAGAAAACTATTTTGACTTCATGTACTTGGATGAGAGAATCTTTGTAGTGTTTTTTTCAATCAACACTACAAAGATTTTCAATCAACACTACAAAGATTCTCTCAGAAGTAGACTTCCAGTTCCTTCTTTCTAGTCCATTTAAGTCTGGAAGCTCCACTGAAAGCTGTCCAATAGCAGTCACCCTGCTGGTATATGACCAGCAGGCATAGTTTCCAGCATCACAGCAACACACAAGCCACCACGGTTACGACAAACTGACAGACATGTGGGGTACTCAGTTGTAGAGGCTGGCAAGTCCCAGTTGTAGAGGCCGTGGGTCAGCCGTCAGGCTGGAGGCTTCTCCTGATTCACATAGCTATAGGGGCTGACAAACCCAAGATCAATGGGTCAGATGGCAGGCTGTGGAGCCTGGCGAATCCCAAGATCAGCAGGTAAGATGGTAGGTCTCTGGTTCACAGGCTGCAAAGCCTGATGAATCTCAAGGTTGGCAGGTAAGATGGCAGGCTGCTGGCTCACAAGCTGTGGAATCCGAAAAATCCCAAGACTGGTAGGTAAGATGGCAGTCTGCTGACTCATAGGCTTTGGATGCTAATGAATCCCAAGATTAGCAAGTAAACTGCTAGCTCAAGTCCCAAGAACCAGGGGTCAGATGATGATGAGCTGGAGGCAGGATCCAGAACAGCAGCCTTGCTGAAACATCTGTTTATATACTGGAGGCAGGCCACACTCCCGAGGGAACTCCCTTTCAACTGACTGGCTGCTCATAGCAGATCTCATCATGGAGTTGATTATATCATTCCATAACTGCCAGACTAAAGCATAATTGTCAAACCACTGAGAATCATGGCCCAGACAAGTTGACACACAACCTTAACCATCACAGTTAGATCTAGATTTAGGGTTAGGGTTAGACCAAGGGTTAGGGTTAGAACTGTAGTTATGGTGAGGGATATGTTTGAGGGTTACCAGTTAGAGTCTGTGTTAGGAATAGGTTTGATTTAAGCTTAGGGTTAAAGTTAATGTTATGGCTGGGGTTAATTCTTGGGTTAGGGTTAAGTTTAGGGTTAGATCTAGAGTTAGGATTAGAGTTAAGATTAGGGTTAGGTTGAAGGCTATGGTTAAGGGTAAGTTCAGAGCTAGCATTACAGTTTTTGTTAGCGTTTAGGGTCAGGTCTTTAGTTTAGGTTTAGGTTTAGGGTTATTGTTAGGGTTAGATCTAGTATTAGGTTTTGAGTTATGGTTAGAAATAAGTTAAGGTTTGGTTTAGATCTAGTGTTAGGTGTTATGGTTATGGTTAGGGTTTGTGTTAGGATTAGACCTAGAGTTAGGGTTTGTGTTAGATCTAGGTTTAGGATTATGGTTAGGGTTAGGATTTTGATTAGATCTAGCTTTAAAGTTAGTATTCGGTTAGAATTAGAGTTAGTGGTTAGAAACTGGATTTGGACTAGAGTTAGGGTTAGGTGTAGAATTAGGATTACATCAGGGTTAGGGTTATATCTAGGCTTAGTTGTAAAGATAAGGTTATTTATAGTTAAATGGTTTAGCTTGGTTTTATATTTAGTGCCAGGGATGAGGCTATGGTTAGAAATAGGAGAAGGGCTTTGGTTAGGGTTAATGTTAGAAGGTTGGCTAAGATTATGGTTAGGGTTAGTGTTGGGCCTGGAGCTCAAACTAGTATTAGAGTTTGGGTGAGGGGTAGCACTAAGTTTACAGATAGTGTTAGAGTTATATTTACTGTTTGTGTTATGGTTAATGTTAGGGTATGGATTAAGTTAGATATACGGTTAGGGTTATGATTAGAGTTTAACTTGGATAAGAATTGGAGTTTGTATGAGATCTAGGGTTATAGTTAGGGTTAAGTTTAGTGTTAGATCTATGTGATGGTTAGTTTAAGGTTTAAGGCTTAAATCTAGGATTAGCATTAGAGTTAGAGTTACACCTAAACTAAGCTTAACCCTAACCCTAGATTAAACCTAACTGTAACAGTAACCCTAACCGAAACCTAGCCCTAGATCTATACATAACCCTAAACCTATCCGTGCCCTAAACCTAGCACTAGATATAAACCTAACACTAACCTTAGATCTAATTAAAATCAAACTCTAATCCTTACCCTAACCTTAAAACTAACCATATATCTAAACCTAAAATTAATCTTAAACTTAATCATAGATCTTAAAAAAAAAAAAACCTGTTGTAACCATATTTCTAACCCTATTCATAATTATTACCCTAGACCTAATCTTGACCCTATTCCTAAATTTAAGCCTGGATCTAAACTTGAACTTAACTCTAACCTTTAACCTAATCTTAAACAAGCTTAGATGTAACAATAAACTTAATCTTTACTCTCACACTAAATCCTAACAGTAACCATAAGCACTCACCCTAACCCTAAACACTAACTGTAATCCCAAAGCTTTATCTAACCCAATCCATGCCCAAACCCTAGATCTAACCCTAACACTACCCTAAGCATAGGCCTAAACCTACCATAAATCTAACTTTAGGTATAATCCA
Organism: Loxodonta africana; assembly: GCF_030014295.1. NCBI lineage: Eukaryota > Metazoa > Chordata > Mammalia > Proboscidea > Elephantidae > Loxodonta > Loxodonta africana. The sequence goes on from NC_087342.1 coordinate 52,837,472, forward strand.
AACCCAAACCCAGAGCCAATCCCTAAACCTAGAACTAACCCTAAACCTAACCCTATTGCTAAATCTAACCCTAAACCTAACTCTAATCCTAACCAAAACCTCATATCTAACCCTAACCCTAGATAAAACCTTGAACCTAACATTAACACAAACCCTGTTCTTAACCTTAAATCTAGATTTTACCCTGACCCTCAGTGTAACCCTAACCACGTCTCTAATCCTAGATCTACATTAACCCTTAACCAAGCCCTAGTCTAACATAACTCAAACTCTAGAGTTAACTCTAACCATACCCTAGATCTAACAATGACCCTAACCCTTACTCTAGATCAAAAGTCACCATGACTACAAATGCTAACACTATTCCTATCCTTAACCCTCAACCTAGGTCAAACCCTAACCAAAACCTAGATCTAAACAAACCCTAAATGTAGATCTAAACAAACCCTAAATGTAGATCTAAACCTAGATCTGACCCTAACCCTAATCTTAGTCCTAACCTTAACTCTAGTACAAACCCTAACCCTAACCACTACCCACTAACCCTAACACTAAATCTAACTCAAACCTAAGCCTAATTCTAACTTTAACCCTAACCATAACACTAACACAAACCCTAATTCAAGATCTAACCCAAACCTTACATTAACCCTAAACCAAGATATAAAACCAACCCTAACACAAACCTTAAACCTAGACCATATATAGCCTTATCCATAATCAGAACCCTAAACCTAATTCTAGCCATAATCCTAACCATAACCTGATATATAACACTAAGCCTATTCCTAACTCTAACGCTAACCCTTACCCTTAACCTAATATTATTCCTATCCCTGCCTCTAGCCCTAGATCTCACACTAACTCTAACCTTGTAATAGATCTAACCCTAATCCTAATCTTAACCCTAACATTAGATTTATCCTTAATTCTAACTCTAACTATAGATCTAACCCTAACACTAAATTTAACCCTAACCTAAGACCTAACCTAAATCTAATCTTAACCATCAACAAAACCCTAAACCTAACCCTAGATCTAAACCCAAGAGAAACCTAATCCTATCACTAGCCTTAACCCTACATGTAAACCTAACCCTAATATACTAGTAACACTAACCCTAATCCTTGATGTAACACTAAGCATAACCCTAACTTCAACCCTAATCCCAACTTCTAACCCTAATTCTAACTCTTAGCATAACCCTATATCTAAACTTAACCCCAACCCTATTCTAATCATAACCCTAGCACTAAACTTTACCTTAAATCTAACCCTAACTCTAAGCCTAACAGTAGATAACTGCATTCATATTCTTAACCCTAACAGTCAATCTAACCCTAATCCTAACTCTAGATTTAACACTAACACTAACCCTAATCTAAACCCTAGATCTAAACCCTAACCCTAACATTAACTCTAGACTTAACCCTAATTGAAACACTATCCTTAACCCTAACCTGAGATTTAACCCTAAATCTAAGCCTAGATGTAACACTAAGTGTAACCATAACTATAACCCTAACACTAATTCCCAACCCTATCGCAACCCTAACCTAACCCTAAACCTAAAGCTACCTTTAACCCTATTCCTAGCCTTAGCCAAATCCTAAACCTAACAGTAACACTATCCCTAACCTTAACAATAGCCCTAGTGCTAATTCCACTTTTAACCTAACCCTAAACCTAACCTTACATTAAGCCTAACCATAACCCCAAAACTAGGCTTGGATCTAACTCAACCCATAAATAAAATTAGTACCCTAACCTTAACCCTAATGCTAAACCTGGGCCTAACCCTAATTCTACCAGTAATCATAACCCTAAGCCTAGACTTAGACCTAACGCTAACCCAATCTCTAGCTCTAGCCCTATTTCTAACCTTAACTAAACCTAGTCCTTACACTAACCATAGCTGACCCTGATCCTAAAAATAACCTTAACCATAATTCTGACTCTAACCTTAGATCATACTCTAAAACTGCCACTAACTCTAACTCTTACTTTAACTCTAACTGTAAACACTAACACTATTTCTAACTCTAACTCAAAAAGGCAGCCTGAATCTCATAACCCTAAAACTAACACTAACCCTTTCCTTAGATCTAAACCTAACTTAAACCTCGACCTAACTTTAAACCTATTCCTAAATTTAACATTAGATCTAACCTTAATCTGAACTCTACCTGTAACCCTAACAACACTTCTAACATGAACCCTAACCCTAGATCTAACCCAAACAATAGGTCTGACTCAAAATCTAACCAAAGTCTAACACTAGATTAACCCTAACCCTAACCTTCACCATTACTCTAACCTACCATTTACCCCAATCCTAGGTCTAACCCTAAACCTAATACTAACTCTATCATTAACCATAATTCTAGACCTAGCCCTAACCCTAATTCTAACATCAACCCTACCTTTAAATCTAACACTAACCTTAGATGTAACCTGAAGCCTAAACCTACCCGTATCACTAAACAAACTCTAGATCTAACCCTAATTCTAAATAGGTCTAATGTTAACCCAAGATATATTCCCTAACCCTAACTCAAACCCTAGATCTCACCCAAACTGTAATTCTAACCCTAGATCTAACTCTAAACCTAATAGATCCTTAGCACTAGGCCTAATTATACTCCTAAACCTAAACCATACCCTAACCGTAACATTAACCCTGACACTAAACATAACCCTCCTCTATCCGTAGCTTTAGTCCTATCCCTAATCCTAACCCTAGCCATAGTACTAGCCATAATCCAAACACTAACTTTAACCCAAGCCCTAACCTTAGCTTTCCACTAGCCCTAATTATATCCCTAAACCTAACCCTAAATGCCTGCTTCTAACCTTGTTGTAGGTTCCATTGTGTCCCCCAATAATGTGTGTCAGTTTGGTTAGGCCACAATTCCCAGTATTTTGTAGTTATCCACCATTTTGAGAACTGATGTGATTATTCTATGCGTTGTAAATCTTAACCTCTATGACTTGAGTTGGAATTGACTCCATGGTAATGGGTTTGGTTTTCGTTTTATTTTGTATGATGTTAATAAGCAGGATCACAGACAGTTATGTTAACGAGGCAGGACTCAACATACAGGATTAGGTTGTCCCTTGAGTCAATCTCCATTGAGATGTAAAAGAAAGAACCAGGAAAAGAAGAGAGGGACCTCATTAACACCAAGCAAGCAGAGCCAGGAGCAGAGTATGTCCTTTGGACTCAGATATTCTGCACTGAGAAGCTCCTAGGCCAGGGAAAGATGGATGACAAGAACCTTCCTCCAGAGTCGACAGAGAGAGAAAGACTTGTCTGGAACTGGTGCCAGAATTCGGACTTCTGCCTTCCTAAAATGTAAGAGAATAAAAATCTGTTTCTTAAAGCCATCCACTGTGATATTTCTGTTATAGCAGCACTGGATAACTGAGACAAATCCTAATGCTAAACCTAAACTCCAAACCTAATGTTAAGCCTAACCCTAACCGTAGATCTAGACTGAATTCAACTCCTAAATCAAATATGTCCACTAACCCTACCCATAGCCCTAGTTTTACCCCTAAACTTGACCATAAGCATAGACTTACATCTAATACTAAACCTAAACATAGCCCCAGGTCTACTCCTAAGACTAATGGAAATCCTATTTCTAGCACTAATTCTAACCCTAAACCTAACCCTAGCATTAGCCCTAACCCTGACACTAACCCTAAAACTAACTATAACTTTAACAATAATACTAACCATAACCTAAGATCTAAAGTAACCCGAAAGATAACTCTAACCATTACTCTAACCCTAACTCTAACTCTTAGTCTAGATCTAACCCTAGCCCAAATCCTAAACCTAACACTAACCCTGAACTTAACTGTAACCCTAAACTTAACTCTAACCTGATCCCTAAACCTAATATTAGATATAACGCTAACCCTAAACATAAGCCTAACATTAACTCTAAACCTAACTGTAAACCTAACCCTAGATTTAACCATCACCATAACCATAAGCATAAAACTAACTAAAACACTACCCCTAAACCTCAGTCTAACCATAACCCTAATCCTGATCTAAATTTAAACTTAATCTTAAACCTAAAACTAACACTAAATGTGGATGTAACCTGAAGTGTAATCTTAAATTAACTCTAATTCTGCATGCAACACTGGACCAAATCCTAACTCCACCTCTAACCCTATCTTAATCATAAACCTAACCCTAGGTCTAACCCGAATCCTAAGCCTAGATCTAACCCTAAATCTAATTATAATATTAATCCAAGATCTATGAATAACTCTATTGCTAACACTAGAACTAAATTTCTTCTTAAACCTAAGCATAATCCTAACTTTAACACTAACCTGAACCTTAGATCTAACCTTAATCCTAACCCTAGCCATAGATCTAACCCTAACGTACCCTTAACCCTTGCCTTAAACCTAATGGAAACCCTAACCTAACCTTAGATCAAACCCTAACACTACCCCTAACATTAAACCTAAACATATAACTACCAACAAGCTTAACCGTACTCCATCCCTAACACTAACTCAAACACTAACCTACCCCAAGATCTAACCTTAACACTAACACTAATCCTAACCTTAGCAGTAACCCTAGATATAACTCTAAGCCTAACCCTAAATCTAAACCTGTCAATCTAACACTAATCCTAACCAAAGATCTAAACCTAACTCTAACCCTAACACTAAACCTCACTTTTGATCTAACCTTAACTGTAACCATGACCTTAGCCCATGACATAAACTTAAACATAACCCTAACCCTATTTATAACTCTAACCTAAGTTCTCACCCTAACTCTGGCCTAACACTAACCCTAACCATAGATCTAACTCTAATCCTAACCCTCACCATAACTCTAACACTAACTCTAATGCTAGACCTTACTCTAACACTAACCATCACATTAATGTTAACACTAAGCTTAGATCTAGCCTTAACACTAACCCAACATGAAACTCAAACTCTAAACCTAAACCAAATCGCCTTCCTAACCCTACTCCTGGATCCAGTCCTAAACCTAACCCTAGATTTAACCAAAGCTTAAACCAAGTCTAACTGTAGTCTGAAAGCCTAACCTAACCATCAAACTACCCTAAACCTAACCTTAACCCTAAAAGAAACCCTAGATCTAACCTAACTCTACCACTAATGCTAGATCTAACCCTAAACCTAACCTTAACATTAACTCTAGATATAACTCTAACTCAAACCCTGAACATTAACCCAAATCTTAACCATAACCCTAACCTTAACTTGTATATAACCCTAACCCTAACTGTAAAGCTAGCCCTGATCCTACACCTAACTATAACCCTAACCAATCTCTAGCCCTAATCCTCGTTACATGCTAACCCTAAACCATAAACTAACCTTAACCTTAACCCTAACATTATATGTAACCCAAACTCTATCACTAGCCTTGGTCGTAACTTTAAATCTAACCCTAATCCCATCTCTTGTTTGAGACTTAATGCTAACTTTGACCATAGCTGTAATCCTAACCCTAGTTCTACTTAGCGTTAAGTATAGACGTATACCTAAACCTAACTCTTACCTTAACCTTTAACCTGAATCCTAGTCCTAATCTTATATATAACCCCAAACTAACATGAAAGCTAACACTAACACTAACCCTAAGCCTAAACCTAAACCTAGCCCTAGATATAGCCCTAATTCAAATACACTAATCCTAGCTCTAACACAAATCTTAGATCTAAATTTAACAATAAAACTAACTCTAAGACTAACCTTATATATAACCCAAATAATAACACAAATCTCAACCTATGCTAAACCTAATCCTAGATCTAAATTTAAACCTAACATTAACTCTAACTCTACCCTTAACCCTAACCTGAAGATCTAACCTGAAACCTAATTCTATCCCTAACCCTAACTCTAGATCTGACTCTAACCCTAGCGCTAATCCTAATGATAACTCTAAATATATATGTACCTCTAAACTTAACACTAACTCTAACCCAAAACATGACATTAACATCTAACCCTAACCCTAACCATATCCCTAGACTTAACCCTAACCTAAACCTAAGTCTAGATATAACCTTAAAGCTAATTGTAACTCTACATCTAACCCTAACTCTAGATCCAGGTTTAACCCTAACCTAAATCAAACCCTAAGCCTAATCGTAGATCTAACCCTAACCCTAGATCTAACCCTAAACCTAACCTTAAACCTCACTTTAGATATAACCCTAAACTCAAACCCTACCCCTAACCATAAAGCCAATACAAACCCTAACCCTGAGCTTAAGTCTATCTCTGATTCCTATCTCTAATTATACCTTTCAACCATAACCATACCTTAATCTTAAACTTAAAACTAAATGTACCTCAACTCTATCCATAGCCTTAGTAGTCACTCTCACCCTAACCCCAGCCTTAGTCCTAGCTCTAATCTAAAAACTAACCCTAACTTTAGCCCTAACATTAACCCCAGCCCTAATTATAACCCTAAATATAACCCTAACCATTACTCTAGCCCTACACCTAACTTTAACCTTAACCCTAGACATATCACTAGCCATAGCACCAGCCCTAGTGCCGATTCTAATCCTAACCCTAACACTAGCCATAGCCCCAGTTCTAGCTTTATTTATAAACCTAGCGTAGCCAATATCCTAATCCTAAACCTAAAAATAACCGTAACACTAAATCTAGTTCTAATTCTACCCTGTCATGGATCGAATTGTGTCCCCCCAAAAATATGAGTATCAATTGAGCTGGGCTATGATTCCAGGCATTGTGTGATTTTCCTGTATGTCGTAAATCCTGCCTGTATGATGTTAATGAGGGAGGATGGGCGGCAGTTGTGTGTTAGTGAGGCTCCGCTCAACGCACAAGATTGGATTGTGTCTTGAGGCAATCTCTTGAGGTATAAAAGTGAGAAGAGAGCAGAGAGACAGGGGGACCTCCTACCACCAAAAAAGCAGTGCTGGGTGGGAGCAGAGCATACCCTTTGAACCCAGAGTCCCTGAGAGAAGAAGCTCCTAATCTGGGGGAACATTGATGAGAACGCCAACAGAGAGAGAAAGCCTTCCCCCGGAGCTGACATCTTGAATTTGGTACTTTTAGCCTACTTTATTGTGAGAAAATAAACTTCTCTTTGTTAAAGCCATCCACTTGTGGTATTTCTGTTGTAGCAGCACTAGGTAACTAAGACATACCCCTAACCTAACCCATACTCAAACCCTAGAACTAACTCTAACCCTAACCTAAAACAAATTCTAACCTTGATTTAGACCAAACCCTAAAAATAACCCTAACTTTAAGACTTGCCATAGCCCTAGTGGTAATTCTACTTCTAATTAACCCTAAACCTAACCCTACACTTAACCCTAACCCTAAACCTAATAAGCCTATCCACAACACTACCCTACACCTAATTTTACCACTAAATCTAATTTCATCCCAACCATAACCCTAACGCTAATCCTAGCCAAGGCCTTACTTTTCCCCAAACCCCAACCTTAAGGCTAGACCTTAAACGAATAAAAACCTTAGTCTCAGTCCTACTTTTAACGCTAGCAAAAATTCTAACTCTAGCCATAGCTCTAGTCCCAACCAGAAACACAATGCTAGTACTACATTAACCCCAAACCAGATCTAACCATAAACCTAACTCTAGATCTAACCTAACACTTACCATCACTTTACATGTAAGCATAACTCAAACCCTAACCCTGACCCTAACCGTCATTTTAACCCTAACCCTAATGCAAACCCTTTTTCTAACACTAACCTTAGCTGTAACCCTAACCTAACATTAACCATAACCCTAACTCTAACACTAACAATAGCCAACACTAACCTTAGCTGTAACCCTAACCCTAACCCTAACACTAACCCTAACCTTAACCCAAACACTAACTCTAGCCAACAATAAACTTAGCTGTAACCCTAACCCTAACCTAACATTAACCCTAACCCTAACTCTAACCCTAACCTTAACACTAACTCAAGCTGACACTAACCTTAGCTGTAACCCTAACCTGAACCTAACATTAACCCTAACCCTAACTCTAACCCTAACACTAACCCTAGCCAACACTAACCTTAGCTATAACCCTAACCTAACATTAACCCTAACTCTAGCCCTAACTCTAGCTGACACTAACCTTAGCTGTAACCCTAACCCGAACCTAACATTAACCCTAACCCTAACCTAACATTAACCCTTACCCTAACCTAACATTAACCCTTACCCTAACCCTAACCCTAGCCAACACTAACCTTAGATCTTACCCTAACCTAGTGCAATCCTAGCCCTAATCATATGCGTAAATCTAACCCTTACTCCGACTGTAACATTTACTCTAATGGATAACCCTAGCCTTAATTTTATATGGAACCCTAATCCTAAAACTAACACAGACATTAAGCCTGAGCCTACCCTAAGCCTAATCCAAACAATAACACTAACATAAACCCTAACTTGATCCCTAACCCTAGATCTAAACCTAAACATAACACTGACCTTAACCCTAGATCTAACCCTAACTCTGACCACAACCAAAGCATTACATCTAACCCCAGCCCTACACCTAATCCTCAGCCTAACACTGACCTTAATCTTAGATCTAATAGTAACCTTACCCCAGCCCTAACCCTAGATCTAACCCTAACTCTAACCCTAACCCTAAACCTAACATTAACTCTAGATGTAACCTGAAGCCTCACCCTAAATTTTACCACAATATTAACCCTAACACTAAATGCCTGATGTAACCCTAGGGTTCGTTTAGATCTAGGGCTAGAGGTAAAGTTAGATTTAGGTTAGATATAGGGTTAGGGCTAGACCTAGCTTTAGGAAAAGATTTAGATTTAGGGTTAGCTTTAGCAATAGGGTTATGGTTAGAGTTAACGTTAGGCTTAGGTTTAATCAGGGTTAGGGTTATGGCTAAGGTTAAGGCTAAGGTGAGGGTTAGAGTTAATTTTAGATCTAGGGTTCAGCTTAGGGTTAGTGTTAGGGTATAGGGTTAGGTTTAGGGTTAGGTTCCCATAAGGGTTAGGGGTAGGGTTAGGTTTAGGCTTATGATTTTTGTTTAAGTTTGAGCTAGGGTTAGCATTTGGTTTACAGGTCCGGTTAGCGTTAGGTTTAGCCTTGGGGTTACACTTAAGGTTACAGCTAGGGTTAACATTAGGGTTAGCATTAGGGTTAGGCTTAGATTTAGTTTTAGGGATTGGTTCAGGCTTAGGGCTAGGGCTATGGTTAGGTTTAGGTCTAGGCTCAGAGTTACAGTTAGAGGCAAAATTAGGGCTAGGGCTAGGATAGCATTAATGTTAGGGCACAAACTAGATTTTAATTTGGGTTTTAATTTGGTCTCGGTCTAGGGATAACATTAAGGTTTGAGTTATCACGAGGCTTAATGTTTGGGTTCGGTTTAGGTTTAGATTTAGAAGTAGAATCAGCACAAGGTTTAGGACTAGGGTTAGTTGTAGAGGTACATTTAGGGTTTGGGTTAGGGTTAAATCTATGGCTCAGGTTAGGGTTAGCTTTAGGTTTAGGGTTAGAGTACAGGTTAAGTTAGGGGTAGAATTAGGACTAGGGTTAGCGTTAGGGTTAGGTTTAGGGTTACGGTTAGGATACAGGTCAGGTTTAGGTTTATAATTATGGCCTTGGCTAGGACTAGGCCTAGTGTTAGCATTAGGATTAGAGTTAGCGCTACGGCTGGGACTATGCCCAATGATATGGCTAGGGTTAGGATTAAAGTTAGGTGTAGGGCTAGGGTTATGGTTAGAATGAAGCTTAGAGTTAGAGTTAGGGTTAGTTGTAGGATTATACTTAGGGCTAGATTATGGCTAGGGTTAGGGTAGTGTCTGGAATAGGGTAGAGTTAGAGTTAGGGTTAGGGTTAGGACTAAGTCTAGGGATAAGGTTAGAATTATGGTTAGTGTAAGGTTTTTTGTTTTTTTTTTTTTAAGGTTAAAGGACAATTTAGATTTAGGAGTAAAATTAGTGCTAATGCTAGGGATTGGTTAGGATTAGGGTCTATGTAGTGTTTGGGTTAGGCTGAGGGTTGGGTTTAGGGATAATGTGATGGTTAAGCTTAGTTAGAGCGTTAGGGTTAAGGTTGAATCTGTGGTTACGTTTAGGGTTATGATACGGGTTAGGGTTAGATCTAGGGTTAAGGTTAGGGTAAGGTTTAGCATAAATGAAATGCTTTTTCATGACTTCAGGACTTTGCTCACGCTTTTCCGCTTTATCTTCCACTTTTCCCAAGACGGTTCCCATGTCAGCCCACTCTGCAGCACAATGGGAACATCATCTTCTTTTAAGGCAGACTGACCTGCGCTTGAATGTCAACTCAGGTTCTCTAAGTCTCGATCTAACTCGTAAAATCTTACAAGGAAAATTTCAAGATTTAGATCAATTAATACCTGATGAGCATCTGTAACACGGCAATACATAAATGTCAAATTCCTGGCTGCTTCCCCTAATTATCTGAAAATCTGTGTGATATCGCTAGGGGACACCCTAATGTTGCCCAAATGAGAAACCAAAAAAAGGAGTTAGACATATGGAGACAAAATGTCACCTTTATTAATAATCTCAGAGAGCATATAATAATATTAGAGTTGGACAGGCGTGTTAATTAAACCCTACGTTGAGTCGAATATATTCATCGTAGGCCACAGTGGACTAGGGCAGACCGCGCTATGCTGAGGGCCTACCCAGGTGAGGAATAAAGCAACTCGTAAGAGGAACGTGGGAGGAGAGGAGCTGAGTAAGCCCAGCTTATCTTTCCCAGAGGCACCAACTAGGTAAGTGGCTCCTTCCCTGACCGGCAGAGGGAGTAAAGGAGCATAAAGTGCCCAGGTGTATTATTACACCAATTGAGATCCCTCCCGCATGGGATGAAACAGCAGTAAGAATTAAGAGATGCTCCCTAATCATTTTTTTTTCCCCTAATCATTGGATTTGGAAAACAGGGCATATGGTATATGTATGAAGTGTGAAATAATAACATAAAAACAATCCAAGGAATATTACAAAGTAGCTACATAATTAATTGATAAATGTAGTTTACATGAATGTTTCTGAAGTCTGGCTGATCAAGACCTCGGGGACATTAAAAAAATACAGACCCCCTCCCATGCCCTTTTCCCCCCACCTTCAGTATACCTTGAGTGAAACCCAGGAATCTGTTTTTCATTCCAATGTACGTGTAAGGCTGAGAATCACTGGCTTAGAGGGGAGACACAAATGAACAGCAATCTGGGAGACTGAACCGAGGAGGAAATGGGACAGATACTGCAGCTTAAGTAGGATCCAGGTCAGAAAGGAGCGAGCAGGGCATTTTATAAGGGATGAGAACAGTAAGTAGGACTCCAGAAATAACTGGCTTATGACTTTGTTCTTGAAAACGCTTATTGAATTCATCCTGGAAAAAAACCATCTATGCCAGCACAGTATGTGAAAAGGCACATGGCAGCTTGGTTTAGTTGGAAAGATACTAGGTTTTTGAGGCTTAGTCTTTGGTTCCTGGCTGTGTGACTTTGCTCAAGCCACAGCCTCCTTCATCCTGTTTCCTCAAAGGCTGGTCTTTAAGGATTTCTTCTAAAGATCGAAGCCGTTAAAAGCCGTCGAAGGTAAGAGTCTCTACAGATAAGAGTTTCTAAAGCATTCTGGGGAGCCTGTTGCTGCACAGTCTTCCCACTTCAGGAAAGGCACCATCGTTCTCCTAGAAGCTCAGGCTAAAAGCCTGGGAGACATTTTTGATTCTTCTCTTTCTCTCACTTGCCCCCACATCCAATCTCTCAGCTAATCCTCATGATTTTCCTTCCAACCCATATCCCAAATCTGTCCACTTTTCACTAAGTCCATTGGTTCTTATCCTAATTGATTCAGTTCCAGGGTAAGGCCTGAGAATTTGCATTTCTAGCAAGTTCCCAGGAGACACAGATGTTGCTAATTCAGAGATCATTCTTTGAAGCCCACTGCCTTAGAGCAATGGTTTTCAACTATGAGTGTACGTTAGAATCACCTGGGAGCTTTTAAAAAAAATTCTGTGGTTGGGCCCTACCTTCAGAGATTCATTTCTGGATGGGGATAGGGTCTGGCCGCTTGCACTTTTCAAACCTCCCTAGGTGATTCAAAATGTGCATCCATGGTTAAGAAACACTGTCAAGGCTTAGAGAAACACTGCCGGGTTTGTTTGCTCCTTGTGGCTTTTGTGCTAGTTGCTCCCTTTACCTGGTATGCTCCTTTGCTAGGTGTGCATATTATTCTTGTCAATCAGGTCTCAGATTAAATGTCACTTCCTCACGTAGGCCTTACCTGACTCCCCAGTCTAAATTAACACTCCCCTCTTTATCACGGAGTCCCTGGGTGGCACAGTTAAGCACTAGCCTAAAGGTTCTCAGTTGAACACACCCAGAGGCACCTCAGAAAACAGGCTTGGCGATGGGCTTCTGAAAGGTCACAGCCTTGAAAACCCTGTGGAGCAGAAACCAAAAGTATCCCCCGAAGTCTTCTTAAAACCGAACAATGGTTTAGCCTTGAGCATTATGCTCTTCTAAGAACTATCTTTATGGGATTAAAGTGATAGCAGCAACTCAAAAGATTAAATAGGAACATCAAAGGGCAGTGACCCACCCAACCAAAGGACAGTGAGTTTATGTTAACGGAGGAAGAACAACTCAGAAAAGGAGGGTGAGAATGGTTGCCCAATTCAAAGAATGTAATCAATGTCACTGAATTGTGCATGTAGAAATGGTTGAATTGGTGTACGTTTTGCTGTGTATATTCTCAACAGCAACAACAAAAACCCTAGGGAGCGGTTTTACTCTCTGTGGGGTCACCATAAATTGGCATCCACCTGACGGCAACCAACAACAATAATCTTTATCCAGCCATGCTGCTTGTTTTCATGAGAGGAATTAGCGTGTGAGATTTCCCTACTTAAGCTTATTGTCTGTATCTTCCAACTCTAAGCATTGTGAGCACTGGCATTCTGTTTGTTATTCACCGCTGTTTTCCCGGCACCTATAACAGTGTCTGGCATGTATTAGTTATTCAATATATGTGAATGAAAGAGAAAACAAAAACCTTCAGGTGTTTTTACTGTATTTTTCAATCATTCAAGTGGATTTTAATAAAATCTGTCTTATTTATGCAATAAGGAGCCCTGATGGCACAATGGTTAAGCTCTTGGCTGCTAGAAGGCTAGTGGTTTGAACCCACCAGGGGCTTTGCAGGAAAAAGACGTGACAATCTGCTCCTGTAAAGATTATAGCCTAGGAAACCCTATGGGGCAGCTCTAATCATATAGGGGTGCTGTGAGTTGGAACTGACTCAATGGCACACACTTATGCAATAGCATTGACCCATCCATGAAAAAAGCCCGTTGAATTTTTGTTAATAGATTCTAATTGCGATGAGTTCAGTCTCTGAATTTAATGTACACATAAAATCCTCTGCGAAGTAACTATCCCTTAATGCATTGTCATCCACAGTACATATTCAAATTGCTGCTTCTTAGAGCACAGAGCCCTCAGAACAGGCAGCTTGGTATGGTCAGGATATATTTGCTAAATTAAGGAATTGCTGCTTAGATTTTTTGTTTTGTTTTTGGAGACAGCACAAGGAAAAGGAATTTGTAGTACAGCGGAGAGGTATCACAGGGAGCAAGAGAATCACAGGAAAACGTGAAGGTTATACCTAATTCCTTCTAAAAGAGGCCTACACGTTTATCTTCTTTTCTAGGGGTACCTCTTTAAACAGGTGGATGTAACCTGGCAGAACTGGGGACTTTCAACTTCAGGTAAAGGTAAAGTACTTCAGATTATTATTTTGTTTCAGAGTAGTTTGTTCAAGCTCATGCGGCAAAATGTTCAGTTGTGGGTCATCTGTCGCTTGGTCTCAAGGAAGCAGCTGAATCAAACTGGCAACTCGGGTAGGTGAACTTAGGGCACACTTAGATGTCCTTAAGCCACCCGCGGACCATTTATGAAACACATTACCTATGTAAACAGAACATAACACTTGCTGCAGGGAAGAAAGGTAGATTCCGTGTCTTTAGCACGTCTCTTTGACAGGGTCTTGAGTACTTCCTCAAAGATCCTAAATATCCAACTTTCGCCCACGGCAACAGGGCTGGGTTCAGGTGCAACCAGTTTTTCAGGCAGCAGCATCCCCGCTCCTTCTCCTCTGTTGTCGATCGTGGCTTTCAACAAAGATGGATGGAGTGGTGGCTGAAACCACACTGGCGCCTCCGCACAGCGCAGGAGCGGCAGCCGACTAGTCGGTTCCCAGTACACCAACCGCACTGGGTAGGCAGAGATTGTACTCCAGAAAGACCAAAGACAGAGGGGACGAGAAGGTGGCAGCGACTAAACCGCCGAGTCGGCGGTGCACTCTGGGCGTTGTAGTCCCTCCGGGTTTGCATCCTCGCGCCTCCCTGAAGGCTCCGCACTTCATCTCCCAGGCTCCCCCGCGCCGCGGGGCGGTGAGCGGAGGGGGCGCTGGGTGATGAGCTGCCACAGGGGGAGGGGGCTTGGGGTCGGAGACAGCTGCGGCTGGGACGTTGGCATCCGCCGTGCGTGGAGGCCAAGGGACCCTCCGGCGGGCGGCGACGAGAGCCGGGTGGCCGCCGCGTGTCCCTTTGCTCGCGCTCTCTCCCACCGCACGCGCGCGGCGTCGGCCATGGAAGCGCATCCGGCCGCCGCCCGCGTTTCCAGGCGCCGCGTCCCCAGCACCCCGGAGCGATGAGCGCCTAGGGGCACCCCGCAGACCCCCTCCCTCCCGCGCTCCCTCGCCCCTGGCGAGTAGCTGGGTGGGTCGGGCGGGCGTGCTGCGGCGTCCGTCCCCCGCGCTGCCCCGCCCCGGGGGCGCTGCCGAGGGGCGCATGTCGCCCCGGCGCCCAGTCTCGCCCGGCGCCCGTCGCTGAAGCCGACGCACGACGCAACCCGTCCGGGCCCACCGCCCCGCCGTGGTCCCCGTCCTGCCTCTCTGCCGCGACCTCCCTCCTTTCCCCAAGATGTGGTGGCACAACGTCGGGCTGACCCTGCTGGTGTTCGTGGCCACGCTGCTGATCGTCCTGCTGCTGATGGTGTGCGGTGAGTGGGGGCACCCGGCGCCGGGCCAGCTACACAGGGCTGTACGCATGGGCTTGACTCATACATCTGGCTTGTTTTGTCTGGTTAAAAAACAAAACAAAAAGGCATGATGGACAAGTGTCTTCATGTGATCTTTTGTCCATTTACTTCTCTGGAGTGAGCTCGAAAGAGTTGTACGGCTGACCCATGACGGGCCCGCGGGTCATCCAGGGAAGGGAGAGAACGGGATCCCGGGCTGGGCATCTTGACTCTGCGTTAAACGAGATATTGCTTCACCGGCAGTGTCTGCTCCTGATTGCCATTCTTACACAGTCTGCCCAGATTTTAACCTTGGCCTGTATTCGAAGGTGAAGTGGTTGGTTACTCCTGTTTGCCTTCCCAGGTTCTCACCCTAATAATAATGAGAGGTTTCACTACCTTCTTTCGATCAGGGATAGGGACCGGGTTGGCTTTTAAGTACACGTGAAATTGTTTGTTTATTTCGAATTCAGGCTTAAACCAAATTCCAAACAGATGTTGAGACTAGGCAGAATTTAAAAACACCGGCTATATTAAACTCCCAGGGCCAGGTAACCTAAGACTTAGTTCTGTAATAATGGTGCAGTTTTGTTGTCGGTTTTTCCTTCGTGGAATGAGAGGATGTTAAACTTTCGTCTCAAAGTAATATTGGCAGTTTTAGAGCTTTTTGATTATTCGAAGGAGTCCTGGTGTCTCAGTGGTAAAGCATTTGGCAGCTAAATCAAATGTTGGCGGTTGGAACCAACCAGCTGCTCCACTGGACAAAGATGTGTGGTCTCCTTCCCTAAAGATTACAGCCTGGGAGACCCTATGGGGGCAGTTCTGCCCTAACCTATTGGGCCGCTATGAGTCAGAATCTACTCGATGGCAACGAGTTTTGGTTTGAATTTCTTTATACACCAGCAGCCGATAACCACAGGTCTTTTAGGAGTGGCTGAGAAATTGTAATAATTTGGGAAATATTTAGAACGTATGTCAGTGAGTTTATTTTTTCATATTTTCAAGACTGAAGTATGGGTTCAGGTTGATGGAATAACTGGTCAGAATTCACAATAAATACTACAGAATTTATTCATTACACAGTTAATCCTCAGCATCAGAGCTGTGTTTAAAAACGGTGTGTGTGTGCACGCATGCATGTGTACATATTCGGATCTGGTGCCAGTGGTTAAGTGTTTGGTTGCTAACCGAGAGGGTGGCGGTTCCAATCCGTCAACCGCTCCTTGGAAGCTCTATGGGGCAGCTCTCCTCTGTCCTGTAGTGTCGCTATGAGCAGGAATCGACTTGATGGCAACAGGTTTGGTTTTTATTTACCAAATATATATATATGTATATAAATTTTTTTCTTTACTAGCACACTAAGTTAAAGTTTCTAAATTTATACCCTTTCATTTCTGGTGGGATTAAACAAATTAAAAGCCTTTTTTGAATTTCCCTTGTGATGTCAAGATTTTGGGCTAATTGCAGATATTTAAGACTTATAAAGTAAAGAAAACCAGGTTCTTGTGATTTGTTCAGGTGTGAGAAGGATAACAGCACGTTATCCTTCCTCATTTGAAGATTCAGGCTACCTGGAGATGGGATGTCACATATAGACCATACCCCACCTTGGATACAACATTGTCAAACTTGCCTTCTTGTTGTCATTGAGTCCCTTTCAACTCATGGTGACCCCCTGTGTGCAGAATAGAACTGCTGCATAGGGTTTTCAAGGCTGGGACCTTTCAGAAGCAGATTGCCAGGCCTGTCTTCCAAGGCATCTCTGGGTATGTTCAAACAGGCAACCTTCAGCTATTAAGTCAAGGGCTCGCTTAACTGCCACCCAGAGACCCATGAGAATCCCTAAATGCTACATACACTTGGTTTGTTCTCTCAGCTCCCAGTAGCTTTTTAACTTAATTCATTTTTCTAAAAGTGCCCTGCCTTTAGGGAAACCTGATGGAATAAGGGAGGTGTGTGGTTGGGGAAAACACCTTATTTTAATTGATATGGTCAAGAACTAGTGAAGAAATAATAAAAGCACAGTTTTATCGTGAGAGCTATTGAAGGGATAGCTCATGTTATGATTAGGATGTTGCTGGGACTTGGAGGTGAGGAGGGAAGCATGGGGCCAGATTTGGGAGAGAAACTAGGGTGCCGTGTTTTCAGCACTTGTTGAAAGGTGGTCATAAGCCCTTTTGAGAATCTGATGAATGTTGTGATCCCTTTCCTTAGAAAACCACCAATGCATTTTTTCTTTTTTTTTCCTATTTCAGGGGCTTCACGGACTACCCTCTTTTAATCTCACTCATGGAGTTTAGATTAATAGTCTCTGCCGTTGGGTGGTTCTGGGTTCTGAGTGTTGAGTGCCTACAAGACACTGGGGACACAGAAATCTGTGTTAGGGGTCTGCCCCAAGGAACTCACAGCCTAGTTTGTTTTATGACTGACAAGCTCTTTCAAAACAGGAATTCTGATTTTCAATTTCAGGTTCCTAGGGACGTTTTTCTCCTCCTGTCTATATTGGTTGTCTCTACTTCTGGACCCCTCATTCGCTTTAAAAACCTCTCTAGGTCTGTTTTCCACCCCCACCTTTGACTGAAACTGCCCTTCTCAGTAATGGCCTCCATGTTGCCAAGCCAGCAGGTTCTAATCGTACTTTACCTCTCATACTAATTCTATTCAGTGAGCATGCCCTCTGTAAAGCATTTCTCTTGACTTGTGTACACTACGCTTTCATGGTTTCCTTCCTACCACACTGGTCAATTGTTCTCTCTATCTTTTCCTGGCTTCTCATACTCTACCTCAAGAATTTGTTAACTTTTTTTTGACCACAGTTTTCAGTGGCACATATCGGCTGCTAACCCAAAGTTTGACAGTTCGAATCCACCAGCTGCTACCTGGAAACCCTATGGGACAGCTCTACTCTGTCCTGTAGGGTTGCTGTGAGTCGAAATCAACTTGATGAAAACCAGTTTGGTTTTTATAATATTCCCGGAACTTCGTAAGTATATAAATGACATCTGCTAATTACTTTATATGTATGTCTGTCCATCTAGCTGTGAAATAAAAAATTTATGGAACAGTATTTCCTTACCCTTATTCAGTGAGACATATGCTGATATTCTGTTTTTTTTCTTTACTTCTAACTAGTTTCTTAGTGTTGGAGAGCCCAGGACTTGGCCTGGGGTCCTCTTGATATCATCTCCAGGTAGAATCTTGTCTAGTGTCAGAGATTGAAGTATCAACTGTGGCTAATGACCCTAAATTTTGTATCTCCAGCTGTCACCTCTGTCTCGAGCCCCAGGCTCATACATCAAACCTCTTTCTTGGTATCCCAGCTTGGAGACCTAACCATCATCTAAAAGAGGAACACTTCATTTCTGCTATCTGCTCCTCTTCCCAGTCTTTCCCATCTCACATGGTCCCAGCATCCACTCAGTAGTAGTTCAAGCCTACGACTTTGGTGTCATCCTTGGTTTTTTTTCCCTTTTCTTTACTCCCTATTCTCCTTCCCATACACACATCAAATCCATCTGCAAGTCTTCTCAGTTTTATGTCGTAAAAAAAAATCTGAAATATGTTATCCTCTCCATGTCTTCCACCACCAACGTCATCTTTCATATACCTTTGTTTCCTAACTAGTCATTTCCCAGTTTTCCACACCCCTCCCCTTCTCTTTGTAATCCACTTTACACATACTAGCCAGACTGTTTTTATTAAGAAAATATTTTATCATAAGTTTTTAGGAAAAATATAGTTCCAAAACTCAGTAATACTAAGAGAATTATAAAAGAGTAGTTCCTTTCAAACCTAAGTTTCACTTTTCCTCCTAGTTACGTCCATGTTTCTAAATAACTTACTCATTGCTGTTTCTTGATTTTTCTATTTTAGACGTTATTTATGAACCAGAGTAGACCCATTTCTTATCCCTGCATATCATTAATATCATAAGTATTATATTTTGATGGAGCAAGTATTGTTCTTTGCTGGTCAAATAGTAGAATATGACTACACCACCTTTTTTAAGTGGTTCTTCATTTTTTCATTATCATTTTTGGATTTTATTGAATGTTTCATTTACAGTTTCTTTTCTGTTCTTTTGAAAACGCTTAACTATAGAAATTTTCAAAAGTTTACAAAAGAGGGAACTGAATAATTAACCCTTATGTACCCATCACCCAATGTTTACAATTATCAAACATGTGGCCAGTCTTTTTTTTAATCTATACCTCCTAACCTGTTTTAAAACAACAAATACCATTGAAAAGATTTCACTATAAATGTTTCACATATCTCTAATGGAAAAAGATTCTTTTTTTAAACATAACCACAATTATCCTTAACAACAGTTAACATAACCACTATTCATACCTGAAAATTAACAAACAGTAATTTCTTAATATCATTTAATATTTAGTCAGTGTTCAGATTTCCTATATTTTTCCATAAATGTCCTTTGACAGTGGGTTTCTTTGAATCAGAATCTCAGTGAGGTTCATACGTTGCATTTTGGTTGGGGTATCTCTTGGAACACTTAATCTCTATCCTTGGCTTCCTAATGGGCTTGGTTTATCCCTATGTATTATGTATTTCCTTTTTTGGTAATTAGATTTCAAGGTTTGTTCAGATTCAGGTTCAATTTTTTTTTTTTTCAAGAATACTTTAGAGTTGATGCTGTCTTTTCCACTTCGTATGTCTTTTTTTTCCCGTCAGAAACTGTGTTTATTAGCTGGAAAATTCAGCTGTTTTGTCATGCTGAAACATAGTTTGTTCCAGAAAGGCAGGATAAATGTTTGATTCTTTCCTTTTATGTGCTAGGTGCTAGTTTTCAGAATAGTAAGTTTATTCCCTAGCATTATCCGACATTGACCTCAGATGGTAATTTTTTTCTCTTTAAGTATCACTGTGAACTAATGAATTTTAAACATATTTAAAGTGTTTTAATCTACTGTAGACGTTATTCTTTTTGCTGCTCAGATTATCCCATCTTTGGCTGTTGTGTCCTTTTGACATAATCTGGTAGTCTGCTAACTACCTTGCTTTCTGGTGTAACAAGATGTTTTATGCTCATATTGTACCTTTTCTGACGCAGTCCTGGAAAGCAGGGGTTTCTCTGATGGGTGTGGTTCCTTTTAGTGGAAAGGGAGGTATTTAGAGACTAGAATCTGAGTGTTAGGAATGTACATAGCTACTAATTTAGGCATTGTTTCTACGGTTACAGAATTTCTGGTGAATAGAGTTAAAGGAATATAGTTTTATTTTTCTAATAGTACTTTATAGAGGTATAATTTTGTACAATAAAAATGTACAAATCTTGTGTAGCACTTGGTCAGCTTTGATAGATCATATACTCATGTAACCAACACCCTTATCAAGATTGAACTAACATACAAGATCAGATTGTGAATCAGACTCAGAGATCTTACCCAGTGTCAAACTTTTACCAGTAGTTTCCAGGATACAGGCAGTCAGGAGGCTCAGATGAAACAGTGCTCAATATCAAGGGTAGACCCTAGATCCTGTGTTCCACATCAGACATGTCCTCTGGTAACTTTCATACACCAATTATGGAACATCTCATATCCATTTCATATCCCGGAGGGTTGTGTATGTGACTTTCTCCTGAACACTCTGCCTCATAAATTCATAAATCATGGGTTCTGTTGGGAGCCCTGGTGGTGTAGTGGTTAAAGCACTTGGCTGCTAACCAAAAGGTCAGCGGTTCAAACCCACCAGTCATTCTGTGGGAGAAAGATGTGGCAGTCTGCTTCTGTAAAGATTACACCCTTGGAAATCCTATGGTGCAGTTCTACTCTGTCCTGTACCTAAAGGGTCGCCATGAATTGGCATTGACTCCATGGCAGTGGGTTTTTTTTTTTTTTTTTGGTTTTGATTCACTGTAACATTCTTTAGAGAGAAGCATCCTACTAAAGGCATTTCAGAGAGATCTCTTCTTTTTTAGGAAATAATATCAGCAAATTACTTAGAGGTCTCGTTGACAAGGAGATTAGATTTTTATGCTTTCCCTGGAGGCATCCCCCCCACCGCCCCCCCCCCCACCTTCTGTGAAGAGAGAAAGTGGATTACTGGCCTTCTGCTTTGTCTTCTAAAGATACAAACCATCTCCTTCCACTCCCAAAAGTTCCTTACCCCCTGATTCTGCCCTCTTCCCACCCAGGCAGCCACTATTCTGTTTTATATCACTGTACTTTTCCTGGTTTTGTACTTTACATGAATGGAATCCTATGATATGTGCTCTTCTGTGTTTGGCTTCATTTGCTTAATGTAATGTCTGAGATTTTTCATTGGTGAGTAGTATTCCATTATATCAAAATACCACAGTTTGTTTCTTTATTCTTTAGTTGGTTGTCATTTTTTTATTTTTAAGCCATCAAAAATAAAGTCCTTATGAGTATTCTTGTACAAGTCTTTTTTGTGGACATTATGCATTCACGCATCTTGGATTATAGGGGTGGAATTTCTGAATCAAAGGAGAGATGTACGTTTAACTTTTTTAGAAACTTCCAAATAATTTCTGAAAGTGATTGTACCATCTACATTCCCACCAGCAATGTATAAGAGTTCTCCAGCTCTTAATATTATCCTTCTTTTTAGTTTTAGCCAATGTGCTGGGTGTACAGTGATACCTTAGTGTATTTTTAAATTGCATTTCCCTGATGACTGTCGATGTTGAGAATTTTTTCACATTAACTATTCAAACATTTTCTTTAAATAAGTACCTATTCAAGGATTTTCTCACATATTAAAGTTGGGTTCGTGGACGTACTGGTTTCTAGTTCTTTATCAGATAACATGTATTGTGAATACTTTTCTCCCAATCTGTAGCTGGCCTTTTCACTTTTTTTTTTAATTGTGCTTGAAGTGAAAGTTTACAAATCAAGTCAGTCTTTCGTACCTTGCTATATACTCCTACTTGGTCTCCCCCAATGAGACAGCATACGCCTTCTCTCCACCCTGTATTCCCGTGTCCATTCAGCCAGCTTCTGTCCTCCTCTGCTTTCTCATCTCCCCTCCACACAGGAGCTGGCCACATAGTCTCATGTCTGCTTGAGCCAAGAAGCACACTCCTCACCAGTATCATTTTCTTTTATAGTCTAGTCCAATCCCTGTCTGAAGAGTTGGCTTTGGGAATGGTTCCTGTCTTGGCCTAACAGAAGGTCTGGGAACCATGACCTCCAGGGTCCTTCTACTCTCAGTCAGAGCATTAAGTCTGGTCTTTTTATGAGTATTTGAAGTCTGCATCCCACTGCTCTCTTGCTCCTTCAGGGGTTCTCTGTTGTGTTCCCTGTCACAGCAGTCATTGGTTGTAGCCGGGCACCGTCTAATTCTTCTGGTCTTAGGCTGACATAGCCCCTGATTTATGTGGCCCTTTCTGTCTCTTGGGCTTATAATTACCTTGTGTCTTTGGTGTTCTTCATTTTCCTTTGCTCCAGGTGTATTGAGACCAATTGATGCTTCTTAGATTGCTACTTGCTAGCGTTTAAGACCCCAGATGCCACTCTCCAAAGTGGGATGCAGAATCTTTCTTGATAGATTTTCTTATGCAAATTGACCTGGATGTCTCCTGAAACCATGCTCTCCACCCCCATCCATCCCTGCTACGCTGGTCTTCGAAGCGTTCAGTTTATTCAGGCAACTTTTTTGCATTTGGTTTAGTCCAGTTGTGCTGACCTCTCCTGTATTGTGTGTTGTCTTTCCCTTCACCAAAAATAGTTCTTGTCTACTAATTACTGAATACCCGTCTCCCTCCCTCCATCCCCAGTCTCGTATCCATCAAAGAATATTTTCTTCTCTGTTAAAACTGTTTCTTGCGTTCTTATAATAGTGGTCTCCTACAATATTTATTCTTTTGCAACTGACTGATTTCACTCAGCATAACGCCTTCCAAATTTCTCCATGTTCTGAAATGCTTCATGGAGTCATCACTGTTCTTTATCGATGCGTAGTATTCCATTGTGTGAATATACCATAATTTATCCATTCATCCTTTGATGGGCACCTTGGTTGCTTCCATCTTTTTGGTATTGTAAACAGTGCTGTAATGTACATTAGGTGTGCATATATCTGTTCCTGTAAAGGCTCTTACTTCTCTAGGAGATACTACAAGGAGAGGGATTGCTGGATCGTATGGTAGTTCTATCTCTAGCTTTTTAAGGAAGCGCCAAATCGATTTCCAAAGTGGTTGTACTGTTTTACATTCCCACCAGCAGTGTATAAGTGTTCCAGTCTCTCCACAACCACTCCATCTATTCTTTTGTGTTTTTTGGATTGGAATCTCATTGTAGTTTTGATTTGCATTTTTCTAACGGCTAATGATCGTGAGCATTTTCTCATGTATCTGTTAGCTACCTGAATGCCTTCTTTAGTGAAGGGCCTGTTCATATCCTTTATCAATTTTTTAAATTGGATTTTTGTCTTTTTGTTGTTGAGTTTTTGCAGTATCTTGTAGATTTTAGAGATCAGACGCTGATTGGAAATGTCATAGCTAAGAGCTTTTTACCAGTCTATAGGTAATCTTTTTACTCTGTTGGTGAAGTCTTTGGATGAGCATAAGTGTTTGACTTTTAGGAGCTCCCAGTTATCTAGTTTCTTTTCTGGTGTTTGTGCATCGTTAGTAATGTTTTCTATACTGTTTATGCCATGTATAGGGTTCCTAGCATTGTCCCTATTTTTTCTTCCATGATCTTTATTGTTTTAGATTTTATAGTTAGGTTTTTGAACCATTTTCAGTTAGCTTTTATGCATTGTGTGAGGTCTGGGTCTTGTTTCCTTTTTTTGCAGATGGATATCCAGTTATGCCAGCACCATTTGTTAAAAGGACTGTTCCCCATTTCACTGTTTTGGGGCCTTTGTCAAATATCAACTGCTCATATGTGGATGGATTTATGTCTGGATTCTCAGTTCTGTTCCATTGGTCCATGTATCTGTTGTTGTACTAGTACCAGGCTGTTTTGACTACTCTGGCGGTAATAGGTTCTAAAATCAGGTAGTGTGAGGCCTCCCACTTTGTTCTTCTTTCTCAGTAATGCCCTATTTATCTGGGGCCTCTTTCCCTTCCATATGAAGTTGGTAATTTGTATCTATAGATCACTTTTGGTAGAATAGACATTTTTACAATGTTAAGTCTTCCTGTCCATGAGTAAGGCATGTTTTTTCACTTATGTAGGTCTCCTTTGGTTTCTTCCAGTAGTGTCTTGTGGTTTTCTTTATGTAGGTCTTTTACGTCTCTGGTTAAGATTTATTCCTAAATATTTTATCTCCTTGGGGGTACTGTAAATGGTATTGATTTGGTGATTTCCTCTTCGATGTTCTTTTTGTTGGTGTAGAGGAATCTAACAGATTTTTGTATGTGTATCTTGTTTCTTGATACTCTGCTGAACTCTTCTATTGGTTTCAGTAGTTTTCTTGAGGATTCTTTAGGTTTTTCTGTGTATAAGACCATGTCATCTGCAAATAAAGATACTTTACTTCTTCCTTTCTAATTTGGATGTCTTTTATTTCTTTATCTAGCCTAATTGCTCTGGCTAGAACCTCCAGCAAAATGTTGAATAAGAGTGGTGATACAGCGTCCTTATCTGGTTCCCATTCTTAAGGGGAATGCTTTCAGACTCTCCATTTGATGATGTTAGCTGTTGGCTTTGTATAAATGTCCTTTATTATGTTGAGGAATTTTCCTTCTCTTCCTCTTTTGCTGAGGGTTTTTATCATGAATGGGTGTTGAACTTCGTCAAATGCCTTTTCTGCATCAATTGTTAGTATCATGTGGTTCTTGTCTTTTGTTTTATTTAAATGATGGATTACATTAATTGTTTTCCTAATGTTGAACCATCCCTGCATACCTGGTATGAATCGCACTTGGTCATGGTGAATTATTTTTTTGATATGTTGTTGAATTCTATTGGCTAGAATTTTGTTGAGGATTTTTACATGTAAGTTCATGAGGGATATAGGTCTGTAATTTTCTTTTTTTTGTGGTGTCTTTACCTGGTTTTGGTATCAGGGATATGCTGGCTTCATAGAATGAGTTTGGGAGTATTCCATCCTTTTCTATGCTCTGAAATACCTTTAGTAGTAGTGGTGTTAACTCTTCTCTGAAAGTTTGGTAGAACTCTTCGGTGACGCTATGCAGGCCAGGGCTTTTTTTGTTGTTGTTGGGAATTTTTTTAATTGCCTTTTTCAATTTCTTCTTTTGTTATGGGTTTATTTAGTAGTTCTGTTTGTGTTAGTTTAGGTAGGTAGTGTGTTTCTAGGAATTCATCCATTTCTTCTAGGTTTTCAAATTTGTTAGAGTACAATTTTTCGTGGTAGTATGATATGATTCTTTTAACTTCCGTTGGGTCTGTTGTGATATCGCCCATCTAATTTCTTATTCGGGTTATTTGCATCCTCTCCTGTTTTTCTTTTGTCAATTTGGCCAATGGCTTATCAATTTTTTAATTTTTTCTGAGAACCAGCTTTTGGTCTTGTTAACACTTTCAATTATTTTTCTGTTCTTTATTTCATTTAATTCTACTCTAATTTTTTTTATTTGCTTTCTTCTGGTAGCTGAGTGTTCCTTTTGTTGCTCTCTATCGTTCAAGTTGTAGGGATAATTCTTTGATTTTGGCCCTCTCTTCTTTTTGGATATGTGCATTTATGGATATAAACTGACCCCTCAGCACTGCTTTAGCTGCATCCCAAAGGTTCTAATAGGACATGTTTTCATTCTTCTTGGATCCTTTATTCCATCCTTAATGTCTTCTATAACCCAGTCATTTTTGAGCAGGGTATTTTTCAGTTTCCAAGTGTTTGATGTCTTTTCCCTGCTTTTCCTGTTATTGATTTCCACTTTTATGGCCTTATGGTTAGAGAAGATGCTTTGTAATATTTCTGTGTTTTGGATTCTGTTAAGGCTTGCTTTATGACCTAATGTATGGTCTTTTCTAAAGAATGTTTCATGTGCACTGGAAAAGAAAGTATACTTGGCTGCTGTTGGGCGGAGTGTTCTGTATATGTCCATGAGGTGAAGTTGGTTGATAGTGGCATTTATATCTTTGTGTCTTTATCGAGCTTCTTTCTGGATGTCCTGTCCTTCACCAAAAGTGGCCTGTTGAAGTCTTCTACTATTATTATGGAGCTGCCTATCTCACTGTTCAATGCTGTTAAGAGTTTGTTTTATGTATCTTGCAGCCCTGTCATTGGGTGCATAAGTATTTAATATGGTTTTATCCTAGTGGTGTATTGTCCCTTTAATCATTATATTGTGTCTTTCCTTATCCTCTGTGGTGGATTTAACTCTAAAGTCTGTTTTGTCAGAAACTAGTATTGCCACTCCTGGTCTTTTTTGATTGTTGTTTGCTTGATGTATTTTTTTCCATCCTTTGAGTTTTAGTTTGTGTCTGTAAGGTGTGTCTCTTATAAGCAACATATAGACGGGTTGTGTTTTTTTTTCATCCATTCTGCCACTCTCTCTCTTTAGTGGCACATTTAGCCCATTTACATGCAACATAATTATAGATAGGTATGAGACATCATTTTGATGTCTTTTTTTTGTGGTTGTTGACAGTTTTCTTTTTCCCACTTAATTTTTTGTGCTGAGTGGTTTATCTTTATATATTGTCTTCTTATTAGTTGTTGTCAATTTTGTTTTTGCTGAACCTTTTATTGTATTTTATTTTGATGAGTAGGATTATTATTCTCTTTTGTGGTTACGTTAGTATTTACCCCATCTTTGTAAGTTTAAGCCTAACTTTTATTTCTTTATATTGCCTTGACTTCCTCTCCTTATGAATGATCTATGACTACATCTCTTTGTCTTCTTTTGTATAATGACATTGCTGTTTCCCTGTTTTGAGCTCTTTTTTTAATCTTGATGTATTTTTGTGATTTCCCTGTCTGGGTTAACATCTGGTGGCTCTGCCCTGTTTCCTAGTCTTCGGTTGATATCTGATATTACTGACTTTCTAACCAAAGAACTCCTTTTAGTATTTCTTGTAGTTTTGGTTTGGTTTTTACAAATTCCCTAAACTTCTGTTTATCTGGACATGTCCCAATTTCACCTTCATATTTGAGAGAGTTTTGCTGGATATGTGATTCTTGGCTGGCAATTTTTTTCTTTCAGTGCTTTATGTAAGTCATCCCATTGCCTTCTTGCCTGCATGGTTTCTGTTGAGTAGTCTGAGCTTATTCTCCTTGACTCTTCTTTGTAGGTGACTTTTCATTTATCCCTAGCTGCTCTTAGAATTCTCTATCTTTGGTTTGGCAAGTTTGATTATAATATGACTTGGTGACTTTCTTTTGAGATCTATCTTATGTGGAGTTCGATAGATACCTTCTCATCTTTTGCTATATAGAGGAAGTTTTCTGGCAACACATCTTCAGCAATTCTTTATGTATTTTCTGTTATCCCTCCCTGTTCTGGTACTCCAATCGCATGTAGATTATTTCTCTTGATAGAATCCCACATGATTCTTAGGGTTTCTTCATTAAAAAAATTTTTTTTTTATCTCATTTCTCTTCACATGTATCGATGCCAAGTGTTTTATCTTCAGTCTCACTAATTCTGCTCCTGTGACTTTCTGTTGAGTTGTCTAATTCTGTAATTTTATTGTTAATCTTCTGAATATCTGATTGCTGTCTCTCTGTGGATTCTTGCAGCTTATTAAATTTTTCATTATGTTCTTTAATAGCCTTTTTAATTTCTTCAACAGTTTTATCTCTATGTTCCTTAGTTTGTTTTGTGTTTTGCCTGATATTGTTCCTGATGGCTTGAAGAATTCTGTATATTAATCTTTTGCATTCTGCATCTGGTAGTTCCAGGAATACACCTTCATCTGGAAGATCCTTTGGTTCTTTGTTTTGGGAACTTGTTGAAGCAATCATGGTCTGCTTCTTTATGTGATTTGATATTGACTATTGTCTCTGAGCCATCTATAAGTTATTGTATTAATTTATTTTATGTTTGCTTACTGTATCCTAGCCTCTTTCTTTGTTTTGTGTTGATATGCCTAAATAGGCTGCTTGAGCAAGCTAGCTTGATCATTTTTGCCTTCGAAGCTCTAACGTCCTGCCACCAGATGGCTAGAGCTGTTACCAGGTATATGAGCCTAGGAATCCATTCACTTTTTTGGTATGGATTCAGCTCAGGTGTCCAGGTAGTTGGTCATCAAGTGTGTGGTACAGGCTCTGCTCTACAGTCTTAGAGAGGCAGGGGTGATTGGTGTAGGCAGAAGTATCTGTAGCAGGGAACAAAGCAGGGGGCTGACAACTATCCCCCAAGTGTCTGTGAGAAAGTGCATCCCTCTTCCCTAGAGTGCACAGGTGGTTGGGTTCTGCCGCTTTACCATGGGCACCCAGTGCTTTTGGTTGTAAGGACTGAGAGGTACCAGTTATCCTTGGACCCCTGTCGCAGGTGGCTGTGTGACGTGGGTGCAGCCACCAGTTCTTAGGCCCCTGATGTAGGTAGCTGAGGACTCTATTTAATAGGCAAAATGGTGTCAAACATCAAACACCCACCTCTCCACTGCACAGCTGAAACAGTTGCAGTCTGCCAACAAGGGCCTATTCTCCTGAAATGGGCCCACACAGGTCCATGCAGGGGTGAAAGTTATGCAAAGTGTTTGGACTCTTTCTGCTTCGGTCTTTAGCTCCCCAGCTTAGTGGAGCTGGTGTATTATCTTTTCCCCCTGTCGTGAATTTATTCCTTCTCCATGGCCAGGAGAATGGCTCAGGATACGCAGCAAGACCTGTCTCAGTCCTGGGGAAGTCGACAGTCACTGAAGCTGGCTTGGGGTCTGGGGCTGAGGTAAAATAAACGCAAGTACTTAGCTTTTGTAGAGAGTGCCATTCTCTGTTTCCAGAACCAGAGGTATGAGTATGCTGTCTCTCCCTGAGGAAACTAGAACTTCAGGAAAGGAATGCTAGGAATGCTATGGCCAGCCCTCCGTGGTAGCTTCGGGGAATGGTGGCTGAGGGTTCCTGGCGATTCAGGTCTGGCAACTCTTCCTTGCTTCTGAACCCGCTTTCCCTCCCCCTGCTGCTCAGTCTGTTTTCTAACTTTGCCTTTGATGTTCAGGGCTCCTAGCCTGTCATATATATAATTGTTTCACTTGTTTTTTTGGGTCTTTGTTGTAAGAGGAATCACTGGAAGTGTCTGACTACTCTGCCATCCTGCCCTGCCTCCTTTTCACTTTCTTAATGGTTTCTCTTGAAGAGACTTTTTTATTTTGATGAAATTCAATTTATCATTTTTTTTCTTAATTAAAAAAA
Source organism: Loxodonta africana (assembly GCF_030014295.1). Lineage (NCBI taxonomy): Eukaryota > Metazoa > Chordata > Mammalia > Proboscidea > Elephantidae > Loxodonta > Loxodonta africana. The sequence continues at coordinate 52,866,841 of NC_087342.1, forward strand.
AATTAAACATTTTTTATGTCTAATGCCTTTTGTATACTGTCTGAGAAGTCTTTCTCTACACTAGAGTAATGAGGATATCCTTTGTTTTTACTAGAATCTATGGTTTTTAGGTATATATTTTAAATTAGTATATAGTGTGAAGGGAGGGCGGGACTGAGGCTTTTTTTTCCCCATGTAGATGTACTTCTCTTTTTCCTATTGCATTGTTTTGGCATCTTTGTTGAAAAATCAATTGTATAAGTGTGGGTGTGTACTGGATCCTCTAGTTCTTTCCATTTATATATTTTTAGGCCGGGATAAACCCACTGCCGTCGAATCGATTCCAACTCATAGCGACTCTGTAGGACAGAGTAGAAACTGTCCCGTAGGGTTTCCAAGGAGCGCCTGGCGGATTTGAACTGCCGACCTCTTGGTTACTAGCCGTAGTGCTTAACCACTATGCCACCAGGGTTTCGTATACCAGGATAATACTCTTAATTACTATAGCCCAATTTAAAAAAAAACAAAAAAAAACCAGTGCTGTTGAGTTGATTCCAACTCATAGTGACCCTATAGAACAGTAGAACTGCCTGGCAGAGTTTCCAGGGAGCACCTGATGGATTTGAACTGCCAACCTTTTGGTTAAGCAGATGTAGCTCTTAACCACTATGCTACCATGGTTTCCATTGTAGCCCTATAAAAAAAAAGCCCTATAGTAAGTCTTAAAATCAGATCGTCTGATTGCTCCAACTTTGTTCTTCTCTTTCAACATGTTTGGTTACTTTAGTTCCTTTGTGTCAGGGATTGAATTGTGTTCCCCCAAAATATGCATCAACTTGGTTAGGCCATGATTCCCAGTGTTGTGTGGTGGTTCTCTATTTTGTGATTGTAATTTTATGTTAAAGAGGGTTAGAGTGGGATTGTAACACCCTTACCGAGGTCACATCCCTGGTCTAATGTAAAGGGTGTTCCCTTGGGATGTGGCCTGCACCACCTTTTATCATATAAGAGATGAAAGGGAAGCAAGCAGAGAGTTGGGGACCTCATACCACCAAGAAAGCAGTGCCAGGAGCAGAGCATGTCCTTTGGACCAGGGGTCCCTGCACTGAGAAGCTCCTGAGAAGCTCCTGATCCAGAGGGACACTGATGAGAAGGCTGATGGAGAGAGAAAGCCTTTCCCTGGAGCTGTCACCCTGAATTTGGCCTTTAGCCTACTTTACTGTGAGAAAATAAACTTCCCTTTGTTAAAGCCATCCACCTGTGGTATTTCTGTTATAGCAACACTAGATGACTAAGTTACTTTGCTTTTTCATACAAATTTTAGAATCAGCTTGTCTAGATTTATAAAAATATCCTTCTGAGGTTTTGATTCAAATTGTGTTAAAATCATGTATCAATTTTGGGGAGAATTGATATCATTACTATGTTAAGTCTTCCAGTCTATATACATATGTCTCCATTTATGTAGGTTTTCTTTGATCACTTTCATTAGCGTTTTGTGGTTTTTAGCATACAGAGCTTATATATATTTTGTTAGTTTTTACCTAAATATTCCATTTTTTTAAGCTATTGTAAATGTTTTTTCAATTTTGGTTTTCAGTAGGTTCCATTTTTTTCTCTTTATTGCACCTTAGATGAAGCTTTACAGAGCAAATTAAGCAATTAATATACATTGTTTTGTGACATTGGTTGCCGACACCACGAAATGTCAACACTCTCCCCTTCTCAACCTTAGGTTTGCCGTTACCAGCTTTCCTGTCCCTTCCTGCCTTCTCCTCCTTGCCTCTGGGTTGGCGTGCCCCTTCAGTCTCATTTTGTTTTATGGGCCTAACCTTTGGCAGAAGGGTGAACCTCAAGAGTGACTTCATTACTGGGCTCAAAGTTTCATTTTTTTCTTGAAGTTAATAATTGCCATATGTTGTAGGGGAAAACATCACAAAGTTTAGTAAAGCAAAAGGAAGTTTTATTCAGCATATATTCAAAAAGACAAAAGTGGAAAGTGGACAAGCATGTTGCTAGAGCCATGTCTGCCTGAGTCCAAGGAAATATTACAGAATAGGCATGAATGGGAAAACGGACAAGCATGCTGCCACAGCCATGTCTCAGAATATTACAGAATCATCAGTATATATTAATGTTATGAAATGAGCAAAACAATTGAAAGCTTCACCTTTTCACAGATTGGCTAGAAACTGATCTTACATTTTGAATTTTCCCTCTCAACAATCATTGGTACAGGTTTCAGTCAGGAGGGTCTTCATTGGTCCAAAAAAATTCTATTCACAAATAAAAAAGATAAGAGTGGAAAGTCTTTTGTGTTCTGGCTTATGTGGAAGGTTCCCTAAAAGATGTTTTCCAAGATTATTCTATCTATTGTCTTTATCTCAGGGCCCAGTTGATGTGTCCTTGTGAGCCCATGTGAGCCCATCTGGGCCACATTCTCTGTGCTCGAGGACAGGGAATAATGACACCAATATTATTTCCTAAATCACATATTAATTTACCTAGTATTGCTTTTTTTGTATGTATCCATTGTTATTCATCTGCCCTCCCTGTAGTGTTCCATAATCTCTCACACACATCCATCAGCAACATTCCCTGGATGTTAAAACTAAATGTTCCTCCTTCCACTCCCCTCGTCCTCTAAGACCCAGAGCTCACCTTCCTTCAAAACTGTTGTCATTCTGGGCCTGCCCTTTACTTTCTTTGCTGTAACTCCTATTCTGTGATTGAAGATCATCATCCTATTTCATGCTCTTGTTGGAGCACATTTTCTAGTGGCTTTCTAAGAAAGGGTCCATGGAAAATAATTTTGAACTAATGCATGCCTGAAAATGTCTTTTTATGTATTTTCTACCTTCATACTTAATTGATAATTTGAATAGATTGGGTGGCAGATAATTTCCATCCAGAGTTTTTAATGCATTGCTTCCAGGCCTGATTTTGATGCCATCTGTTTCCTTGTCCTTATAAGTGAATTGGTTTCTCTTTCTGGATGCTTTTTGGATAACCTTATCAGCAAAAAAAAAACCAAACCTACTGCCATCAAGTCAATTCTGACTCATAGCGACCCTATAGGACAGAGTAAAACTGCCCCTTAGAGTTTCCAAGGAGCGCCTGGCAGATTCGAACTGCCAACCTTTTGGTTAGCAGCCATAGCACTTAATCACTATGCTACCAGGGTTTCCATTCGGAAACTTGATAGTGATATGCCTTGGTGTGTGTCTTTCATTTTTCTGGGCCCTTTCAATTCAGATTTATTTATTTCTGGAAAATTTTTGTATTAGATCTGTTGAAGAGCAAAACTCTCAGACACTGTTAAAGTGAAACAAAGGGATTTATTGAAAGCATAAGAGACACTGGAATGGGGAGGTGATTAACCCACACAGAGTGAAAACCAACAAATCTAAGGGGCAGCTGTTTCGTGGGGATAGTTGTGGCAGAATCAGGAACTTGCCAGCAGGGTTCTTGTTGGTTGATCCTCCATGGACTTGCCTGGGTTTGCCTAGGCATAGCCACATTCTGGCAAAGATTGTTTTTTCGAACCCTCCCTGGGTTTGCCTGCACTTGTCTAAGCATGGCCACATTGTTCAGCAAACTTGAAATTAGTGTGAGCGTTATAGCTATAAAGCAGAAGCAAGATTGCAAAACAAAATGGAGGCCAGCCACCCTAGATATGCCAGGCACCTCTGTTTTGAAGCTCTTATTTCAGATCTTTGATAATTCTCTCACCTCCATTTCTTTGTTTTTTCTTTCTGAAGCTTTTCTTAGTTAAATGTTAGACCTCCTTGGCTGATTTTTTCATTTTATCTTTTTATCCCCTGTTTTCCATCTCACTTCACTACTCCCCTCTCTTTTCTGGGAGGTGTTTTGGATTTAATCTTCTCTCTTCTATTGAATTTTTATTTTAGCTCTCTGTTATGAATTGAATCGTGCCCCCCTCCCACCGCCCTTGCCAATATGTGTTGATTTCCTGGCCCTTGTACCTGTGGATGTGATCCTGTTCAGAAATAGGGGTTTCTTTTGTTATGTTAGTGAGGTCATTCCAGTGTAGGGAATGACTTCGAAGTTATAAAAAGACCAGAGTAGACACAGAGACAACACATGGTGGAAGACAGATACCACGTGAGGAGCCTCTACAAGCAAGGAACCAAGGAGTGCCGGGGGATACTGACAAGGAAGGAATTGACACGATGAGACCCAGATTTATACTTTCAGCCTCCAGAACTGTGAGGAAAGAAATTTTTGTTCTTTAAAGCCATCCACTTGTGGTATTTGTGTTGCAGCAGCACTAGGTAACCAAGACACTCTCCAGTTTTTAATATCTAAGAGCTTTCTCGTTATCTAATTATTCCTCTTCTGTAGCATTTGTTCTTGCATCACGTGTGCAATATCTTATCTCCCTAAGCATATTAGTTGTACTTTTTTAATTTTTAATAGTGTTTTTCTTCTCCATGCATTCCCCTTGTTTCATCCATGTTTTTTCTCCTTGTTGGTTTGATCTCTTCCTTGATGGAGGTTTTCTGCAAATGTCTAGCGATCTGTTTTCTGTTTACATTTAAGGGTGATGTACTAAAATATGACGATGCTAGTTTGGGGCTCACCACAAGATGATTGGACAGTGAGTTGGCGGGTTCTCTAGTTTATTCCCAATTGTCAGTACCTGGAGAGCTATTCTCTGTAGGTATTCCATTTCTCCAGAGAGGAATCTTTTAATTTCTGGCTTGAGTGTTATAAACTTGGCTGCCTGGTGTGTGACAGTTTTATAGACTTTCAACCAATCCTTCTTTTTTCTTCCCTGTCTTCCCCCTGATCGGCCCCAGGTCCTGATCATTTCCGTGGTTCTTCATCGCATTTTGGCTCCAATTAGTTCCCTGTCTGCTGCCATCCAATTTTTTTTTTTCCTCAGCTATGTCAGTTACCACTTGTCCTTAGCATAATTTTTTAAAAGTGTCCCCCTTTACTTAAAACCTATTCTTCAGTGGTTTCCCATTTCCTTTGGAATAAATTCCAAATTTCTTACTGTGTAGCCTAGTCCCCACCTACCTCTCTGACCTCATTTCCAACCACTCTTCCCACTACTCACAACATTCTAGGAACAGGCCAACCTTGTATCATCTGCAGGGCCATTGTCCTCAGTCTTCTTCTATCTCTTCACGTGACTGGTTAAATGAATAATTTATTTTATAAGGATCAGTACTAAGCTGGTTCCTGTGAGGCAGAGGTTAAAGATGTCCCAATGTGCAGCTTTTCCAAACTGCTGTAGCACCCCATCATCCCTTTCTACTCTCCCTCTCATCTTTGGGTTTGATAATTTGCTGCAACGTCCCGCAGAACTCACGAACCGTACTTATAATTACGTGGTTTATTAGGGAAATAACAGGATACAATTCAGGGTCAGGATGAGAAATGACTCAGGATACAGTTCTTCCATTAGCACAGCTTCTTCTCGCCCGGTGCCACTGGGCCCTGCTGGGGGCCTTCTTGGGCAAGCATTATACCTCTTAGCTCCATGGATAGGCAAGCCTTACTGCATGCAGCTGTCTTGTGCCAGTCTTCTGGTGCCTGCCGTTTTGTGCTACCGTCTCTCACTGTCTTCTATGTTACAGCTCCTCTCTCTGTTTCCTCACTGCATTCTCAGTGCAGGGATCCCAGGTCTAAAGTTCGCACTCCACTCCTGGCTCTTCTTTCTTGGTGGTGTTGAGATCCTGAGATCCTCCCTTACACCTCTGAGATGGCTCATTTTGAGCCTAGCGAGATTGCAGAACTGACCAATCTCTTCCTTAGGGTTCCATACGTCTTATTTGCATAGTCCCACCCAGTCATCTGGTGGGAGTTACAAAAACAATGATTAGGAGGGCCATATTAAGTCACTGCACCACACTGGTTCATCATTCAAGTTTCATCTCAGAAGTCACCACAGAGAGAGACCTTCCCTGACCACCTGTGGTAGCCAGTCCAGTCACTCTTTATCACATTGGCATTATGTTTTAACACTACCTGAAATGAGACGTTTCATGCAAGTTGGAATTGACTCAACGGCAGTGGGTTTTTGGTTTACCTAAATTAGAGTGTAAGCTCCATGAGGGCAGGGACCTTATCTCGCTCTGTACCTAGATCTTAGAACAGTGCCTGGCATGTAATAGGCCCTTATATTTGAGGAGTGAATGAAAAAAATTCCTCAGTATAAATTATTAAACTAAATTCCCATTAGAAATAAGTCTTAAGTATGGGTGGTATGAACCAGGGTTGCTGCAAGACAAATAACTTTACTATTACTCAATAAAACACACTGTCAAGCTCTACTTTCAGGTGCTGTAGTGGCTCATGGCCACTACATGGGTATCCAGGTATTAATAGGACATAATCCTGCCCCTGACTGGTTTGTAGGGAAGACACTCATACAGCAGGAAAACAGCTGATCCTGACTATGGCGACCTCTTGTGTGTCAGAGTAGAACTGTGCTCCATAAGGTTTTCAGTGGCTGATTTTTTAGAAGTAGATAATCAGGTCTTTCTTCTGAGACACCCCTGGGTGGACTTGAACCTCCAAAGTTTTGTTCGGCAGCCAAGCACCTTTACCATTTGTACCATTTGGTGACTCCTGTACAGCAGGTAATGTTACCTAAAGCAGGTCCTCCTCCTTGCAGCTTCTCATCAATAAAGACACACCGAGGTGAGGACGGTGGAAGAGTGTTTATTGCAAGTGCACAGGCAAGGAGCAATGAGGTGTGCACCTCAAATCAAGCTCACTGAACAAAGGGAGGCAGAACCTTTTATACTGTGTCTCTCGCAAGGAAGTATGTACAAACATTAGGGACTACACAGGTTATCGTGGTGTGCAGGGCCAGTATGACAAATTGCATTTTTTTCTTTTTCTCGTTGTCTCAGAGCTCAGAATCTTTCCCTAAAACTCTCTTCTTCTCAGTTCACACAAAACAACCTTAGGGATTAGTTTATCTTTCTCATTCATTCCCAGTGATTGGGCTATGTGTCTTACACCCATTCATCCCCCCACTATTTGGGCATTATTATAAGCATGGTACTAAGATACAAAAATAAGTGAAATCTGGTCTACCTTCCAGAAATTCTGCTAAGGGGATAAAGCTTAGTCATTCCTTTCAACAGCAAATTGCAAGTATCTCTGAAAAAGGTCTACTAATGTAGGTATGCTGTACTTTCACATGGGGTTCATTATCTTGAGTGTATGTACGTATTCCCTGTTATCACCCTCCTTCCAAACAGAAACAAGCTTTCCCTTTGCCCAGGCCTTTGAGAGAGAGCTCAGCAAGCACTAAGTCAATCTCTTTACCTCTGTATATGGTTTTATTTTAATCAGCATTTAATTTACAAATTTAAATCCAAATTTTCTTAAGCCGTAAAATCAATGCACAGATCTTGTGCTATTTAGTATGTTTTGCATTTTTTTATACAAAAGTATTTTATTCATTCGTTAATGTTCGGTCAACTCAGAAATTTGACAGAACAAATTTCCCTAAATATTTAATACATTTTCCATATTTAATCATTCCCTTGGACATTTAATAGATTGATTCTCTTGAACACTTAAAACATCTAATCTTTCCACTATAATCTAAAAAACAAAACTTTCTTAAGCATTTGAACAGTCTATTGATTGCAAATAATCATGGAAACCTATAAATCAGACTTATTTTAGTGACTCACTTTCTTTTAAGCATCTTAAAAACCAAATCAAACCGATTGCTGTTGAGTTGATTTTGACTCATGGTGACCCCATATATTACAGAGTGCAGCCGAACTCTATAGGGTTTTCTTGGCTGTAATTTTTGCAGAAGCAGATTGCCAGTCCTTTCTTCTGTGGTACTGCTAGGTGGGTTCAAACTGCCAACCTTTTGGTTGGTAACCAAGTGTAAGCTGTTTGCCTCACCCAGGGACCTTAAAAATCAGAGCAGGGACAAGGAACCACATAATTTGAAAACTCTTTTTAGCCTTTTAGCATTACTAATATCATTTAGTGAGTGGTACTTTGCTCAGGTACCACAATAAGTCTGTTTTTTTTGAATTGTAAATGGCGTCCCCAGCACCCTCCACGTTGATAAATGTGTATTCCCAGCCTTCTTCTTACCTGGCCTTTCCGAAACACTTGACACAGCTGACTCGTCCTCTTCCGCCTGGTTTCTGGGCCACTCCCCTCTCCTGGTGCTCCAACCTCACCGACCGTTCTGTCTCAGTCTCCTTTGCTGATTCTGTATCTCCTCAAGATCCTAGGGCTTCGTTTCTTACCTGTGACACCCATTCCCTAAGTGAGTTTGTCCAGGTTTGAGGTTTTGAACAGCATCTTTGTGTTGGCAACTTCCACATATATATGCAGGCTTTCCCATCTCAGCAAATGGCAAGTTTATCATTCCAGTTGCCCAGGCTGAAAACCTGGTACTAATACTTGACTTTCCTCTCTTTCTCTCATACCCCATATCTGAGCTGTCAGTCTGTTCTAATGGATTTACTTTCAAAATATCATATATTTAAATCCAGCTTTTTACTTTCCAGAATGTTCTATGCTACCACCTTAATCAAGCTGCCATCCTTCGCCTGGGTTCTTAAAGCAGACTTACTAGTCTCCCTGCTTCTGCTCTCGTGTTTTACAATCAATTCTCATTTCAGCTTCTAGACTGCGTTTTTTAAAAGGAAGTTGAAACGCTTTACTATTTTGCTTAAAACTTGCCCATGGCTTAAAAAGTGTAAAAGCCAGTCATTGCGGTGGTCCTTGAGGTAATGTGTGATCCTGCTGCTGCTCAGCCCTCATCTTACCGCTCATCTGTACCAGTCACTCTGGCCTAGTCGGTGTTAACCTGAACATACCATATCAGTCACATACCTGCCTCAGGGCCTTTGCACTCACTGTTCTCTCTGCCTGGAGTGTTTATCCTCTGAATAGCTATGTGGCCACTTCCTTCAACAAATCATTCCGGTGTCAGTGTGGACTCCTGTTATGGATTGAATTCTGTCCTCCAAAAATATGTGTTGAAATCCTGACTCTGTACCTGCGAATATGATCCTGTTTGGAAATAGATGGTTTCTTCTGCTTTGTTACCAAGGTCAGACTGGAGTAGGGTTGGTCTTAAACCTAATCAACCAGAGACACGCATGTGGGGGACCAGATGCCAAAGAGCACCAAGGATTGATGGCAGTGACCAGAAACTAGAAGAGAGGCCCATAGAAGGAGTGGACACATTCAGAGTATTGTGGTTGTCTGCCATCTTTGAGTAGGATACAGCAGCTGTTTGTTTCCCACTTGGGTCAAAATCTGAAGGGCAACAAATTTGGTTGCTATGCTACACGTGTATTGCCATTGTTTACATGGGCAGTTATTGAACTGTTCTGAACTGATTTGAAGCCCTGTGGTATTTCTGTTACAGCAGCACTAGGTAACTGAGATACCTCCCTAACCTCTCTGTAAGATGCTGCTCTCCCCTCCCACCCACATGCCCTCTTTCCCCTTACTCTGCGTTGTTTCTTCGGTATACTTTTCTTGTCGGGCAAATATGTTTATTGCTCATTTGTAATGTCCAAGAGGGCAGGAGCTTTGTTATGTTCGCTGATATATCTTTAACAGTAAGAATTGCATTTGGAGCGTAGTAGGTGCTATAACATACGGGTTTCTTTGGGGACTCTAGGGTCGCTATGAGTTGGAATCAGCTCGACGGCAGTGGGTTTGAATCCATTCCATTGACCTATATGTCTGTCCTTACGGCAATAAAATACTACATAAATTTTGGAATTTGGTTGCATAGGTTGTACAGTGTTCTTTTTCAAAATCATTTTGTCCATTTTTAGATCCTTGGTATTATTCTATGAGTTTCAGAATCAGCTTTCCAGTTTCTACAAAATAGACCTACTGATTCTGAAGATTAAGTTGGAAAGAATTGTTGCTTCTTCCAGTCTTTGATCATAATCTCTCTCCAATTTTTAGGACTTTTAAAATTTCTCTCAGCAACATTTTGGATATTTTGTTGTATAATAGAAATCTTGGACTCATTTTTGTTAAATTTAACCCTACAAGCTTCATATTTTTTGATGCTATTGTAGATGGTATTCTTTTAATTTCAATTTCTGTTTGCTGCTAGTATGTAGATACACAAATGATTTTTATATATTGACAGTGTACCCAGCAAAACTGCTAAAAACTCATTTACAAGCTTTTTCTTTTTTTTTTTTTTTTTGGTAAATGCCAACACAGAGATGCATGTCAGCTGCAAATGAAGATAGTTTTACTATTCTTTCCAATGTGTATGTATGTCTTTTAGTTCTTTTTCTTGGCTCATTGCACTGGGTAAGACCTCAACCAGTGTTGAAAGGAGGTGGCCAGAGCACTAATCTTTTTAGGGGAAAACATTTAGTCTTTTGCCTGTAAGTATGATGTTAGCTGCAAGTTTTTTTTTAAGATGTCCTTTATCAAGTTGAGGAAGGAAAGTTAATTCATACTCCTATGTTACTAAGTTTTTTTTTTTTAGGAAGTGATGTTGGATTTTTTCAAACATTTTCTTTCAGTCGCTATTGAAATGGTCATGTGTGTTTTTTTAAATCTGTTTATATGGTGAATTATAATGATTGATTTTTTAACTTAATGTCAACCCAGCATTCCTCAGATGAATCCCCCTTGATCATGATATATTATCGTTTTTACATATTGCTGGATTTACTAAATATTTAAGGTTTTTTGTGTTTACATTCCTGAGGAAAATTTGTAGTTTTCTTACCTGCCTTTGTCTGGTTTTGTTGTCAGGGTAATGCGGACTTCATCAAATGGCCTGGGAAGCGTTTCCTTTTCTCTTATATTTTGTAAGAGTTTGTGTGGAATTGATGTATCAGTTTTCTAATTACCACAGACTTCACAACTTAAAACAACATACATTTATTTATTCACAGTTTCCTTGGGTCAGGAGTTTGGGCACAGCTTAGCTGGGTCCTCTGGTCAGTGTCTCACAAGTCTGTAATCAAGGTGTTGACCTCGTTGCATTCTTTTCTGGAACTTGGAGTCCTGCTCCAGCCTCATGTGATTGTTGGCAGAATTCAGTTCCTTTTGGCTGTAGGCCCGTAGGAATCATGGACACTTGCTTCTTTGGGACCAGCAGGAGAATCTTTGATATCATGGTGGGTCCTAGTCCCTCTTTTAAAGGCTTTCACCTGATTGAGTCAGGCCCACTCACGATAATCTTTTTTATTAACTCAAAATCAACTGATTTGAGACCTTAATTACATCTGCAGGATCCCTTCACTTTTGCCTTATGTAGCCTAATTGAAGAGTAGCTAGCTCATCACCACTGCCATATTCTGTTGGTTAGAATCAAGTCACAGGTTCAGCCCACACTTGAGGGCAGTCTGTCACACAAGGGTTACTCGAGGGTTTGACTCACTGGAGTTACCCTAGGGTGTGTCTCTCACAACTGCAAGAATTTTCTTTCTTAAATGTTTGGTAGATTTCATCTCAGCCAGAACTTTTCTTTTTGAGAAGGTTTTTAACTACAATTTCTTTGAGCTTTTGTAATTTATGTCTTTCCAACACTATGCCTGTTTGAATTGTAGAATTTATGGATATAAAGTTCATAATATTCCCTCATCTTTTTAATATTTGTAGGATCTGTTGTGGTCTCATTCCTGATTTGGTAAATTTTTTTGTGTGTGATCAGTTTGGCTAGATGTTTATAAATTTTATTGATCTTTTCCAAGAATCAGCTTTGGTTTCATTAATTTTTTTCACTATTATTTGTCCAAATATTTCATTGATTTATATATCTTTATTTCCTTCCTTCTCTTTGATTTTACCTTATACTTTTCTAGTTTCTTTTTTTTTTTCACTCAAATGATTCAAATTAAGTGACTTTTTTTTTTTTTTATTGTACTTTAGATGAAGGTTTACAGCGTAAATTAAACAGTTAATACACATTGTCTTGTGACATTGGTTGCCAACCCCAGGGCATGTCAACACTCTCCGTTCTCAACTTTGGGTTCCCTATTACCAGCTTTCCTGTCCCCTCCTGCCTTCTAGCCCTTGCCCCGGGCTGGTGTGCCCTTTTAGTCTCATTTTGTTTTATGGGCCTGTCTAACCTTTGGTTGAAGGGTGAGTCTCAGGAGTGACTTCAGTACTGAGTTAAAAGAGTGTCCAGGGGCCATACTCTAGGGGTTTCTCCAGTCTCTGTCAGAGCAGTAAGTCTGGTCTTTTATATTTTATTTTTTGTGAGTTAGGATTTTGCTCTACATTTTCCTCCAGTTCTGTCCGGGACCCTCTATTTTGATCCCTGTCAGAGCGTCAGTGGTGGTAGCTGGGCATCATCTAGTTGTGCTGGACTTAGTCTGTGGTAGTTGTGGTCCATTAGTCCTTTAGACTAATCTTTTCCTTGTGTCTTTGGTTTTCTTCAGTCTCCCTTGCTGCAAATGGGATGGGACCAGTGGAGTATCTTAGATGGCTGCTCACAAGCTTTTAAGACCCCAGATACTACTCACCAAAGTAGGATGTAGAACATTTTCTTTATAAACTGTTATGCCAGTTGAGCTAGATGTCCCCCTTGACTGCTTTTTAGTTTCTTAAGGTGGAAACTTAGTTTATTGACTTTAGATTTTTTCTTTTTTAAAATAGGTATTTAATGATATAAATTTCTTTCCAGATACTACTTTTGATTTTTTCCATTTTTATTCAGTTTAAAATATTTTTAATTTCACCTGTGATTTCTTCTTTGAATCATGGGTTATTTAGAAGTATGGTGTTTAAATTTTGAATTTTTTCTCCAAAATGTTTTGTTTTCAATTTCTAGTTTAATTTCATTATGGTCAGACAATTGTATTTTGTATGATAAAATCTATGAGGGTTTATCCTTAAATTTAATGAGACTTATTTTATGATGTAGAATATGGTCTATCTTGGTGAATATTTCAGGTGTTTGTGAAAAGAATGTTATTGAATGGAATGTTTTATAAATACTGATTAGGTCAATTTGTTGTTAGGTTTTTTCAATATATTCGTGAAAGGGGGGACACAATTCTCTTCATACTCTACCGCACTGGGTTTGGTTTTTTTTTTTGGTTTACCAGATATATTATGTACTTGCTGTATTACATAGTATAAGGAGCCCTGATAGTACAGTGGTTAAGCACTCTGCTGCTAACCAACAGGTTGGTAGTTCAAACCTGGCAATCTGCTCCTGTAAAGATAACAGACTAGGAAACCCTATGGGGTGGTACTACTCTGTCATATAGGGCCTCTATGAGTCGGAAACCCTGGTAGCATAGTGGTTAAGAGCTATGGCTGCTAATCAAAAGATCAGCAGTTCCAATCCACCAGGCCCTCCTTGGAAACCCTATGGGGCAGCTCTAATCTGTCCTTCAGGGTTGCTATGAGTCGGAATCGACTCGACGGCAATGGGTAGTAGTAACAGTATGAGTTGGAATTGAGTCGTTGGCACACAACAACAACAACAGCATGTTGTGTGGTGTAGGAGTCTTCAGTGCTAACATTAAGCTCAGAACTGGGTCAACTGGTGAAAGTCATTGAACCCTTAAATTCATGGGTAGGTTTTTTTTTGAAGGAGGGAGATAGAGGTTGGTTGATTTGTTTTGAGACTCTGGCAGGTACTGTTTTAAGGCATAGAAGAAACACTGGAAAACAATGATAAGCCATACATTCCCCTTCCTTAAGAAACCTGTATCTATTGGGAAAGACAGACAAATAGTATAAATACAGTGGAGGAGAGAGGTGAACTTGTGGTGCTAAAGCGATTGCCCAAGACAGTACGTATTGAAGAGATAGTATAGTAGAGAGATTTTAGAATTATATATTAATGATGCTTAAAATTCTTAGTAACAGTGGTAATAGCCTCATATTGTCTGTGTAGTTTTTCCTGGAGGGGAAGAGGCTGGAGGCCAGGAAATGGTAACAGTGGCTAACAATCAATGCGTGTATTTTATGCACCAAGGAGCCTTGGTGGTGTGGTGGTTAAAGTGCTGGAGGTATCATGATTCAGAATTTTGTTGTTTGATTCAGTAATGGTATCTCCAGGGGCTTTGCTTTTGGCTTTGCCTAGAGGGTGAGTGAAAAAGAGGAAGACCCTCAATGAGATGGGTTGACACAGTGGCTGCAGCAGTAGGCCCAAACAGCAACAATTGTGATGATGGTGCAGGACCGAGCAGTGTTTTGTTTTGTTTTATATGAGGTCGCTATCAGTCCTAACAACAACAAAGCATGTCATCGAGAAAGGGTGTGCAGTAGTGGGAACGTTGGATAGGAGGCGGAAGAGCTTGTTTTTTTGTTTTTTTTTTTATGCTTTAGGTGAAATTTTACAATACAAATTAGTTTCTCATTCAAAAATTTATACGCAAATTGCTTTGTGACAATGGTTGCTATTCCTGCATTGTGTCAGCACTCTCCCCCTTTCCCTTTCCACCTTGGGTTCCCCATGTCCATTTGTCCAATTCTTCTGTCCTTTTCCTACCTTCTCATCTTTGCTTTTGGGCGGGTGTTCCCCATTTGGTCTCGTGTACTTTTCTTGAACTAAGAAGCACGTTGCTCATGTGTGTTTGTTTTATAGGCCTGTCTAATCTTTGGTTAAAAGGTGGACCTCGGAAGTGGCTTCAGTTCTGAGTTAGCAGGGTGTCCAGGGGCCATAGTCTTGGAAGTTCCTCCAATCTCTGTTTTGGGTAAAGGTTTACACTGCAGTTTAGGTTTGCATTCAGCAGTGTCCACACAAATTGTTCAGTGACATTGGTTACATTCGTCACAAAACATGAATATTCTCATTATTTCTCTTCTGGTTGTTCCATTTCCATTAATCAAGTTCCCCTGCCCCTTTACACTCTCATCTTTGTTTTAAAGTCGTTGACTGTTTGGTCTCATATAGGTGATTTTTTAAAGGGGCACAGTACTTACTGGTGATATTCATTATTTTTGGAGCCAATTTGTTATTTCGGTACAAGGTGACCTTGGATTAGTTTCAGTTCAAGATTTGAAGAGTATCTCAGGGCAGTAGTCTTGGGGAGTCCTCCGGTCTCAACTAGTCCAGTAAGTCCGGTGATTTGTTTAGGAATTTGAAGTTCTGTTCTACATTTTCCTCCCATTCTGTCAGGGCCCATCTATTGTGGCCTGGTTAGAATGGTCAGTAGTGGTAGCAGACACCATCTAATTCTCTGGTCTCAGGGTAGGTGAAGCTGTATTGGCTCTGTTTTGCTTAACCTACATCTGTGGCCTTGAACATATTATTTTACAAGTGAGACTTAGCTGCCTTTAGAGTAAGATGGAAATAAGGCAATAGGATTGAAAATGGGAAGAAGCTTTATACAAATGTAAGGTTGGTATGGAGCCAATTAGTTAGCCACTTAGATGCCATCATGAAGGTAGAATGATGTATAAGTCCAGTGTAATGATTCCACAATTCACAGAGGTAAGAAGTTTGTGGTTATATTGTACCTGGGTTTTTGGACTAAAAAGATCTTGGGTAATGAAATCGAATCCTTATTCTCTAAATAGTATTTTGTGTTTTAGCCATGCTTTTGCCATCAAAACCTGAGAGACTTGGTATACTTTTTAAATTCATCGCTTTGTTTTGCCTGATTGATGCTCTACAATGACTGTGAGTGGCTTTGAGCCATTATCTTCTTTAGAAAACGGGGATATGATTTCTGGGCTGTTGTGTTAATGAGATAATGAATGTAAAAGCACTTTGAGGACTGAGAACTTTATAATAAATGTGAAAATACAGTTATCCCGGATTTGTGATGTGTTGCTGGTGATGGTTCTTCACTGAAGTTTTTCTGCCATCACTGCCCTCCTGTTGCTGCACATTTATCTTGCATAGAAAAACCACGTACAGTGTGTTTCATGAAATTCATCCTCTGAAGTAATGCTTAGTTACTGGCGCACACAGTGGGCGCTCCTTTGATTATCCAAATATATATGCTCCTTATTGTCGGCCAGCTTTTTTTTGTACATACAAGGCTAATCAGTGTGAGACTGGAGCAAGGCACAGACTTGCCTTTTAAACTCTGAAAAACCACAGTGCTTGTTTGAACAATCAGCATGAGTTTCTGACTGTAGGTACATATAATTGTGGACAGCCCTTTTCCCTCCACCTCTCCTTTCTTCTCCCTCCTCCCTTACATTTCTCTTTCAATAAATTCTGGAACGTGGTAAAATACATGCATTCTGTTGAAGAGTAGGTACAGGGTGTCTGGTGTCTGCGTATCAAGTTTAGACAGAGGGATCGAATGAGCTATACTTCCATAAGAGGTTCTGTCTGTGCTTGGCATGCAGGATACAAAGGAGAAGCCCCTTTCAGTAAAAAGTAGCCTGGGTTTTAATGATTATTCTTCCTCTTGCCTGCTTCCTCCCAAACACACACATATACCCGTGGGTAAAGCTAGTCACTAAGGCCCAGAGTCCAAATTAGGCTGATCTACAATGATACTGAATAGGTTTTAGCAAAGCTTTCAGACTAAGACAGACTAGGAAGAAAGGCCTAGCAATCTGCTTCCAAAAATCAGCCATGAAAACCCTGTAATCACAATGGTTCAGTCTGCAAGTGATCATGGGAATGGCACAGGACCGGGCAGCATTTTGTTCTGTTGTGCATGGGGTTGCCATGAGTAGGGGCTGACTTGGTGGCAGCTAACAACAACATCAGAGTTACAGATCTGAACTGGTAACTCTGTCCTTAGTGTCTGTGGTGCCTCTCCTCCTCTCAACACACATACCTACACATACGCCCCTCATGTTATTTGGTGCCCTTGACCAATAGCATGAGATAGAGGGTGTTATGGATTGAATTGTGTCCCCCCAAAATGTATGTCAACTTGGCTAGTCCAGGATTCCCAGTATTGTGTGATTGTCTACCATTTTGTTACCTGATGTGATTTTCCTATGTGTTGTAAATCCTACCTCTATGATGTTAACGAGGCAGGACTCAGTCTACAAGATTAGGTTATATCTTGAGTCAGTCTCTTTCGAGATACAAAAGAGGGAGGAAGGCAGAGACACAGGGGGACCTCATGTCAACAAGAAAGTACTGCCGGCGAAATGGATACGAAGAGACTGGAGGGAGGAGCGGGCTGTTTCATTAGGGGGAAAGTAACTGGGAGTATGTAGCAAGGTGTATATAAGTTTTTGTGTGAGAGACTGACTTCATTTGTAAACTTTCACTTAAAGCACAATAAAAACTATATTTAAAAAAAAAGAAAGTACTGCTGGGATTGGAGCATGTCCTTTGGACCCAGGGTTCCTGCACTTCGAAGCTCCTAGGCCAGGGGAGATTGGTGACAAGGACCTTCCCCAGAGCGGATGGAGAAAGAAAGCCTTTGCCTAGAGCTGGCACCCTGAATTTGGACTTGGAGCCCCCTAAACTGTGAAAGAATAAATTTCTTTTTGTTAAAGCCATCCAGTTCTGGTATTTCTGTTACAGCAGCACTGGATAACTAAGACAGAGGATGATGCTCCATTTTATATTAGTTAACCTCCTACTTGTTCTTTCTTTTACATTCATAGCATACAAGAGAACGAACTCTGTGTTATATTAAGCCATTCTTTTAACCAGAAACAAGGCAGCTCTACTGGGAGCAAAGACGTTATTTTTTATGTTCCGACTTCTTCCATTTGTCTTCCATTGCGTCATTCCTCAATGCATTGCCCTGCAGCATGGCCCCAGCTGGCCCCAGTCATCGGTGAGGCCTGTCGTCTTACAGGTTTTGAATGGGCACTTCTTCATAGCTCCGCCTTACATGATCACATTGTCCCGTTGGTCTTTGTATCGCTTTGGTTGCCTTTTCCCAGTGGGGTCTTCTCACACAGGCTCTCTCTTGCCCACTGGCATGCCATTGCTTGTCCCTCTCTCCTTTTCTTGGCTAATCTCCATAATTGGCAACAGTACTTATGTTTCCTCGTCACTCTATTTCTGTCTTTTCCAAACCTTCCTGTGCATCAGAATCACCCAGGGAGCTTTAAAAAAAATGAGTAAGCATGGTCCCTGGAGATTGATTTGGGAAATCTAGGATGAGTCCTTGGGATGAGTCCTTGGGATTCTAGTTTTTAGAAGCTCCCCAGCAGATTCTGATGGGTAGCCAGTTTGGCTGCAACATGGTAATCATATATCTTTGACCGGGGTCAATCCATCGGATAATAAGTACTTTTGAACTTGCCTTACATTTATAGGTGTTCTGTTCCCTAAAAGGGGGAATGTGACTCCCAGTACTGTCTGATAGACGCTCATCTCCACACCCCCTCCACCCCCACCACCAAGTTCTCTGCTCAAGAGGTCGAAGATCTCTTGCAGTGTGGACATTTATCAAAGGTTACATTATATAGAGGTTTTAAAGGAATCATGGAAGATCCCAAGAAGACTGACGGTTTTGGTCAGGCTTTATCCAGCAAATGAATTGCCTGCCTAGCTCTAGGATAGTTTTTTTGGTTGCTCCTATAGTGGAGACAGACTTTTAGGAGCCTGTAGTTATGTGTTGTTGAGTTGATTTTGACTCACAGTGACCCTGTAAGACAGAGTAGAGCTGCTCCATAAGGTTTCCTAGGCTGTAATCTTCATAGGAGCAGATCACAGAACCACTGATGGGTTCTGACCTCTGAACTTGGAGCCTACTGCCTAATAAAGGTAGAGGAGATGTCTTTACTGAGGATCTTCCTCCAGGTTCTCCTATCCACTCCCCTCTAATCTCTGAAAACAGCTTTTATTCTCGGAATTGAGGGCACTTATGGAAACCCTGGTGGCGTAGTGGTTAAGTGCTATGGCTGCTAACCAAAAGGTCGGCAGTTCGAATTCGCCAGGCACTCCTTGAAAACTCTATGGGGCAGTTCTCCTCTGTCCTATAGGGTTGCTATGAGTCAGCATTGACTCGATGGCACCGGGTTTGGTTTTTTTGGTTTATGGTGGTTCAGTGGTAGAATTCTTGCCATGCAGGAGACCCGGCTTCAATTCCTGGCCAGTGGACCTCAAACACAGCCACCACCCGTCTGTTAGTGAAGATTTGCATGTAGCTATGGTGCTGAACAGATCTCAGTAAAGCTTTCAGACTAAGATGGACTAGGAAGAAGGATCTGGCGACTACTTCCAAAAATCAGCTAATGAAGACCCTATGGACCACAATGGTCTGATCCACAAATAATCATGGGGATAGTACAGGACTGGGTAGTGTTTCATTTTTTTGTGCTTGGGGTCGCCATGAGTCAGGGGCCAGAGACAGCAGTTAACAGCAGCAGTACTCCCAGGGCTACGCCCTACAGCCATGTTCACAGTACCTCTGTCTGTCCTCAGGTAAAACAGACTAGTCCTGGGGCTGACACATAACTCAGGTTGAGACAGAGATTCTAGGCTATGTTTTTTGAGGTTATGAACGGAGAAGTGATGTAAACTGGGAAAGGGAAAACTGCGGAAGAGAAGAAAGGAGAGTGAAGCACACATACAGGAGAAACCCAATGCTGAGGATGACCTCAGTTCACACTGGTTCTAGTCCCTGGTAAGGGCACTTCCTTCTTGGGTTCTATGACATAACCCTTGTGAGCTTATAACAATTCCTCTTTTTTGGTTAAGTTAGGTCTTGAGGTTTCTGTTAACTTGAACTGTTGCTTTATCAAAATAAAAGGAGGTTAACTATGTATGTGACTTTCTATTTTGTATTATATTTGTCAAAAGATCAGTGTAAATACTGTAGGATTTAAGAATAAAGATGAATAGGTGGGCCTGATTAACTCCAGGGAGTGTGACATACCAAAAGTATGTGATGGGCCAGATGGTTAAATTGAGCAGCAAGCTGGCCATTAAATAATGTGATATGTGGAAAGCATTTCTTCACAGAACTGTCCCAAAGTTAAAAAAACAAAAAGTTATTATTTCCATGTTCAGTTAACATAGCCAATGAATGTCTTATTAGCAGTTTTATCTGGCCCCACAGTACCTGCTTAGTTTTTCTTTGCTAAGTCATGCTTTTCCTGGTGGTGTTTTTCATTTCAGACTGCCTGGCATTTTCAGTGTTGGGATGATTAATTTTGTGTGTCAGATTGACTAGGCTATGATGCCCATTGGTTTGACCAATCGTAGTCTAGATGATACTTTGAAGGTTTTTACACGTGATGAGCATTTAAATCAGTTGACCTTAAGTAAAGCAGATCACCCTCAATAATGTAGGTGGGCCGCCTCCAAGCAGTTGAAAGCCTTAAGAGCAAAATGTTTTCCAAAGGAGAAAGACTTTGCCTCAAGACTGTATATAGACATCCTGTTGGAAACTCCCTCCTCCCACCCACCCCTGCACCCACTTCCTGGCCTACTGATTCTGGAACACAGAGTGACTGGAATGTCCAGCCTGTCACCTAACCTACAGATGTTACTGGTTTCTTTTTCTCTGGAGAACCCTGAGACAAGTACCAACCTTTGTTTGCTGCTGTTACTACTCCGTCGGCAAATAATCCATTGTAGAAGTATCAGATTTTATCATGCCTGTTGCTATAGGTAGCTATGAGTCAAAATTGACTCCGTGGCAACCGGTTTGTTCTTTTTTTGTTTTGGTTGTTGTATGTAAAGGAGCCCTGGTGGTGCAGTGTGTAAGTATTCAGCTGCCAGTCGAAATGTTGATGGTTTGAACCCACCAGCTACTCCACGGGAGAAGATGTGGCAGTCTGCTTCCTTAAAGATTACAGCCTTGGAAACCCTATGGGGCAGTTCTACTCTGTCCTACAGGGTTGCTATGAGTTGGAATTGACTCCATGGCAGTGGGTTTGGTTTTTTGTTTTTGGTTGTTAGGTGCTGTAGATTGACTCTCAGTGACCCCATGTAACAGAGAACTACCCCATAGGTTTCCTAGGCTGTAATTGCTAGGTGTTTTCACCCACAGAGCTGCTGAGGGAGTTCGAACCATCGACCTTTTGGTTAGCAGCTGAGTGCTTAACCATTGTGCAACCAGGGCTCCTTTACAATTCCTAGGTACTCCCCAAAATTCCAGTTCTAGGAGAGGACGACTTGCTGAACGTTCCTCACTTCAGTGGATCCCACTGCAGTTACCAACACTACAATTTGTCTCTTTCCCTTGGACTCCCACCTGTCATACGGTACTCATTGTAAAAACCAAGCACAGTAGAGATTTGTTCTTTTTGGCTGCCCAGAAGATGAACTTCATATCTCTGTTAGAGGAATTCTCTACCTTACAATTTTTTTGTGGGAAGTAGTGTCACTATTCCTTCCCCTGCCATGACCCCCACACCAGGCAGAAGAGGGGAAAGAAAAAAATGCACTCCTTCCAAGTTTGCTTATCTCCAGATTTGGGAATAAAAACTAAAGAGGTGTGTAGTCTGAATAATTCAGTGACGTGGGTGGGGAGGGAAGTGGCAAGTGTGGAGTCAGCAGCCTTCTTTACCTTGACCTCCAGAGTCTGAAATTTTTGTCTTTGGCTGCCACATTCTGACCTTGTCTTGAGATTGAATCCCTTACATTGTTTGGTTACCGGCAATTTTTTTTTTTTTTTGATTAGTTTTTGGTTCATTTTATTAAAATTGGGCAAGAGAGAGTCTGTGATTTAGCTAAATGTCGATGTCTTTATATCGCCCAAGACTGACTACTATAGCTATCCTCGGTTCCTTATTTTGTAAATTTCTGTGCTGGGAGTCTTTGCTTTCTTTTAACCGTCCCAAGTGCACTATAGTATTTTATGATAAAAACCCCAGTAGTGATGGCCCTTCCCCGTAACCCCCCTTTTCAGCCAAAATACCTCCAGTCCCCTCCCTAACTATGCTTTGTGGTCATTTTGTACCTTGTAGTCACTGTTGGAATCTTTGATCTTTATGAAATCAAGGCCACCCTCTTTAGGCTGGATCATAATTTCGCTGATGATAAATCCACCTTCACAATCCCTGTTTAGCATAGTATCTTGGGTGAATGAGTTTTTTAAACTTTTAGTTTCTTTAACCTAACCTAGGAGAAAAGAAGTTTGCTTTAGTATCTATTGAAATCAACTAGCATTATTAATTTAGGCGAACTAAATGGCCTTGTAGTATTTAAAAAATATTAAGTCTACAGAATGTTTTATGGTTTAGACTTACCAGTTTCTTACTTGCTTTTCCCCTGATTTTCCTAATTATCAAAACCATACGTATTGATCATGGATAGTTTGGCAAGTACAGAGAAGTGTCAAGAAAAAGAAAATAGATCCTCAAATTGATCTACAAGTTTAGTGCAGTCCCTATCCCAAAATCAATCTACAGATTCAATGCAGTCCATGTTAATCTGCCTTTTTTTTTTTTTTTGCAGAAATTAACAAGCTGCTTCTAAAATTTGTGTAGAAATGAATTTTAGAATAGCTGAAACAGTCTTGAAAAAGAAGCGCTAAGTCAGTGGACTCACACTTCTTGATTTCAAAACTTACTGTAAAGCTATAGTAATTGAGACACTATGTGGTACTGACATAAGGATAAACATATAGATCAATGGAGTAGAATTAAGAGTTCAGAAATAAACCCATACACTTATGGTCAGTTAATTTTCAACAGGGGTGCCAAGAAATGCAGTGAGGGGAAAAGGCAGTCTTTTAAACGAATGGTACAAGGACAAGTGGATATCCACATGCAAAAGAATGAATTTGGATTTCTCTTGTATAAAAAAAATACCATATGTAAAAACTTAACTAAAATGTATTATAGACCTAAGTGTAAGAACTATAAAACTCTTAGAGATTTACATAGGTCTGAATCTTCATGACCTCAGATTAGGCAGTCATTTCTTAGATCTGACACCAAAGCACAAGCAACCGAAGTAAAATAGGTCAACTGAACTTCATCAAAATTAAAAACTTTTATGCTTCAATAGACGCCATCAAGAAAGTGAAAACCGACGGAATGGGAGCAAATACTTGCAAATCATATATCTGATAAGGGTCTAGTATCCAGAATATATAAAGAACTCTTAAAACTCAATAATAAAAAAGAAAAAGACCAATTAAAAAAGGGCAAAGCATTTGAATAGGCATTTCTCTGAAGAAGATATACAAATGGCCAACAATCACATAAAAAGATGCTCTGCATCGTTAGTTATTAGAAAAATGCAAATCAAAACCACAGTGATAAACCATTTCACACGCTCAATGACAGTGATCAAAAAGATGGACAATAACAAGTGTTGATGAGGTTGTGGAAAAATTAGAACCCTCATATGCTGCTGGTAGGAATGTAAAATGGTGCAGCCACTTTAGAAACCAGTTTGGCCGTTCTACAAGTGGGTAAACAGAGTTACCATGTGACCCAGCAATTTCAATCCTAGGCATATACCTAAGAGAAATGAAAACGTACGTCCACACAAAAACTTGTAAGTGAATGTTCATGGCTGCTAAAAAGTGGGAACTTTGTTATCCATAATTGCCAAAAAGTGGAATCCGGCTAATAAATGGATAAACAAAATGTGGTACATCCATGCAATGGAACATTATTCAACAATGAAAAGGAAAGAACTTCTGATACATGCTACGACATAGATGAACCTTGAAAACATACTAAGTGAAACAAGCCAGAAACAAAGAGCTACATATTATTTGATTCCATTTATAAGAACTGTCCAGAATAGGCAAATCGGTGGATATATAAAGTAGATTCGTGGTTGCCAGGGGTTAGGGCAGAGGAGGGAACGGGGAATGATTGCTAACGAATATGGAGTTACTTTTCGGGATGATGAAAATGTTCTGGAGTTAGACTGCGGTAATGGTTGTGCAACCTTGTGAGTATACTAAAAACTACTGAATCATGCTGTTAAAAGGGTGAATTTTATGGTATGTGAGTTATATTTCAATACAAAAAGATTAAAAAAAAAAAAAAAACCAGAGTTAGAAGCCATTTCGATCAAGGGACAAGCACACAGCTCAGTCAGTGGATCCTTTTATAGTATGCTTATTTACTCCATGCTATTTACTTCCTCAGTAGTTCCGTGAATCTTCTGTCACAACTGGGACTCTGGTCCCCTTCTTTCCACTAGTTTGTTGTGCTATTTTGTAAAGAATTTTGGGTGGATGGGGGAACATGGTAACTTGAAATCCCATTAAAATACTATTTTGCAAAGTTAGGTGCTTCACTCAAACACAGTTGACCAAAACATATATTTTTGTTGTGTTAACACACAGCACTCAAGTGAAAAGGAAAGCACAAACTTGAGAAATGGATTAAATCTCTCAACATTAATTAGCCTTTTGATGGAAAGAAACATGTTAAATTAGAAACTTTCTTAACTTTTATCTAGGCCTGACTATAGTCCAAGGATTTCTGTGATAACACCAAGGTAGAAAAGCTTTTTTTTTTAATAAAATACTAGTCATCCGAATATGCTCTGGTCCATTGCTTTTCTGTGAAACCAGAGAGCTTAAAGTAGTAAGGCATCAAGAAAACATGTTAGCATGTTAACATGGAAATCCCTGTGACAGTGGTTCAATTTTTTTCATGCTGTTAACATTTCAGAACAACCAGTTACAGGTTGAGGCTTTATCTTGTGCACTCCTTTAGATACCTTACTAGCAGGTACCTAAAACTTAGTAAATGTAAAGTTCCTTGCAAAATCAAACACCACTTGGTGAGTATTTTTTTTAAGAGAATTATTCAAACTTTTTAAAGATGTTGACATGAAAATACCATACATTTTAAAATCTTGAACATGAGATCTGATGATCTCGCATTTTTCTTTAATCATGTAATAAAAGAAATTTTTATTTTCTTTGGAAATTTATTATTTCCAGAAGCTTATGAATAGCATGGTCCTGACTGAAGAGTTTTCACTATAGTGCAATTGACTCCTGCCATTGAATGTTTTTGACTTTCTGATTGACGCAAACTTCTTTTTGGTAAATAGCATTGAGGTATGAACATCTGAGTAAATATCAAAGCATAGTCTTTCTTCTCTAGAAAAATGCTCTCAAAAAAATGATTTTTATATAATAGACACTTTTACTCGTTGTTGTTGTTAGGTGCCATCGAGTCAGTTCTGACTCATAATAGCGACCCCATGTACAACAGAATGAAATGCTGCCCGGTCCTGCGCCATCCTTACAATCGTTGTTATGCTTGAGCCCATTGTTGCAGCCACTGTGTCAGTCCATCTCGTTGAGGGTCTTCCTCTTTTCCACTCACCCGGTACTTTACCAAGCATGATGTCCTTCCCCAGGTACTGATCCCTCCTGACAACATGTCCAAAGATGTAAGACGCAATCTCGCCATCCTTGCTTCTAAGGAGCATTCTGGCTGTACTTCTTCCAAGACGGATTTGTTCTTTTGGCAGTCCGTGGTATATTCAGTATTCTTCACCAACACTGCAGTTCAAAGGCGTCAATTCTTCTCTGGTCTTCCCTATTCACTGTCCAGCTTTCACATGCATGTGATGCGATTAAAAATACCATGGCTGGGGTCAGGTGCACCTTAGTCTTCAGGGTGACCTCTTCTCTTTTTAACACTTTAAAGAGGTCCTTTGCAGCAGATTTACCCAACGCAGTGCGTCTTTTGATTTCTTGACTGCTGCTTCCGTGGGTGTTGATTGTGGATCCAAGTGAAATGAAATCATTGACAACTTCAATCTTTTCTCCATTTATCATGATGTTGCTTATTCATCCAGTTATGAGGATTTTTGTTTTCTTTATGTTGAGGTGTAATCCATACTGAAGGCTGTGGTCTTTGATCTTCATCAGTAAGTGTTTCAAGTCCTCTTCACTTTCAGCAAGCAAGGTTGTGTCATCCGCATAGTGCAGGTTGTTAATGAGTCTTCCTCCAATCCTGATGCCCCGTTTTCCTTCGTATAGTCCAGCTTCTCAGGTTATTTTCTCAGCATACAGACTGAATAGGCATACAACCCTGACGCACACCTTTCCTTACTTTAAACCACTTAGTGTCCCCTTGTTCTGTCTGAACAACTGCCTCTTGATCTATGTACAGTTTCCTCATGAGCACAATGAAGTGTTCTGGAATTCCCATTCTTCGCAATGTTATCCATAGTTTGTTATGATCCACACAGTAGAACGCCTTTTCATAGTCAATAAAACGCAGGTAAACATCCTTCTGGTATTCTCTGCTTTCAGTCAGGATCCATCTGACATCAGCAGTGATATCCCTGGTTCCACATCCTCTTTTGAATCTGGCCTGAATTTCTGGCAGTTCCCTGTTGATACACTGCTGTAGCCGCTTTTGTATGATCTTCAGCAAAATTTTGCTTTCATGTGATATTAATGATATTGCTCGATAATTTCTGCATTCATTTGGGTCACCTTTCTTGGGAATAGGCATAAATATGGATCTCTTCCAGTCAGTTGGCCCGGTAGCTGTCTTCCAAATTTCTCAGCATAGATAAGTGAGCATCTACAGCGCTGCATCTGTTTGTTGAAACATCTCGATATTCCGTCAGTTCCTGAAGCCTTGTTTTTCGCCAGTGCCTTCAGTGTAGCTTGGACTTCTTCCTTCAGTACCATCGGTTCCAGATCATATGCTGCCTCTTGAAATGGTTGAACGTCCACGAATTCTTTTTGCTATAATGACTCTGTGTATTCCTTCTATCTCCTTTTGGTGCTTCCTGTGTCATTTAATATTTTCTCCATAGAATCCTTCACTATTGCAACTCGAGGCTTGAGTTTTTTCATGTTTCTTCAGCTTAAGAAATGCCAACCGTGTTCTTCCCTTTTATTTTCTATCTTCAGCTCTTTGCACATGTCATTCATTTACAATATTTTGTCTTCTTGAGCCGCCCTTTGAAATCTTCTGCTCAGTTCTTCATCATTTCTTCCTTTTGCTTTAGCTGCTTGACGTTCAAGAGCAAGTTTCAGAGCCTCCTCTGACATCCATCTTGGTCTTTTCTTTCTTTCCTGTCTTTTCAGTGACCTCTTGCTTTCTTCATGTATGATAGCCTTGACGCCATTCCACAACTTGTCTGGTCTTTGGTCATTAGTGTTCAATGCATCAAATGTATCCTTCAGATGGCCTCTACATTCAGATGGGTTATACTCAAGGCCATATTTTGGCTCTCGTGGACTTGCTCTGATTTTCTTCAGTTTCAGCTTGAACTTGCATACGAGCAATTGATGGTCTGTTCCACAGTCGGCCCCTGGCCATGTTCTGACTGATGATATTGAGCTTTTCCATCGTCTCTTTCCACAGATGTAGTGGATTTGATTCCTGTCTATTCCATCTGCCGAGGTCTATGTGTATAGTTGCTGTTTATGTTGGTTAAAAAAAAAAAGGTATTTGCAATGAAGAAGTCATTGGTCTTGGAAAATTCTATCATTCGATCTCCGGCATTGTTTCTATCACCAAGGCCATATATTCCAACTACGCATCCTTCTTCTTTGTTTCCAGTCACCAGTAATTATCAATGCATCTTGGTTGCATGTTTGATCAATTTCAGACTGCAAAGCAGGTAAAAATCTTCAGTGCCTTTACCTTTGGGCTTAGTCGGTGGTGTGTAAATTTGAATAATAATCATATTAACTGGTCATCCTTGTAGGCATGTGGGTATTATCCTATCACTACACAGCATTGTACTTGAGGATAGATCTTGAAATGTTCTTTTTCATGGTGAATGCAACACCGTTTCTCTTCAAGTTGTCATTCCCGGCATAGTAGACTATATGATTATCGAATTCAGAATGGCCAATACCAGTCCATTTCAGCTCACTAATGCCTAGGATACTGATGTTTATGTGTTCCATTTCATTTTTAACGATTTCCAATTTTCCTAGCTTCATAATTTTGTACATTCCATGTTCTGATTATTAATGGATGTTTGCAGCTGTTTCTTCTCATTTTGAGTCGTGCCACATCAGCAAATGAAGGTCCCGAAAGCTTTACTCCATCCATGTCATTAAGGTCGACTCTACTTTGAGGAGGCAGCTCTTCCCCAGTCATCTTCTGAGTGCCTTCCAACATGGGGGGCTCATCTTCCAGCACTATATCAGACAGTGTTCCTCTGCCATTCATAAGGTTTTCACTGGCTCATGCTTTTCAGAAGTAGACTGCTGGGTCTTTCTTCCTAGTGTGTCTTAGTCTGGAAGTTCAGCTGAAACCTGTCCTCCAAGGGTGACCTTGCTGGTATCTGAGTATCGGTGGCATAGCTTCCAGCATCACAGCAACACACAAGACCCCACAGTATGATGAACTGACAGACATGTGGGTACCTTTTACTTAGGGTACCATAATCATTAAAATTTTAGTAGATGGGCCAAGTTTGAAATCTAAGTTCCACAAGAGCAGAAACAGTTTTTGGTACCACTGTGTGATCCTACAGTTTATCCTTATGCCTCGCACATAGTATATGCTTAAAAAAACTTCTTAAATGTATATTTTAATCACATATATATCTATTTGTACTATATATACCATTTTGTAACATATCCCCATATCCCAGTTAACTTGTGTGTCCTGAATCACTAACAATGTATGTAATAATTTTTCTTAATGTTTTTGTCTCTCTTTAGGTTGGTATTTTGTTTGGCATCTTTTCTTATCTAAATTCAAGTTTCTGCGGGAGCTGGTGGGAGACACGGGATCCCAGGAGGGAGACCATGAACCCTCCGGATCAGAAACAGAAGAAGACACTTCATCCTCTCCACACAGAATCAGATCCGCTCGCCAGAGGAGGGTACCTGCTGAGGAAAGTCACTGACCCTGGACGTTGTCCTTTACTCGCAGATGATGGAAGGCGACTGGGAGCCTCTGTCTGTAGTCACATGGTTTGAAAATTTGCTAAAAGACTGAAGAACATTTGTGTTTGGATTTTAAGTCCAATTTAAGGGAAAAAAAAAAAGATTTACATGTAAGCCATATAAAAATAAAGGGAATTAAAACCAAATGAAATGGACCATTTCATTTAAAAATAATCTTTAACTTTACTAGCTTTGTACTTATATATGTGTTCCTTGGCTTTTTAGGCTTTATTTCCTTGGACTAAAGCAAATCTGGTAAACATTACAGGCTTCACAACTCGGTATTTTATTAGTTCTAGAGTGTATGTTTTTCTTCACATTTTAACTTGTCTGAAATCGGGATGCATCATAAAATTGCTGTCAACCTGGCAATAGTCGTGATGTAATTATCCTAGCCTGTGCATGTGTGAACGTGGTTATAGCTTGTCATCGTGTCATCACTGTAACTGACTTGTGTATTGCTGGTATCAAGCGTGTAGGTTTAATTGGCTTTAAACAATGTCTTTAAAAAGGTTACACTATGATTCAGCATTGAAACGAAAAGTTATTGTGTATGCAGAAAAACATGGAAACAGACCAGCGGGCCGTGCACTTGATATTAGCGAAGCAAATATCCGTCGTTGGAGGAATGACCGAAATTCCATATTTTCTTGCAAAGCAACAACAAAGTGTTTTACGGGACCTAAGAAAGGAAGATACCCACAAGTAGATGAAGCTGTACAACATTTTGTCAGTGAGACACGTGCAAAAGGATTGCCTGTCACACGCCAAGCGATGCAGTGGAAGGCAGGAGAAATTGCCAAAACCCTCGGAATAGGTGAAACCAAATTCAAAGCAACGAGAGGCTGGTGTGACCGATTCATGCGTCGAGCAGGACTGTCATTAAGGCGTCAGACATCATTGTGTCCGGTGCTTCCTGCTGACTGTAAACAGAAGACAGTGGTTGAGCACTCCCTTAAGAAGTGCTGCATCCCCAGTGCTCTCCGTGGCGCAGAAGGCAGTGTTATATGGGAAAATCCAGACATCCATGACTGTGATTTGAAAAGTGATTCAGAAGAAAGGGACTCGGAATACGAAGTTATAGTTATAACTTAACCAATTTATTTCACACACTTTTGTCTGCACAAGATCAAATTTTATTTGATCTGTGTAACTCTGAAAGAGTTCTTTCGATAAATATTAAATAAACATCCTACCTAATAGAAAGCATTGTGTCACAGTTCAATTGGCAGTGTTTTTCTTAATGATATATATGGTGCATCTTAACAATTGATGGTATCTGAGGTTAGATTAAAAATGATATTTGTAAATTTGTCATTCTAGTATAGCAATTATTTATTGGGGAGCTTAATTCTGACTCGTTGCTAAAAGTAGTTATCCTCTATGAAGTACTTTTTTTGCGGGGGGAGGGTGGTGGGAGGTAACCTATTCAAGATTTGAAGCAGTTAAGTTAGGGATCTAAGAACTGTCTTCTACTTGAGGAGAGGTGGGTTAGTTCCTCTCTTTGTGTGGGAGGACTTCATGCTCAAGGCCTGCATTGTGGAGAAGGTACTTCTTCACAAACAACAGTTCAGTGATGAGACCTCAGCGGCACTTGGTAATGAGGAAAGAATAGGGTGGGTGAGAATGCTTGCTCACCTGTAAAGCAGCACTTGCCAGGTTTCCGTGTTTGTCGTAACTGAACTCTGGACTGAATGAATTAAAGACCTTTCTACTTATTAGTGTTAACTGCTTTGTAGAAGAACAAATTGCAAAGCCAACTTATTTTATTAACCCAAGTTCTTTTTATGTTTTTCACCTTTGTTTCTCAAGAACTAGTCATCATAAAATATTATTCCTATTTTATGATAGTACATAATTATATTGGATACCTCATACTTCATGCTGATGGTTTTGATTTCTTACGAACAGTTCACTTGATCTGCCCCAAGTTGTAGTCCCAGTGAACACCTCTTCGCTGTCATTGTAGCTCTTGGAATATGCTAAAAGTGAATTCAAAGAGCATAGTTTTAGCTTTAAATATTTTGTAGGGGAAGATCCCCAGCCTCTGAGAGTGGGGACAATCTTCATTTCCTTATTGGATACAATTTTTTATTTTTATGTGACTATAGGGATTTTTTTTTATATATATATATACAGCGACATGAGTTTCAAGCATTAATTTTAATGCTTTATACTAGTTTAATATCTCATTAAAACGATCATCAGTTAGAAAAAAATGCCTAGAAAGGTTCTTGGTACTAGGAGGACATTTAAATTGGGTCTTTCATGGTCTGGTGTTTTGAGCTGTGGATTCTGCCTCGTAGTGGGTGTCTTATGTTTGGATAACAATAGTTGCTGAAAAACACTTCAGCATGTGAGCTTTCTGTTGTGTCAGCATTAACGATGGCTGGCAGCCTCCCAGATCTGCAAGGGTCTCCCCTAAAGTATATTAACCTGTGTAAGGGTATACATATTGACATTATTTATCGACGTTTATAAGTTCAAAAATGTCTTATTTTATGGATTTTAAGTGTTCTGCTTAATTTACTTGAGAAATATACCCAAGAACCCATGTTCACCATGCTTTAATTCTCAACTAGGAAGATAAAAAATATCACCGATGTCATTATGAATATACTACAAACTCATTCCTTTGTTTAAAACTTAAAAAAAATTTTTTCTTTCTGCTCACCACCTTTCTCCCTCCCCCCCAGCACAGACACCATATTACCTGTTTCTAAGGCCACTAAGAGGAGCAAGAGAAACTGGTTTACACAGAATTATTTATGAGGTATAGTGAACTTACCAGAACTAGGGCACAAGTGCATTTTCAGTCTCTCAGTAGGAGATGGACTAGCCTGTGGTTAATACTAAAATTTAAAAGGTTATGAGCATTAAAAACTTATACAAGTGTTAGAATCTTATCTGAGTCCTCACAGAGAACAATAGTGATAAAGTATGTCACTTTTTGAGAATTAATTCTGAAATTGAGGACTCCGGTAAGTGGTTTCATTTCCTTCCCAACCAACCATTCCCAAATCTTTTTCTTCTTTTGCCTCTGAAACTTGTGGAAGTTGCCTGTATACAGTAATTATCTTGGTAGCATTGCTCTGATTTAAACGCCAAAAAAAAAAAAAAAAAAATCCACTAAATATATGTGTGTAGCATTGTCAAATAGGTCTCTAATAGTTACACCAAGCTAAAAATAGAATTCATCTAATGGATTTTGTAATGATGTTTTCATAGTGGAGACGTTAACTACATTGTCACATGGTGACAGACTTGCTGACCTATTTCTTTAGATGCTATTAGGTTTAAAAACAATGTCAAGATGTTTATTTTGCTGAACATTTGCAACGTTAAGTAATGGCTTCACAAAATGTGGCATTTTAAACCAAAATGTGTTGAAAGATTTGAAAGTCGCACGTTTTTGTTTTTCAGAGTAACAAATTTTGAATTATTTTACGTCAATGATGTAATCTTTTTTAAAGTCAAATTTTCTTAAAAGCTGTGTTTTAATGTAACATGTAACCAGTGTAGCTTTAGCGTTCGACTGGTACACTTCAAGTGCTTTTATACTTGAAGTTCACTTTGAAAAGCCAATGAGCAGCACTCAAAGGTTGTACACCTTGAAGCAGCTGATGGAAGGGCATTTTGTCATGAAGTCTAGAACTACAGCATCTTGTATTGTCTGCTTTTAAAGTATCCTATAGTTTCTAACTTAAAGCATATAGTAACATTTTTCATTTGTTAATATACAAATGCTGCCTGTTTTGTGAAGAATGTTTAGCATTACCCTTCAAGTCAGTTCTATGCATAACCCTTCACCAAATACCGCTGCTGTGGTTTCTTAAAGAAAACACCCTGTGCTATGCTATGATGCGTTGTCATCTTGCTGCTTGACAAATAGGCTTATAGGAAACTAGACTTGTGTGTGTTAATAGTCTCTGTATACCAAGATGTAAGTTAAGAGATGAGGAATGTGTGTAAATGGTCATTTGCCTCTTCACTGTTTCTGTTTTAAAACTGGTGGATACTGTATCTAAAGCTTTTGTGGTTTGTGTGATGTTTTAACTTTAAACTGCAGAGAATAAATTATAATGAAAATAAAAGTTATGTATGTCTCATTGATAACGTATAATAAGTATGAAGCATACCTTGACATGAAGGGATTTGTGGTCATTTTTTTTTAATGGTCCACACTTCAGCTCCTTTTCCAAGTAATCTATAAGAATTAAAATAGTCATGGTATTACTAGTTCCATCAAAGTAATTGACTTAGAACCTAAAGGATATACAGCATTCGATCTAAATGACATTTATCCATATCTAGCCTTTCGTTTTCTTCTCATACTTTACCCACCACCCCAGGATTGTCTTGTGAATCTGTTTACTACAGGTCGGCTTCACATTTTTGTTAGTATTAACCACCAGGAGGAGTAAAAGGAGAAACTGACCAAATTCAAGTATTGAGATTGAGGAATGCCTTTGAAAACCCATATAGATAGGAAGCCATCAGTTGCAGTGGCTAAGGGTCAAGGTGTGATTTTTGGCCAGCAGTGCTCAGTTACCAAGAATGTAGGGTGGGAAAAAGTGGTTTGTACCAGAGCCAGATTTCATAAGGTAGGTGTGGCTAAAGGGCAAGGTCATTAAAGATTGCTGAAGATTAGCCCTGGGATTTGGGCTGGGTTGTAAAAGAACTAAGATTAGTAAATACTGATAAATGGGGTGTGTGAGGAGTGGGGGATTGAAGGTATTTATGAATGTGACATGTTTGTATGGTGGGCAGAGTAGGAAATTTAGGGCAGAATGGAATTTTAGAGGTGGAGTTCGGATGGAGAAGATGACCGTAAGCTGGGTACCAGGTCCAGGACTTGGAAGACTGATCTCAAGGCCTGGAGATTCCAGGGGGAATAATCCTTATAAGGAGGAAGGAGCTTTCCTGAGAGTGGGAGAGGAATGTTTTGGGGAAGGTGCAAAATGCCATTGTCATCCTGACCTCTGGGGCCCCGCAAACCAGTAAGGGAAATTGAGAAGTATTGACATAAGTACTTTAACTGAGCTATAAAAATGATGCTGTGTATGGGAGAGTTTTGTTAGGGTCGAGGAAGAGGAGGGAAGGGCAATGAAAGTGCAAGAATCTTAAAGGGAATAGTTTTTCAGGTATAGAGTGAGAAGAGAATTCCAAGCAGAAGAAAGCATGTATGACGGCAGTCATGGGAAGATGCCTCTTAGGGAGAACTGTAGATAGTTGGTTATTCTGAGGATGTGGATGGAGGACACTAGTTTGAGGCTAGAGAAGTAGGGAAGATCTAGGTCACATCAAGCCTTGTATGCAGTGGCAAAGACTTTGAAATTCATGCTGTGAGTGATGGAGAATGTCAAAATTTATTTAAATTGAACATGATAGTATTGATTCACTTAACACATTGAGTATCTGCTCGACCAAGCACATGTACTAATGCAGCTGGTGTAGAAAGCTTACGTTAACTGCTGTGAGGAGGATCTACTGGAGACACATGGAAACGGAGTCTCTTACTGTAGTCCAAGCAAGGAAATAGAAAGTTAGTGATCGATAGGGAAGGAGAGGTAATCATGGGATGCTTTAGGACATGGCAGAATCAATAGGACTTGAGATTCGATTGTGAAGGCAAGTGGATAAAGGTAAGTGAAAGATGGTTTTAGTGTTTAAGTTTGGGGTTGGTAACATTAAGGGATGCAGATAGAAGAAATAGGTTGGAAGTTGGGCATGGGGAGGTGGAAGATAGGAAGTCCATTGTGGGGCATACGTGTTGAATTTGAGATGTTTATAGGCCATCTGTGTGGACAGAAATGCTGACCCATTCTAAAAATAGTTTTGGGGCACAGAAGAGGGTATGGGTTGAAAATACAGACTCAGTGATCATTGGTACGTGGATGTAGTTGAAGCTATAGGCAAAAATAGGATCTGTCAGGGGAGAGGCTTTAAGAACAGGCTCAAGGAGCATCAATATTTAAGAACCTGGAAAAGGATATTAAGAATGATAAAAGAATCAGAAACAGAACTGGAAGACAGTAATGTGCTAGAAGAAAAATGAAGAAGGAACTTGAAGAGTGAAGGTTCAACTGATACCATTATTATAGAATGATGTCACTGAAATATGACTTAAAAAATTGTGGCAACAGGGCAGTATTGCAGTAGTCCATGCAAAGGATGATGTGAGTCTGTGCAAGGCTGGTGGTAACGGGGAGAAATTGAAAACATTAATGGGGGTCGATGTGAAAGGGTTTGGTGATTGGTTAGATATGGTAGGTGAAGGGCAAGGAAGGACTAGTCAATAATGGATCACTCATGAAGAATACGGTGGAGAATGTTTGAGGGGACAGTTTGAGGATAAGTCCAGGTGCGTGTGAGACCAGTGAAGATGGCTAATCTGGACCTTAGTGTAGATCTGGAGAACTGAATTTCTACCCAAATGCTGTAACTTGATAGTTGGTGAGTCATTTAATTTCTGTTTCTTAGTCTGCTAATGGTAACAATGCCTAAGGAGTTAAAAAAAAAAAAAAAAAAAAAACCCACCAAGCTTGTTGTTGTCAGGTGCTGTCAAGTTGGTTCTGACCCATGGCAATGCTGTGTACAACAGACCAAAACACTGCCCAGTCCTGTGCCATCCGCACAATGGTTGCTATGTTTGAGCCCATCGTTGCAGCCACTGTGTCAATCCCTCTCATCGAGAGTCTTCCTCTTTTTCACTGCCCCTCTACCAAGCATGATGTCCTTCTCCAGGGACTGCTCCCTCCTGATAACATGTCTGTCTTAGGCTGGGTTCTCTAGAGAAGCAAAACCAGTAAAGTGTATAAATATATGTAGAGATTTATAACAAGGAAATGGCTCACTCAATTGTAGAGGCTGGAATGTCCCAAGTCCATGGATCAGTATAGAGGCTTCTCTCGATTCACATAGCCACAGGAGCTGGCGAACCCAAGATCGGCAGGTCGTGGAGAGCAGGTCTCTTTCTCAAAGGCTGTGAAGATTGACGAATCCCCAAGGTTGGCAGGCAAGACTTCTGATTCACTTAGCTGCAGGGGTTGGCGAACCCAAGATCGGCCGGTCAGAGAGCAGGGCTCCTACTCACAGACTGTGAAGATCGACAAATCTCAAGATCAGCAGATAAGCTGAAATCCCAAGAACTGGAGGTCAGACAAGCAAGAGGCAGCCACAGGATCCAGAACAAGCCAAAAAGCCACAATGTCAGCTTGTATTTGGATACAGGCCACACCCTCAAGGAAAATTCTTTTCAACTGATTGGCTACTCACAACAGACTCCATTGTGGGAGTGATCACATATAAACACTGAGAATCATGGCCCATCACAGTCCACCCCTTGTCAATTTGGCACATGTACACACACCTCCTTAAACCATAATAATCTTTGAATAAAGACAATTATAAAGTCATACTTGTTCCTAACATGATACAACTAACATGCGTACAACCAAAAACACAATAGCCCCGTTTACATCTTATACTTCATAAGTGAAGAAAACAAAAATATTTGATGCACACATACAAAGCAGAAATACTCATAACAATTACAGTCTTCATTTCTGCAACTGGTCATGTGGCCATAACTGGTATTTAGA
Organism: Loxodonta africana; assembly: GCF_030014295.1. Lineage (NCBI taxonomy): Eukaryota > Metazoa > Chordata > Mammalia > Proboscidea > Elephantidae > Loxodonta > Loxodonta africana. Next base: position 52,903,088 of record NC_087342.1, read on the forward strand.
ACTACCTTCTTCCACCACTCATTCTGTATTCCCTTTTTTCCTCAGCAAGCACTTCAGCTGGTCGTGGTTCTTTGCCTGGTGGGGTGACCCAAACCTTCATTCCTGAAGGATCTGGGCCATTAATAGTCATGTCTGAATTGGGTTGCTGTAGTTTTCCATTGATTTTAATGACAGGGCGTGGTGATAGTAAGAGATGCCCTAAGGGATCTCCTGCATTCCAGACATACTCTTCTTTACCTCCATAAGGAGCCCAAGGTGACCAGGTGACATTCTTAGCTTCTGATTCAATGGAATCAGTGATGTGTCTCCAGGTGGGAGCATTCCTCCCTTTGGAAGCAAAGCATAACGTCCTGGGGATAGGAAGCAAAAAATCTTGCAAGTGGGTCAGTAGTGGTAATGGTGAGTGGTGCCACTCCCATTTCCACCCCTTGATTCTTGAACCCATAAATCCTGGCTATGGAAGAAACAGCACCATATATTGGACACTGCTTTGAACATATACAGCCTCCTGGAGAACATTGCTTCAACCCTGCAAGGCTTTGCCACCTATCTGGCACCCTAATTGTGTCTTTAGAAAGCCATTCCATCATTCTATCAAGCCAGCTGCTTCAGAATGATGGAGAACATGGTAAGACCAGTGAATTCTGTGAGCATGGGCCCACTGTCACACTTCGTTTGCTGTGAGGTGAGTCCCTTGATCCGAGGCTATGCTGTGCGGGATACCATGACGGTAGACAAGGCATGCTGTAAGTCCTCGGATGGTAGTTTTGGCAGAAGCGTGGTGTGCAGGGAAGGCAAATCCATATCCAAAGTAAGTGTCTATTCCAGTAAGGACAAAATGCCCTTTCATGATGGAAGTTGTCCAAGTGTAATCAACCTGCCACCAGGTTGCTCACTGATCATGTCGAGGGATGGCATGATATCGGGGACTCAGTGTTGATCTCTGATGCTGGCAGATTGGTCATTCAGCAGTGGCTATAGCCAAATCAGCCTTGGTGAGTGGAAGTCCATGTTGCTGGGCCCATGCATAACCTCCATCCCTGCGACGATGGCCACTTTGTTCATGAGCCCACTGAGCAATGATGGGAGTAGATGAGGGAAGAGGATGACCAGTTTCCACAGAACAGATCATTCAATCCACAGGATTGTTAAAATCATCCTCTGCTTAGGTCACCATTTAGTGAGACATGAGACACAAATATCTTCACTTCTTTGGCCCATTCAGAGAGGTCTATCCACATACCTCTTCCCCATAAATTCTTGTCTCTGATTTTCCAGTCATGTTCCTTCCAGATCATTGACCATCCAGCCAAACCATTGGCCACGGCCTATGAATCAGTATACAGTCACACATCTGGCCATTTCTCCTTCCAAGCAAAGTGAACAAGCAGGTGCACTGCTCGAGGTTCTGCCCATTGAGAGGATTTCCCTTCATCACTGTCCTTCAGGAAGTTCCCAGAAAGGGGCTGTAGTGCTGCTGGTGCTGTCCACTTTTGAGTGGTGCCTGCCTATCATGCAGAACCATCTGTAAACCAGGCACAAGTTGTCTCTTCTTCAGTCAACTGATCATAAGGAACTCCCCATGAGGCCATAGGTGCAAACTGGGAGATGGAAAGTAATGTGACAGAAGTGGAGACCATGGGTATTTGGGCCACTTCCTTATGCAACTCGTGCCTTCAGGTCCTGCTCAGGCCTGATCTTGTGTATACCACTTCCATTCAATGATGGAGTGCTGCTGTGCGCGTCTGACTTTAAGACTCTGTGAGTCAGAAAACACCCAGTTCATGATGTGCAGTTCAAGCCACATGGTGACTTGGTGTCTCATGGTTAAGCATTCAGTCTCTACCAAGGCTGAGTAACAAGGTGAAAGCTGTTTCTCAAAAGGAGAGTAGTTATCTGCAGAGGATGGCAGGGATTTACTCCAAAATCCTAAGGGTTTGCACTGTGATTCACCAATAGGGGCTTGCCAAAGACTCCAAACAGCATCTGTATCTGGCACTGACACTTCAAGCACCATTGGATCAGCTGGATCATATGGCCCAAGTGGCAGAGCAGCTTGCACAGCACCCTGAACCTGTTGCAGAGCCTTCTTTTGTTCTGACCCTCACTCAAATCTAGCAGCTTTTCCAGTCAGTTGATAAATAGGCTGAAGTAGCACAACCAAATGATATGTTGCCTCCCAAATCCAAAGAAGCCCACTAGGCATGTGCTCCCTTTTTAGTTGTGGGAGCAGTCAGATGCAATAATATATCCTTTACTTTAGAAGGAATACCTTGACATGCCCCACACCACTGGGCCCCTAGAAATTTCACTGAGGTGGAAGATGCCTGAATTTTTGTGGGATTAATTTCCCACCCTCTAGCACACAAATGTTTTACCAATTTTTTTTTTTTTTTAGCACACAAATATTTTACCAATAAGTCCAGAGTCATTGACACTTCTTCCTTACTAGGTCCAATCAGCATAATGTCATCCATGTAATGGACCAGTGTGATGTCTTGTGGAAGGGAAATGCGATCGAGTTCCCCGCAGACTAAATTATGACATAGGGCTGAAGAGATGATGTAGCCCTGAGGTAGGAGAGTGAAGGTATATTGCTGGCCTTGCCAGCTGAAGGCAAACTGCTTCTGATGGTCCTTCAAAACAGGTATGGAGGAAAAGTCATTAGCCAGATCAATAGCTGCATACTGGGTACCAGAAGATGTATTAATTTGCTCAAGCAATGAAACTACATCTGGAATAGCAGCTGCAATTGGAGTCACCACCTAGTTAAATTTTTGATAATCTTCTGTCCTTCTCCAAGATCCATCTTTTTTTTGCACAGGCTCAATAGGTGAGTTGAATGGGAATGTGATGGGAATCACCACTCCTGCATCCTTCAAGTCCTTCATGGTGGCAGTAACCTCTGCAATCCCTCCAGGAATGCAGTATTGCTTTTCGTTTACTATTTTCCTAGGTAAGGGCAGTTCTAATGGCTTCTGCTGGCTTTTCCTACCATAATAGCTCTTACTCTATTTGTTAGGGATCCAACTTGAGGGTTCTGCCAGTTGCTGAGTATAGCTATTCCAAATATGCATCCTGGAACTGGGGAAATCACTACAGGATGGATTCAGGGACCCACTGGACCTACTGTGAGATGGACACGAGCCAAGACTCCATTCATAAGCTGATCTCCAAATGCCCCCACTCTGACTGGTGGACCACAGTGATGTTTTGGGTCTCCTGAAATTAGTGTCAGTTCAGAGCCAGTATCCAGTAATCCCTGAAAGGTCTGATTATTTCCTTTTCCCCAATGAACAGTCACTCTTGTAAAAGGCTGTGAGAAAGATTAACAGTAAAAATTTTTGGCAGTGTATTGGAGTCCTTCCTCAAGGGAACCCAGCTTCCCCTTCATTCAAGGGGTTGTGGGTCTTTAAACTTGCTCAAGTCTGGGAATTGATTGAGGGACTGTGACTCTTTATTCTGGTGATTCAAGTTAGACTGCTGTTCACTGGACCTGGAATTCTTCTGTTTGTACAGATTAAGTAAATAGTAGATTTCCTATCTCACTCCTAGAGACACCATGACTAAGTAGCCAATGCCATAAATCCATACAAGTCAGAATATTCTGATTACTGCTCTGACTCTGTAGTCCATTACTGTAACCACGCCCACCTTGTCTTTGTTGATTGAGTTCAGCCACTTGGCCCCTACTACCATGGGGTCCAACCAGCAGCATTGTAGCTAGGTGTCTTAATTCAGGTAGGGCAGTTCCCACTGTCAAATCTGATTTACATAAAATAGCAATCACAGCAGTCTTCAAGGATGCTGGGGCTCCCATCACAAATTTGTTCCTCACAGTTATGATACAAGGTGTGTCCTCTGCACACTCCATGTGTGGATCTGTGGATCTAACCTGACAAACCCACTCTAACATGCAAGTTTCGCTAAGCCTTTGGATACCTTCTTCTACAGTATACCAAGGCAGGTGTGGTACTTCAACTCGATTTAGTATAGGGCACCTCGTAATCCATGCTTCAGCAGCCCAACCAAATAAACTATTAGATCCTTTCCTAACTTCTTGAGCTGAAACATTGAATGAAGAATCTGTGCTCAGTGAACCCATATCAATAAACTCAGACCAATACTTCTTTATGTTCCTGGCACCATTATCCCACACCCTTAATAGCAATTCCCACGCATATTCCCAAGGTTTTTGTTTGTACATAATAGAAAAGTCAAGCAGTTCATTTGGAGTGTAACATACCCCCTCCTGGGTCACACTTTGTACTTCACCTTTTGGGGCTTACTGGGACCTGAACCAGAATCGGTAGTGTGGAATTATTTTGAGAACGTTCAGCATTGTCCTGTAAAGCATCTGCCTCAGGCCATACCCCAGGCAATGACTCAGGCAAGGGCTCTTTAGAGGCAGCTGGGCTAGGGCTAATCTCATTAGATGGGAATGGAGGGACTAATGGTTTTTCTGGGCAGGGTGGTTTAGCAGACAAACATGAAGTAATCTCTTCAGATGGGAGTGGTTCTGCTGGCAGGAGTGACTCAATGGAATTTAGGGGCTCAGTGTCCCCAGTTTCCTGATCGTCTGCCCATATGTCCCCATCCCAAGTTTCAGGATTCCATTTCTTCCCAATCAATGCCCTTACTTCAACTTCAGGCACCTCTCAAGGTTGGCAATTGAGCTGGCATTGTAATTCAGCCACTCTTACAACAAGACTCTGGGTTTGATTTTTGGCAATTTCAGCTCTGTTACTACAAGAAATAAGACTTTTTTTCAAAGCACAAGTGGAAGTCTTGAAGTCATTTACGTGGCACTTGATCTTTGAGTCTGAAACTCTGAGCACATCTTTCTTTCACCAGTTTGTCTATCGAAAGTAGGACCAACCAACCAGCTTCCTTATACATCTCATTCTGACAAAACTGTAGGAAAGATATCACACATGTGTTTACCCAGAGCCTCACCTTTCACCAATACCTGATCTACTGGTGGTGATATTTTGTGTATTTGTATCGCCACCTCACGACATCAATTTAGCAGTGCCCTCTTTACTGCTGGAAGCAGAGTCATCAACATCTTTAAGACTAACCAGACTTGAGAACAAATTTAGAAAACTCGACCTTACAATTTTGTTTCTCTAGAACCATTCTTGGTACCACATGTCTTAGGCTGGGTTCTCTAGAGAAGCAAAACCAGTAAAATGTATAAATATATAAATATAGAGATTTGTATCAAGGAAATGGCTCACACAATTGTAGAGGCTGGAACATCTCAAGTCTATGGATCAGGATAGAGGCTTCTCTCATTCATGTAGCTGCAGGAGCTGGTGAAACCAAGATTGGCAGGTCTTGGACAGCAGGACTCTTGCTTACAGGCTGTGAAGATCGACAAATCCCAAGATTGGCAGGCGAGACTGCAAGACTTCTGATTCATGTAGCTGCAGGGGCTGGCGAACCCAATATTGGCAGGTTGGAGAGGAGGGCTCCCACTCACAGGCTATGAAGATTGGCAAATCCCAAGATTGGCAGATAAGCTGATAGCTCAAGTCCCAAGTACCAGAGGTTAGATGAAGAGGAGGCAGCCACAGGATACAAAGTAAGCAAAAAAGCCATAACGTCGGCTTATATTTGGATACAGGCTACACCCCCAAGGAAACTTCTTTTCAACTGATTTGCTACTCCCATCGTGGGACTGATCACATATAAACACTGAGAATCATGGCCAGCCAAAATGACACACAATCTTAACCATCACAATGTCCAAAATACTTGAGATGAGGTCTCATCATCCTCACTTTCAAGGAACATTTTGGCTGTGCTTCTTCCAAGACAGATTTGTTCATTCTTCTGACAGTCCATGGCATGTATATTCAATATTCTTTGCCAACACCATAATTCAAAGCTGTCAATTATTCTTCAGTCTTTCTTATTCACTGTCCAGCTTTTGTATACGTATGAGGCAATTGAAAATACCATGGCTTGGATCGGGTGCACCTTAGTGCTAAAAGTGACATCTTTGCTTTCTAACACTTTAAAGAGGTCTTTTGCTGCAAATTTGCCCAATGCAATACATCATTTGGATTCTTGACTACTGCTTCCAGGGGTGCTGATTGTGGATCCAAGTAAAATAAAGTCCTTGACAACTTCAATATTTTCTCCATTTATCGTGATGCTGCTTATGGTCCAGTTGTGAGGACTTTTGCTTTTTCTTTTTGAGGTTTAATTCATACTGAAGGCTATTGTCTTTGATCTTCATCAGTAAGTGCTTGAAGTCCTCTTTGCTTTCAGCAAGCGAAGTCATCATCTGTATATTGCAGGTTGTTTATGAGCCTTCCTCCAATACCGATGCCGTGTTCTTCATATAGTTCAACTTCTCAGATTATTTGCTGAGCATACAGATTGAATAGGTATGGTGGAAGGATACAACCCTGATGCACATCTTTCCTGATTTTAAACCATGCAGTATCTACTTTTTCTGTTCAAATGACTGCCTCTTGGTCTATGTACAGGGTCCTCATGAGCACAACTCAGTGTTCTGGAATTCCCATTCTTCACAATGTTATCCATAATTTGTTAGGATGCACACAGTTAAATGCCTTTGCATAGTCAAAAAAAAAAAACAAAACACAGATAAACATCTTTCTGGTATTCTCTGCTTTCAGCCAAGATCCATCTGACATCAGCAGTATATGTCTTGTTCTGCATCCTCTTCTGAATCCGGCTTGAATTTCTGGCAGTTCCCTGTTGATGTGCTGCTGCAAACATTTTTGAGTTTTTTTCAGCAAAATTGTACTTGCCACTGGGGAAGCCAGCACAACCTGTACAAGGTAAGGTCATGGAAGCGCCATAGACACATCCAAACTCACTAAGGGACCAAATTGCTGGGCTGAGGGCTGTGGAGACCATGGTCTCGGGGAACATCTAGCTCAATTGGCATAACATAGTTTATAAAGAAAATGTTCTACATTCTACTTTGGTGAGTAGTGTCTGGGGTCTTAAAAGCCTGTGAGTGGCCACCTAGGATATTCCACTGGTCTCACTCCTTTGGGAGCAAGGAAGAATGAAGAAAACTAAAGGTACGAGGGAAAGATTAGTCCAAAGGACTAATGGACCACATCTACTACAGCCTCCACCAGGCTGAGTCCAGTACAACGAGATGGTGCCCAGCTACCACCACTCACTGCTCTGACAGGGGTCACAATGGAGGGTCCTGGACAGACCTGGAGAAAAACGTAGAACAAAATTCTGACTCAAAAAGAAAGACCAGGCTTGCTGGCCTGACAGAGGCTGGAGAAACCATGAGAGTATGTCCCCTGGACAACCTTTTATCTTGGTTATGAAGTAAATCCTGAGGTCACCCTTCAGCCAAAGATTGAACAGCCCTGTAAAGCAAAGCCTGACTAAAGAAGCACACCAGCCCTGGAGCAAGGATTAGAAGGCAGGAGAGGAGAGGAAATCTGGCAATAGGGAACCCAAAGTTGAGAATGAGGACTGTTGATATGTTGTGGGGTTGTTAACCAATGTTGTAAAACAGTGTGTATACTGTTTAGTGAGAAACCACTTTGTTCTGTAAACCTTCATCTAAAGTACAATTTAAAAAAAGAAAATTAAAATTAATTTTACTTGCATGTGATATAAATGATATTGTTCAATAATTTTTGCATTCTGTTGGATCACCTTTCTTTAGAATGGGCACAAACGTGGGTTTTTTCCAGGGAATTGGCCAGGTAGCTATCTTCCAAATTTCTTAGCACAGATGAGTGAGCACTTCCAGTGTTGCACCTGTTTGTTGAAACATCTCAATTGGCATTCTGTCAATTCCTGAAGCCTTGTTTTTCTCCAGTGACTTCAGTCAGCTTGGACCTCTTCCTCCAATACCATTGCTTCTTGACCATATGCTATCTCCTTAAATGGTTGAATGTCAACCAGTTCTTTCAGTACAGTGACTCTGTGTATTTCAGTTAATACGACTATTATTTAAATTTATGCACCAGCCGCTAATGCCGAAGATGAAGAAATGGAAGATTTTTTACCAGCTTCTGCAGTCTGAAATTGATCAAACATGCAGTTAAGATGCATTGATAATTACTGGTGATTGAAATGTGAAAGTTGGAAACTAAAGAATGATCTGCAGTTGGAAAAAATGGCCTTGGTGATAGAAATGATGCCAGGGATTGCATGATAGAATTTTGCAAGACAAATGACTTTGTCATTGTAAGTACCCTTTTTCAACAACATAAATGGTGCCCCTACACATGGACCTCGCCGAATGGAATCCACAAGAATCAAATTGACTACATCTGTGGAAAAAGATGATGGAGAAGCTCAATATCATCAGTCAGAAGAAGGCTAGTGACCGACTGCAGGACAGACTATCAATCGCTCATATGCAAGTTCCAGTTGAAGCTGAAGAAAATTAAAACAACTCTACGAGAGCCAAAGTATGCCCTTGTGTATAGCCCACCTGAATTTAGAGACCATTTCAAGAATAGATTTGATGCATTGAACACTAATGATCAAAGACCAGTCAAGTTGTGGGATGACATCAAGGACATCATATATGAAGAAAGCAAAAGGTCATTAAAAAGGCAGGAATGAAAGAAAAGATCAAAATGGATGTCAGAAGAGACTCTGAAACTTGCACTTGAATGGAGTGTAGCTAAAGAGAATGAAAGAAATGATGAAGTAAAAGAGCTGAACAGAAGGTTTAAATAGGCGGCTCAAGAAGACAAAGTAAAGTGTAATGAAATATGCAGAGAGCAGGAGTTAGAAAAACAAAAAGGAGTAACACACTTGGCATTTCTCAAGGTGAAAGAAATGAAGAAAAATCAAATGTCGAGTTGCAATATTGAAGGATTCTATTGGCAAAATATTGAATGACACAGGGAGTATCAAAAGAAGATGGAAGGAATACCATTAAGCATACTCCTTAATATATAGTAGGCATCCAGTAACTTTTTCTTTCTTCCTTCTTTGCTTTCTTCCTCCCTTCTTCCCTTGCTTCTTTTCTCCCTCCCTCCTTCCCTTCTTCTTTGTACTAAGTTTTCATAGAAAAAGCAACCCTCTTTTCACAGTCATATTTTATTGTTATATTTAATGAATTATGTTACTACAATATCAGAGACAACTGGAATAAGCAGGTTTGGGAACAATGCTTGGTTGAATAGGAACGCAACTGGTGAGACCAGAAATATGTGAGCAAAGAAGAAAGTAATCTTCAAACCTTGACTGTTCACCCCACGCTGGCATCTTATTTCACAGAGCAAATTGAAACACAAGACTGGAATCTGCTCATGTTTGTTCTACAGAGCTTTCAAACTTGTATACATCTCTTCTCATCCCTTCCTTTCCTTCTGGTACATTAGAAGACAGACCCTTCTTCCTATCACAAATGAATTCCTCCTCCCATGCTTCAGACCCCATTTCCTTTCACTTTTTCAGAAAATTTACAGTATAAATTATTTCTTCTATATATTCCATCACTTCTCGTCAACTAGGTCATTCCCTTCAACATTTAAACGTATTCATTAAACCTTTTCTATGTTGAAAGACAGAAGGAAAGACCTCCTTCTACCTGATCCCCTCAGCCACTCTTCCCTCTCTACCTCACAGCCAGATTTCTCTAAATCGTTCTATGTGACTCCCCTGACACAAAATCTGAAGGGCATTTTTCCGATCATCAACTCCGTCTGGCCTCCCATCAACATTTGTTGTGGCTGCTCATCCCTTCCTTGAAACAGTCTTTTCCTTTGGCTAAAAGACACTAAATTCTCCTGGTTGTACTGGTTTTATTCCTGTATCTCTGGCCACACCTTCCTCTCATTTGCAGGCTTATATTTCAGTTAAATGATGCAATTCCCAAGGCTAGGTCCTAGTGCCCGCTCCTTATTCTGTGCTGTCTTCTACCACAACCAATTGGAATTACTGTTGAGTCAATTCCAACTCATGGTGAACCATGTGTGTCAAAGTAGAACTGCTCCATAAGGTTTTCAATGGCTGATATTTAGGGAGTAGCTTGCCAGGCCTTTCTTCTGAGATGCCTCTGGGTAGACTCAAACCTCCAACCTTTCGCTTAGCAGAGCATGTTAACTGTTTGCACCTCCCAGGGGTTTCGTGCTATTTCCTAGGCAATCCAATTCATGGTTCTACCGTCATCTCTTCACCAGTGGGGCCCACATTTATGTCTTTTGAGCCAACTGCCTTCTCAATATGTCCTCTTAGCTGTCTTAAACACTGGTCAAACTCAACATATATGCAAGGTAAAATTTAGAACATGGCTCCAAACCTGATGTTTCTGCAGTGCTCTTTACATTAGCTTCCTAGGCATTTTTCTCAGTCCCATATTTAACACATCATCAAGTCTTGTTGATTTTACTTCTGAAATAGCTCTTGAATCCATATGCATTTCTCTGTCTTTTTTTTATTACGTCTGTAGGCAGTGTAGTGTAGTGGTCACAGGTGTGGCTTTTGAATTAGACTTCTGTGTGCCTCGTTTTTCATCCGTAAAGCATGTGTAATACTGGTATCTATCTCATACGGTTTTTGTGAGGATTAAATGAATTAATACACATTTAGAATAGTGCCCAGCATATATCAAGTATTTCCTAACTGGAGTACTGCAATAATGGCTGTCTTGTGTCCGTTACACCCCTTTCCAATCTATTCTTCTCAGCATGATCTTTTTGAAAATCTTATATGATCCTGTTATTTCCTTGCTTATAACAGTTCCCTGTTGCTCCTGGAAAAATAGGTCAAAATCCACCACATGCCCCGTGCAATCGCATTTTGCAGCCTCTTTAGGTGCACTCTCCACTCTCACAGCTCTGAGAGCCATCCCTGTCTGGACTGGGACACTTGCCTCCCCTCCGCTTATCTCCTAGTCACTCTTCAGATTTCAACTCAAAAATCACCTTTTTCAGGCAGATTTCTGTGAACACCACCTCCTACCTTCTGACCCCCCGAGTCCAGGCAGTTTGTTGCACACTCCGCCCTCACGGAGTAGTCTTCCTGTCCTTCCCTATTACAATAAACCAAACACTAAAACGATGGGTTTATTTGATTAAAGGCCATCATCCCCACCATGTTGAATTTATTAACCAGCACTCCAATAAAAGGTGGAACTTAAATCGAAATAACATTTTAACTGCAAGGTGAAGACATCCAATCTTTTGGAATCTGAGAGGCTGGTCACAGAGACCTCATTCTTGCCTTATCAGTGTCCCCTGAAAGTGCCTACCAATTTCTTTCATCAAGGAACACCGAGTATGTTAATACAATACTCATTTTGCAAGCCCCTGGTTCTTTCTGCATGTTCTTTGTTCATTATTCATCTGTTGGTTCTAAAGGTCAGAGGAATCCGTCAGATGCTGTCGAAACAGCGGCCTTTGACCACCAGGTGGCATCAGGTTTCAAGAGTTAGCAGGTGAATACAATTTCTATTTCAGCAAGTAGTCTGTTCCTTTAAAAGGGTGTTGTTGGGTGGAAGTTTGGTTGCTAATTATATGGCACCCTATTTTGCGTCATGGGTATTCTACCTAACTACCTAAAGTAGCTACGGTGACCATATAAATCATTGAACTGGAATACTTTTTTTTGGCGGGGGGTGTTACTCATCATTGGTGTAGGTGACTGATATAACCAGCACTGTTTTGGACACACAAGAATGTCTCTGCACCCCATCTAAAGCTGAAGAGAGCCAGATAACAATATTTATGATCCCTTTGGCTCCCACTAATGAGAGCTTCCAGGCAGAAAAAAAAGGAAGTGCTCACAAACAGCAGATAAATTCACCTCCCAATTCTTGACTCCAGAACAAGACTATTTCAGAAAATGAGTGCTGAAAAGATGATTGATCAAAAGGCTCACATATCCACTATGGGAGTCAAGGAAGCTTTACTTTTTGGTGAGATGGCATGGAAATAAACCTTTGTGTGCAATAGTGCCTTAGATTTGCAGAATCCTTTTTCATATATTGCCTTATTTGAATCCTATAGCTTTGTGAAGTGTGAGGAAGCCAGGGTAAGCATTATCCTCGCCTTACAGGTAAAGAAACTGAGGTTCAAAGATGTAAAGTAACTTGGCCAAGCGCATAGTAAACGCCAAACCCTGGGCTTCTGCCTTTTACTTAGAAAAGGGAAATATGATTTTTTTTTTTAAACTTGAGCCATGTAAATCAGCTTATGTCATTTAGCGGGAAGCAAAATAAATACACGTTCAAGTATAAATACAAGACAAAGCTCTATTTTATAGGAGCATTTTTTTTTTTTTTTTTATGTAGCAGGATATAGCTAATTGAGAAGGTAACGGTGGTTTGTTGGCTAGTTGGTTGGTTTGTCTGTCTGTCTGTCTTTCCCCTAAGCCAGTGTTCTCAACCCCCAGAGTCACCTGAGGTGCTTGCTAAATGCAGATTCTTGGTCCCTCCTTACTCCAGTCCACTGAATCAGGGCCTCTGAGGGTTGGAACTAAGAATCTGTACTTTTATTATGTTTTCCCCAGGTGGTTACTATCTCCATTTTCCTGTCTTCTGTGGACCCAATTAAGTTACCTTTATTTCTCACTTCCTTCATTGGGAAGTTATACATCCTATTTAAATTATTTTAGTGTTAAAGCAGACATAATGTAATTTTTTTTGGTGGTCCAGTAGATGAACATTTTTATTTTGTTTTGTTTTGATGAACACTTCTGGGAAGTCCCCTACTCTGAGTGTCAGTGGAAGGCTGAGCCCATCTCTCTCTGTAAAAGTGAGGAAATATCAGACCTCTCCCTGCCCACAGTACACGTACTGTACAGGGACATCACCCAGGCTTCACTGAGTGGAGGTGGGATGGGTGGGAGCCAGTGGCCCCAGGTGGTCAAAGTGATTGGCTGCTAACTGGAAGTTTGGCAGTTTGAGCCCAACAGCTGCTCCTTGGGAGAAGCGTGTGGCAGTCTGCTTCTGTAAAGATTTACAGCCTTGGAAACCCTATGGAGCAGTTCTACTATGTCATATAGTGTCGCTAGGAGTTGGAATCGACTTGATGGCGGTGGGTGGTGGCTCCAGGAGGATGCTGTAGAGAGCCCCTGTTTGAGTCAGCAGTGGGAGCAGAAGCTCTGTCAGGCCTGTATGGTGCTTTGGCAGGGCAGGCCACCATGGCAGCAGCGTCCTCACTAGGCCAGTTCTTCAGTCTGATGTGGGCTGTGATCCTGCCTGTCACCCTCTGTCTCAGTTCCTGCCCCTTCCCGAGATCCTGTGAGCTACTCAATATATTTTTTAATAATATTTTATTGTCTTTTTGGTGAAAGTTTATATGGCAAATTAGGTTCCCACTTAACAATTTCTATACGTATTTTTCAATGACATTGGTTGCATTTTTCAAATGCGTTAGCACTCTATTTCCATTCTGATTATTCTGTTTCCATTAATCTGGCTTCCCTGCCCCCACCCCCACCCCGACCTTCTCATCTATACTTTAGGGAAAATGTTGATCGGTTGGTCTCATACGGATGATTATTTAAAGGAGCACAGTATTCATGGGTAATATTGTTTATTTATGAGCCCATCAGTTTTTTGGCTGAAAGGTGACCTCCAGGAGTGGCTTTAGTTCCAAGTTTAAAGAGTATCTGTGTGGTTAAGGTTGTGTGTCAACTTGGCTGGGGTATTATGCTCAGTGATTTGGCAGTTATGTAATGATGTAGTCTGGCAGTTATGTAATGATGTAGTTATCCTCCATTTTGTGAAATAATATAGTCACCACAAAGATGTGACCTGATGTGATCAGCCGATTAGTTGTAAGGGGAGTTCCCTTGGGATATGGCCTGCATCCAGTATATATGGATGTTCTGGCAAAGCTCACTGGCTGTTGCTCACTCTGGATCCTGCATCCAGCTAGTCTTCATGTGACCTCGGGTTCTTGAGACTTGAGCTAGTGGTCTACCATTTTGGCTGCCGATCTTGGGATTTGTTGGCCTCCGCAGCCTGTGAGCAAACAGCCTGCCACCTGACCTGCTGATCTTGGGTTTGTCAGCCCCTGCAGCTACATGAGTCAGAAGAAGCCTCCAGCTTGAAGCCTGACCAACAGACTTGGGACTTGCCAGCCTCTACAACTGTGTGAACTATTTCCTTGAAATAAATCTCTCTCTTTCTGTATGCATATGTTTGTATACATATATATATATATATATATTTGTTGTTGTTAGGTGCTGTTGAGTTGGTTCTGACTCATAGCGACTCTATGTACAACAGAACGAAACACTGCCTGGTCCTATGCCATGTTCACAATTGTTGTTATGCTTGAGCCCATGGTTGAAGCCACTGTGTCAGTCCATCTCATTGAAGACCTCCTCCTTTTCACTGACCCTCTGCTTTATGAATTGTGATGTCCTTCTCCAGGGACTTGTCCCTCCTGATAACATGTCCAAAGTACATGAGACAAAGTCCCACCATCCTCACTCCTAAGGAGCATTCTCGTTGTACCTCTTCAAAGACAGATTTGTTCATTCTTCTCGCAGTACATGTTGTATTCAATATTCTTTGCCAACACCATAATTCAAAGATGTCAATTCATCTTCCATCTTCCTTATATATTGTCCAGCTTTCCCATGCATATGAGGTGATTGAAAATACCATAGCTTGGGTCAGATGCACTTTAGTCCTCAAAGTGATATCTTTGCTTTCTAACACCTTAAAGAGGTCTTTTGCAGCAGATTTGCCTAATGCAATACGTCATTTGATTTCTTGACTGTTGCTTCCATGGGTGTTGATTGTGGATGCAAATAAAATGAAATCCTTGACAACTTCAGTCTTTTCTCCATTTATCATAATGTTGCTTATTGTGTGTGTAATATGTTTTTTTTTTTTTTCCTTTTTTCTTGGCTTCTTTTTCCAGCTCTCCACTCATTTCTCCTTCTCCAATCCTAAATAACTCATGTTAACCATGCAGTATACATCCTTCCATATGTTTTCTCTTTGCTCACAGAACACATTGTATACAAATATATATGAGGTGTAATTTTTGTTTATAATTTGTTTTACAAAAATACCATCATAGAATACACCATAGACTACCACAAGAATGAACAAATCTGCCTTGGAAGAAGTACAACAAGAATGCTCCTTAGAAGCAAGGATGGCGAGACTGCATCTTATATACTTTGGACATGTTGTCAGGAGGGATAAGTCCCTGAAGAAGGACATCATGTTTGGTAAAGTACAGGGTCAGCGGAAAAGAGGAAGACCCTCAACGAGGTGGACTGACACAGTGGATGCAACAACGGGCTCAAGCATAACAATGATTGTAAGGATGGTGCAGGACCCGGCAGTGTTTCGTTCTGTGGTACATAGGGTCTCTATGAGTCGGAACTGACTCGACAGCACCTAACAACAACAACAATATGCTTTTTGATATATTGTTCAAAGGTACCTCATGGGAACCCTTCCACATCAACATCATTGCTTTTTAAGACTTGCTTAATATGCTGCGCTGTGGACATATCATAATTTGTTCAAGCACATCCTAATGATGGACTTTCACTATGGTTGTCTCTACAAGGAATGCTGCAATAAACATTCTTGTACAAAAGGCTATATAGACTAGTGCTTTTGTTTTCATGGGATAAATTAGGGATCAGCAAACTTTTTCTGTAAAGGGCCAGATAATAAATATTTTAGGCTGGGTGAGTTATATGGTCTGTATTAAAACTAGTTTCCTTCTTCGGGGAGAAAGCAGTCATAGATTATGTAAATGACTGAGCATGGCTGTGTTCTAATAAAACTTTATTTACAAAAACAGGTAGTGGGCTGGATTTGACCCACATATCATAGTTTGCTGACCCCTTGGGATTAATTACCAGAAGTGGGATACAATATATATTTTAAAAAATCATAGTAGTAATTACCAGATTCCTTTTCAAAGAGGACATAATCATTCACATGTCCCCCTACAGTGTCTGAAATTGTCTTTGAATCCCCAAAACAAACAGATATTGTGGATATTTTTAATTTTTATGACAATTTGATGGGTATAAAGTGATAAAAAAAATAGCTCACTATAATTAATTTGCTATCTTTATTAATAAAATTGCACATATTTCATGTTTGTCAGACTATAATTTTTGTCATCTGTGAATTATCACCGCATTACCTGTCCATTTTCTATCTTTTTGTAAACTAGTAAAAAATTTGTATATATTTTTTGTTCCTTTTTTGTTAACTAATAAAAAAAATTGTAGATTATAGATATTAACCCTTTAATGTCTGCATTGACACTATTTTTCTGGATCTATTTTTATCTATTAGTTTTGTTTATGGTATATTTTACTATAAAGCTTTTTTAAAGATTCTTTATAGAGTCAAGGAAACCCTGGTAGCATAGTGGTTAAGTACTACAGCTGCTAACCAAAAGGCCAGCCTTTTGAATCCACCAGGTGCTCCTTGGAAACTCTATGGGGCAGTTCTACTCTGTCCTATAGGGTCGCTGTGAGTCGGAATCGACTTGACGACAATGGTTTTTTTTTTCTTTTGGTTTTATAGAGTCAAATATATCCATCTTTATTAAATAGTTTTTGGGCTTCCTAGCATGGCTAAGATGATTTCTCTGCCACCCTTTAACTGACTGTAAAGTTGTCTAGATTTTCTTCTAAAATTTTTATTTTTTGTATGTAAGTCTTTATCCATTTTGAATTTATTTTTATATGAGGTAAGATGGTGGTCTGACTTTATATTCTTTCACACCCACATATGGCAAATAACCTGAGATTTTGTTTTATCAGGGGTGATTTTTTTCCCTACCCAAGTCCCTGTATAGATAATCAAATTCTCGTCTCTTTCTGGGCCATTGTGAAGTCATTTCTAGTCCCCCTTTCAGCGATTCATGCCAGGACTTGGTTCTAGGCCCTCTGCCTCCTGCAGATGGAGACCATGACTCCTGTCCACGTGTGGGTCTGAACACTCCAGGCCTCAGGCCCTTTATCAGGAGCTGGTGCTTAGTGGGCCACCATGGACCAAGGTTACATCAGCTTCCTCTTACTGCTTTACTTTCTTTTTTAATTTTTATTGTGCTTTAAGTGAAAGTTTACAACTCAAATCAGTTTCTCACAGAAAAGCTTATACACACCTTGCTACATACTCCCAATTGCTCTCCCCCTAATAAGACAGCCCGCTCCCTCCCTCCACTCTCTCTTTTTGTGTCCATTTCACCAGCTTCTAACCCCCTCTACCCTCTCATCTCCCCTCCAGGCAGGAGATGCCAACATACTCTCAAGTGTCCACCTGATCCAAGAAGCTCAGTCCTCATCAATATCCCTCTCCAACCTATTGTCCAGTCCAATCCCTGTCTGAAGAGTTGGCCTTGGGAATGGTTCCTGTCCTGGGCCAACAGAAGGTCTGGGGGACATGACCACTGGGGTCTTTCTAGTCTCAGTGACACCATTAAGTCTAGTCTTTTTACGAGAATTTGAGATCTGCATCCCACTGCTCTCCTGCTCCCTCGGGGGTTCTCTGTTGTGCTCCCTGTCAGGGCAGTCATCGGTTGTGGCCGGGCACCATCTAGTTCTTCTGGTCTCAGGATAATGTAGTCTCTGCTTCATGTAGCCCTTTCTGTCTCTTGGGCTTGTAATCACCTTGTGTCCTTGGTGTTCTTCATTCTCCTTTGATCCAGGTGCGTTGAGACCAATTGATGCATCTTAGATGGCTGCTTACTAGTGTTTAAGACCCCAGACGCCACTCTCCAAAGTGGGATGCAGAATGTTTTCTTAATAGATTTTGTTATGCCAATTGACTTAGATGTCCCCTGAAACCATGGTCCCCAAACCCCTGCCCCTGCTACGGTGGCCTTCGAAGCATTCAGTTTATTCAGGAGACTTCTTTACTTTTGTTTTAGTACAGTTGTGCTGAGCTCTTCTGTATTGTGTGTTGCCTTTCCCGTCACCTAAAGTAGCTTTTATCTACTATCTAATTAGTGAATACTTCTCTCCCACCCTTCCTCCCTCCCCCTTCTCGTAACCATCACGGAATTTTTTTCCTCTGTTTAAACTATTTCTCGAGTTCTTATAATAGTGGTCTTATACAATATTAGTCCTTTTGCAACTGACTAATTTCACTCAGCATAATGCCTTCCAGATTCCTCCATGTTATGAAATGTTTCACAGATTCATCAGTGTTCTTTATCGATGTGTGGTATTCCATTGTGTGAATACACCATAATTTATTTACCCATTCATCAGTTGGTGGGCACCTTGTTGCTTCCATCTTTTTCTGTTGTAAACAGTGCTGCAATAAACATGGGTATGCATATATCTGTTCAGGTAAAGGCTCTTATTTCTCTAGGATATATTCCAAGGAGTGGGATTGCTGGATCGTGTGGTAGTTCTATTTCTAGCTTTTTAAGGAAGCACCAAATGGATTTCCAAAAGTGCTTTACTTTCGATATCGTTCTTTCTTCCTGGCCTCTGGTGGTCTCTCATTTTTTTCTTTCCAGCTGGGGCCATGAATACTAAAATTTAAAAAGCTGTTATCTCCAATTCTTCTTTGTAGTAGGAGGGAAGGCCTATCTGTATCTCCTCAGTCTGTTGTGTTGCCAGAAAATATTCTAATAGCGGGTATATATTTTTGAACATCAAATCTTAAATATACAGCACCTCTGGGCCTTGCATAAATGTTGAGTGTGCAAGGCCGTCCATCACTGTTGAGGTTCTCTGCAGTTGCTGCCATCAGGTGCTGATTCAGCACTGCCAATCCTCATTAAATATTAGATCCAGGTCCAAATACATTCAGCAAGCTCCTGCCCAAAGGACTTGTAATCTTCTGAGTAATTCCTTTTTTGACTGGAACAAAAGTAGTTAGTCCAGATTCTTAACTACTGTTCTTAAACCGATGAAGTATGATGTTTTTTCTTTTATAAGTATATATATATTTATACCAACCTACTGACATGTCAACACTCTCCCCTTCTCAACCTTGGTTTCCTCGTTACCAGCTTTTCTACTCCCTCTTGCCTTCTTATCCTTGCTCCCGGGCTGCTGCGCCCAATAAGTCTTGTTTTGTTTTATGGGCCTGCCTAATCTTTGGCTGGAGGGTGAACCTCAGAAATGAATTCAGTACTGAGTTAAAAGGGAGTCTGGGGGCCATACTCTTGGGGCTTCTCTAGTCCCTGTCAGACCAGTAAGTCTGTTTTTTTGTGTGTGTGTGAGTTAGAATTTTGTTCTACATTTTTTTCCCAGCTCTTCGGGACCCTCTATTGTGATTCCTGTCAGGGCAGTCAGTGGTGGCAGTCAGGCACTATCTAGTTGTGCTGGATTCAGTCTGGTGGAGGCTGTGGTACTTGTGGTCCATTAGCCATTTGGACTAATCTTTCTCTTGTGTCTTTGATTTTCTTTATTCTCTCTTTCTCTAGATGGGGTGAGACCAATGGAATATCTTCAATGGCTACTCGCAAGCTTTTAAGACCCCAGATGCTACTCACCTAAGTAGGATGTAGAACATTATCTTTATAAATTATGTTATGCCAATTGAGCGAGATGTTCCCTGAAGCCATGGTCCCCAGACCTCAATCCAGTGATTCGGTCCCTCAGGGAGTTTGGATGTGTCTATGGAGCTTTCAGAGCCCTGGTGATGTAGTGGTTAAGAGCTTGGCTGCTAACCAAAAGGTCAGCCTTTCAAATTCACCAGCTGCTCCTTCAAAGCCCTATGGGGGCAGTCCTACTCTGTCCTGTGTGTTGCTATGGAATCAACTTGATGACAACAGGTTATGGAGCTTCCATGACCTTGCCTTGGTCAAGTTGTGCTGGCTTCTCCAGTATTGTGCATTCTCTTACCCTTCACCAAAGTTACCACTTGTCTATTGTCTATTTACTGTTTTTCCCTCCCTTGTAACCATCAAAGATAGTTTCTTTTTGTGTGTAAACCCTTTCATGAGTTTTTATAATAGTGGTTTCATACAATATTTGTCCTTTTGTAATTGACTTATATCACTCAGCATAATGCCCTCCAGATTCATACATGTTGTGAGATGTTTCACAGATTCATCATTGTTCTTCATTGTTGGTGGCATTCCACTGTGATGTATGCACCATAGTGTTTTTTTAATCCATTCATCTATTGATGGGCACTTAGATTGTTTCCTTCTTTTTGCTATTGTGAATAATGTTTCAGGGAACATGAGTGTGCATATGTCTATTCCTATGATGGCACTTATTTCTCTAGAATGTATTTGCAGGACTGCTGGATCATATGGTATTCTTATTTCTAGCTTTTTAAGGAAGCGCCATATCACTTTCCGAAATGGTTGTACCATTTTGCATTTCCACCAGCAGTGCATAAGAGTTCCAATATCCCAGTAGCCTCTCCAACATTTGTTATTTTCTGTTTTTTTGATTCGTGCCAGAGATGGTATCTCATTGTGGTTTTGATTCGCATTTCTCTAATGGCTAGTGATCACAAGCATTTCCTCATGTGCCTTTTAGCCACCTGAATGTGTTCTTTGGTGAAGTGTCTGTTCATATTCTTTGCCCATTTTTTTGATTGGATTATTTGTGTTTTTTTATAGAGGTGTTGGATTTTCCTGAGATTTTAGAGGTGAGTTTTGTTGAATTTGTCATACCCAATTTTTTTTTTTTTCCCCAGTCTGTTGGTTCTCTTTTCACTGTTTTGGTGAAGTCTTTTGATGACCATGTGTTTAATTTTTAGAATAGCCCAGTTATTAAGCTTATCTTCCAGTGTTTGTGTGTTGTTAGTTATGGTTTATATTCTGTTTATGCTGTATCTTAGGGCCTCTAGTGTTGGCCCTATTTTTTCTTCTATGATCTTTATTGTTTTTGGTTTATCATTTAGGTTTTTGATCCATTTTGAATTAGTTTTTGCATATGGTGTGAAGTGTGAGTCCTGTTTCATCTTTTTTGCAGATGGACATCCAGTTTTGTCAGCATCATTTGTTAAAAAGATTGTCTTTTCCCCCTTTGGTGGACTTTGGGCCTTTGTTGAAGATCAGGTGACCATAGGTGGATGAATTTACATCCCGGTCCTCAATTCTGTTCCATTGGTCAATGTGTCTGTTGTTGTACGAGTACTAGGTTGTTTTGACTACTGTAGCTGTTTAGTAGGTTCTGAGGTTGGGAAGTATGAGCCCTCCTGCTTTATTCTTCTTGAATAGTGCTTTACTTATCTGGGTCCTCTTCTCTGTTGATGAGGCATGATTTTGAATGAGCTAAATACATAGGAAAGACATCAGACTGAGAAACCTGGAGATGAAGTCTCCATAGTGCATGGTCCAGTCAAAAGATCTCACATCATATAGTATTTGTGAAAGAATAAAGGAGCACCAATAATTTTCTTCTGAGGAAGTATTTCATTTATTTGCTTACTTATTTTTGCTTGTGTATATGCTTACTTAGGCAACAGATAAGAATCAAGGAATGGCTTAACATTTTCTTAGGAGAGAACACTATTTTTTTTTTTTTTAATAATTTTTATTGAGCTTTAAGTGAACGTTTACAAATCAAGTCAGTCTGTCACGTATAAGCTTATATACACCTTACTCCATACTCCCACTTACTCTCCCCCTAATGAGTCAGCCCTTCCGGTCTCTCTTTTCGTAGCAATTTTGCCAGTTTCTAACCCTCTCTACCCTCCCATCTCCCCTCCAGACAGGAGATGCCAACACAGTCTCAAGTGTCCACCTGATACAAGTAGCTCACTCTTCATTAACATCTCTCTCCAACCAATTGTCCAGTCCCTTCCATGTCTGATGAGTTGTCTTCGGGAATGGTTCCTGTCCTGGGCCAACATAAGGTTTGGGGACCATGACTGCCGGGATTCCTCTAGTCTCAGTCAGACCATTAAGTCTGGTCTTTTTATGAGAATTTGGGGTCTGCATCCCACTGATCTCCTGCTCCCTCAGGGGTTCTCTGTTGTGCTCCCTGTCAGGGCAGTCCTCAGTTGTGGCTGGACACCATCTAGTTCTTCTGGTCTCAGGATGATATAAATCTCTGGTTCATGTGGCCCTTTCTGTCTCTTGGGCTCATAGTTGTCGTGTGGCCTTGGTGTTCTTCATTCTCCTTTGCTCCAGGTGGGTTGAGACCAATTGATGCATCTTAGATGGCCACTTGTTAGCATTTAAGACCCCAGATGCCACATTTCAAAGTAGGATGCAGAATGTTTTCATAATAGTATTATTACTATTTTTAAGAAAGAATAACATTTTCTGAGGCAGAAGATAAGTCAAGGATCACTTAGATAATATGTAAATTGGGTGAAATGTGAGCTGTGACAAAGTTATGATACTTTGGGGAGCATCTTATACAAATAAATTTTATCTTTTTTTTTAGTCATAAAAGGTTTATTTTGTTACCTCAACAACCACAAAACAACCCAATTACAAAATGGACAAAGGACTTGAACAGACATTTCTCCAAAGACATGCAAATGGCCAACAAATACATGAAAAGATGTTCAATGTCATTAGTCATTTGGGTAACACAAATTCAAATCGCAAAGAGATGCCACTTAATCCCCACTAGGATGACTATTCTCAGAAATAATAGAAATAAAAGAAACTCAAGGATCATGGCACAAACAAACATCCTCTCTGGAGCAAGATAATATCAATCTAGGCCTCAAATTATTTCTGCAAATAATTTTTCAAATACAAATGTTTAGCACACAGTAAAAAATAATGTCACAATACTTTTTCAGTTTAGTAAAAGATACACACACACACACACACACACACACACACACATATGTATCTGCATATCTGTCTGTCTACCTACCTATCTACTTAGCTACCTTCAAAAGCCAACATCTTAATGATCACACACTTAGGGAATGATTTTCCCTAAGATCAAGAACAAAACTAGAATTCCCACTATTTCTGTGGTTATGCAATATTGCATTGGAGCATTCGTTGATGCATTTACACAAGGGAAAACAATTAGAAAAGCTTAAAAATTGAAAAGGAAGAGGAAAACTTTCTCTCTTTGTGATGATATTGTATATCTGGAAAAGCCTAAAATGACCCATGAAAACCACTACAAACAATAAGATCAGTATATAAAATTAGCATACTGAAATAAATATCCTTGATGTGTAAACTTATAAGCGGTTTGAAAATATAATGGAAGAGATCCTGTATACAATAACAATGACAACAACAACAAAAACCTAGAGCTAAACCTAATAAAAAATGTGTCAGACTAATATGAGGAAAACTGTAAAACATTCTCGAAAGGCTTAAAAACAGATTCAAACAAATGAAAAACATGCCATACTCTTGAATAGGAAAAGTTAACATCATAAAGATGTCATTCTCCTTAAATTAGTTGTAAATTTAACGCAACCTCAATAAAAATCTCTTTTTTGGGGGGCGGGGGTAGGGAAAGGAGTTGATTATAAAAAGTACATGGAAGAATAAACAAGTGGGAATAGCCATGAAATATTTGAAAAAAAGAGCAATGTGGGGAGTGGCTAATCCTATTAGAATATAATGAGACATCTTAAATCTTCTAAATTAAAGGACAGTAAAGTATTGGCTCATGAAAAAACATATAGACCAATGGATCATATTAAAATAACCAGAAATACACCCAAGGGAAATTTAGTATATGACAAAGCATCTAAATCAGAGGGGAAAAATGACTTTTAATGGTGTTGGAACAACTGGATAGATGTAAAGAAAAAGATAAAATTTTATTTTATTTTTCTCACCAAGTATTCCAGGATAAATTACAAATGTATTAAGACCTAAATGAAAAATAAAAACCCATACAAATACTAAAAGAAAATATGATTTTTTTTTTCTTTTTTAATAACCTGAGAGTAGAGATTTATAACTATCACTGTTATGGACTGAATTGTGTCCTCCAAAAATGAGTGTCAACTTGACTAGGCCATGATTCCCAATATTATGTGATTGCCACCATTTTGTCATCTGATGTAATTTTCCTATGAGTTGTAAATCCTACCTCTATGAATTAATGGGAGCCCTGGTGGCAAAGTGGCTAAGAGCTCAGGCTGCTAACCAAGAGGTTGGCAGTTCGATTCTACCAGCCACTCCTTGGAAACTCTATGGGGCAGTTCTACTCTGTCCTACCAGGTTACTATAAGTCAGAATCAACTCGAAGGCACACAACAACAGCAACATGATGTCAATGAGGCAGGATTAAAGGCAGTTATGTTAATGAGGCAAGACTCAGTCTATAAAATTAGGCTGTGTCTTGAGTCAATCTCTTTTGAGCTATATAAAAGAGAGAAGCGAGCAGAGAGACAGGGGGACCTCATACCACCAAGAAAGTAGTACCAGGAGCAAACCGTGTCCTTTGGACCTGGGGTCCCTGTGTCTGAGAAACTGCTAGACCAGGGGAAGATTGATGACAAGGATCTTCCTCCAGAGCCCACAGAGAGATTCAAATACATGTTGAATTGAAATATATGACAATACTAACACAAAAGACAGCAGGGGGTGAATGGAGAAAAGTATTCTAAGGAATGAACAGTTTCTAGGAAGTCTAAGTACTAATTTATATTAAACTGTAATAAATAAAGAATTCATATTGTGCAATGTCTATCATAAAAACTAAAAGAATGTATAACTGGCAAACTAATGAAGGGAGAGAATAGTAAACAGTACTTAAATCAAAAGAAGGCAAGAGAAGAAAGGTTAAAAAACATGAAACAGGTGGGATAAATAGACAACAAATAATACGTAATTGAAGTGATTGCAAATATATCAGTAATTACACTAAAGGTAAATATACTAAATACTCCAATTAAAAGACAAAGATTTTTGGACTGATTTAAAAAATAAAACACAACGATATGCTGCTCTGTTTAGGTTTATTCCAAGAATAAGGATGATTAATAATGAAAAACTAATCACCACATCAAAAAATGGACAAAATGGAAACACTTCCAAACTATTTTTATGAAGCCGGCATAATCTGACAGGCAAATTACAAGAAAGGAAAATTACAAGTCTGTCTCTCTCAAGAACACGAATATAAAAATTCTAAACAAAACGTTGGCAAATCGAGCACATATTGTATATCAAAATGATAAATTTAACCAAATGATAATGAAATACAACCGAATTTGGTTTAGATGAAAGTACAAGTTTAGTTTAACACATAAAAAACAATCAGTGTAATCCACCACATTAAAAGAGTAAAGGAAAAAAAATCACAAGGCCATCTCAGATGCAAAAAATGTATTTGCTAAAATTCAACAACTATTAAAAAAAAAAAACTCTCAGCAAACTAGGAATAAAAGACGATTTCCAAAATCTGGTAAGTAGTATCTACAAAAAAATTATTCAGAAAATACTATACTTAATGGTGAGATATTGGAACTTTTACCTTGGAAATGGAAACAACCAAAGAATGTCAGCTATTACCATTTCTATTCTATATTATACTATGGTAATTTTCGGAAAGAAACAAATTGAAGCCTAAACAAAAACCGAATAAAAGTTACTTATAGACGAGTGGGAGTAGGGTAGAGGGAACACGGACGAAAGTGAACTCCGTGAAAATACCTTCTCCTATAGTTTTGACTTTGGAACCCTCTAAATGTTTTATATAACTAAAATACGAAATTAAGTTAAAAAGGAAAAATGAAAGCAATCAATAAAAACGGTAGGTGAATGAAAATAAATGAACATAAATGTATATCAAGTTGTTGCCAAAACCACAAAGAGGAAAGAATTACTTCAAAATGTAGTAATAGTGACCCTATAGGGTAGAGTAGAACTGCCCCATAGGGTTTCCAAGCCCATCATGGTTACAGAAGCAGACTGCCACATTTTTCTCCCTTGGAGCAGCTGGTGGGTTTGAACCACTGACTTTTTGGTTAGCAACTGAGTACTTAACCACTGAGCCACCAGGGCTCCCCGGATATAGTCTAATGACACGAATGAATGCAAAAATCTGAAATGGCATTTTTTGTTTTTTTTATCTAAGTGATAGTAGTAATATTGTTACTATGAAACAGTTACGTATTATACGAAAAAGAAAAATGATTACATTACTTTTATAAGAATCAGAATTTCCGATGGAAAAAAAGGGAGATAAAAGTACAAAATCAAAGAAAGCTAAGTAAAATTCTGGACTATGCTATGATCGTCTACCTTTTCATTCCTAATCTTACAGGTTAATGTTTTTTCCTTTTTTTTTTTCCTGGAGACACCTGACAGAGGTTTGCCTTTTTGCTGAACTTTCAAAAGCAAAAAATTTGGTCGATAAGTTCTACTTTTTGCTCTTATCTTTACTGCTACTTCATTTTGGTTTATTGTGTTGTTTCTTTTTTCTCCTGCTTTTGAATGAAAGTTAATTTTATTTCATTTAGTTCCCTAATTTCCAAGTTTTTTTTTTTTTTTTGTATGTGGTGTGTTGTTCTTGATTTAAACATGAAGTAGGTGCCTTCTCAAGAGAACTGAAGACGTTATTTCTAAATTCCAAATATGGGACTGCATTAATTACATTATCTCATTCAAGGAATCAATTTGAGAAAATGCATATTAAAATCTGAAGTTAGATTTGTAAGAGAGAAAAGACTGTAGTTAGCCTTGTAAGTTAAAAAGATGTCTTCCTATGAAAATATTAAGAAATGTGAATGACCATGTTTCGTAATTGAGCTTCTGATTACCCAAATTCCCATTTTCTAAAACTGCTAATTCAAAGGTTACGTTCCCCCAAGGAATATTTTCCCTTTGAAAACCTTACCCCTCTTAACCAAAATTTTTATTATTAGTGTCACTTTGACAGCTCTCATTCCTTTCTGACCACCAGTTCTCCAAGTCCAACCAACTTTGTTCAGAAACATTTAATATTTTTTTATAATGTGGAGAAGTGATTTATTTTAATTGAACAGAGCTTGTTCAGAATTTCCAAAATGAAATTTGAGCTTAGACAAAGAAAGCCTCAGACAGAAAGACTTATTTTTCATAAACTACTGAAAACAGGGGACATAAAATGAACATGTCCATGACCTTAGCATTTGTGGTTCCTACCACAGAACTGAATGGCCATTCTTCATTGTTTTTCTGTGACTCAACCCTTGTGCTTGAATTCTTGTATGGAACAGAGGCACACAGCAGGGCAATTCTCCACTAGTTAAAATTGTTTGTGGATCCTTTTGTACCTATAATTCACAATTACAGAATTCCTCTATGTGCCTTTGTTTATATGTTACTCGGGTTTAACACTGGGTCTTTTGAGAAATTCCTATGTACTGTTACACTATGAAATGTCTACCTACCATGGAAAAAAAGGTGGGGGAGGGTTGGGGTGGAGGACATGAACTTATGCCCCGAGAACATGTGCAGGGAACACTGAATGACTGTGGGAATCTGGGGAAAGAAATTATTCCTCCACAAACTAAATGAGGAGCGTAAAAAGTACTCTAACATTGGGGAGGATGCGAAGGAGGAAAGAGCTTGGGCTTGGGAATTGGGCAGACTTGGGTTCAAATCCCTGATCTGCTTTTTTTTTTTTTAAATAATATTGTGTCTTTGGTGAAAGTTTACACAACAAATCAGGTTCCCATTTAACAATTTCTGATCCCCTCTGTGTTAGCTTTGTGACCTTGGCACTTGGTGGGTGCTCACTAAATGGTAGCTGTAGAGGTTATAAAATAGTTTCACAATTTCTTTGATGCTTCTTCCTTTAAAAGATGGAGCTTAGCTCCCTTCCTCTGGAGTGTGGGTTGGGCTTAGTGAATTGCCTCTAACAAGTAGAATACCGTGGAGGTGATGGTATGTGACTTTTGAGATCAGCACATAAAAGGCACTGTGTCTTCCTACTTGCTCTGGGTCTGGAATCACTCTTTCTGGAGAAAGCCAGCTGCCATGCCATGAAGACTATCAAACAGCCCACGTGGTGAGAGACTGAGGCTTGAAAATAAGTCTTCAGCTCCACTTGAATCTACTTGAACCTTCAGATGACTGCAGTCTCAGTTGACGTCAGCTAGAACCACCAAACTAGCCCACAGAAGCTGAGATAATAAAGGTTTGTTGTTTCAAGGGTAATTTGTTATGCAGCAAAAAAAAAAAAAAAGCTTGTACAGCAGCAGTTATTTTCATAATAAGTATGGCAGTGGAGATATGGAAGATGGTTCTCTCTCCTCCCACCTGGGGAATCTGGAGGGCTAGAATCTCCTAATTTCCTCAATGCCACACTCTCTTCCCTTGTAGGCTCAACTTCTCAACCTAGCATGGAAAGAATGGTAAACTAAGACAACTCAGCTCTCTGAGACATAGAAGGGGCCTTGACAAAGAGCTGAGGAGTTAGACCTCTCTGGGATTCACCCAATGGGACTAGTTCTCTACATGTCCAAGGTGCGGGTTCTATAGCTATATCGTGCATCTACTTCAAGTCAGGCATAAAACAATTCATAAGACATCCTAGGGAGCACAGTCCTACTCTGACACACATGGGGTTGCTGTGAGTTAGGTCGACTCAAGGTAGCTGTTTTTTTTTTTTAAGGGGTCCAAATATATTTTCTTCCAGGAGTATATCCAATTGTAATGACACTATTAATTAAATTCCCTCACACGGAAATGCCTTTATCATATATTAAATTTATATATATATATATAGACAGAGAGAGAGAGAACATCTGTCAGTTTGTCCTACTGTGGGGGCTTGTGTGTTGCTGTGATGCTGGAAGCTATGCTGCCAGTATTCAAATACCAGCAGGGTCACCCATGATGGACAGGTTTCAGCTGAGCTTCCAGACTAAGACAGACTAGGAAGAGGGACCCAGAACTCCACTTCTGAAAAGAATTAGCCAGTGAAAACCTTATGATTATCAGTGGAACATTGTCTAACATAGTGCTGGAAGATGGGCGCCTCAGGTTGGAAGGCATTCAAAATAGGACTGGGAAAGAGCTGCCTCCTCAAAGTACAGTTGACCTCAATGACATGAATGGAGTCAAACTTTTAGGACCTTCATTTGCTGATGTGGCATGACTCAAAATGAGAAGAAACTGCTGCAAACATCCATTAATAATCAAAACGTGGTATCTATGAAGAATGAATCTAGGAAAATTGGAAATCGTCAAAAATGAAATGGAACCCATAAATATTGATATCCTAGGGATTAGTGAGCTGAAATGGACTGGTATTGGCCATTTTGAATCAGACAATCATATGATCTCCTATGCCAGGAAAAATAAATTGAAGAGGATTGACATTGCATTCATCGTCAAAAAGAACATTTCAAGATCTATCCTAAAGTACAACACTGTCAGTGAAAGGATAATATCCATACACCTACAAGGAGGAATAGTTAATACAACTATTATTCAAGTTCATGCACCAACCACTAAGGCCAAAGATGAAGAAATTGAAGATTTTTACCAACTTCTGCAGTCTGAAATTGCTCAAACATGCAATCAGTGTGCACTGATAATTACTTGTGATTGGAATGCAAAAGTCGGAAACAAAGAAGGGTCGGTAGTTGGAAAATATGGCCTTGGTGACAGAAAGGATGTTGGATATCACATGATTGAATTTTGCAAGACCAACGACTTCTTCATTGCAAATACCTTTTCCAGCAGCATAAACAGCAACTACACACATGGACCTTGCCAGATGAAATAACAGGAATCAAATTGACTACATCTGTGGGAAAAAAATGATGGAAACTTCAATAACATCAGTCAGAACAAGGCCAAGGGCCGACTGGGGATCAGACCATCAATTACTCATATGCAAGTTCAAATTGAAACTGAAGAAAATCCGAGCAAGTCCATGAGAGTCAAGATACAACCTTGAGCATATCCCACCTGAATTAGATACCATCTCGAGAATAGATTTGAGGTGTTGAACACTAATGACCGAAGACCAGGCGAGTTGTGGAATGACATCAAGGATGTGATGCATGAAGAAAGCAAGAGGTCATTAAAAAGACAGGAGAGAAAGAAATGACCTAAATGGATGTCAGAAGAGACTCTGAAACTTGCTCTCGAATGTGGAGTAGCTAAAGCAAAGGGAAAAAATGATGAAGTAAAAGAGCTGAACGGAAGATCTCAAAGGGTGGCTTGAAAAGACAAAGTAAGGTATTATGATAACATGCGCAAAGAGCCGGAGATAGAAAACCAAAAGGGAAGAACACGCTCAGCATTTCTCAAGTTGAAAGAACTGAAGAAAAAATTCAAGCCTCAAGTTACAGTGCTGACGGATTATACGGGAAAAATATTAAACGACGCAGGAAGCATAAAAGAAGATGCAAGGAATACACAGAGTCACTGTACCAAAAAAGGGTTGGTCAATGTTCAGCCATTTCAGGAGGTAACATATGATCAGGAACTGGTGGTACCAAAGGAAGAAGTCCAAGCTGCACTTAAGGCATTGGTGAAAAACAAGGCTCCGGGAATTGACTGAATACCAACTGAGATGTTTCAACAAACAGATGCAACGATGGAAGTGCTCATTCATCTATGCCAAGAAATTTGGAAAACAGCTACCTGGCCAACCGACTGGAAGAGAGCCATATTTATGCCTATTCCAAAGAAAGGTGATTCAACTGGAATGCGGAAATTATCGAACAATATCACTAATACCACATGCAGGCAAAATTTTGCTGAAGGTCATTCAAAAGCGGTTACAGCAGTATATCGACAGGGAACTGCCAGAAATTCAAGTCAGATTTAGAAGAGGATGTGGAATTGGGGATATATATCATTGCTTAAGTCAGATGGATCCTGGCTGAAAGCAGGGAATACCAGAAAAATGTTTACCTGTGTTTTATTGACTATGCTAAGACATTCGACTGTGTGGATCACACCAAATTATGCATAACATTTCGGAGAATGAGAATTCTGGAACACTTAATTGTGCTTATGAGGAATCTGTACATGGATCAAGAGGCAGTCATTCGGACAGAACAAGGGGATACTGCATGGTTTAAAGTCAGGAAAAGTGTGCGTCAGGGTTGTATCCTTTCAGGATACCTATTCAATCAGCATGATGAGAAAATAACCTGAGAAGCTGGGCTCTACGAAGAAGAACGGGACATCAGGACTGGAGGAAGACTCATTGTCAACCTGTGATATGCAGATGACACACCTTGCTTGCTGAAAGTGAAAAGGGCCTGAAGCACTTACTGATGAAGATCAAAGACTACAGTCTTCAGTATGGATTACATCTTAATATAAAGAAAACAAAAATCCTCACAACTGGACCAATGAGCAACATCATGATAAACGGAGAAAAGATTGAAGTTGTCAAGGATTTTATTTTACTTGGATCCACAATCAACACCCATGGAAGCAGCAGTCAAGAAATGAAAAGATGCATTGCATTGGGTAAATCTGCTGCGAAGGACCTCTTTAAAGTGTTGAAAAGCAAAGATGTCACCTGGAAGACTAAGATGCGCCTGACCCAAGCCATGATGTTTTCAACTGCCTCATATGCATGTGAAGGCTGAATGATGAATAAGAAAGACTGAAGAAGAATGGATGCCTTTGAATTGTGGTGTTGGAGAATAATATTGAATAAGAAGACCATAGACTACCAAAAGAATGAACAAATCTGTCTTGGAGGAAGTACACCCAGAATGCTCCTTAGAAGCAAGGATGGTTAGACTATGTCTCACATACTTTGGACATGTTATCAGGAATGATCAGTCCCTAGAGAAGGACATCATGCTCGATAAAATAGAGGGTCAGTGAAAAAGGGAAGACCCTCAGTGAGATGGATTGACACAGTGGCTGCAACAAAGTGCTCACGCATAACAAGGATTGTGAGGATGGTGCAGGACTGGGCAGTATTTCGTTCTGTTGTGCATAGGTTCACTATGTGTCAGAACTGACCAGATGGCACCTAACAACAACATCGCTGCTAACCAAAACGTTGGCAGTTCGCTCCACCTGGGAAATCCTATGGGGCAGTTCTACTGTGTCCTATAGGGTTGCTGTGAGTTGGAATTGACTCAATGGCAAAGATATATATATATATATATATATATATATATATATATATATATATATATATATATATATTTCATAAGGCACAGCCCCTGCCCTAGATAAGTTCATAATTACATGGGGGGAACAGACCTATAAGATGATGATTTCCAAATACCATGGATAGCATTGTGGTGGAGGTGTGCACGTGGTACTGCAGGAGTTCAAAGGAGGAATAGTCAACCCTGAGGGGGCTCGGGGAGGGCTTCCTGAGGAGACAAGGCATGAGGTGATTCCTGAATGATAAGAATTCTACCAGTGTAGAAAAGTGGTAGTTGTATGCCAGGTGGGAGAAAAAGCATGAGAAACGTTAGGAAGGTATGGCGCAGCATGGCTGAAGTCAGTGTGGATGGGATGCAATGTAGGAGACAAGGCTCCAGTCAAGGTGGGCATTGGAGAACCCCTGAAGGGGGTGTCATATCTTGTGGGAATCTGATGAAGGTCACCCTGAATGTAGTATGGAGAATGGCTGGGAAAATCAGGGGTGTGTAGAATCGGGATTTTTGGGGAAGGTTCTTTTGATAGTGATGAAAACCCTGGTGGCATAGTGGTTAAGAGCTATGGCTGCTAACCAAAAGGTTGGCAGTTCGAATCCACCAGCTGCTCCTTGGAAATTCTATGGGACGTCTCTACACTATCCTATCGGGTCACTATGAGTCAGAATTGCCTTGACTGTAATGGGTTTGAATTTTTGTTTTTTTTTTCACAGTGATGGTCGCTGGCATTAGGGCAATAGTCATGCGGATAATGAAAAGTAGACAGATTCTCTGGTATGAGAGGCATAAATATTACTCTTGGGTCACTTGTTTCATATGGGGCTTGAAGGCAAAGAATGCTTTTTGATTTTTGTGCTGAGGCAGACCACATGCAGAGATTGTTGCAAAAAGTAAGCGAAGAGGTTATGGCATGCTGGAAAGTGAGGAAAGCAGAGAAGGCTTGAAACAGCCACTGTGGAAAATGGGTCCCATAAAGGGCAAAATCTGCATAGTTGCATGACTTTCTCTAGCCTTGTAAGAGAGGCGGATACTGACTGATGCCTGGCGTGGACGGATGTCCTCAGACCAGGGTGAGTGCGTTTAGGATGTGTAAGTGTCATATCCGATGAAGCTGGGTGGGAGATGTAGCTGCATGAGATGCTCCTACTTCTCTCCTGCCTTGTTTGGCTTCCCTGGTCCTGAGGCTCGCTCAGCCTGGACATCTAGTAACTGACTTTGCTCAAGACATGTGAAGGCACACTGGCTGTCTGCAATGGATTTAGCTTATCCTGTTGTCCCCTCAGCATTGACTTAGATGAGATAGCATGTGGTTTTGGCCTTACTAACGAGTTGGAATCAACTCAGCGGAACAGGTTTTTAACTCGTCGTTGGTTGAATGACACAAGGGACTGATTTCTCTTGTTATGCTTATTAACCTATGTTGTAATATTTAGTGAAAGGTCATATTACTCTATATTTAGTGAAAGGCTATATTACTATTTATTCCTATTTTATTAAGGATTTGAGAAAGGCTTAGAAATGCATTCAGTCTTTTGCAAACACCTTTTGAGATGATCTAATCAGTGCAAGAGAAAAGAAAGGAGAGAAACATAAGATAAGGCCAGAGCTAAGGATGGTCCCCCCAAATGCATGTTGTAAGATCTGGTGCAAGTACAAGGAGCAGGCCTCATTGTTGACCCTGAACATCCTGTTGTTGTTAGGTGCCTTCGAGTTGGTTCAGACTCATAGTGACCCCAAGTAAAACAGAATGAAACACTGTCAGTCCTGCTCCATCCTTACAACCGTTACTACATTTCAGCCCATTGTTGTAGCCACTGTGTCAATCTATTTTATCGAGGGTCTTCCTCTTTTTTGCTGACTCTCTACCTTACCAAGCATTATGTCCTTCACCAGGGACTGGTCCCTCCTGATAATATGTCCAAAGTATGTGAGACAAAGTCTTGCTATCCTTGCTTCTAAGGAGCATTCTGGCTGTACTTCTTCTGAGACAGATTATTCATTCTTCTGGCAGTCCAGGGTATATTCAATATTCTTCGCCAACACCATAATTCAAAAGCATCAATTCTTTTTTGGTTGCCCTTATTCATTGTCCAGCTTTCACACGTGTATCAGGTGATTGACGATACCATGGCTTGGCTTAGGTGCACCTTAGTTCTTAAAGTAACATCTTTGCCTTTTAGCACTTTAAAGAGGTCTTGGGCAGCAGATTTATCCTATGCAATACATTTGAGGTGATGAGAAAAACACCAGTGATTACATAAATCTACCATGTTCATAGAACTCATCAATAAATGCTCATTAGCTTATTTCCTAATCCAGGTACTATTTTAGGCAGATAAGACAGACAAGGTTTCTTCTCACATGGAATTATCTTCTAGGTGGAAGTAGACAGAGAAAAAAAAGACAAAAATACGACATGATAATTAGGGTTCTGAGAGAAATAAGAAGTTAATGTGTTAAAGTATTCAATACTTGACTACTAGCCAAAAGGTTGGTGATTTGAACCTACCCACAGGCCTCTAGGAAGACAGACCTGGCAATCTGCTTCTGAAAGTTCACAGCCTCAAAAACCCTGTGGAGCATAGTTCTACTCTAAAACACAAGGAATCACCACGAGTTAGAATCAACTAGATGGCAACTAACAACAATGTGATAGAAGGGGCTGGGTGGTTACTTATGATGGGAGGTCACAATGGCTGAGAACTGCATAACAATAAATAGCCACCTAGGGAAGGTCAAAGGAGCCCTAGTGGCACAATGGTTAAAGTGTTTGGCTGCTAAAGGTCAGCGGTTCAAACCCACCAGCTGCTCTGCAGAAGAAAGATGTGGCAGCCCCTGCTTCCATGAAGATTTCAGCTTTGAAAACCCCAGATGGCAGATCTGCTCTGTCCTGCATGGTCACTATGAGTTGGAATCGAGTTGAGGGGCAGTGGGCTTGGCTGGGAAAGATCTGGGAGAAGAGCCTTCAGGGCAGAGGGAACAGCTGGTGGAAAGGTCTTGACAGCAATGACCCTGGCTTATTTGACAAACAATAAGCAGGGTGGTTGCATCATGAGAGGCAAAGGAGAGAGTGGTCTGAGCTGAGTCCAGAGGTCAGCATAGATCATGAAGGGCTTTGTAGGTCAAGGTTTGATTCAAAGAGCATAGGGGAGACTATAGAGCTTTAAGCAGGTGAGTACCAGGATGCGGTTAACGCTTTTAAAAGTTTCCTCTGTCTGCTCTGTGGTGAGTGAATTGTAAATGGGCAAGTGTGGAAACAGGGAGACCAGTTGGTGGCATTTACTAATGTCTAGGAGACACCCATCTGTCAGTTTGTCATACTGTGGTGGCTTGTGTATTTCTGTGATGCTGGAAACTATGCCACCAATATTTCAAATAACAGCAGGGTCACCCATAGTGAACAGGTTTCAATGGATCTTTGGATAAAAACAGATTAGTAAGAAAAGCCTGGTGATCTACTCCTGAAAATTAGTCAAAGAAAACCCTATGGTTCACAACAGAATATTGTCCAATAGAGTACTGGAAGATGAGTCCACTAGGTTGGAAAGCACTCAAAATACACAGTGGCCACAACAATGGATTCGGGCATATCAATGATTGTGAAGGTGGCACAGGACAAGGGAGTGTTTTGTTCTGTTGTACGTGGGGTCACCATGGATCAGAGTTGACTGACAGTAACTAACAACAACAGCAGAGGAAGGATGAATGTGGGTTGGGTTAGGTCAATGGGACTAGATAAGATCCCTTAGAGAGAAGAGAAAGGGGCATGGAGCCTATTCCAATAGGTGTCTGGAGATCTCAGCTTTCTAGGTTCTAAGACCCAAGAGGAATTTCTTAGGCAAGGTCCTTATAAAGGGACCTGCCTTCCCATACAGTAGAATATTTTTTTTTTTTTATAATAACTTTTATTAAGCTTCAAGTGAACGTTTACAAATCCAATCAGTCTGTCACATATAAGTTTACATACATCACACTCCCTACTCCCACTTACTCTCCTCATCTTGAGTCAGCCCTTTCAGTCTCTCCTTTCTTGACAATTTTGCCGGCTTCCCTCTCTCTCTATCCTCCCATCCCCCCTCCAGACAAGAGTTGCCAACACAATCTCAAGTGTCCACCTGATATAATTAGCTCACTCTTCATCAGCATCTCTCTCCCACCCGCTGACCAGTCCCTTTCATTTCTGATGAGTTGTCTTCGGGGATGGTTCCTGTCCTGTGTCAACTGAAGGTCTGGGGAGCATGGCCGCCGGGATTCCTCCAGTCCCAGTCAGACCATTAAGTTTGGTCTTCTTATGAGAATTTGGGGTCTGCATCCCACTGATCTCCTGCTCCCTCAGGGGTCCTCTGCTGAGCTCCCTGTCAGGGCAGTCATCAATTGTGGCCGGGCACCAACTAGTTCTTCTGGTCTCAGGATGATGTAGGTCTCTGGTTCATGCGGCCCTTTCTGTCTCTTGGGCTCTTAGTTGTCATGTGGGCTTGGTGTTCTTCATTTTTCTTTGCTCCAGGTGGGTTGAGACCAATTGCTGCATCTTAGATGGCTGCTTGTTAGCATTTAAGACCCCAGACGCCACATTTCAAAGTGGGATGCAGAATGATTTCATAATAGAATTATTTTGCCAATTGACTTAGAAGTCCCCGCAAACCATGCTCCCCAGACCCCCGCGCTTGCTCCGCTGACCTTTGAAGCATTCATTTTATCCCGGAAACTTCTTTGCTTTTGGTCCAGTCCAATTGAGCTGACCTTCCATGTATTGAGTGTTGTCTTTCCCTTCACCTAAAGCAGTTCTTATCTACTGATTAATCAATAAAAAACCCTCTCCCACCCTCCCTCCCTCCCCCCCTCGTAACCACAAAAGTATGTGTTCTTCTCAGGTTTACTGTTTCTCAAGATCTTATAATAGTGGTCTTATACAATATTTGTCCTTTTGCCTCTGACTAATTTCGCTCAGCATAATGCCTTCCAGGTTCCTCCATGTTATGAAATGTTTCAGAGATTCGTCACTGTTCTTTATCGATGCGTAGAATTCCATTGTGTGAATATACCACAATTTATTTAACCATTCATCCGTTGATGGACACCTTGGTTGCTTCCAACTTTTTGCTATTGTAAACAGAGCTGCAATAAACATGGGTGTGCATATATCTGTTTGTATGAAGGCTCTTGTATCTCTAGGGTATATTCCTAGGAGTGGGATTTCTGGGTTGTATGGTAGTTCTATTTCTAACTGTTTAAGATAACGCCAGATAGATTTCCAAAGTGGTTGTACCATTTTACATTCCCACCAGCAGTGTATGAGAGTTCCAATCTCTCCGCAGCCTCTCCAACATTTATTATTTTGTGTTTTTTGGATTAATGCCAGCCTTGCTGGTGTGAGATGGAATCTCATCGTAGTTTTAATTTGCATTTCTCTAATGGCTAATGATCGAGAGCATTTTCTCATGTATCTGTTGGCTGCCTGAATATCTTCTTTAGAGAAATGTGTGTTCATATCCTTTGCCCACTTCTTGATTGGGTTGTTTGTCTTTTTGTGGTTGAGTTTTGACAGAATCATGTAGATTTTAGAGATCAGGCGCTGGTCGGAGATGTCATAGCTGAAAATTCTTTCCCAATCTGTAGGTGGTCTTTTTACTCTTTTGGTGAAGTCTTTAGATGAGCATAGGTGTTTGATTTTTAGGAGCTCCCAGTTATCGGGTTTCTCTTCATCATTTTTGGTAATGTTTTGTATTCTGTTTATACCTTGTATTAGGGCTCCTAGGGTTGTCCCAATTTTTTCTTCCATGATCTTTATCGTTTTAGTCTTTATGTTTAGGTCTTTGATCCACTTGGAGTTAGTTTTTGTGCATGGTGTGAGGTATGGGTCCTGTTTCATTTTTTTGCAAATGGATATCCAGTTATGCCAGCACCATTTGTTAAAAAGGCTGTCTTTTCCCCAGTTAATTGACACTGGTCCTTTGTCAAATATCAGCTGCTCATACGTGGATGGATCTATGTCTGGGTTCTCAATTCTGTTCCATTGGTCTATGTGTCTGTTGTTGTACCAATACCAGGCTGTTTTGACTACTGTGGCTGTATAATAGGTTCTGAAGTCAGGTAAGGTGAGGCCTCCCACTTTCTTCTTCTTTTTCAGTAGTGCTTTGCTTATCCGGGGCTTCTTTCCCTTCCATATGAAATTGGTGATTTGTTTCTCTATCCCCTTAAAATATGACATTGGAATTTGGATCGGAAGTGCGTTAAATGTATAGATGGCTTTTGGTAGAATAGACATTTTTACTATGTTAAGTCTTCCTATCCATGAGCAAGGTATGTTTTTCCACTTAAGTATGTCCTTTTGAATTTCTTGTAGTAGAGCTTTGTAGTTTTCTTTGTATAGGTCTTTTACATCCTTGGTAAGATTTATTCCTAAGTATCTTATGTTCTTGGGGGCTACTGTGAATGGTATTGATTTGGTTATTTCCTCTTCAGTGTTCTTTTTGTTGATGTAGAGGAATCCAAGTGATTTTTGTATGTTTATTTTATAACCTGAGACTCTGCCAAACTCTTCTATTAGTTTCAGTAGTTTTCTGGAGGATTCCTTAGGGTTTTCTGTGTATATAATCATGTCATCTGCAAATAGTGATAACTTTACTTCTTCCTTGCCAATCCGGATACCTTTTATTTCTTTGTCTAGCCTGATTGCCCTGGCTAAGACTTCCAACACGATGTTGAATAAGAGTGGTGATAAAGGGCATCCTTGTCTGGTTCCCGTTCTCAAGGGAAATGCTTTCAGGGTCTCTCCATTTAGAGTGATATTGGCTGTTGGCTTTGCATAGATGCCCTTTATTATGTTGAGGAATTTTCCTTCAATTCCTATTTTGGTAAGAGTTTTTATCATGAATGGGTGTTGGACTTTGTCAAATGCCTTTTCTGCATCAATTGATAAGATCATGTGGTTTTTGTCTTTTGTTTTATTTATGTGATGGATTACATTAATGGTTTTTCTGATATTAAACCAGCCTTGCATACCTGGTATAAATCCCACTTGATCAGGGTGAATTATTTTTTTGATGTGTCGTTGGATTCTATTGGCTAGAATTTTGTTGAGGATTTTTGCATCAATGTTCATGAGGGATATAGGTCTATAATTTTCTCTTTTTGTAATGTCTTTACCTGGTTTTGGTATCAGGGAGATGGTGGCTTCATAGAATGAGTTGGGTAGTATTCCGTCATTTTCTATGCTTTGGAATACCTTTAGTAGTAGTGGTGTTAACTCTTCTCTGAAAATTTGGTAGAACTCTGCAGTGAAGCCGTCCGGGCCAGGACTTTTTTTTGTTGGGAGTTTTTTGATTACCATTTCAATCTCTTTTTTTGTTATGGGTCTATTTAGTTGTTCTACTTCTGAATGTGTTAGTTTAGGTAGGTAGTGTTTTTCCAGGAATTCATCCATTTCTTCTAGGTTTTCAAATTTGTTAGAGTACAATTTTTCATAATAATCTGAAATGATTCTTTTAATTTCATTTGGTTCTGTTGTGATGTGGTCCTTCTCATTTCTTATTTGGGTTATTTGTTTCCTTTCCTGTATTTCTTTAGTCAGTCTAGCCAATGGTTTATCAATTTTGTTAATTTTTTCAAAGAACCAGCTTTTGGCTTTGTTAATTCTTTCGATTGTTTTTCTGTTCTCTAATTCATTTAGTTCAGCTCTAATTTTTATTATTTGTTTTCTTCTGGAGCCTGATGGATTCTTTTGTTGCTCACTTTCTATTTGTTCAAGTTGTAGGGACAGTTCTCTGATTTTGGCTCTTTCTTCTTTTTGTATGTGTGCATTTATTGATATAAATTGGCCTCTGAGCACTGCTTTTGCTGTGTCCCAGAGGTTTTGATAGGAAGTATTTTCATTCTCGTTGCTTTCTATGAATTTCCTTATTCCCTCCTTGATGTCTTCTATAACCCAGTCTTTTTTCAGGAGGGTATTGTTCATTTTCCAAGTATTTGATTTCTTTTCCCTCGTTTTTCTGTTATTGATCTCTAGTTTTATTGCCTTGTGGTCTGAGAAGATGCTTTGTAATATTTCGATGTTTTGGACTCTGCAAAGGTTTGTTTTATGACCTAATATGTGGTCTATTCTAGAGAATGTCCCATGTGCGCTGGAAAAAAAAGTATATTTTGCAGCAGTTGGGTGCAGAGTTCTGTATAAGTCAATGAGGTCAAGTTGGTTGATTGTTGTGATTAGATCTTCCGTGTCTCTGTTTAGCTTCTTACTGGATGTCCTGTCCTTCTCCGAAAGTGGTGTGTTGAAGTCTCCTACTATAATTGTGGAGGTATCTATCTCGCTTTTCAGTTCTGTTAAAATTTGATTTATGTATCTTGCAGCCCTGTCATTGGGTGCGTAAATATTTAATATGGTTATGTCTTCCTGATCAATTGTCCCTTTTATCATTATATAGTGTCCTTCTTTATCCTTTGTGGTGGATTTAAGTCTAAAGTCTATTTTGTCAGAAATTAATATTGCTACTCCTCTTCTTTTTTACTTATTGTTTGCTTGATATACTTTTTTCCATCCTTTGAGTTTTAGTTTGTTTGTGTCTCTAAGTCTAAGGTGTGTCTCTTGTAGGCAGCATATAGATGGATCGTGTTTCTTTATCCAGTCTGTGACTCTCTGTCTCTTTATTGGTGCATTTAGTCCATTTACATTCAGGGTAATTATAGATAAATAAGTTTTTAGTGCTGTCATTTTGATGCCTTTTTATGTGTGTTGTTGACACTTTCATTTTTCCACACACTTTTTTGTGCTGAGGCGTTTTTCTTAGTAAATTGTGAGATCCTCATTTTCATAGTGTTTGACTTTATGTTAGTTGAGTCGTTACGTTTTTCTTGGTTTTTGTCTTGAGTTATAGAGTTGTTATGCCTTTTTGTGGTTACCTCATTATATACCCCTATTTTTCTAAGTAAAAACCTAACTTGTATTGTTCTATATCGCCTTGTGTCACTCTCCATATGGCAGTTCAATGCCTCCTGTATTTAGTCCCTCTTTTTGATTATTGTGATCTTTTACCTATTGACTTCCATAATTCCCTGTTATGTGTATTTTTTTTTTTAATTAATCTTAATTTATTTGTTTTTGTGATTTCCCTATTTGAGTTGATATCAGGACGTTCTGTTTTGTGACCTTGTGTTGTGCTGATATCTGATATTATTGGTTCTGTGACCAAACAATATCCTTTAGTATTTCTTGTAGCTTTGGTTTGGTTTTTGCAAATTCTCTAAACTTGTGTTTGTCTGTAAATATCTTAATTTCGCCTTCATATTTCAGAGAGAGTTTTGCTGGATATATGATCCTTGGTTGGCAGTTTTTCTCCTTCAGTGTTCTGTATATGTCGTCCCATTCCCTTCTTGCCTGCATGGTTTCTGCTGAGTAGTCAGAACATATTCTTATTGATTCTCCCTTGAAGGAAACCTTTCTTTTCTCCCTGGCTGCTTTTAAAATTTTCTGTTTATCTTTGGTTTTGGTGAGTTTGGTGATAATATGTCTTGGTGTTTTTCTTTTTGTATCAATCTTAAATGGGGCTCGATGAGCATCTTGGATAGATATCCTTTCGTCTTTCATGATGTCAGGGAAGTTTTCTGTCAGAAGTTCTTCAACTATTTTCTCTGTGTTTTCTGTCCCCCCTCCCTGTTCTGGGACTCCAATCACCCGCAGGTTATCCTTCTTGATAGAGTCCCACATAATTCTTAGGGTTTCTTCATTTTTTTTAATTCTTTTATCTGATTTTTTTTCAGCTATGTTGGTGTTGATTCCCTGGTCCTCCAGATGTCCCAGTCTGCATTCTAATTGCTCGAGTCTGCTCCTCTGACTTCCTAGTGTGTTGTCTAATTCTGTTATTTTATTGTTAATCTTTTGGATTTCTACATGTTGTCTCTCTATGGATTCTTGCAACTTATTAATTTTTCCAGTATGTTCTTGAATAATCTTTTTGAGTTCTTCAACAGTTTTATCAGTGTGTTCCTTGGCTTTTTCTGCAGATATCCTAATTTCATTTGTGATATCATTAAGCATTCTGTAAATTAGTTTTTTATATTCTGTATCTGATAATTCCAAAATTGTATCTTCATTTGGGAAAGATTTTGATTCTTTTGTTTGGGGGGTTGGAGAAGCTGTCACGGTCTGCTTCTTTAAGTGGTTTGATATGGATTGTTGTCTCCGAGCCATCACTGGGAAACTAGTTTTTCCAGAAAATCCGCTAAAAAAAACTGCAGTCAGATCCCTATCAGAGTTCTCCCTCTGGCTCAGGCTATTCAGATGTTAATGAAGCCGCCTGGGGAGGGTGGGGGAGGGAACAGAGAGATAGGAGAGTAGCACCTCAGAATATAGCCAGAGTTGCTTGTCTTGCTTGGAATGACTGTTATATCTGAGATTCCCGCAGGCGCGTCGCCTATGTGTGCTGGCTGTGTGGAGATTGCCCCCAGGGGGTCTGGCCCGCTGGAGTCACGGTCAGATCCTCCGCTTCCAGCCCCACGCCCAGCGTCAAGGCTCCCCTACTGGGACGGTGCACTCTCAACTCCAAAATCAGTCGCTGCCTCCCGGGGACTTCTCGTCCCTCCAGCCGCGTGGCCGTGCCGCCCCCGTGAACCAGGTGGGCCCCCTCCCGGGGTTAGTTCAGATGGGTGGAGTAGCTCCCCGTGCTTGTGCCGCGACCAAGTGTCCCGGCTGGAACGCTGTTCTCCCCACTCCAATACCAGTCGCTGCCTCCCGGGGACTTCTCCTACCGGCTGCGTCCCACGCCGCCCGCGCGACCCAGCTGGTCCCCTTCCCGGGGTTAGTTCAGGGGGTGGAGCAACTCTCCGTGTTTATGGCGTACCTGCGAGCAGTCCAAATCCCTGCGGGACGGTTCCCCGGCTCGGATGCTGCTCTTTCTGCTCCAAGATCAGTCACTGCCTCCCGGGGACTTCTCCTACCGGCTGCGTCCCACGCCGCCCGTGGAACCGGCTGGTCCCCCTCCCGGGGTTAGTTCAGGGAGGTGGAGCAGGTCTCTGTGCTTGTGCCGTACCTGACTGGTACGCTGGCTCCAGGCTCTGGAAACTATCGCTGCTTCCCCGTATTAGTTCGTTCTCCGTCTCTAAATCCGTGTTTGTTGTTCAGGGTTCGTAGATTGTTATGTATGTGATCGATTCACTTGTTTTTCCGTGTCTTTGTTGTAAGAGGGATCCGAGGTAACGTCTGCCTAGTCCGCCATCTTGGCTCCGCCTCCTCACCCTGCTGTGTGCCCCTCACTCTCCTTGGCTCTGGGGATTCAGCAGTGCACGAGGTAGAAAAGCGCCACGTTCTCCAGTGCAGCTTACATTCTAATGGGCCAGTAGAATATTTTTTAAAAGCATCTCCTGTCTCCACACTGCCACCTCCTTCTTCTGCCCCTCCCAGTGCTGTGTATGCCTGGTACATCTTTGTTGAAGTGGTAACTGAGGCATCTCAGGCACACTGCATGGCTGATGAGAAACACAAGGAAGAGTCAAGATGGAGAACAATGATCAAATTAGCTTGAAGGTGGAAGGGCAGGATTATTCTGTGGTACAGCTTAAGATTGAGAGGCAATGAACACTTAGTAAATGAATAAACCCTATTGTGAATGACAGGGTTTGTCTCTGAGACAGACACAACTTCAATTGTCTACTGACCAGATTGGAATTCCACATTCCAATCTGGGGGGTAGATGATCAATGAAACAGAAATGCCTGCACAGTTGGAAAGGGAGGCTGGATATACAAATCACGTGATACTTTACTCCAGAACCAGAACCTGCAGACAAGGAAACATTCTCCATTTGAAAACTGCAGTTCGGTTCCACCACATCCTGAGTACTACATGTCACTTTCTCGTCCTGTCATTTCCCCACTCCCTGTCCTTCGTTGTACATAAAGGAACCAGCATCTGTGCCCAAGCATATTGCTTTAAAAAAAAAAAAAAAACTAAAAGGCCAGTGCAGTGATATATTTGACAAACATGAAAAAGGGGATTTTGTGTAAAAAGTGATTCTGTAGCAGGACCCATTAGTGATGTTCTTTTATTTTTACATGTCATTAAGTTATTTTGCTCACATTGTTTGACAAACAACAACAACAAAATCTTGGCATAGTTTTTTGGCTTGGAGATCTTCAACATGTTTCATTAATCATTGCAAAACCAAGGACAATTTTGTGACTTTTTTATACATACATACACAGTAAGGCAATTTGTCATTAAGTCAGAATACTCAAGTCAAGTGTCTCGTTATTTAAATAAGTTTCTGGCTTCAAATAGTAATGTTAAAAAGTTCATTGCTACATGATTAGAAGAGTGAGGCTGTTTCTTACAGCCTGTCCATCAGGGCTGGACAATGGTATCATGTCAAAGAGCAATAGCACTTCTATGAGAAGCCAACACTGTGTATGTTCCAGGTGCACCATACCTGGTGGACTGGCTTGATCGGGATACAGTTTGGCATAGCTAGAGGGATGGATGAGTTGCATATCCTTGGGGAAACCCTCTGTGAATATTCATCACAGTCTATGGATGCAGTCATCTTGACCTGCAGGCTAGGAGGCACAGTCGTCCACCTGAATGCTTCAAGTGGTCATCCTCTGGAATCTAGGCAACCAACCAGGTGGCTTCCTGAGAAATCCTTGGGCTGAGCGGTGGTGCTGCACTCAGTTGTGATGTCTTCCAGGAGAAATTATAGTAGAGGCCGAAAACAGGCTTTTACCCTCCTTTTATAAGGTGTTTAAGCCAGCATTTTTTTAAGCCAGCATTTTGATATGTAGTAAGACATTCTCATATGAAGTTTGAAACAAGTCATGTCTGCAAGAAGCCTATTTCTGATTTTCTAATTGCTTTGCATCCTATAACAAGGTTGGCCTTATAGGATATTATCATCTTTCCCTCCTTTAAACAAACTAAACCCATTGCTGTCAACTCGATTCCGACTCATAGTGACCCTATAGGACAGAGTAGACATGCCCCATAGGGCTTCCAAGGAGTGGCTGGTGGGTTCTAACTGCAGACCTTTTGGTTAGCAGCTGAGTTCTTAACCACTGCACCACCAGGGCTCCTCAG
Source organism: Loxodonta africana (assembly GCF_030014295.1). Classification (NCBI taxonomy): domain Eukaryota; kingdom Metazoa; phylum Chordata; class Mammalia; order Proboscidea; family Elephantidae; genus Loxodonta; species Loxodonta africana. Next base: position 52,948,066 of record NC_087342.1, read on the forward strand.
ATTTCAAAGATATATTCAGAGTAGTAGTGAATACTTATTTTGTTTGTATTTAGCACAATATCTGATTTTTAATATATTTCACCGCTTTTGCAAAAGCAAAGTTTCACAAGTAGCTTAAGCCTCCTGTATATCCAACAAAAACCATTCTTGGTTCTGATTTGTCACCCAACAATTAACACAGAGTTCATGCTAAATCTATGAAAACATTAACTTAAATTTATTTAGTAAATTGCAAGAGGGAATTTCTAGACTTGGAAAAGTTGTTTTGAGAGTTAGTTTTTTTTTTTTTTTTTTTAATTTCAGAGTTATAGCAATACATTTATCAAACATTTGTATGCTGCTGACTATGTGCCAGAACCCATACGTGCTTTATAAATCTCCATTTGTTATTTTAACCCTTAAATGCAAGCCTATTATAAATCTACTATACTCATTTCACTCATGAGGAAATCAAGGCTATAGGAAGTTAAGTAACCCAAGATCAGTCACACAGCTAAGAAAGAGATGAGATTTTATCCAAGCCTCTATTATAGAGGTCAAGCTCTCCTTATAGATGGAATGAACAGTTGCTGTTGTTGTTTTCACTTTTATTTGAAAATAGCTGCAAATTTACATAAAATTTGCAAGAATAAGACTAGCATAAAGAATACACATGAGGAGAGTGATGGTAACAAGATGGCAGAGCAGGCAGCTCCAAGCTCCTGTCCCCTCACAGAAACATCAAAAAGACAAAAGCAGAAACTGTCAGAACCAACTTTGTCTGAACTCTGGTGTGTTGGTTAATGTTATGTGTTTACTTGGTTAGGCAGTGATTCTCGGTGGTTTGGCAGATGTTGGACTGATTGCTCTTCCATAATGTAATATAATCACCTCCATGATGAGATCTGCTATGAGCAGCCAATCAGTTGAAAGGGAAGTTTTCCTGAGAGGTGGAGCCTACCTTCAGTAGATAAATGGATGTTTCAGCAAGGCTCACTCTTGCTTAGGATCCTGCATCCACTTGGTCATCCTTCTGAGCCAGCAGCCTGCAATATAACCTGCCAATTTTGGGTTTGTTAGCCCCTGCAACAAGTGAGTCAAGAGAAACCTCCAGTCTGATAGATTTGGGGCTTGCCTGCCTCTGTTACCAAAAGCAATGGGTTTGCCACTTGTACTTTTGTTAAGAATAACTAAGAGTCAAGTGGATGTAGAGCAAGGCATAGTAGTTTATTACTTGTGCCAAGTAAGGAGACAGGGAGATCATTCTCAAAGCACGGTCTCTCAGAACAAAGGGCTGGGAGAAGTTCTATATTATGCAGTAAAAAGGAAGTTATACATATTCATTACCTTCTGGAAGTTAGCATGCATACTTTTAAAAAAGGGCCGGGCTGAGACTTGGCATGGAAGTGGGTGTTGGACTTCTTGCTTCTGAATTGGGTCCAACTACCATCTGGTGATGTGAGTCCATCATTTTTAGTCCCCTGACACAAGTTTCCTGGTTCCTAGGCAGGACTCATTATGGGATGGGGATGTCCAATGGTCAACCAAATTGTTTCTGTGCCTGCATGGGATTCTGATTTTAGCTGGTTTGCCTGAAAAAACAATCCTAAGGGGAAGCATTAAGGGGAATCTGGTTGCTTGCCATTTAAAACTTAGCCATAGATTGAGACACTGGTTTCGCTGTGTCCGGCCTATGCCATGTCTTGTTTGTTTTGGAGTATTCTACAGCCTCTGTTCAGAAGTGGCTTAATTTTTCCTCAGGACCCCAGACCTGTCTCACCTCCACAACTGCCAAAATGCTAAGAGACCCTCTGCTGAAGGGATAGGAAGTGATGACTGAGGGGTGCGAGATTTCAAGATGGCAGTGGCTGAGGTGAAGACAGGGGTAAAGGTCCCTATTAAGCAAAAGAAGCTGGGAATTGTCCCTGTTCCACCTCCCCCCCCCCAGTCCCAGGAGCCCAGCAGAGGTGTTTTGTTGTTGTTATTGTTTTAAGTAAACTATACAGATTGCCAACATGGTATGTAGATCTATATCATTCACCAAGAGTGGAAAATTTATGAACCCCCCAGACCAAGATTGAAAGGAAACTTGGAAGAGAGAATTAAAGAACAAAAAAGAACTCACCATGGTTCGACCTGGGTTTTGAAGATGAAGGATCCCAAAAAGGTTATCAGGGACACGGAGAAATTACATGAAATGGAGTGTAATCCAGTGCGACAGCCACAGTTAAATGAGAAGGTGCTGAAAGACAAGCATTAAAAGCTACACGAGGAAAGGATGGAGGAGTCAGAACCAGAGCTCCAACGGGCTCATATGGATAAGGCAACTGCCGGAGGAAGCTGCTACAAAGGGGAGGATGAGGGTGCTGAGGACTGCGTGCCTTATGTGCAGCTGCGGCAACGCCAGCAACTGCTGCTCCAGAAGCTGCCACAGTGATGGCACAAGGGGGCTGCAGAGGAGGAGCGGCAGGACAGCGGGAGCGAGTGGCAAGAGACAAGGAGGACACCCCGCTGGGCCCTCAGTACAATGTCAGCCTCCTGGACCAGCACTGGCACCTCGAAGAGAAGGCCAAAGCCCGCAAAGAGTCCTCCAAGGAGAAGCAGCTGAAGGAAAATTCTGGAGAGCTGAGCCTTGATGTCAGTGAAGAAAATGGTCAAGGGAATCACATATGACGGCTGAATCAAAAACCAGTTGGATTCCCCCGCATCTCTCCCTTATGTCCTGAGAGTGCCTGAAGCCCGGCAATAGTGCACGTGGAAGTACCACAACCTGGTTCAGGGAGATGGCATCCCACAACCCAACAAGACTTCAAGGAAATGAAATTCCCTGCAGCCATCCTGAGAGGCCTGAAGAAGAAAGGCATCCACCTGTCCTACATGGCTACACAATCTTTTGTTAGAGAGGTTAAGCCTGTGACTTATGGATCTAACCAGCTACCTACCACAGCAGAAAACCCATCAGTTTAGACTGAAGGGGTCAGAGACAGGATGAAAAGAAAACTGTCTGCCTTTTGGAATTCTATATGCAGGAAACAGGCCAAAGGAGCTACATCTCCTGTCCTGCCAGAAAAGAAAAGAACCATCCCTGGAGCAGCTTGGAGATGAGCAGAACTGTTGGAAGGAGCACGAGAAGCAGGGCTGCCTCAGTTTGGAAGGATTAAGTAATGGTCTCCTAGGTTTCAGGGTGGGGCCATGGCATCCTAGGTTTCAAAGAGTCAGATCTTCCCCAGCTTGGTTCCGGAGTGTGGGGCTGCCATTTACCAGTGCCAGGGGGATGGGGCTGCTGTCCAAAGCTTAGGGGACAGGGCTTCCATGACCAAGGGGCAGAAGAACAGATGCTACCAGGGCTGAGGGGATGGGGTTACCACTCAGATGGACTAGGAGAATGGGGCCACCCAAAACCAAGGAGCAGAGTTGGCATTCCGGTGGGCCTGGAAGGCCAAGCTGAAGCTGAGGGCCGAGAAGCCTCCACCCAGAATCTAGACAGTGTGGTTAACACCCAGAGCCTGGAAGGTGGGGCCCTTGCCCAGAGGGTCTCAGAGAAGAGAGGATTATTTTTAACCCTTGAGAGCTAATGTAAATTGTTCTGCTTGGTTTTGAACTTTCTTAGTGCCATTATCTTTTCTTTCCCTCCAATCTCTCCCATTTATAATGGAAATTTTACCTTGAGCTTGTTCTACCCTTGTACTTTGGAAACAGATAACTTGTCTAGATTTTTTGCCCCAGGATGGAAAATATCTAAAGTCTCACTCTTATTTGATTTAGATGATTCAGAAGATGGGATTTTGGACTTGGAGTTGGTTTAAGACTTTTGGTATGATGTGATGGGGTGAATGTGTCTTGCATGTGTCAAAGACATGAATTTTTGGGGGCCAAAGAGTAGGATGTTATGGATTGAATTGTGCCCCTCAAAAGTATGTGCTGTAAATCTTAATGCCTGTGGTTATAATCCCATTTGGGAATGGGTTGTCTGTTATGTTAATGAGACAGAATTAGTGTAGGGTGTGTCTTGAGTCAGTCTCTATTGAGATACAAAGGAAATGAAACAGGAGATGGGGTGTGTGTGTGTGGGGTGGGGAACACATGCCAGCAACATGAAGATCACCCAGGAGCAAAAGCTCAAAGAGACAAGGACCTTCCTCCAGAGCTGACAGAAAGAGAAAGGCTTCCGCAAGAGCTGGCACCCTGAATTCAGACTTCTAGCCTCCTAAACTGTGAGAAAATAAATTTCTATTTGTTAAAGCCACCTATTTGTGATATTTCTGTTATAGCCACACTAGATAACTAAGAAATCTGGGAAACAAAGGTTTATAGCAACCAAGCAAATGCTGAATCAAGAAAAAGGCAACTCAAAAATGGTAGGAAAGGTTAGTGGTCTTTTTACTTGCATGTGCCCCATACTCTCCCTGGGTCGGTGGCTGCCCATGATCCCAGTGTGAGACCCTAGTCCCTGATTCTGGAGGGAGCAAAGTAGACCTTATTGGCAAATTATTGAGTCTGTTTGTTCTAACTGGTTTGATGGCTATCTAAAGGACTGATGCAAGATCCTTTATTCTGTTCCGCCGATCTTGGAACTCATTAATGGTGGAAAAGTGTCAGGCATTTCTCAAGAACACTGTAGGCAGATATTCTACCTGTACCTTCCTGGGGCAAAAGAATGATTGAGACATACCATTGATTGCCTAAGGCCTGGGAAGAAAAGCCGGGTAGAGAGCTTCTTTGGGAAATTAGGGCATTCAAAACACCCATGTATACAGGGGAATTTAGAAAGCCACATACCTGTCCAGGGCAAGATAGATGCTCAGATAAGACCTGAGAAAACCCTAAGCTTTCATCACAGGTTGATCACTAGGCTCAGTGTAAGCCTGGCTAAGTGTTGACAGGGTGCCCCAACATAGTGACAGCCAATCTGCAAAGACTGGAAGAGGTATTTTTTTTTCTGGGGAGGGGGGGTTTGCTTGTTTGGTTTTGATTTTTGTTTTTTATTTTGTTTTGTTGAACTCTTAGTGTCCAAGGAAATTTCTGTTAAAGCAGTAGCTGAACACAAACTAAAGGAACAGATGCTTCAGTGACCACTCACCGCAAGGAATACAGTTGCTGTAGACTACTACAACCTTCAACAATAAAATAAATAAATAAATAATGTGCAAACCCAGCAAAAAGACGTGAATCTGATTTCCAGTGTTGCCATATTGCAGTCTTCAAATATCTGGTTTTTGAACAACAACAACAAAAAAATCAAAAAAACAAAGCATTCAAAGAAATAGGAAAGAATGACCCATTCCCAAAGAATTCACAAGAAAACTATTAGAGTTAATAAATGAATTCAGCAAAATTGGAAGGTACAAGATTAACACACAAAAATCAGTTCTGCTTCTACATATTTGTAATTAACAATGTGAAAAAGAAATTTAAAAAAATCATTTACAGTAGCATCTAAAAGAATAAGATAACCAGTTACCATTGTTGATTCTAACTCATGGTGACTCCATGTGTCTCCACAGGGATTTTAGTGGCTGATTTTTTAGAAGTAGATTGCCAGCCCTCTCTTCTGATTGCATGTCTGGATAGACTCAAACTTCCAACCTTTTGGTTAGCAGCTAAGCAGTTTAATTGTTTAACTACCCAGGGACTCCAAAGAATAAAAAATTTAGGAATAAATTTAACCAAGAGGGTGAAAGATTTGTACACTGAAAACTGAAAACATTGCTGAAATTAAAGAAGACCTAAATAAATGGAAAGATATCTCTATTCATGGATTTGAATTACTATTGTTAATTTGTCAATACTTAATATTGTAAGATGTCAATACTACCAAAAGTGATCTACATATTCAAAACAACCTCTATTAAAGTTTCCAGTGCCTTTTTTGAGAAATGGAAAAGCTGATCCTCAAATTCATATGAAATTACAAGTGGCCCTGAAGAGCCAAAACAACCTTGAAAAAGAAAACAAAGTTGGAGGACTCACGCTTCCTGATTTCAAAACTTATTATCAAGCTACTGTAACCAAAGAAGTGTGCTACTGGTATGAGGATAGATATATAAACCAATGCAATATAACTGGGAAACTAGAAATAGACCCATACATTTATGGCCAATTGATTTTTGACAAGGGTGCTAAGTTCATTTGATGGGGAAAGAGCAGTCAATTCAACAAATGGTGCTAAGCTGACTGCCTTTCCATATGCAAAAGAATGAAACCAGACCCCTACCTCACACCGTATGCAAAAATTAACTAAAATGGTTCATAGACCTAAATATAAGAGCAAAAACCATAAAACTCTTAGAAGAAAACACAGAGTACATCTTCAGGACCTTGGATCTGGCAATGGATTCTTTGATATGACACTAAAAATATGAGCAACAAAAGAAAAAATTGATAATTGGACTTCATCAAAATTAGAAACTTGGGAGGACGCGGAGCCGGTCGCGGGGAGCCAAGATGGCGGACTAGGCAGATGCTACCTCGGATCCCTCTTACAACAAAGACACGGAAAAACAAGTGAATCGATCACATACATAACAATCTACGAACCCTGAACAACAAACACAGATTTAGAGACGGAGAACAAACTAATACGGGGAAGCAGCGATTGTTTTCAGGGCCTGGAGCCAGCGTACCAGTCAGGTACGGCACAAGCACAGAGAGCTGCTCCACCCCCCTGAACTAACCCTGGGAGGGGGCCCAGCCGGTTAGCCTGGGCGGCGTGGGACGCAGCCGGTAGGAGAAGTCCCCGGGAGGCAGTGACTGGTCTTGGAACAGGGAGAGCAGCGTCCCAGCTGGGGAACCGTCCGGCCAGGATTTGGACTGGACGCAGGTACGGCGTAAACACGGAGAGCTGCTCCACCCCCCTGAACTAACCCCAGGAGGGGGCCCAGCCGGTTCGCGCGGGCGGCGTGGGACGCGACCGGTAGGAGAATTCCCCGGGAGGCAGCGACTGGTATTGGAGCGGGGAGAACAGCGTCCCAGCCGGGACACTCGGTCACGGCACAAGCATGGGGAGCTGCCCCACCCACCTGAACTAAACCCGGGAGGGGGCCCAACCGGTTCTCAAGAGTGGCACGGCAACGCAGCTGGAGGGACGAGAAGTCCCCGGGAGGCAGCGACTGATTTTGGAGTCGAGAGTGCACCGTCCCAGCAGGGGAGCCTTGACGCTGGGCGTGGGGCTGGAAGCGGAGGATCTGACTGTGACTCCAGCGGGCCAGACCCCCTGGGGGCAATCTCCACACAGCCAGCACACATAGGCGACACGCCCCGCGGGAATCTCATATATAATAGTCATTCCAAGCAAGACAAGCAACTCTGGCTATATTCTGAGGTGCTACTCTCTTACCTCTCTGTTCCCTCCCCCACCCTTCCCAGGCGACTTCATTAACATCCAAATAACCTGAGCCAGAGGGAGAACTCTGAGCGGGATCTGACTGCATTTTTTTTTAGCGGATTTTCTGGAAAAACTAGTTTCCCAGTGATGGCTCGGAGACAGCAATCCATATCAAACCACTTAAAGAAGCAGACCATGACAGCTTCTCCAACCCCCCAAACAAAAGAATCAAAATCTTTCCCAAATGAAGATACAATCCTGGAATTATCAGATACAGAATATAAAAAACTAATTTACAGAATGCTTAAAGACATCACAAATGAAATAAGGCAAACTGCAGAAAAAGCCAAGGAACACACTGATAAAACTGTTGAAGAACTCAAAAAGATTATTCAAGAACATAGAGGAAAAATTAATAAGTTGCAAGAATCCATAGAGAGACAGCATGTAGAAATCCAAAAGATTAACAATAAAATTACAGAATTAGACAATGCAATAGGAAGTCAGAGGAGCAGACTCGAGCAGTTAGAATGCAGAGTGGGACATCTGGAGGACCAGGGAATCAACACCAACATAGCTGAAAAAAAAAACAGATAAAAGAATTAAAAAAAATGAAGAAACCCTAAGAATCATGTGGGACTCTATCAAGAAGGATAACCTGCGGGTGATTGGAGTCCCAGAACAGGGAGGGAGGACAGAAAACACAGAGAAAATAGTTGAAGAACTCCTGACAGAAAACTTCCCTGACATCATGAAAGACGAAAGGATATCTATCCAAGATGCTCATCGAACCCCATTTAAGATTGATCCAAAAAGAAAAACACCAAGACATATTATCATCAAACTTGCCAAAACCAAAGATAAAGAGAAAATTTTAAAAGCAGCCAGGGAGAAAAGAAAGGTTTCCTTCAAGGGAGAACCAATAAGAATAAGTTCAGACTACTCAGCAGAAACCATGCAGGCAAGAAGGGAATGGGACGACATATACAGAGCACTGAAGGAGAAAAACTGCCAGCCAAGGATCATATATCCAGCAAAACTCTCTCCGAAATATGAAGGCGAAATTAAGATATTTACAGATAAACACAAGTTTAGAGAATTTGCAAAAACCAAACCAAAGCTACAAGAAATACTAAAGGATATTGTTTGGTCAGAGAACCAATAATATCAGATACCAGCACAACACAAGGTCACAAAACAGAACATCCTGATATCAACTCAAATAGGGAAATCACAAAAACAAACAAATTAAGATTAATTAAAAAAAAAATACTCATAACAGGGAATCATGGAAGTCAATAGGTAAAAGATCACAATAATCAAAAAGAGGGACTAAGTACAGGAGGCATTGAAATGCCATATGGAGAGTGATACAAGGCGATATAGAACAATACAAATTAGGTTTTTACTTAGAAAAATAGGGGTAAATAATAAGGTAACCACAAAAAGGTATAACAACTCTATAACTCAAGATAAAAGCCAAGAAAAACGTAACGACTCAACTAACACAAAGTCAAACACTATGAAAATGAGGATCTCACAATTTACTAAGAAAAACGCCTCAGCACAAAAAAGTAAGTGGAAAAATGAAATTGTCAACAACACACATAAAGAGGCAGCAAAATGACAGCACTAAAAACTTATTTATCTATAATTACGCTGAATGTAAATGGACTAAATGCACCAATAAAGAGACAGAGAGTCACAGACTGGATAAAGAAACCCGATCCGTCTATATGCTGCCTACAAGAGACACACCTTAGACTTAGAGACACAAACAAACTAAAACTCAAAGGATGGAAAAAAATATATCAAGCAAACAATAAGCAAAAAAGAAGAGGAGTAGCAATATTAATTTCTGACAAAATAGACTTTAGACTTAAATCCACCACAAAGGATAAAGAAGGACACTGTATAATGATAAAAGGGACAATTGATCAGGAAGACATAACCATATTAAATATTTATGCACCCAATGACAGGGCTGCAAGATACATAAATCAAATTTTAACAGAATTGAGAAGTGAGATAGATACCTCCACAATTATAGTAGGAGACTTCAACACACCACTTTCGGAGAAGGACAGGACATCCAGTAAGAAGCTCAATAGAGACACGGAAGATCTACTTACAACAATCAACCAACTTGACCTCATTGACTTATACAGAACTCTCCACCCAACTGCTGCAAAGTGTACTTTTTTTTCTAGCGCACATGGAACATGCTCTAGAATAGACCACATATTAGGTCATAAAACAAACCTTTGCAGAATCCAAAACATCGAAATATTACAAAGCATCTTCTCAGACCACAAGGCAATAAAACTAGAAATCAATAACAGAAAAACTAGGGAAAAGAAATCAAATACTTGGAAAATGAACAATACCCTCCTGACAAAAGACTGGGTTATAGAAGACATCAAGGAGGGAATAAGGAAATTCTTAGAAAGCAACGAGAATGAAAATACTTCCTATCAAAACCTCTGGGACACAGCAAAAGCAGTGCTCAGAGGCCAATTTATATCGATAAATGCACACATACAAAAAGAAGAAAGAGCCAAAATCAGAGAACTGTCCCCACAACTTGAACAAATAGAAAGTGAGCAAGAAAAGAATCCATCAGGCACCAGAAGAAAACAAATAATAAAAATGAGAGCTGAACTAAATGAATTAGAGAACAGAAAAACAATTGAAAGAATTAACAAAGCCAAAAGCTGGTTCTTTGAAAAAATGAACAAAATTGATAAACCATTGGCTAGACTGACTAAAGAAATACAGGAAAGGAAACAAATAACCCGAATAAGAAACGAGAAGGACCACATCACAACAGAACCAAATGAAATTAAAAGAATCATTTCAAATTATTATGAAAAATTGTACTCTAACAAATTTGCAAACCTAGAAGAAATGGATGAATTCCTGGAAAAACACTACCTACCTAAACTAACACATTCAGAAGTAGAACAACTAAATAGACCCATAACAAAAAAAGAGATTGAAACGGTAATCAAAAAACTCCCAACAAAAAAAAGCCCTGGCCCGGACGGCTTCACTGCAAAGTTCTACCAAACTTTCAGAGAAGAGTTAACACCACTACTTCTGAAGGTATTCCAAAGCATAGAAAATGAAGAAATACTACCCAACTCATTCTATGAAGCCACCATCTCCCTGATACCAAAACCAGGTAAAGACATTACAAAAAGAGAAAATTATAGACCTATATCCCTCATGAACATAGATGCAAAAATCCTCAACAAAATTCTAGCCAATAGAATCCAACAACACATCAAAAAAATAATTCACCATGATCAAGTGGAATTTATACCAGGTATGCAAGGCTGGTTTAATATCAGAAAAACCATTAACGTAAACCATCACATAAATAAAAGAAAAGACAAAAACCACATGATCTTATCAATTGATGCAGAAAAGGCATTTGACAAAGTCCAACACCCATTTATGATAAAAACTCTTACCAAAATAGGAATTGAAGGAAAATTCCTCAACATAATAAAGGGCATCTATGCAAAGCCAACAGCCAATATCACTCTAAATGGAGAGACCCTGAAAGCATTTCCCTTGAGAACGGGAACCAGACAAGGATGCCCTTTATCACCGCTCTTATTCAACATTGTGCTGGAAGTCCTAGCCAGGGCAATTAGGCTAGACAAAGAAATAAAAGCTATCCGGATTGGCAAGGAGGAAGTAAAGTTATCACTATTTGCAGATGACATGATTATATACACAGAAAACCCTAAGGAATCCTCCAGAAAACTACTGAAACTAATAGAAGAGTTTGGAAGAGTCTCAGGTTATAAGATAAACATACACAAATCACTTGGATTCCTCTACATCAACAAAAAGAACACCGAAGAGGAAATAACCAAATCAATACCACTCACAGTAGCCCCCAAGAAGATAAGATACTTAGGAATAAATCTTACCAAGGATGTAAAAGACCTATACAAAGAAAACTACAAAGCTCTACTACAAGAAATTCAAAAGGACATACTTAAGTGGAAAAACATACCTTGCTCATGGATAGGAAGACTTAACATAGTAAAAATGTCTATTCTACCAAAAGCCATCTATACATTTAACGCACTTCCGATCCAAATTCCAATGTCATATTTTAAGGGGATAGAGAAACAAATCACCAATTTCATATGGAAGGGAAAGAAGCCCCAGATAAGCAAAGCACTACTGAAAAAGAAGAAAGTGGGAGGCCTCACTCTACCTGATTTCAGAAGCTATTATACAGCCACAGTAGTCAAAACAGCCTGGTACTGGTACAACAACAGGCACATAGACCAATGGAACAGAATTGAGAACCCAGACATAGATCCATCCACGTATGAGCAGCTGATATTTGACAAAGGACCAGTGTCAATTAATTGGGGAAAAGATAGCCTTTTTAACAAATGGTGCTGGCATAACTGGATATCCATTTGCAAAAAAATGAAACAGGACCCATACCTCACACCATGCACAAAAACTGACTCCAAGTGGATCAAAGACCTAAACATAAAGACTAAAATGATAAAGATCATGGAAGAAAAAATAGGGACAACCCTAGGAGCCCTAATACAAGGCATAAACAGAATACAAAACATTACCAAAAATGACGAAGAGAAACCAGATAACTGGGAGCTCCTAAAAATCAAACACCTATGCTCATCTAAAGACTTCACCAAAAGAGTAAAAAGACTACCTACAGACTGGGAAAGAATTTTCAGCTATGACATCTCTGACCAGCGCCTGATCTCTAAAATCTACATGATTCTGTCAAAACTCAACCACAAAAAGACAAACAACCCAATCAAAAAGTGGGCAAAGGATATGAACACACATTTCACTAAAGAAGATATTCAGGCAGCCAACAGATACATGAGAAAATGCTCTCGATCATTAGCCATTAGAGAAATGCAAATTAAAACTACGATGAGATTCCATCTCACACCAGCAAGGCTGGCATTAATCCAAAAAACACAAAATAATAAATGTTGGAGAGGCTGTGGAGAGATTGGAACTCTTATACACTGCTGGTGGGAATGTAAAATGGTACAACCACTTTGGAAATCTATCTGGCGTTATCTTAAACAGAAATAGAACTACCATACAACGCAGAAATCCCACTCCTCGGAATATACCCTAGAGATACAAGAGCCTTCACACAAACAGATATATGCACACCCATGTTTATTGCAGCTCTATTTACAATAGCAAAAAGTTGGAAGCAACCAAGGTGTCCATCAATGGATGAATGGGTAAATAAATTGTGGTATATTCACACAATGGAATACCACTCATCGATAAAGAACAGTGACGAATCTGTGAAATATTTCATAACATGGAGGAACCTGGAAGGCATTATGCTGAGCAAAATTAGTCAGAGGCAAAAGGACAAATATTGTATAAGACCACTATTATAAGATCTTGAGAAATAGTAAAAACTGAGAAGAGCACATACTTTTGTGGTTACGAGGGGGGGAGGGAGGGAGGGAGGGAGAGGGTTTTTTATTGATTAATCAGTAGATAAGAACTGCTTTAGGTGAAGGGAAAGACAACACTCAATACATGGAAGGTCAGCTCAATTGGACTGGACCAAAAGCAAAGAAGTTTCCGGGATAAAATGAATGCTTCAAAGGTCAGCAGAGCAAGTGTGGGGGTCTGGGGAACATGGTTTGCGGGGACTTCTAAGTCAATTGGCAAAATAATTCTATTATGAAAACATTCTGCATCCCACTTTGAAATGTGGCGTCTGGGGTCTTAAATGCTAACAAGGGGCCATCTAAGTAAGATGCATCAATTGGTCTCAACCCACCTGGATCAAAGGAGAATGAAGAACACCAAGGCCACACGACAACTAAGAGCCCAAGAGACAGAAAGGGCCACATGAACCAGAGACCTACATCATCCTGAGACCAGAAGAACTAGTTGGTGCCCGGCCACAATAGATGACTGCCGTGACAGGGAGCACAGCAGAGGACCCCTGAGGGAGCAGGAGATCAGTGGGATGCAGACCCCAAATTCTCATAAAAAGACCAAACTTAATGGTCTGACTGAGACTAGAGGAATCCCGGCGGCCATGGTCCCCAGACCTTTTGTTGGCACAGGACAGGAACCATCCCCGAAGACAACTCATCAGACAGGAAAGGGACTGGTCAGCAGGTGGGAGAGAGATGCTGATGAAGAGTGAGCTAATTATATCAGGTGGACACTTGAGATTGTGTTGGCAACTCTTGTCTCGAGGGGGGGATGGGAGGATAGAGAGAGAGGGAAGCCGGCAAAATTGTCACAAAAGGAGAGAGTGAAAGGGCTGACTCAAGAGGGGGAGAGCAAGTGGGAGTACGGAATAAGATGTATGTAAACTTATATGTGACAGACTGATTGGATTTGTAAACGTTCACTTGAAGCTTAATAAAAGTTAATTAAAAAAAAAAATTAGAAACTTTTTACATCAAAGAACATTATCAAGAATGTGAGAAAGTATTTGTAAAACATATGAGTTTAATTTTCAGAGTACATAAAGAGCTCCTATAACTCAATGACAAAAAGACAAACAACCTAATTAAAAAAATAGAAAAGGACTTGAATGGACACTTCTCAAAAGAAGATATACAAATGGACAATAAGCACAAGAAAAGATGCGCAACATTATTTGTCATTAGGAAAAACAAATCAAAATCACAATGAGATACCACTTCACACCCATGCAAAACAGTTTCGCAATTCCTCAAATGGTGAAGTGTAGAGTTACCATTTGACACAGCAATTCCACTCCTAGGCATGTATATACCTCAAAGAATTGAAAGCAGGGACTGAAACTGATACTTGTACATAAATGTTCATTCCCAATAGCCAAAAGATGGAAACAACCCAAACAAAAAATAAATGGATAAACAAAACGTGCTATATCCATACAATGGAATATTGCTTGGACATACAAAGGGATGAAGTTCTAATGTATGCTACAACATGGATGAACCTTGAAAACATTGTGCTGAGTGAAATAAGCTAGACACAAAAGAACAAATATTGTATAAACCTAAAAAACCTGTTGCCATCGAGTCGATTCTGACTCATAGCGACGCTAAAGGGCAGAGTAGAACTGCCCCATACGGTTTCCAAGAAGCGCCTGGTGAATTCGAACTGCTGAACTTTTGGTTAGCCACCATGACACTGAACTGCTACATCAACAGGGTTGTATTGTTTAGTTTTACTTATATGAAATATCTTGAACAGGCAAATTCAGAGAGACAGAAAGCAGACTAGAAATTACCAGGGGCTTGAGGAGGGCAGAATGGAGAGTTATTGCTTGCGGGTATGTAGTTTTTGTTTGAGGCGATGAAAAAAATTGGAAATAGAGTGGTGTATGGTTGTAGGACGCTATGAAAGTAATTAATGCCATGGAACTCTGCACTTAAAAATGGTTACATGTACTTTACCATAATAAAAAAAAATTTTCCTCCAGGAAAATTGATGACTGCTGGACCTTGAAGATGAGAGAAGTCTAAAATTCAACTGTATATACTTATTATTCTGGGGTGGCTAAAACACCTGTATTTTCCCAAACTTTCAGTAAATTTGGCAAAGAATACCAATATATTCTTTATCAAGATTCACTTGCTCTTAGTGTGTATAAAATTGCTTTTCTGAACCACACATGGTCCTTTACCCTTGAATACTTCAGTGTGTATTAGTTCAGATAGAAATATTTGCTTACAAAACCAAGTAGTGTTTATCAACTTTAATACATTTAAAAATGATATGATACTTCTTTCTAATTTACCATCTGTATTCCAATGTTGACAATTGGCGCAACCATGTCCTTTATTTTTAGCTCCAGGACAGGATCCAGTCTGGGGTCAGGCACTATAGTAAATCATCACATCTCTTTAACCTCTTTAATCTGAAACATTTCCGCAGCCTTTCCTTGTCCTGTATAACATTCACATTTTTGCAGAACGTTTCCTCCCACCTTTAAAAAACAGAACAAATGTTCCTCATTTTGTGTTTGGGTGATGTTTCTGCATGATTAGGTGAGGAAATTCCATACGTAGGTGATATTGCGACTGGCTTGGGGTCTCATTTCTGGAGGCACAGGATGACTGTCCCTCATAGATGGTTTAATTTGGGTCACCCCATCCTGTCAAGGTGTCTGATTTCTCCACTGCATAATTACTAATTTTGCCTTGCAACAAATATGCAGTCTGTGGGGAGATTGAAGTATGTCTTCATGCTGATTGGAAGCGTTAGTCACAGGGAGAAGTGTGTATGTGTGAGAGGGGAGAAAAGCTCTTTCCTTCTGGGGAATGTGAAGGCTGTGGGATATGTACGCCCTCAGTCTGACACAGATCTTTTAGCTATGAAGCCTTACTGACATCTTGTTTAGGGCTTAGACACTGTTCTCAGTGGGGAGCATTTGGGTCTTAGATATTTCCAGGTGAGAAAAGTCAAGCTTGCGCTCGTAAATTATGACTTGGCAGCGGTGCCTCCTGGAAGAAGAAAAACGGGATCCTGATATCTAATGCTATCTTTCAGGGTCAAATATGTTAAAACAGGTCTGATGCTAGATTTTAGGAAAGGACTGTAGTTCCCTGAGGGGAGGCTGATAGTGGAGATGGGAGCCAGGGCTGGTTTCACACCAGAGCCGAGGGGAAGTTGCAAGGAACTAATGATTGAGGGTTTGAGAACCAGCAAATAGAAGACCTTGTCCCACCCCAGCAGCCGCAGCATTGGGTGGGCATAGGAGAGAACTGGCTATGAGGGTAAATCAAAAGAGCCACAAATTTGGGGCCCAGCACGGTCTACGATGGAACACTAGTAACTCAGCACACGGAGAAATGGAGCCCATGGGTATTTATACACCCAGTTACTGTCTGAACTCCAGCCTTCACATGGACAAAGATCACACACACACACACACACATGCACACATGCACACGTGATTAATGACAGCAGAATTTTTAAAAAATGGGCAGGGAATAATTTAGGCAGAAAAGATTATAGGAGGAGAAAAGTTAGAACTCAGATATTCAAGCCACAGATTGCTAAATAGTCTCTGACATTTAGGCATCAAATTTGTCTCTGATCATCTTGGCAGTAAAGGCAAAAAGGAAAACACCATCATGAGTTACAAAATTCTACTTTTCCAAGAGGAAAAGCTTATCAGCTACTCAGGAGAGACAAACCCTTCCTGATGCTTAACTCTGAATACGTCTGTCTATAATTTTCTTATTGATAAAAGAGCTTTCCTTCCATTTAGCCTCTTGCCAATTTTCTCTGTTATTGTTGATTTCCTTGTAGGCGCCATGGTCAAAAGGTCTGTATATACTGCAATGTGCTGAAGATACGAGTATCAGGATGGGGAAGTAACGAAAGTGCTGGGTCAGGTCGGGACAGCACGTGGGGTGACGTAACATTACAGTCATTCAAAACCATAGTTTGTAAATCCAGGACACAGGGTTTTGTCTAGCTACACTGGCTTCACAAGGGAGTACATTGGGGCCGAGGCCAGGTGAAGCTATGAAGCTTGAAATCCCACATTTGAGAACTTACAGGCAAAAGCGAAATTACATAGTTATACAACTAAAAAAGAAAAGACACTAAAACGAATTATGGAAAATTGTTCTCATAACACAGCAATAACCTGTGAACACTTTCAATCTTGTCCTTTGGAGGAATTTCAGTTTGTATTTGTTATGTTTAAGAATTCTGCAAAATCCATTTTGTGTTAAGGGCTCCTTCAATGTAGAGTTGGCAGATGGATTCATTCGTTCGATCAGGCAGCCAGTCAACAAACGTGAATGGAGCTTCTTGTGTGAGCCAGGCCATGAGATGGAGAAGATGAACTCGTGGTCCAAAATGTAATCGATCTGAAATATACAATAGATAGACATGGAGTTGAGGAATTAGTAGTACTGCCACATGTTTGTAGAGCACTTGGGAATTATTTTAAAAGTTTAATTTGAAAAGATAGAAACAACTAAGCACCCATCAACAGATGAATGGATAAACAAAATGTGGTATGTACATATAATGGAATGTTATTCCATCATAAAAAAAGAATGAAGCTCTGATACATACTATACCATGGACAAAACTTGAAAACATTATGCTAAAGTGAAATAAGCCAGACACAGAAGGACATATGTTGTACGATCCCACTTACAGTCATGCACCGTATAGCATCTATTTGGGCAACATCCAGCTGCAGGTACATCCATGGTCCCATAAGGTTATAGTGGAATTCAGAAATCCCGATTGGAGAACAGGACGTAGTGGACGTAACTGGACATAGCAAATGCAGCAGCTTCCCAGACACAATGCGTGTATCTCATGTCTACATGTATTTTGTATAAAAAGCGATTGCACTACCAGGCATAGAATTTAATGGTACAGTTCACAATCCAGGAACTGCCTGTAATATGGTGCTTGCACAGTGTCCAAGTCATATAATGTCCTGTTTCACAGAACACATCATGGACGTTAAGCGATGTATGACTGTATAGGAAATATCTAAAATGGATAAATGCATACAGGTAGAAAGATTAGTGGTTATGGGGCGGGGGCTAAGGGTAGGAGTGAGTAGGGAGTTACTGCTTAAGGAGTACAGAGCTTCTGTTGGAGGTGATGAAAAAGTTTCAGAAGTAAGTAGTTGTGATGGTTGTACAACATTGTGAATGTGATTAATGTCCCTGGATAATACACTTCAAATTGGCGTATTTTATGTTGTGTATATTTTACCACAAAGAAACCCCCAGAAACTTTTATTTACAGCACTGAATAAGGTCTGCGTTAGCATCCCCATTTCGCAGGCAGGTTGGTGGCAGTCAGTTATAAAAGCCAAGTCGTCAAGCGGTCGTTTAGGGAGCGTTGTTCCTGTTTATGGTGATGAAAAATTCGGCAATGGATATTGGTGGTGGTTGCACAAGGTGATTGAGGTAACTAAATTGCACATGTTAAAAATGTTAAATTGCCAAGTGTTGTATTATATATTTCTATTATATATATATTTTCTTACAATAAGTAAAAAAAAACCAAACTCCAAATTGTTCTCCTGTGCTTTTCCATTTCCAATCAGACCACAAGGGGGCGCTGTGTGAGGCTACCGTGAGGGCTCACAAGCGAACCCAGGCTCCAACAAAATGCTGGGCATTAAATGAAACTCCAAAACATTCTAGATGGTGGCCAGACAAAGACATTGTAACCTGGGGTGAATGTGTGCTGGGCTTTTGTACTGGCAGGGAAATAAAGGACTTTTGGGAGCCCCTTCCAATGTGAGCAGCCTCTTGGGAAGTGTAAACACTCACAAGTCATTTGGTTCACTCCCTTGGCTAACAGCAGAGCACATGATCTCTTCTAGGAAGCTTTCCTCAGCACTACAGGCCCCTACAAGTCCTACTCTTTATGTTCTTTGCAGACCTTTTGTTTTCTTGCTTGTTGATTTTCCTTTTGCAAACAGGATTGGGGGATCCATTATTCAAGGGAAACCTTCTGTTGTCAAAGCTTAGGCCCTTTCTAGTGTTGATTGGGTGTCTAGACAGATAAGTAGAAATAATTGCCTAAGGGTGAGGATAACCTTAACTCAGTTGTCCATTTGTATTTTTACATTCTCCTAAAAATACACCCACGCTAGTCCTTTGTCTTGATGTTTCAACCTTGTGTAGGATTCTGGACTGTGTTTAAAATGTCCCATTCACAGCCATTGTTCTTAGAGACTTCAATTTTTTAATAAAGATTTAAGCCACAGAGGGCCCAGACGGTTCTGAAAAACCCCTGTTCTGTGACCTTGGTCATAAAGGAGACTCATAAACTGCCTTTGAATGGTAACTGCCGTGGGAGGGCTGGATGGTGTCTGAGGGCTGATTGGTCTCTCAGAGAAAATTAAGGGTATGGTATCATTCCTTGCTGACGCCTGTCTCCCTGGAAAATTGTCCATGAGTAGAAAAAATAAGGTGCCCTTCCTGTTAACTCAGTTTTGTTAAATTATAGTTGTTGGGAAATGACTTGAATCCTGTTGTTGGGTATGGCTCTTCTCCCTCCCTCCCCCACAGGCTGCGGAGGAATTTGCTGTAGAGACTGGTAATAGTAAACTCCGTGATAAAAGTCACTGTGCTGAATTTTTTCAGCCGCCTCATTAAAACCCTTTCAAGTTTTTTTTTCTTTTCTTTTCAGTCACAAAATTAGTGTGTGCCTAGACGTTCAAGATTTAGGATGAAGTAATGGAGCCCTAAACCAGTCGCTATCGAGTAGATTCTGACTCATAGTGGCCCTATAGGACAAAGTAGAACTGCCCCCATAGGGTTTCCAAAGAGCAGCTGGTGGGTTCAAACTGCAGACCTTTTGGTTAGCAGCAGAGTTCTTAACCACTGAGGGCTCCCTGGTGGTGTAGCGTTTAAGAGCCATGACTGCTAACCAAAAAGTCAGCAGTTCGAATCTACCAGCCACTCCTTGGAAACCCTATGGGGCCATTCTACTCTGTCCTATAGGGTCACTATGAGTCAGAATTGACTCAGAGGCAATGGGTTTGGTTTCTGGTTTGGTAATGGAGCCCTGGTGGCACAGTGGTTGAGAACTTAGGCTGCTAACCAAAAGGTCGGTAGTTTGACCCCACCAGCTGCTCCTTGGAAACGATATGGGGCAACAATTCTATTCTGTCCTATAGGGTTGCTATGAGTCGGGATCAACTCGACAGCAGTGGGTTCTTAAGGTAGGCTTGTGGGCAGTGGTGGTTCAGTGGTAGAATCCTTGCCTTCTGTACCAGAGACCGTTGGATTCCTGGCTAACGCACCTCGTGGACAGCCACCACCCGTCTGTCATGGAGGCTTTCCTGTTACTGTGATGTTGAATAGGTGTCAGCAGGCCGTCCAGACTAAGATGGACTAGGAATAAAGACCTGGCTGGCGATCTATGCTGAAAATCTGCCAAGGGAAATCCTATGGATCACAATGGATTAATCTACAAATGATCATGGGGTTGGCACAGGACCAGGCAGCAAGCATTTTGTTTCCTTGTGCATGGGGTCACTATGAGTTGAGGGCCAACATGACAACAGCTAACAACAACAATAAATGTGGGCTTAACATAGATTTCTCCCAATACATTTTGGGGTTTCTTGACTGATGCTCTCTCTTGTTCTTTGCCTAGCCCTATGTTCAGGGCTATGCAGGAATAAGTGTAGTAGGTATGATTTCACCACAGGCGGGTTCTCTGGAGGCATAAAAACCTTGGGTAATTCCTACTTTGTGAATGGCATCCACCCATCTAGATGCCCAAGCCAGGAACCCTCAATCCAGGGCCAGATTAAGGCACGAGAGGGTCCTAAGCACTGATAATTTGTGGTGCCCCTTCCTCTGCTTACTCACACATTCAAACGGGATATGTAAGTTATAGATATACATACATACATATATGTGTGTGTGTGTGCCTGCATGTGTGTGTTAGCTCTTCATGACTTTCTTTTTAAATGCAATTGTAATACTGAATGAATGCAAACGTGGTGTATGCCATCATAGCAGAATGGGATGAACAGGATTATAAATTTTCAGTGCATGCAGAGTACTAAGATTTTTACTATAACACCACATTTTCAAAAAAAAAAAAAAAACACATGTTCTACAACGAAGAAAATGAGTCAGTGAATTTTGTTGTAAAATTCTGTTGATTTCCTACAACAAAAAAGTTGACTTTCACCAGTTTTGATGCTTGTTTGATAATGAATGAACAAATGAAAAGATATCATAGAAGAAAATTTAATGATCAGAAAGCAAATATTACAACAAATTACTATATTTTGTTTTCAGATAGATCTTTCATCTCTAACATGGTAAAATTAAAAACATTTCTTTCTAATCTTTGCTCTTACGAAGTCTTCAATGAGAGGGCCAAGATGGTTGACTAGGTAGACGCTACCTCGGATCCCTCTTGCAACAAAGACTTGGAAAAACAAGTGAATTGATCACATACATGAGAATCTACGAACCCTGAACAACAAACACAGATTTAAAGAGTTGACCTGAGTGACAGAGATGGAGAAGGAACAACTATGGGGAAGCAGCGACTGTTTTCGGAGCCTGGAGCCAGCGTCCCAGTCAGGTAACCTTGGCACTGGGCTTAGGACTGGGCCCAGGGGAGCTGAGCACAACATCTTGTGACGGCGCAAACACGGAGCGCAGCCCTACCCCCCTGGACTGACCCCAGGAGGGGGCCCAGCCGGTCTGCACAGGCGGCGTGGCAACGCAGCTGGTGGGAGGAGAAGTCCCCGGGAGGCAGTGACTGGTTTTGGAGCCAGGAGTGCAGCGTCCCAGCCGGGGAACCTTGGCACCAGGCTTTGGATTGGGCACAGGGGAGCTGAGCATGGCATCTGGTCACGGCGCAAACACAGGGCGCAGCCCTACTCCCCTGAACTAACCCCGGAAGGGGGCCCAGCCAGTCCGTGGAGGCTGCGCGGCAAAGCGGCTGGCGGGACAAGAAGTCCGCGGGAGGCAGCGACTGATTTCAGAGCCGGGAGTGCAGCGTCCCAGCAGGGGAACCTTGACGCTGGGCTTTGGACTGGCAGCAGAGGATCTGACCGCGGCTTCAGCGGTCCAGACCCTCGGGGGCAATCTCCACACAGCCAGCACACATAGGCGACACTCCCCTCAGGAATCTCAGATAAAATAGTCATCCCAAGCAAGATAAACAACTTTGGCTATATTCCGGGGTGCTACTCTCTCCTGTTTTTCTGAATCCTCCCCTCCCCTGCCCAGGCGGCTTCATTAACATTGGAATTTCCTGAGCCAGAGGGAGAACAGCTCCGACTTCGCGGCTTTGCTCCCCCCCCCTTTTTTTTTTTGGTCTTTTCCTAACCCATTCTTCCGGCCTGAGAGAAGCAATCACAAAAAAAACAGGGACTAAAAATCCTTCCCTAATTGGACTAAAAACACGGAACCAGCTCCAGCCAAGCATATATGATCCAAATCTCAGGCTTTCATCCTTACAAGGAACAAGGTGGCCGTTATAATGCAAAGGCAGTTCTGATAGGGATCTGACTGCATTTTTTTTTAGTGGATTTACTGGAAAAACAAGTTTCCCAGGTCTGATATCTCTGCTTAATCAACAGAGCCCTAACTGACCCGCAACAGGGAACTGAGGGCTGAAGCTACCCCCAGACCACCTAGCCTCTTGCCTTAGGGGTCTAAGGAGGGTGACACCTACCAATCAGTAGAGGTACTTGCATTGGGGGCCTAAGGTAGAGCTGCAGAGCCCTCCCACCAAGGTGCTTTAGGAATAGAGACACACCTACCTCACTGACACTTGGGGGAAGTCTGTCAGCATCCTGCCCCCCCTGGAGAGTGAACCCCAGCAGCTAACAGAATCTGGTGCACACAACTATCACGACTACTTCTCAAAGTGGATAGGTGTTAGGGTGCTGCACACACTTGATGACCCAAAATCAGATTCTACTCAAGAATAGTGAATAGACTCAGGCATATATATCTGGCAACAGCCCAAACCAGCTGGTAATAGGTCATAAGTAAGTCAAGGGCTACAACAAACAAGACAGCACAATCTAGTAGCCCATCCACGTATATTCAAAGAAAACAAAACAAGATAAGACTCAGTGAGCAAATATAGAATAAATGACTACTATATCTTAGTGATGGCTCGGAGACAGCAGTCAATATCAAACCACATAAAGAAGCAGACCATGACAGCTTCTACAATCCCCCAAACCAAAGAATCAAAATCTTTCCCAAATGAAGATACAATCCTGGAATTATCAGATACAGAAAATAAAAAACTAATTTACAGAATGCTTTAAGACATCAGGGATGACCTCAGAAATGAAATAAGGCAAACTGCAGAAAAAGCCAAGGAACACACTGATAAAACTGTTGAAGAACTCAAAAAGATTATTCAAGAACATAGTGGAAAAATTAATAAGTTGCAAGAATCCATAGAGAGACAGCATGCAGAAATCCAAAAGATTAACAATAAAATTATAGAATTAGACAACGCAATAGGAAGTCAGAGGAGAAGACTCGAGCAATTAGAATGCAGAGTGGGAAATCTGGAGGACCAGGGAATTAACACCAACATAGCTGAAAAAAATCAGGTAAAAGAATTAAAAAAAATGAAGAAACCCTAAGAATCATGTGGGACTCTATCAAGAAGGATAACTTGCGTGTGATTGGAGTCCCAGAACAGGGAGGGAAGACAGAAAACACAGAGAAAATAGTTGAAGAACTCCTGACAGAAAACTTCCCTGACATCATGAAAGACGAAAGGATATCTATCCAAGATGCTCATCGAACCCCATTTAAGATTGATCCAAAAAGAAAAACACCAAGACATATTATCATCAAACTTGCCAAAACCAAAGATAAAGAGAAAATTTTAAAAGCAGCCAGGGAGAAAAGAAAGGTCTCCTTCAAGGGAGAATCAATAAGTTCAGACTACTCAGCAGAAACCATGCAGGCAAGAAGGCAATGGGATGACGTATACAGAGCACTGAAGGAGAAAAACTGCCAGCCAAGGATCATATATCCAGCAAAACTCTCTCTGAAATATGAAGGCGAAATTAAGATATTTACCGGTAAACACAAGCTTAGAGAATTTGCAAAAACCAAACCAAAGCTACAAGAAATACTAAAGGAAATTGTTTGGTCAGAAAACCAATAATATCAGATACCAGCACAACACAAGGTCACAGAACAGAACATCCTGATATCAACTCAAATTGGGAAATCACAAAAACAAATTACGATTAATTAAAAAAAAAAAGCTCAAAACAGGGAATCATGGAAGTCAATATGTAAAAGATCACAATAATCAAAAAGAGGGACTAAATACAGGTGACATAGAACTGCCATATGGAGAGGGATACAAGGCGATATAGGACAATACAAGTTAGGTTTTTACTTAGAAAAACAGGGGTAAATATTAAGGTAACCACAAAGAGGTATAACAACTCCAGAACTCAAGATAAAAGCCAAGAAAAACGTAACGACTCAACAAACATAAAGTCAAATACTGTGAAAATGAGGATCTCACAATTTACAAAGAAAAACGTCTCAGCACAAAAAAGTAAGTGGAAAAATGAAATTGTCAACAACACACATAAAAAGGCATCAAAATGACAACACTAAACACTTACTTATCTATAATTACGCTGAATGTAAATGGACTAAATGCACCAATAAAGAGACAGAGAGTCACAGACTGGATAAAGAAACACGATCCGTCTATATGCTGCCTACAAGAGACACACCTTAGACTTAGAGACACAAACAAACTAAAACTCAAAGGATGGAAAAAAATATATCAAGCAAACAATAAGCAAAAAAGAAGAGGAGTAGCAATATTAATTTCTGACAAAATAGACTTTAGACTTAAATCCACCACAAAGGATAAAGAAGGACACTACATAATGATAAAAGGGACAATTGATCAGGAAGATATAACCATATTAAATATTTATGGACCCAATGACAGGGCTGCAAGATACATAAATCAAATTTTAACAGAACTGAAAAGTGAGATAGATACCTCCACAATTATAGTAGGAGACTTCAACACACCACTTTCAGAGAAGGACAGGACATCCAGTAAGAAGCTCAATAGAGACACGGAAGACCTAATTACAACAATCAACCAACTTGACCCCATTGACTTATACAGAACTCTCCACCCAACTGCTGCAAAGTATACTTTTTTTTCTAGCGCACATGGAACATGCTCTAGAATAGACCACATATTAGGTCATAAAACAAACCTTTGCAGAATCCAAAACATCGAAATATTACAAAGCATCTTCTCAGACCACAAGGCAATAAAACTAGAAATCAATAACAGAAAAACTAGGGAAAAGAGATCAAATACTTGGAAACTGAACAATACCCTCCTGAAAAAAGACTGGGTTACAGAAGACAGCAAGGAGGGAATAAGGAAATTCATAGAATGCAACGAGAATGAAAATACTTCCTATCAAAACCTCTGGGACACAGCAAAAGCAGTGCTCAGAGGCCAATTTATATCGATAAATGCGCACATACAAAAAGAAGAAAGAGCCAAAATCAGAGAACTGTCCCGACAACTTGAAAAAATAGAAAGTGAGCAAGAAAAGAATCCATCAGGCACCAGAAGAAAACAAATAATAAAAATGAGAGCTGAACTAAATGAATTAGAGAACAGAAAAACAATTGAAAGAATTAACAAAGCCAAAAGCTGGTTCTTTGAAAAAATGAACAAAATTGATAAACCATTGGCTAGACTGACTAAAGAAATACAGGAAAGGAAACAAATAACCTGAATAAGAAACGAGAAGGGCCACATCACAACAGACCCAACTGAAATTAAAAGAATCATATCAGATTATTACGAAAAATTGTATTCTAACAAATTTGCAAACCTAGAAGAAATGGATGAATTCCTGGAAAAACACTACCTACCTAAACTAACACCTTCAGAAGTAGAACAACTAAATAGACCCATAACAAAAAAAGAGATTGAAACGGTAATCAAAAAACTCCCAACAAAAAAAAGCCCTGGCCCGGATGGCTATACTGCGGAGTTCTACCAAACTTTCAGAGAAGAGTTAACACCACTACTACTAAAGGTATTTCAAAGCATAGAAAATGACGGAATACTACCTAACTTATTCTATGAAGCCACCATCTCCCTGATACCAAAACCAGGTAAAGACATCACAAAAAAAGAAAATTACAGACCTATATCCCTCATGAACATATGCAAAAATCCTCAACAAAATTCTAGCCAATAGAATTCAACAACATATCAAAAAAATAATCCACCACGACCAAGTGGTATTTATACCAGGTATGCAAGGTTGGTTTAATATTAGAAAAACCATTAATGTAATCCACCATATAAATAAAAGAAAAGACAAAAACCACATGATCTTATCAATTGATGCAGAAAAGGCATTTGACAAAGTCCAACACCCTTTTATGATAAAAACTCTCACCAAAATAGGAATTGAAGGAAAATTCTTTAACATAATAAAGGGCATCTATGCAAAGCCAACAGCCAACATCACTCTAAATGGAGAGAACCTGAAAGCACTTCCCTTGAGAACGGGAACCAGACAAGGATGCCCTTTATCACCGCTCTTATTCAACATTGTGCTGGAAGTCCTAGCCAGGGCAATTAGGCTGGACAAAGAAATAAAGGGCATCCAGATTGGCAAGGAGGAAGTAAAATTATCCCTATTTGCAGATGACATGATTATATACACAGAAAACCCTAAGGAATCCTCCAGAAAACTACTGAAACTAATAGAAGAGTTTGGCAGAGTCTCAGGTTATAAGATAAACATACAAAAATCACTTGGATTCCTCTACATCAACAAAAAGAACATCGAAGAGGAAATAACCAAGTTAATACCATTCACAGTAGCCCCCAAGAAGATAAAATAATTAGGAATAAATCTCACCAAGGATGTAAAAGACCTATACAAAGAAAACTACAAAGCTCTACTACAAGAAATTCAAAAGGACATGCTTAAGTGGAAAAACATACCTTGCTCATGGATAGGAAGACTTAACATAGTAAAAATGTCTATTCTACCAAAAGCCATCTATACATACAATGCACTTCCGATCCAAATTCCAATGTCATTTTTTAAGGTGATAGAGAAACAAATCACCAACTTCATATGGAAGGGAAAGAAGCCTCGGATAAGCAAAGCATTACTGAAAAAGAAGAAGAAAGTGGGAGGCCTCACTCTACCTGATCTCAGAACCTATTATACAGCCACAGTAGTCAAAACAGCCTGGTATTGGTACAACAACAGGCACATAGACCAGTGGAACAGAATTGAGAACCCAGATATAAATCCATCCATGTATGAGCAGCTGATATTTGACAAAGGCCCAGTGTCAGTTAATTGGGGAAAAGATAGTCTTTTTAACAAATGGTGCTGCCATAACTGGATATCCATTTGCAAAAAAATGAAACAGGACCCATACCTCACACCAAGCACAAAAACTAACTCCAAGTGGATCAAAGTCCTAAACATAAAGACTAAAATGATAAAGATCATGGAAGAAAAAATAGGGACAACCCTAGGAGCCCTAATACAAGGCATAAACAGAATACAAAACATTACCAAAAATGACGAAGAGAAACCAGATAACTGGGAGCTCCTAAAAATCAAACACCTATGCTCATCTAAAGACTTCACCAAAAGAGTAAAAAGACCACCTACAGACTGGGAAAGAATTTTCAGCTATGACATCTCCGACCAGCGCCTGATCTCTAAAATCTATATGATTCTGTCAAAACTCAACCACAAAAAGACAAACAACCCAATCAAGAAGTGGGCAAAGGATATGAACACACACTTCACTAAAGAAGATATTCAGGCAGCTAACAGATACATGAGAAAATGCTCTCGATCATTCGCCATTAGAGAAATGCAAATTAAAACTATGATGAGATTCCATCTCACTCCAACAAGGCTGGCATTAATCCAAAAAACACAAAATAATAAATGTTGGAGAGGCTGTGGAGAGATTGGAACTCTTATACACTGCTGGTGGGAATGTAAAATGGTACAACCACTTTGGAAATCTATCTGGCGTTATCTTAAACAGTTAGAAATAGAACTACCATACAACCCAGAAATCCCACTCCTCGTAATATACCCTAGAGAAATAAGAGCCTTCACACAAACAGATATATGCACACCCATGTTTATTGCAGCTCTATTTACAATAGCAAAAAGCTGGAAGCAACCAAGGTGTCCATCAACGGATGAATGGGTAAATAAATTGTGGTATATTCACACAATGGGATACTACACATCGATAAAGAACAGTGACGAATCTGTGAAACATTTCATAACATGGAGGAACCCGGAAGGCATTATGCTGAGCGAAATGAGTCAGAGGCAAAAGGACAAATATTGTATAAGACCACTATTATAAGATCTTGAGAAATAGTATAAACTGAGAAGAACACATACTTTTGTGGTTACGAGGGGGAGAGGGAGGGAGGGTGGGAGAGGGTTTTTTACTGATTAATTAGTAGATAAGAACTGCTTTAGGTGAAGAGAAGGACAGTACTCAATACATGGAAGGTCTGCTCAAAAATTGGAGTGGACCAAAAGCAAAGAAGTTTCCGGGATAAACTGAATGCTTCAAAGGTCAGCGGAGCAAGGGCGGGGGTTTGGGGACCATGGTTTAAGGGGACTTCTAAGACAATTGGCAAAATAATTCTATTATGAAAACATTCTGCATCCCACTTTGAAATGTGGCGTCTGGGGTCTTAAATGCTAACAAGCAGCCATCTAAGATGCATCAATTGGTCTCAACCCACCTGGATCAAAGGAGAATGAAGAACACCAAGGCCACACGATAACTAAGAGCCCAAGAGATAGAAAAGGCCACATGAACCAGAGACCTACATCATCCTGAGACCAGAAGAACTAGTTGGTGCCCGGCCACAACTGATGACTGCCCTGACAGGGAGCACAACAGAGAACCCCTGAGGGAGCAGGAGATCAGTGGGATGCAGACCCCAAATTCTCACAAAAAGACCATACTTAATGGTCTGACTGAGACTAGAGGAATCCTGGCGGTCATGGTCCCCAAACCTTCTGTTGGCCCAGGACAGGAACCATTCCCGAAGACAACTCATCAGACATGAAAGGTACTGGACAGTGGGTGGGAGAGAGATGCTGATGAAGAGTGAGCTAATTATATCTGGTGGACCCTTGAGATTGTGTTGGCATCTCCTGTCTGGAGGGGGATGGGAGGATAGAGAGAATTGGAAGCTGGCAAAATTGTCACGAAAGGAGAGACTGGAAGGGCTGATTAGGGGGAGAGCAAGTGGGAGTACGGAGTAAGGTGTATATAAACTTATATGTGACAGTCTGACTTGATTTGTAAACGTTCACTTGAAGCTCAATAAAAGTTAGAAAAAAAAAAAAAAGCTTGTGAGCAGCTATCTAAGAAAAAAAAGTCTTCAATGATTTTGTCACAATTAAGCTGCCGAACACCTACTTTCATACATACTGTGGATAATGATGCCAGCCTTTCTTGAATTGTATGTGAGGGTTTTTGAGTCTGTTGTGCAGTTTGTGATCATGAAAGTTCGGAATATGCATAAAGCAATTTCAACATGCGGAAATGTGCATTGTATTTTATCTTATTGAATCATACATGCCTACATTGAGTAAAATTTGTCTTTCCTGAATTTGTAAGCTTAGTTCTCATGTAAGAATGAAATTGTTGAGCTTCTCTGTAAAGATTTTTATTTAGCTCGTTGAGATAAGCCTGCAGGAATTTCTTAGATGCTTTCATGCATTCTTCATCAGGTATATCCACACTGTTTAAGAAGGAGAATCCATTTGAAAGAACTTCATACACTTTGGCCATTCTTTTCATGCAAGATTCAAGTGTGTCAATGATGGTGTAGTATGCAGTTACGTGAAAATGATCTCTGGCGCGCAATACTTCTGGAGCACTTCTGTCATTTATTTGTTTCTTTCTAATGCTTCTGCAATGGTGAACTGCTTGATAATCAGTACTTGACATTTTTTTTGTTGTATTTTCAAAATCTTCTCTTAAATTATGTAAATGCCCTGTTAATGACTGGTAGAGATTTGCACACATCTTTAAATTTGCTTCTGAACCTTGGAGAGCTTAACTTGTCTGATGAAAATGCTGCAATGTATTATTCCACACAACCAACATAAAGACATACTCTAGTGTTTGGATTTTGTTGGTGATATTTTCAGCTTCTTTTAGTATCTCCTTTTTGTGGCTAGTCTTCAGCAATATTTTCTAAGGCATCTAGATTCTGAGTGTATGATTCCAGGATTGCACTCCTTGCATGTGTTCCCCAATGTGTATCAGAAAGACATTTTAATACTTGATCATTGCCTAAATATGCTTTAAAAAATTTTTTTTTATTGTACTTTAGATGAGGGTTTACAGAACAAACTAGTTTCTCATTAGACAGTGCACATATTGTTTTATGACATTGATTAACAACCCCACGATATGTCAATACTCTCCCTTCTCGACCATGGGTTCCCTAATACCAGCTTTCTTGTCCCCTCCTGCCTTCTAGTCCTTGCCTATCGTCTGGTGTGCCCCTTTAGTCCTGTTTTGTTTTATAGGCCTGTCTAATCTTTGGCTGAAAGGTGAACTTCAAGAGTGACTTTATTACTGAGTTGAGAGGGTGTCCAGAGGCCATCCTCTCAGGGTTTCTCTAGTCTCTGTCAGGCCAGCAAGTCTGGTCTTTCTTTTTGAGTTAGAATTTTGTTCTGCATTTTTCTCCAGCTGTGTCCAGGACCCTCTATTGTGATCCCTGTCAGAGAAGTCAGTGGTGGTAGCCAGGCACCGTCTCATTGTACTGGACTCAGTCTGGTAGAGGCCATTGTAGATGTGGTCCATCAATCCTTTGGACTAATCTTTCTCTTGCATTTTTAGTTTTCTTCATTATTCCTTGCTCCCGAAGGGGTGAGACCAGTGGAGTATCCTAGATGGCCACTGACAGGCTTTTAAGACCCTAGACGCTACTCACCAAAGTTGAGCATAGAATATTTTCTTTATAAATTATGTTACGCCAATTGAGCTAGATGTTCCCAAGACCATGGTCCCCACAGCCCTCAGCCCAGCAATTCGGTCCCTCAGGGAGTTTGGATATGTCTATGGAGCTTCCTTGACCTTGCCTTGTACAACTTGTGCTGGCTTCCCTAGTATTGTGTACTGTATCTTTTATCTCAAGAGATAAAAGGAAAGGGAGGCAAGCAGAGAGTTGGGGACTGCATACCACCAAGAAAGCAGCACCAGGAGCAGAGTGTGTCCTTTACACATAGGGTCCCTGGGCCTGAAAGTCTCCTTGACCAGTTGAAGATTGAGGACAAGGGCCTTCCTCCAGAGCTGACACAGAGAGAAAGCGTTCCCCTGGAGCCAATGCCCTAAATTTGGACTTGTAACCTACTAGACTGAGAAAAAATAAATTTCTCTTTGTTAAAGCCATCCACTTGTGGTATTTCTGTTATGGCAGCTCTAGATAATTAAGATGGAATTTGGTACCGAGAGAGTGGGGTGCTGCTCTAACAGATACCTAAAATATGGAAGAGATTTTGAAACTGTGAATGGATAGAGTTGCAACAGCGGCAGAGGACCAGTACAGCAGAGAACCTGCATTGGCAGAGAAGTGGCAACAGCAGAGAAACAGCAGCAGAACCAGAAGAACAGTGCAAGATGGCGCTGGAGCCAACCCACAGAGCAAGAAAGCTGAGTGACCGTGTGCAGGAGGCTTCCTGGCAGAGTGGGGTGCCTCCGGATACTTACTGGTGGAGCTACAGAACTTTGGAACACTTGCCCCAGCAAGGCAGATGCAGATGTGAGGCCTAAGGAGCCGAGAGGCCAAGAAACCAGGAAACAGAAGCTGAAGAGACAAGGAACACAAGAAGTTGAGCTGCCTCAGTCTCAAAAGGTAGGGCCAGGACCTCTGGGGTTTCAAAGGGTGGAGTCATGGCCTCTGGTATGGAGTTTCTAAGGGTGGAGTTGCCACTCAGATGGACTGGGACAATGGTGTGTATAAAGCCAAGGGAGCAGACTTGCTGTCCCAGTGGGCTTGGAAGGCGGAGCTGAAGCCCAGAGCCAGGGGGGCTCTGCTTAGAATCTGGAGAGTGTGGCAGATACCTAGAGTCTGGGGGGCACGGCTATTGTGTAAATTGTCTCAGAGAACAAAGGATTATTTTCAAAACTTTGAGGGCTACTGCAGTGTGTCCTGCTAACTTGCTTGGTGCCTGTTACGCCTTCTTTCCCTCCAGTTTCTCCCATTTGTAATGGAAATGTCTAGCTTGTGCCTTTTCTGCCATTGTATCTTTGGAAGCAGATAACTTATGTTCTAGATTTCACAGATAAAGAGGAATTTTTGAATTTTGGACTTGGACTTGTTTAAGACTTTTGCTATGCAATGATGAGATGAATATGTTTTACGTGTTGCAAGAATGTGATTTTTTGGGGGTCAAAGGGTGGAATGTCATGGATTGTTATGTCCCCCCAAAAATGTGTGTATTAACTTGGTTAGGCCATGATTCCCAGTATTGCATAGTTGTCCTCCATTTTGTGATTGTAATTTTATGTTGAGAGGATTAGGGTGAGATTGTAACACCACCCTCACTTGGGTAAGCTCCCTGATCCAAGGTAAAGGGGGTTTCCCTGGGGTGTGGCCTGCACCACCTTTTATCTCAAGAGATAAAAGGAAAGGGAGTTAAGCAGAAAGTTGGGGACTGCATACCACCAAGAAAGCAGCACCAGGAGCAGAGCGTGTCCTTTGCACATGGGGTCGCTGGGCCCGAGAAGCTCCTCGATCAGGGGAAGATTGAGGACAAGGACTTTCCTCCAGAGTCAACAGAGAAAGAAAGTCTTCCCCTGGAGCCAATGCCCTAAATTTGGACTTGTAACCTACTAGACTGAGAGAAAATAGATTTCTCTTTGTTAAAGCTATGCACTTGTGGTATTTCTGTTATGGCAGCTCTAGATAACTAATACAGATTTATTCCTAAGTATTTTATTTTTTTTAGGGACTATTATGAATAGTATTGTTTTCCTGATTTCCTTTTCTTGATTCTTTTTATTGGTGTATAGGAATCCAACTTGTTTTTGTATGTTTATCTTGTATCCTGCTGCTCTGGTGAATCTTTCTATTAATTCCAGTAGTTTTTTCATGAAGTCTTTTGGGTTTTCTATGTATGGTATCATATCATCCACAAATAGGGACAGTTTAGCCTCTTCATTATCAATTTGGATGCCCTTTATTTCTTTTTCTTGCCTTATTGCTCTAGCTAGAACTTCCAGCACAATGTTAAATAGAAGTGGTGATAAGGGGCATCCTTGTCTTGTTCCTGTTCTCAAGGGGAATGTTTCAGTCTCTCTCTGTTAAAAATGATCTTGGCTGTTGATTTTGCATAGGTGTCCTTTATTATGTTGAGAAATTTCCCTTCTATACCGATTTTATTGAGAGTCTTTTTTTATTAGGAATGGGTGATGGACTTTGTTGAATGCCTTTTTTGCGTCTTTTGAGATGATCATGTGATTCTTTCCTTTTATGTATGTGATGGATTACCTTGATTGATTTTCTAATGTTGAACCATCCTTGCATACCTGGTATGAATCTGACTTGGTTGAGGTTATTTTTATTTTTTTTTAATATGATGCTGAATTCTATTGGCTAGAATTTTGTTGAGAATTTTTGCATTTATGGTCATGAGAGATATTGGTATGTAATTTTCTTTTTTTTGTGGTGTCTTTGCCTGGTTTTGGTATCCGGGCTATGCTGGCTTCATAGAATGAATTTGGAAGTATTGCTTCCTTTTCTATACTCTGAAATAGTTCGAGTAGTACTGGCATAAGCTCTTCTCTGAATGTTTGGTAGGATTCTCCAGTGAACCCATCTGGGCCAGGGTTTTCTTGTTTTATTTGAGCTTTAGATGAAGGTTTACAGAACAAACTAGTTCCTCATTGAACGGTTAGTACACACATTATTGTATGACATTGTTGAACAACCCCACAACATATCAACACTCTCCCTTCTCAACCCTGTTTTCCCTGTTACCAGCTTTCCTGTTCCCTCCTGCCTTCCAGTCCCTGCCCCAGGGCTGGTACACCCCTTTAGTCTTGTTTTGTTCCATGGGCTGTTCAATCTTTGGCTGAAGGGTGAACCTCAAGAGTGACCTCGTTACTGAGCTGAAAGGGTGTCCGGGAGCCATACGCTCAGGGTTTCTCCAGCCTCTGTCAGGCCAGCAAGTCTGGTCTTTCTTTTTGAGTTAGAATTTTGTTCTACCTTTTTCTCCAGCTCTGTCTGGGATGCTTTATTGTGTTCTCTGCCAGAGCAGTCATCTAGTTGTACTGGACTCAGTCTGGTGCAGGCCGTGGCAGATGTGGTCCATTAGTCCTTTGGACTAATCTTTCCCTTGAGTCTTTAGTTTTCTTCATTCTTCCTTTTTCCTGAAGGGGTGAGACCAGTGGCATATCCTAGATGGCTGCTCAGAGGCTTTTAAGACCCCAGACTCTACTCACCAAAGTAGAATGTAGAACATTGTCTGTGTAAACTATGATATGCCAATTGAGCTAGATGTTCCCTGAGCTGGGTGTTTTTTTGTTTTTGGGAGTTTTTTTTTTTTAATTACCATTTCAATCTCTTCTCTTGTTATGGGTCTGTTCAGATTTTCAACATCATTTTGTGTTAGTTTGGGTAGCTAGTGTGTTTTTATAAATTTGTCCATTTCCTCTAGGTTTTCAAATTTGTTGGGGTATAGTTTTTCATAATACTCTGTTATGATCCTTTTTATTTCATTTGGATGTGTTGTAATGTCCCCCATTTCATTTCTTATTTGGGTTGTTTGCATCCTCTTGTATTTTTCTTTTGTCTCATCATCTTTGCTTCCAATGAGCACTCTGACTGTACTTTCTCCAAGACAGATTTGTTCTGTCTTGTGGCAGTCCATGATATACTCAATATTCGTCACCATACTAGGTTAGGTCCCTCCAATGTTCCCTCTTTTAACTCCATGTATCTTTACTTCAGAGCATTAACAGAGTTGCAAATTTCCTTACAGTTTTTAATTTTTAAAACCAATAGTCTTCTCTGTCACCAGATTCTAAGTTCCATAAATGCAATTTTTTTTTTTTGCTCATTCTTGTAACCCCAGTTCCAGGTACGTAGTAAGTATTCAATAAATATTGACAGAATAAATGAATTATCAAAGTGCATGCATGGAGGAAGGACTAATGAAAACTATCCGAAAAAAACCACCAACCAGATGTGTATAACCTACTGTCTTAGTTACCTAGTGCTGCTATAACAGAAATACCCCAAGTGGCTGACGTCAATAAAAAAATTTATTTCCTCACAGTAAAGTATACTGAAAGTCCAAATTCAGGGTGTCAGCTCCAGGAGAAGGCTTTCTCTCTCTGTTGGCTCTGGAGGAAGGTCCTTTCATCAGTCTTCCCCCGGACTAGGAGCTTCTCCACACAGGAACCCCGGGTCCAAATGATGCGCTCTGTTCCCAGCACTTCTTTCTTGGTGGTATGAGGTCCCCCTGTCTTTCTGCTCGCTTCTCTCTTTTATATCCCAAAAGAAACTGGCTCAAGACACAATCCAATCCCACAGGTTGAGTCCTGTCTCATCAGCACAACTGCCGCCCATCCCCCCTCATTAACATCATAGAGGCAGGATTACAACACATAGGAAAATCACAGGATCTGAACTCTTAACCACTGTGCCGCCAGGGCTCCAGTGAGTTGATAAAAGGAGAGAAGAGAAAAATCAAATGTACTCAGGAAGGATCAAGTGATCCAGAGAAGCCATCCTGCAGGATTCTTGGAGGGATGTCGTAGGAAGCGAGATTGGAAAGGAAGTTGAAGTTATATCATGGTGGGCCTTAAAAGGACTTTGGAGAAAGAAGAACAACATGTAAGCTAAGCCAATAGGAGCCCTGGTGGCACAGTAGTTAAAGTGCGTGGCTGTTGATTGAAAGGTTGGTGGTTCAAACGATTGAAAGGTCGATGGTTCAAACCCAACAGCTGCACCATGAGAGAAAGTCTGCTTCCGGAAAGATTACAACCTTGAATATTCTATGGGGCAGTTCTACCAGGGCTCCTATGAGTCAGAATTGACTTAACGGCAGTGGGTTTTTTATTTTTTTATTTTTAAGCTTAGCCATTTTGGCACAGTGGTTAAGAGCTACAGCTGCTAACCGAAAAGTCAGCAGTTCAAATCCACCAGCTGCTCCTTGGAAACCCTATGGGCTAGTTCCACTCTGTCCTGTAGGGTTGCTGTGCGTTGGAATCGACTCGATGGCAGTGGGTTTGTTTTTTTTCTTTTTTTGGTGTATATGGAAGGACACTACTAGGAAGAAGCCTCTGGGTCTCATTATTCACTGTAAGGACGATGCAGAGTTACTCTTTGTGCGATAGTCACCTGTTACGAAGGGCCAAAGAAGCCCTGGTGGCTCGATGGTTAAGTGTTCGGCTACTAACCCAGGGTGGATGGTTTGAACATACTCAGTGGTTCCTGGGGAGAAAGATTTGGCGATCTGCTCCCATACAGACTGCAGCCTAGAAAACCTTATAGGGGAATATCTGCTCTGTCACATGGGGTTGCTATGATTCAAAATTGACTTGATAATACCTAACAACAAATGAACGGCCGGGAAGAAATCTCTCCAAGGTTTCCGGATAGGGAATGGTTGGCTTGCTTTCATCTTGCAGATACTTATGAATCACTTTACTGATCTCATTCCCTTTATTTCATTGGCTGTCAAGAAAACTGAAAGCCAAGGTTTACAGGACCTTACAACATACACTTTGTGTATGACCTATACTAACAGTTTTGTATCATTTTTCTGCTTTTTCTTTTTAAGCAGTTGCCTTTTTCTAAAAGACAAATTTGTGTGCATTTTAGTTTGTCTCTGGGGAGGAGACTGGTGGTAGAAATTGATAAATAATGTGAATTTATTGCAAAGAGAGCCATATTCAAAATGTTATACAGATGTAGTCCCATTCAAAATTGCATGCAAATATCTTTTGTCCATGTCTCTTGCCCAATTTTGGGGTAAAGCCACCAACTAAATCCTTTAGAGGTCATTGGACGTAAACTCAACTGAATAAGGTATGTTCTTTGTGGGTGGTGCAAACGGTTTGTGCCTGACTATGAATCTAATGTTGGTGGTTTGAACCCACGGCAATGCTGTGGAAGACAGGCCTGGAGACCAGCTCCCATAAAGATTACAGCTAAGAAAACCATATGAAGGAGTTCTACTCTGTAATATACGGGGTCAGTATGAGTCGAAATTGACTTGACAGCAATGGGTTTGTTCTGTGTGTGTGTATACCTTCCTACTGGGAACTGTCTGAGTGCTCAATGTAGTGTAGGACAAACCCCACTTCTGTTTTCTAGTCTGAGACACTGGCCAAGCTATTTAATCTCTTCTAGCTTCAGCCTCCTCATCTGTAAAGTGAAAACAAAAACCGTCTAAGAGGTTTGTTGTGAGGGCAGGAATAATGCGCTTAAAGCATCTGCTGATACAAACTAGATACTAAATAAATGGTCGCTGTTTTTATTGATATGATTGGAGCCCTGGTGGCATAGTGGTTAAGAGCTATGGCTGCTACCCAAAAGACTGGCAGTTCAAATCCACCAAATCTACTCTGCCCTGTAGGGTCAGTATGGGTTGGAATTGACGGCAATGGGTTTTTTTTTTTCTTATTGATACTATTATTATACAGTAATTTTTTTTTAATGTGTCCATTGCTGTCGTGCCTTATCATAGCCAGAGCTTAAACACTTTAAAGTATGTATTTGTCTCTATCAGTATTATCATCTTTTCAAGAAGCCTCCCATGCATCAAGCCCCTCCTTTTAGATTAAATTCTTGGATAGACTAGACAACCCGTCTCTGACTATTATTTCTTTTCCCATCTGGATGTATTTTATTGTTCTTTCACTTTCTTGGTTCCCATCTGAAGAGTACTTTTACTTTAAAATGATTCATGTAAAATTGGCTTTCCAAAAGTATTTCTATAAAAATCTTAGTCCAAAAAGTTCATTGTTTTTGGAAAGTTCATCCAAATCAGTCATTGGTTTGATTTCTCCACTTCTACTTTAGGACATTCGGGTGAGGAGAGAGGAGTTGAGGAAACAATGAAGTATGTTTGTGTACTTGTACAGGTGCCTTGTATAGACTCAGGATAAGTATGTGCGCTAAGGGTCAGAGCAGGTGATGTCCCTTTGCCTGTTGTATCTCAAAGCAGTTGAAGGTAGAAGTCTTGACTTTGATATATCTAGGTGAGCTAGATCAATGATGATTCTATGAGATGAGTCTCAATTTTGTAGGCCTCATGTTTTTGTAGGGGGAGGAAAACCAAGACAAACTCTCTGAACATCCTAGATCAGGTTTTCATAAGTGTTAAGAGAGAAAATCAGTCTTAGGGTAAAAAAAAAAAAAGGGAAACGTTGGACAAGGTAGGTTCCTTGGTAGAGACTTTAATATGCTCATGAGTATTACACCTCTCCAAGAGAGGGATCTATTGTCTTTGCCGTCTAGTCAGCTCTGATTCATGGTGGCCTTATGTATAACAGAACAAAATGTGACTTGGTCCTGTGACATCTTCATGATGGTTGGTATGCTCAAGTCCATTGTGTGGCTATTGTGTCAATCCATCTTATCGAGGGTTTCCCTATACAATATGGCATTTTTCAAACTGACAACACAATCCTGTTTTCAAGGAATATCCGTTAAAAATGTGTTCTTCAAAATATCTCGGGAGCCTAGGGCATTAAAGAACATAAAACACTGCTTTAGAATATACATCTCTTGAAGTCCGTTATTTGTCTTCTAATCACTCTGAGATAGTTGTCTTCCTTGCCTCTTCTTTCCCTGTCTTTCTCCCCTCCTCTTCTTTCTCTTTTTTCTGTTCTCTCTCCTTCTCTTCTTTCTTATTCCTTTTCTTTTTTCTTTCATAGTCTTAGTGTCTTTGTTATCTCCTCTCTTTGTTTCATCTTACTCTCTCCTCTCCGTCTTTCTCCTTTGAAAGGATGTGGTGTCTTGTTAAATGTTCGGTTTCATTAAGCTAACAAGTATTTGGTATACTTATTTGCAAACAGCTAAGTGCTGGACTGATAGCTGAAAAGTTGGTGGTTCATACCCACCGAGAGGCACCATGGAAGACAGGCCTGGTGATGTGCTTCTGAAAGATTATAGCTTTGAAAACCCTATGGAACAGTTCTATTTTGTACACATGGGGTCGCCCTGAGTCAGAATTGACTCAACAGCAACTAATAGCAACAACAACAACATCCAGAGTTAGGAGTCCATGTGTGGTTAGGAGTTCCTGGCAAATGGCTAATGCATTTGGCTGCTAACCAAATGGCTGGAGGTTTGAGTCCAGCCAGAGGCACCTTGGGAGGCACGCCTGATGATCTACTTCTGAAAAAACCAACCGTTGGGAACCCTATGGAGCATAGTTCTACTCTGACACACATGTGGTTGCCATGAGTCGGAGTCAACTCGACGGCAACTGGTTACGGGTTTATTTTGAGTTAAGCAACATTCTGAAGGTACAAAAATGCAAAGACTCAGTCAATGTGCCCAGTAACTACAGGAGAGCCCTCATGGCCTCCCCACTCCACCTCTGCCATGCCCATTCCTGATTGCAGTCTCTGTGAATCCCTGACCCCCAAGCTCCATCTGCCCATCCTCAGTAGTCCTTCATTTGGGCCAGCCCCTCCCACGCTGCCTTTTGCCTGTTTTTGTTCCCGACCGTCCAGATCACTTTGATTTTCTCATCCTCCATATGCCTAAAGTGCTTGCCTGTAGCTTTCAGTTCAGCATTTGTCTATTGTTGTTGTTTTTGTTAGGTGCTATCGAGTCAGTTCCGACTTATTGCGACCCTATGCACAGCAGGACGAAACACTGCCTGGTCCGGGACCATCCTCACAATCGGTATGCTTGAGCTCATTGTTGCAGCCACTGTGTCAATCCACCTTGTTGAGGGTCTTCCTCTTTTCCGCTGACCCGGTACTTTGCAAAGCATGATGTTCTTCTCCAGGGACTGATCCTTCCTGGAACATGTTCGAAGTATATAAGACGCAGTGGTGCCATCCTTGCTTCTAAGGAGCATTCTGGTTGTACTTCTTCCAAGACAGAGTTGTTCGTTCTTCTGGCAGTCCATGGTACATTCAATATTCTTTGTCAACACTGCAATTCAAAGGTGTCAGTTTGTCATCGGTCTTCCTTATTCATTGTCCAGCCTTCACATGCATATGATGCAATTGAAAATACCATGGCTTGAGTCAGGCGCACCTTAGTCTTCAAGGTGACATCTTTGCTTTTCAACACTTTAAAGAGGTCCTTTGCAGCAGATTTACCCAATGCAGTACATCATTTGATTTCTTGACTGCTGCTTCCATGGCTGCTGATCGTGAATCCAAGTAAAATGAAATCCTTGACAACTTCGATCATTTCTCCGTTTATCGTGATGTTGTTCATTGGTCCAGTTGTGAGGATTTTTGTTTTCTTTATGTTGAGGTGCAATCCAGACTGAAGGCTGTGGTCTTTGATCTTCATTAGTAAGTGCTTCAAGTCCTCTTCACTTTCAGCAAGCCAGGCCGTGTCATCTGCATAACACAGGTAATGAGTCTTTCTCCAATTCTGATGCCCCGTTCTTCCTCATATAGTCCAGCTTCTCGGATTATTTGCTCAGCATACAGATTAAATAGCTACGGTGAAAGGATACAACCCTGATACACACCTTTCCTGACTTTAAACCACTCAGTGTCCTCTTTTTCTGTCCAAACAAGTGCCTCTTGATCTATGTAAAGGTTCCTCATGAGCACAATTAAGTGTTCTGGAATTCCCATTCTTTGCAATGTTATCCATAATTTGTTATGATCCACACAGTTGAATGCCTTTGCATAGTCAATAAAACAGGAACATCCTTCTGGTATTCTCTGCTTTCAGCCAGGATCCATCTGACATCAGCAATGGTATCTCTGGTTTCATGTCCTCGTCTGAAACCGCCCTGAATTTCTGGCAGCTCCCTGTCGATATACTGCTGCAGCTGTTTTTTGAATGATCTTCAGCAAAAGTTTGCTTGCGTGTGATATTAATGATATTGTTCTATAATTTCCACCTTCGGTTGGATCACCTTTCTTGGGAATAGGCAGAAATATGGATCTCTTCTAGTCAGTTGGCCAGTTAGTTGTCTTCCATATTTCTTGGCATAGACCAGTGAGCACCTCCAGCGCTGCATCCATTTGTTGAAACATCTCAATTCATATTCCATCAATTCCTGGAGCCTTGTTTTTCACCAATGCCTTCAGGGCAGCTTGGACTTCTTCCTTCAGTACCATCAGTTCCTGATCATATGCTACCTCTCGAAATGGTTGAACGTTGACTATTTCTTTTTGGTATAATGTCTGTGTATTCCTTCCATTCTCTTTTGATGTTTCCTGCGTCGTTTAATATTTTCCCCATAGAATCCTTCGCTATTGCAACTCGAGGCTT
This sequence comes from Loxodonta africana, assembly GCF_030014295.1. Taxonomy (NCBI): domain Eukaryota; kingdom Metazoa; phylum Chordata; class Mammalia; order Proboscidea; family Elephantidae; genus Loxodonta; species Loxodonta africana. Next base: position 52,989,410 of record NC_087342.1, read on the forward strand.
GAATTTTTTCTTCAGTTTTTTCAGCTTGAGAAACACTGAGTGTGTTCTTCCCTTTTGGTTTTCCATCTCCAGCTCTTTGCACATGTCATTATAATACTTTACTTTGTCTTCTCGAGCTGCTCTTTGAAATCTTCTGTTCAGTTCTTTTACTTCATCATTTCTTCCTTTTGCTTTAGCTGCTCGATGTTTGAGAGCAAGTTTCAGAGTCTTCTCTGACATCCATCTTGGCCTTTTCTTTCTTTCCTGTCTTTTCAATGACCTCTTGCTTTTTTTTTTTTTTAATAATTTTTATTGTGCTTTAAGTGAAAGTTCACAAATCAGGTCAGTCTCTCACACCAAAACCCGTACACACCTTGCTACACACTCCCAATTTCTCTCCCCCTAATGAGACAGCCCACTGTCCCCCCCCATTCTCTCTTTTCGTGTCCATTTCGCCAGCTTCTAACCCCCTCCACCCTCTCATCTCCCCTCCTGGCAGGAGATGCCTATGTAGTCTCAAGTGTTCACCTGATCCAAGAAGCTCACTCCTCACCAGCACCCCTCTCCAACCCATTGTCCAGTCCAATCCATGTCTGAAGAGTTGGCTTCAGGAATGGTTCCTGTCCTGGGCCAATAGAAGTTCTAGGAGCCATGACCACTGGGGTCCTTCTAGTCTCAGTCAGACCATTAAGTCTGGTCTCATGAGAATTTGGGGTCTGCATCCCGACTGTTCTTCTGCTCCCTCAGGGGTTCTCTGTTGTGTTCCTTGCCAGGGCAGTCATTGGTTGTAGCCAGGCACCATCTAGCTCTTCTGGTCTCAGGATGATGTAGTCGCTGGTTCATGTGGCCCTTTCAGTCTCTTGGGCTCATAATCGCCTTGTATCCTTGGTGTTCTTCATTCTCCCCTGCTCCAAATGGGTTGAGACCAATTAATGAATCTTAGGTGGTCGCTTGCTAGCTTTGAAGACCCCAGACGCCACTCTTCCAAGTGGGATGCAGAATGTATTTTTAATAGACTTTTTTATGCCAATTGACTTAGAGGTCCCCTGAAACCATGGTCCCCAGACCCCCGCCCCTGCTATGCTGGCCTTTGAAGCATTCAGTTTGTTCAGGAAACCTCTTTGCTTTTGGGTTAGTCCAATTGAGCTGACCTCCCCTGTATTGTGTGCTGTCTTTCCCTTCACCTAAAATAGTTCTTATCTACTATCTAATTAGTGAATGCCCCTCTCTCACCACCTTCCTCCCCTTTCTCGTAACCACAAAAGAATGTTTTCTTCTCAGTTTAAACTATTTCTTAAGTTCTTATAATAGTGGTCTTATACAATATTTGTCCTTTTGCAACTGACTAATTTCACTCAGCATAATGCCTTCCAGGTTCCTCCATGTTATGAAATATTTCACAGATTCCTCACTGTTCTTTATCGATGCGTAATATTCCATTGTGTGAATATACCACAATTTATTTAACCATTCATCCATTGATGGGCACCTTGGTTGCTTCCAAGTTTTTGCTATTGTAAACAGTGCTGCAATAAACATGGGTGTGCATATATCTGTTCGTGTAAAAGCTCTTATTTCTCTAGGATATATTCCAAGGAATGGGATTGCTGGATCATATGGTAGTTCTATTTCTAGCTTTTTAAGGAAGCGCCAAATCGATTTCCAGAGTGGTTGTACCATTTTACATTCCCACCAGCAGTGTATAAGTGTTCCAGTCTCTCCACAGCCTCTCCAACATTTATTATTTTGTGTTTTTTGGATTAATGCCAGCCTTGTTGGAGTGAGATGAAATCTCATTGTAGTTTTGATCTGCATTTCTCTAATGGCTAATGATCGTGAACATTTCCTCATGTATCTGTTAGCTACCTGAATGTCTTCTTTAGTGAAGTGTCTATTCATATCTTTTGCCCATTTTTTAGTAGGGTTATTTGTCTTCTTGCAGTTGAGTTTTTGCAGTATCATGTAGATTTTAGAGATCAGGCGCTGATCAGAAATGTCATAGCTAAAAACTTTTTCCCAGTCTGTAGGTAGTCTTTTTACTCTTTTGGTGAAGTCTTTGGATGAGCATAGGTGTTTGAGTTTTAGGAGCTCCCAGTTATCTAGTTTTTCTTCTACATTCTTTGTAATGTTTTGTATTCTGTTTATGCCATGTATTAGGGCTCCTAACATTGTCCCTATTTTTTCTTCCATGATCTTTATTGTTTCAGATTTTATATTTAGGTCTTTGATCCATTTTGAGTTAGTTTTTGTACATGGAGTGAGGTATGGGTCTTGTTTCTTTTTTTTACACATGGATATCCAGTTATGCCAGCATCATTTGTTAAAAAGGCTGTCTTTTCCCCATTTAACTGTTTTGGGGCCTTTGTCAAATATCAACTGCTCATATGTGGATGGATTTATGTCTGGATTCTCAGTTCTGTTCCATTGGTCCATGTATCTGTTGTTGTACCAGTACCAGGCTGTTTTGACTACTGTGGCAATATAATAGGTTCTAAAATCAGGTAAAGTAAGGCATCCCAATTTGTTCTTCTTTTTCAGTAATGCCTTATTTATCCGGGGCCTCTTTCTCTTCTATATGAAATTGCTGATTTGTTTCTCCATCTCATTAAAGAATGTCCTTGGGATTTTGACCGGAATTGCATTAATTGTATAGATCGTTTTTGGTAGAATAGACATTTTTATAATGTTAAGTGTTCCTATGCATGAGCAAGGCATGTTTTTCCACTTACGTATGTCTCTTTTGATTTCTTGCAGAAGTGTACTGTAGCTTTCTTTGTATAAGTCTTGACCTCTTGCTTTCTTCATGTATGATATCTTTGATGTCATTCCACAACTTGTCTGGTCTTCGGTCATTAGCATTCAACGCGTCAAATCTATTCTTGAGGTAGTCTCTAAATTCAGGTGGGATATATTCAAGGTCGTATTTTGGCTCTCGTGGACTGCTCTGATTTTCTTCAGTTTCAACTTGAACTTGCATATGAGCAATTGATGGCCTGTTCCACAGTCGGCCCCTGGCTTTTCCATTGTCTCTTTCCACAGATATAGTCAATTTGATTTCTGTGTGTTCCATCTGGCGAGGTCCATGTGTATAGTCACCGTTTATGTTGGTGAAAGAAGGTATTTGCAATGATGAAGTCGTTGGTCTTGCAAAATTCTATCATCCGATCTCCGACATTGTTTCTATCACCAAGGCCATATTTTCCAACTACCCATCCTTCTTTGTTTCCAATTTTCGCGTTCCAATCACCAGTAATTATCAGTGCATCTTGATTGCATGTTTGATGAATTTCAGACTGCAGCAGCTGATGAAAATCTTCTATTTCTTCATCTTTGGCCCTAGTGGTTGGTGCGTAAATTTGAATAATAGTCGTATTAACTGGTCTTCCTTGTAGGCATATGGATATTATCCTAACACTGACAGCGTTGTACTTCAGGATAGATCTTAAAATGTTCTTTTTGACAATGAATGCAACACCATTCCTCTTCGAGTTGTCATTCCCAGCATAGTAGACTATATAATTGTCCGATTCAAAATGGCCAATATCAGTCCATTTCAGCTCACTAATGCCTAGGATATCGATGTTTATGCATTCCATTTCATTTTTGACAATTTCCAATTTTCCTAGATTCATACTTCTTACATTCTAGGTTCCGATTATTAATGGATGTTTGCAGCTATTTCTTCTCATTTTGAGTCGTGCCACATCAGCAAATGAAGGTCCCGAAAGCTTTGCTCCATCCATGTCATTACAGTCGACTCTACTTTGAGGAGGCAGCTCTTCCCCAGTTGTCTGTTGAGTGCCTTCCAACCTGGGGGGCTCATCTTCCAGCACTGTATCAGACAATGTTTTGCTGCTATTCATAAGGTTTATACTGGCTAATGCTTTTGAGAAGTAGACTACCGGGTCCTTCTTCCTAGTCTGTCTTAGTCTGGAAGCTCAGCTGAAACCTGCCTTCCATGGGTGACCCTGCTGATATCTGAATACCGGTGACACAGCTTCTAGCATCACAGCAACAGATAAACCCCCACAGTACGACAAACTGACAGACGCATGGGGGGTACCACCCATATATCTTACAAATAAATGATAGATTCTAGACCACACGTCTCATTTTACTTTGAGCCTAGCTGGTTCACAAAAGTGTGCAAAATCTGCAATTCTTTTCAGGTTATTTCCTAAGCACTATGGCAAACATTGGTGGTTAGAGCTAGGGCTGCTAACCAAAAGGTCGGCAGTTCAAATCCACCAGGCTCTCCTTGGAAACCCTATGGGGCAGTTCTACTCTGTGCTGTAGGGTCGCTATGAGTCAGAATCGACTTGACGGCAATGGCTTTGGTTTTTTTTTTGTTGTTGTTGGTTTGTTGAGCGTGGGGTTTTGAATGAGTTTTTCCTGTTTCTCAAAATCATTAAACAGATTCGCATAGAGACTTAGGGTCGTTGAGACCATTCTCCAGTTTCAACACAGGCTCCATAAACTATTCTAAGTGAATTTTTTTTTAATATAGTTTTAACATAATGATGCTCAGTAATCATTAAGTTTATTTTTTTTTTTAAATACTTCCACATAGCTTTTTTGTTTTTTTCATTTTATTGTCATGATGTTCCTGGGAAGTATACAGAGATTATTTCAGTAATCTATGCTAATATTTTCTCTACCTTATAAGCTCTAGTGGGTAGGAAAGAGAATGGCCCGGTGTAGCGGGCATCACCCTGTAACTTAGGCATGCAGGATACATGGAGGAACTGTCATTTCTTTGTGAATTTGGCTTTCCATTAGAGAGTTAAACAACAGTATCTCTAAGCTGAGTTCAGACTGAACTTTGCCATCAGTAAGGTCAAGTGTGATCTGGAATTATGCAGATATGGGATCAATTAACGATGGGATTGTAGTTGTTTACTCAGCTGGTCGTTTTTGTGAAAGTTTCCTTGTAGGAAGAAGATTGTAAAATTGACAGTTAATAACCGAATCAGAGGACCTCCTCAGTGACAGGATTTCTAGCACCTAGGCCAGGAATCCTTCTCTCCTTCTTAAAAGTGAGAAAAGTAAACCTCTAGGTGGCCGCCAGTGTTTTCTGATTTTACCTATGTGATACTAGAACCATCAAGGGATATTGTTCTGGGCACATGCCTGACACACAGGCAGAGCAAACAATTTTCAAATCCCAAAGATAAGTGTCATTGCAAGTATTTGCTCCCATATTATGGATGGAACAATTCTGATCGTCCTTGACAACTGCAGCCAACATTTACAGGTCCATGACAAAAGAAAAAGAAAAGCTTAAGTGTTGTATTGGTTTTACAACATGCTCTTGACTCCGTTTAACGAATGTTTCCTCTCACCTCGGTGCTAAGTAGGTATAAGTCATAAGCGAGACAGACGAAACATAAGACCCAATCTCTGTGTCCTGGCGTGTACACTCTAGCTGAGGAGGTAAAGCTGACACCTCTGAAACTGCTGGGAAGCAGTTAAGCACGAAACCATGTGTATGAGCTTCCCAGGGCTGCTGTAACAACGTACCACAAACTGGGTGGCTCAAAACAACAGAAATTTATTCTCTCACAATTCTGTAAGATTCTGTGAGAGAATCTGTTTCATGCCTCTCTCCTAGCTTCTGGTGGTTGCTGGCACTCCTTGACTTGTAAAAGCAATGCTCTAACCTCTGCCTGTGTTTTCATATGGTGTTCTAGAACTTTCTATGTCCTGTCTTATAAGGACAGCAGTCATGGGATTTGGGGCCCACCCTAAGCCAGTATGACCTCATCTCAACTTGCTCACATCTGTAAAGACCCAATTTCCAAACAAGGCATGTTCACATGTACTAGGGCTTAGGGCTTCAGCATATCTTTTAGGAGAACACAATTCAACCCACAACATCATCAAAGTAACATCAAAATACAGACTGAACACAATTGTTATTTTGTGTTTACCTTTATTTACCTTTTTATTACCAAGTTATTTAATTTTTATTCTCTGTGGCTCAGGGTTTCTCACATGTAAACTGGGGGTAATAATAAATGAAACCCACTGCCATCAAGTCAATTCTGACTCATAGTGACCCTGTAGGACAGAGCAGAATCGCCCCTTAGAGTTTCCAAGGCTGTAAACTTTTACGGCTGCCACATCTTTCTCCCGCAGAGCAGCTGGTAGGTTCGAACCGCCAACCTTTCAGTTAGCAGCTGAGCGCCTTAACCACTGTGCCACCAGGGCTCCTTGGGATAATACTATCACCTATATAACAGGGTTGCTTTGAGAATTAAATAAGTTAACACATGGAAAAAGCTTTAGAACAGTTCCTGGCACAGTGCTCAGTAAATGTTAGTTATAATAAAGTGTAAAATGGCCATTTTTATTTTGCTATGCAAATGAGGAGCTGTAGTTATGAAGGAGCAGTAGGAAGTGGCTCCCTTCAGAAGGTGGGGTCTTCATCTGGGCGTTAAAGGATGAATTGGTTTGAGGATGGACATACAGAGACAGACACATGTTTATGACAAGTGCATAGCTGGATGTATGACCTGTCCTACCTGTGAATCACATGAGTGAAGACAGGCCCTCCGTTCTCACCTTTCCATCTCTGCCACAAACAGAAGAACTTTACAGTGTCAGCGACTGGACAGGTAAAACATGAGAAGACACTTTTCTTGTAGAAATGGCACGCCATCTGTAGGGCGGCGCGGTTTAAAGAGAGACTGCTGGTAGACAGGGCAGGCTAGCTCAAGAAGACAGACTGAGACTGCTGTGGGAGTGCCGAGGAGAACAAGAAAAGAGCGTCAGAGCAGCTACTTACTTCATATGAACTCAGAATAAACACAGTAACTGTTCCAAAGTAGACCTTCAAGACCTGTCATTTCCCACCTTTTATTTCTTTCCTTGTCTGTGTTCCGTCAAGCCCTGTTTGCTCCATGAAACCTTCCTTAATTATCCCAGCGGCCCCTCCGTCCCCCAACACCATTGCTTCTTCCTCTGAACTCCTACAACCTAAACCCAGTTTACTTAATGATGTGCCATATTTGTTCCTGTTGTGTTTGGTACGTACAAATAAAATACATGTGATAGTATTTTACAGACTGAACACAATTGTTATTATTCAGGATTTTCACGACTGTGTTTCTTTTCAGATTCTCGAGTCAGAGGATGGTTCATGTTGGACTCTTACCTACCTACCCTTCTGCTTACTGTCATGTACCTGCTTTCAATATGGTTGGGCAACAGATACATGAAGAACAGACCTGCTCTTTCTCTCAGGGGTATCCTCACCTTGTATAACCTTGGAATCACACTTCTCTCTGTGTATATGCTAGCAGAGGTAAGTGTTTATGTGGCTCCAAGCCAGTAACTGGGCAACTCTTAGGAGTAAGTGAATTTAGCATACCTGAACTATTCAAGCTTGCTATCAAAACCATTCGAGACCTCAAGGACTTGTTTCATTGTTTGGTTTTATGCCTTCAGGAAGCCTGGAAGACCTTATCTCTAACTTGAATTTCCTCTGAGAAAAAAAAAAAATGTTTAGTCTTTTTCATTGTAATTTAGAATTACAATTGAGATCAGAAAGGGCCTTTAAAGATCATGTGTTACAGTTCTCTCCTTGTACAGATTATGACAATGAGCCTTGGAAATGTTACACATTTGCCTGAGAATAGACAGCTGTTTAGTAACGGTAATTTTTAAATTGACTTAAACGTTAGACACAGTTAGTTTGACTAAAATGCAAATATATATCCCCTTAAAGTAGATCCCTGTATCTTTGGACCACCATGGCAATGGCAGAGCAGTTTCTCAGGACTGAGCTTGGGAGGTCTGAGTGGCATTCCAGCTTGGCTCTAGCCGCCCACGTGACATCATGTACTTCCCATCCTTTGTAAGGCACCAAGCCCAAGTAATTTTACGACAAAGTAACAATTGCCCTGCCTATAAAACCAAAGGTAATTTACTGTAATACAGCAGAAATTTAAACATGTTAAATGAGCCTCTGCTAGCAAAGAAAGAGAATGAGAGCAGGAGAGAGACAAAGAGAACAAAAACCTACCAGAATCTTTATTAGGGAAATGTGTGTGATAAAATCATTCCTACAAGGTGTAAGTGTGTGTTAATGGCACAAGTATAAACTCTCTTCCTGGTATACTTGAATTCTAAAAGAAAATCAATCCTTGCCTTAAAATGTAGGTTCTCTCACCTATAGGGTTTATTTTGTGAATTATTCTAATATGCACCATTCCAACAGTAGATAATAGACATTGCCTTAAAAGGAATGTGCTGAAACTCAATGGGATTTTAGTTATCAAACAAAAAACACAATGAAGGAACGTAGTTTAGGAACCTCACTTGTCAGAGTGCAGGAGATGGAATTTGGGGTCAGGAAAGCCATGCTGACAACCCCAAGGTCGTATCACAGACCTCTGGTGCTCACTATTTGCCTAATGCTGGAAGGATGATTTTTATTTTAAGTTCTCTTTTTTAGAAGGCGAATTTTAGTTCACTCCCTCCTAAGTCAACTTGCAAGATAGATAGCAATTTACAGGGTTAATTTCCATATAAAAAACAGCGAAGGAAAAGACACTCTTCCCTGCATTGTCGTCAGAAGGAGCAGCTGCATGAGAGGAGCCAGCCTGAAGGTCTATCTGCCTCAGCACCTCCAATACCCAGCTGGTATTCCTTCGGTGTTGTGGACGCAGAATTTGAGTTACAGCTCTGTCACTCTGTCTGTAAATTTAGGTCTCCCTGGTTAAGTGGATCACTCTGGCTGCTACCCACACTATCAAGGATGAGCTGGGAGCAAGGATGGAAGCAAACCGGTCTAGTTGGGAGAGAATTCCAGTACTGCAGGCACAGATGGTAGTGGCTTGGATTAGATGGTAGAGACAGGGACAGGCTGGTGGATATATTTTGGAGTGATTTAGGCCACATCTCTTGAAGGCTATTTATTTCCTACTCTTCAACACGTAGATTGGATGGCTTATGCATATCAGCCGGGCTATGGGATTAGGGGTGGTCCAGGGTGAGACAGGCAGGGCCTCCCTTAGCTTCATGCTTAATTCTGCCCTTCAGTTACTAAACTGTCAAGTTGTTCTGCAGAGGTGCCCCAGAGATGGAGACGGCCGGGACACACCTGACTAAAGCAGGAAATGCCGCAGGGAGACCAAGGACCTGCCCTGTCTCCATGCTCAGGGGTTCCTCTGCCTCTGTATTTTCAGCATACAAAGTAGAGACTAGAGCCCCTTACTCCAGAACTGCAGCCCGGCCATAAAGGTTTTTAATTCATTTTTCTGCAGAAAGTTCAACAGCTTTCTTATTTTGAAAAAATACACTAACACCCAAAAATTTACATACAGTTGAGGGTATTCCTAGGTCCCCCCTAGCCTGCAGTGGTTCCCACTGGAGAACCCAGAGTTTAAGGCTCCTCAGGGAAGTGGGGGATGACTTGGTTTGTAATAGGGCCCATTAGGAAAATGCATGCTTTTTTTTCCTACTAGATTAATTCATTCTGATTATCTTCAATTATGATGTTAACTGAAAGGTGCCTTTGTTAGAAGGAAAAAGAAATAGATCAGGACAGTGGAGGGAATACTCACAAGGGTTCTAAAATACTGTAAATGGTGTTTTTCAGTTGATTTCTTTTTCATGTTTAACTAACACCCATCTGTCACTGCTCTGTGTATGCACATTAGCAGAGCTCTACTTTATACATCTGGCAGACAGCAGAAAATAGTGGGCTTTTTGCACAGAGTACCTGATGGCAATCAACGCCAAATGCCTTACTCTCTAGAATCTTAAGTTTCTACAGTAACAATGGGAAAGAAGGGAGAAGAGTACTTTCGTATTTTTTCATAGAATAAAAATGTTCATCTTCTCATGATACTGTAGATAGAATGCTAGATGAGGAATCAGAAGGTCTAAACCCTAGTCGTTGTTCTGCCATTTTCTAACCATCTTGAGAAAATCATTTACTCCTCAAATATTTATTGAGGGCTTACCGTGTGCCAGGCATTGGGCAAGGAGCTATAGGTACAAAGACAATCAAAAAAAAAGGCACGGGTTTTAGAGAGCTTTTTGGTTTTTGAGAGTAAAGGGGAAATGAGTGTTTAGTTATCAAGCAAAAAACACAATGAAGGAACGTAGTTTAGGAACCTTTCTGAGCCCTGATTTTTATATGTATAAAATGGCAATAAATACCTGTTTCATAAAATTGAGATGATCAAATAAGATATTTATATATTATAAAAAATATTATAAGCCAATATAAAATATTACTCAAATTTTAGTGTCATTTCTGCACATTTCTTTACATTCAATTAATTCTGCATTATATTTATGTATACATGAAAATTTACGTAAATGTAAGACTAGATAATTCCTTACATAAAATGTTTTGTTACTCAAATGATAGCTAAATTCTGTTACTTTTGGCTAACGTAAATGGTTAGAAGTAAAATGCATTACTTAAGGAGAATAACTGTTGATTTCAGTTCAGCAGCAAGAATTAGATCCTTTGATAATATGTGTTTGAAGATAGGATCAAGTCAAATTCTGGGAAGGTTCTGTTCAAACCTTGAGTAGATGCGGATCAGAAACATGAATGGGAGATTCAATTTGCATCCAAATCCTTGTGTTGATTTCTTCCTTTCTTGTTTCCTGGGCAGCTCATTCTCTCCAGCTGGGAAGGAGGCTACACCTTACAGTGCCAGGATCTTACCAGTGCAGGGGACGCTGACATCCGGGTGAGCCATTAGCAGCAACCCTGATAACCGGTTCTTACTGGGAAGGGGAGAAGGCTTTCTCCTTCCAGATAGGAGCAGGGAGCTGGGATTGGATAAGAAGGGGTTCCTGCTCTAACTGAAATGATTGATACCAAAAATGGGTTTTCCAGACGTCCATCTATAGGCGGCAGACTGGATAAACCATGGCTCTACAAAGTGGAATGAGGAAGATCTCTGCAAGATCTATAAGAAGCATTGTTTCAAGTGACTTTAAAGGAGTATTTGACTGGACATCCCCCCTAGTGGGCTATATCTTAACATTCAGTAATTTTCGTTGCTATTGTTAGTAATAATATGGGTATTGCTTTTTTGAGACTGTTACAGGTACACTGTAAGATAAAGTAAGTATATAGTACTGTTAATCTCATTCGGAATTGCATTAAATGTATAGATCGCTTTTGGTAGAATAGACATTTTTATAATGTTAAGTCTTCCAATCCATGAGCAAGGCATGTTTTTCCACTTATGTAGGTCTCTTTTGGTTTCTTGCAGAAGTGTACTGTAGCTTTCTTTGTATAAGGTTTGACCTCATGCTTTCTTCATGTATGATATCCTTGATGTCATTCCACAACTTGTCTGGTCTTCGGTCATTAGCATTCAACACGTGAAATCTATTCTTGAGATAGTCTCTAAATTCAGGTGGGATATACTCAAGGTTGTATTTTGGCTCTCGTGGACTTGCTCTGATTTTCTTCAGTTTCAACTTGAACTTGCATATGAGCAATTGATGGTCTGTTCCACAGTCGGCCCCTGGCTTTTCCATTGTCTCTTTCCACAGATGTAGTCAATTTGATTTCTGTGTGTTCCATCTGGCGAGGCCCATGTGTATTGTCACCGTTTATGTTGGTGAAAGAACGTGTTTGCAATGAAGAAGTCGTTGGTCTACCATTTGATCTCCGGCATTGTTTCTATCACCAAGGCCATATTTTCCAACTACCCATCCTTCTTCTTTGTTTCCAACTTTTGAATTCTAATCAACAGTAATTATCAATGCATCCTGATTGCGTGTTCGATCAATTTCAGACTGCAGGAGCTGATAAAAATCTTCAGTTGCTTTATCTTTGGCTTTAGTGGTTGGTGTGTAAATTTGCATAATAGTCGTATTAACTGGTCTTCCTTGTAGGCATGTGGATATTATCCTATCACTGACAGTGTTGTACTTCAGGATAGATCTTAAAATGTTCTTTTTGACGATGAATGCAACACCATTCCTTTTCAAGTTGTCATTCCCAGCATAGTAGACTATATGATCGTCTGATTCAAAATAGCCAATACCAATCCATTTCAGCTCACCAATTCCTAGGATATCGATGTTTATGCATTCCATTTCATTTTTGATGATTTCTAATTTTCCTAGATTCATACTTCGTACATTCAAGGTTCCAATCATTAATGGATGTTTGTAGCTGTTTCTTTTCATTTTGAGTCATTCCATACCAGTAAATGAAGGTCCCGAAAGCTTTATTCCATCCACGTCGTTAAGGTCGACTCTACTTTGAGGAGGCAGCTCTTTTCCAATCGTCTTTTGAGTACCTTCCAACGTGGGGGGCTCATCTTCTGGCACTGTATCAGACAATGTTCTGTTGCTATTCAGAAGGTTTTCACTGGCTAATGCTTTTCAGAAGTAGACTGCTGGGTCCTTCTTCCTAGTCTGTCTTAGTCTGGAAGCTCAGCTGAAACCTGTCCTCCATGGGTGACTCTGCTGACATCTGAATACTGGTGGCATAGCTTCCAGCATCACAGCTTCACGCAAGCCCCCACAGTGTGAAGAACTGACAGACATTTGTCTATAATCCACTTTAAATTGCTTAAAGGGCATGTTTACTTTTGGCCAGACGAAGAATGGCAGGAACCAGGTCTTTCTTCCCTTTCCCTTTGGCAGACGGCACGCTCTGAGCTCACGGTCACTGGCTCTGAGGCTGCCAGGACTTCTTTGCAGGACAGCTGTTGTCTTACTGTGGGCAGGGCCCATTTTCCTGCTCCTGCCAGCTGAGGTAGGAAAAGTTCATGGAATAAAGGAATTCTTGTTGTTTTCACAACATTTCTTTTGTCATGATTCCTCAAAATTTATGAAAAATGTAGATGTGGCTTATGGGGAAGGATCTAAAGCCCAGGCAGACAGGCTTTTACTGACCAAGGGAGCTGGGGAACCATGTCTTTCTTCCTGATGGGTCATGAACTAGCTCAGCATAGGCTCTAAAGCAGTAGCCGATGACAGATTAAGAAAGCTGAGCTTTCTGATTTTGACCTTGTTCTTTGGGCCCTCTGATGTTTCTGTGAATTTATAATAATATTGACTTGAAACAAACAAAAAAAAGGAATGTAAGAGTTAGTTGGGAAGTGCTTCATCTCTTGTTAAAATCAACTTTATTGAAGTATGATTTACGTGTAATAAAATGTACCCATTTTAAGTGTACCTTATAAGTTTTGACAAATTTATGTATCACAGTGATCACTATGGAAACCCTGGTGGCATAGAGATTAAGAGCTATGGCTGCTAACCCAAAGGTCGGCAGTTCAAATCCACCAGGGGCTCCTTGGAAACCCTATGGGGCAGTTTTACTCTGTCCTATACGGCTGCTATGAGTCGGCAATGCGTTTGATTTGGTTTTGGTTTGGTAATCCCTATCACAATGAAGATAAAGATACTCTGAGATTCAATACGGTAACCACTAGCCACATATGGCTATTTAAATTAAAGTTAAAAAATTTAAAACCATTCCTCATTTGTACTTGTCATGGATTGAATTATTTTCTCTCAAAATTTGAGCTGGGCCATGATTCCTGACATTGTGTGTTTTTCCTGTATGTTGTAAATCCCACTTTTTTTTTTTTTATGATGTTAATGAGGGGAGGATGGGCGGCTGTTGTGTTAGTGAGGCAGGACTCAACCTACAAGATTGGATTGTGTCTTGAGGCAATCTCTTGAGATATAAAAGGGAGAAATGAGCAGAGAGACAGGAGGACCTCATACCATCAAGAAAGCCGTGCCAGGAGCAGAGTGTGTCCCTGTGTGGAGAAGGTCCTAGTCGGGGCGGGGTGGGGATCGGGGTGAAGATTGATGAGAAGGCGGACAGAAAGAAAAAGTCTTCCCCTGGAGCTAATGCCCTGAACTTGGACTTTAGCCTACTTTATTGTGAGGAAATAAACTTCTCTTTGTTAAAGCCATTCACTTGCGATATTTCTGTTATAGCAGCACTGGGTGACTAAGAAGGTACTAGTCACATCTCAAATGCTCAACAGCCACATGTGACTGGTGGCTACCATATTGCACAGTGCAATTATAAAACATTTTCATTATTGCAGAAAATTCTAGTGAACAGTGCTGATATAAAACATTTATATCACACAGAAACTTCCTCTGTGCTCTTTCCCAGAAAATCCCCAACCCCCACTGTCTTAGTTCTCTAGAAGAAGCAAATCCAATGAAGCGTGTGTATGTATAAAACTAAACCAAACCAGTTGCCATCGAGTCAATTGTGACTCATAGCGACCCTATAGGACAGAGTAGAACTGCCCCATAGGTTTTCCAAGGAGCAGCTGGTAGATTTGAACTGTCGACCTTTTGGTTAGCATCCAAACTCTCAACCACTGCACCACCAGGGCTCCCGTGTGTGCGTGTGCGTGTGCGTGTACGTGCGTGTGTGTGAATGTAAAGGTTTATCTCAGGAAAATGACTCATGAGATTGTGGAGGCTGGTTAAGTCCCAAATCTGTGGTTCAGATGACAGGCTGCTGCCCTACAAAGCTGTGGAAGCTGACCAATCCCAGAATCTGCAAGTCGGATGACAGGCTGTTGGCCCACAGGGATGCAAAAGCTGATGAACCCCAGGATTGGCAAGCTGCTGAATTACAGGGCTGTGGAAGCTGGCCAATCAGGTCAGGCACCAAACTGCTAGCTCAAATCCCAAGAATGAGAGGTCAGATGATGACAAGCCAGATTCAGGATCCAGAGTGAGTATGAACCTTGCTGGAACATTTATTTATTTACTGGAGGCAGGCCGCACACCCAAGGAAGCTCCGCTGTCAACTGATTGGCTGCTCATATCAAACTACAAAATGGAGGTTGACTACATCATTACATAATTGCCAAACCACTGAGAATCATGGCACAGACAAGTTGACTGACACACAACCTTAACCATCACACTCACCCAACCTCAGGAAATCACTGATCTGATTTCTGTCACTATAAATTAGATGTGTGTTTTCTAGAGCTTCAGGGTACAGCCAGGGTGTTCCTTGGAAATGAGGATGGGGAGACTTCATCTCACATACCTTGGACATGTTATCAGGAGGGACCAGTCCCTGGAGAAAGACATCATGCTTGAGAAGGAGGAGGGTCAGTGAAGGAAAGGAAGACCCTTGATGAGATGAATTGACACATTGTCTGCAACAATGGAATCAAACATGGCAACAATTGTGAGGATGGCACCAGACCGGGCAGTGTTTTGTTCTGTTATACACAGGGTCCTTATAAGTCAGAGCGGACTCCATGGCAGCTAACAACAATAACATGTTTAGCTTTATAAGAGATTGCCAAACTATTTTCCAAAATGGTTGCACCATTTTACATTCCTACCAGCAATGTAGGAGAGTTCTAGTTGCTTCATCCTTACTAATTGTTACTGGTTTTTTGTTTACTTATTCCATCAATTACTGAATGAGGAGAATCAAAATCTCCACCCGTAATTATAGATTTATACATTTCTCCTTTCAGTTATATCAGTTTTGCTTCATGCATTTTGAAACTTCGTGATTGGATCCATACACATTTAGGAAGGTAATGATTTCCTTATGATTTGATCCTTTTATCATGGAATGTCCATTTGACTCTGTTCTGAATTCTACTATGTCTGATATTAGTATCGACGCTCTAGCTTTTTATTTGTATTATGATTGCATGGTACATCTCCTTCTATCTCTGAGTATTTTCATTTGAAGTGGATGTCTTTTAAATAGCATATAGTTGGGTCTTGCTTTTTATCTAGTCTGAGAATCTCTCTTTCAATTGGTGTGCTTAAACCACTTAAAAAAACACCTTTATTAAGGTATAAATGCCATCAAGTGAACTGTACATATTTCAAATGTACAATTTAATGAGTTTTGACACATAAACACTTGTGAAAACGACCCGAATCAAGAAAATGGACATTTCCTTCACTCCCAAAAGTTTCCTGTGTACCTTCGTAATCCATTCCTCCACCACGCCCATCCCTAGGCAACCACTAATCTGATTCTGCCACTTTAGATCAGTTTCCATTTTCCATAATTTTGTATAAATGGTACTATACAGTGTGTACTCTTTTTGGACTGGCTTCTTTTACTCGGCAGAGTGATTCTGAAATTAATTCATGTTGTTTTTTGTATCAATAATGTGTTTCTTTTTTTTATCGCTCTGTATTAGCCCATTGTGTGGATATACTACAATGGTTTTATTCATTCACATTGGTGGATATTTGGGTTGTTTCCAGTATTTGACTGTTACAAATAAAGCTGCTATAAACAGTCTTATACAAGTCCGTGTATGGATTTATGCTTTTCTTTCTCTTAGGTAAATACCAATGAGTGGAAGTGCGGGAGTGTATGGTGGGCATAGATTTAACTTTTTAAGAAACTGCTGTTTTCCAGAGGGCTTGTACCATTTGACATTCCCACTGGCAGTGTATGTTCCATGCTCCCCGTTCTTGCCAACACTCAGTATTGTTTGGAGTTTTAGGGATTCTATTTAATATGGTTAGTATTTTTGTTTCCCTGACTGTTAATCATATGCCTTCTTTTGTGATGTTTGTGTTCAATTTTTTCGGTACAATTTTTGGTTGTGGTGCAAATGTTTTCTTCTTGGCTGTGGCTAGATTTTCTGTTCTTTATTTCTTAATGGTCTCATTAGAATACTAAAGGAGGCTCAATGGTTAAAGTGCTTGGCTGCTAACTGAAAGGTCAGTGGTTCGAAACCACTAGCAGCTCCATGGGAGAAAGATGTGGCGGTCTGGTTCCATAAAGGTTTACAACCTTGGAAACCCTATGGGGCAGTTTCTACTCTGTCCTATAGGGTTACTATGAGTCAGAATCGACTCAATGGCAGTGGGTTAGAAGAAAAAAGGTTTTCATTTTAATGAACTCCTATTTATCAATTTTTTCTTTTATGATTTATATTTTTTGTTTTCTAAGAAACCTTTGTCTACCCATGTCCCCTTGAAGTGCCTTGACACATTTGCCAAAAATCAATGAATACTTCTACGTAAGAGCAAAATGATACAAGTTATGTCAAAATATTTTATCCATAAAACTCGATAGGATACCTGAAAAAGTTGACCAAGCATTAAAAATGATAATTTACATGGTTATGAATCTCATATTTTCATCAAATATAGTTTGCTTTTAAATTATTTCCTTATGTCTATTCCAGAATGAATGGAGCAAGTCTCTTTGACTCTGAAACCACATGAATAGTAACATCCGGATTACAATAGCAGAAATGATGCTATCCATCACTTAAATGTATGGGCTTTCTGGTGAAGAGAGGCCTTGTTCTAGATATTTGGGTTTGGTAACAGCCATAGATTCCAGAATTTTCTTCAAATACAAAAAATTCTGAAGTGACACAAAATAAAACAAACAAAAATATCCCATCAATTTTCCTTAAAAAAAAAAAAAAACGCACGTAACGAGCATCGTTTAACTTTCTACACTAGGAGTGCCAATCTAAGCCAATATTGATTTCTGTGACAGAGAAATACGGAAAAGAAAACCCAGCAGCTATAAAAACAGAGATCTAAAATTTTAATCATTTAAAAATAGCCTTTACATACAAGATGGCAAAGAGAGTAATACAGATTGAACATTTTGGTTCTGAAAACTTGAAATGTCACCACTTAGCTTAGAACGAGTCCATCATCTCCTCAGAAATACACACTGCACAATAAAATTTATAAGGACATCTTTTTCAAGTCTTGTTGATTTTCAGCAACCCCCTTCTGTCCCACACGCTTGCTTGTCAGAGAACAATACAACTTTTTACTTTTGACAAAGCAAAACTTTGGGAATTACGATAGCAGTTGTTTTGAAAAGCACCTTCTATGATAAGTTCCACTGATTTTTTTTTTTTAATCACATCGAGATTGTTCCTTGTTATATCCTTCCGTGTTCCAACATCTTGGTTGTTCAAAAGAAGCAAGATTAATTCAGTCAAAGCATACGTTGCCATATAAGAACATGTTTTCTAATAGGCTAGAATAAAACCATTAAATAAGAACTGGACTGAAATACTGTAGATAACATGCTTCTTAACTTGGTAATACATGAGCACATTTACCCATCAGGTAGGAAGTATTTCATCCGCGTCCCCACCATGATGAATGTGATGATTTGTGGTGTGTCTTTGCTGTGTCCACATTGACTGGGTGAGGAGATGGATTATGGAACAGACGTTATGACCTAGCTGTGAGACTGGGGGAGGGGACTGTATATGCAAGGTCACTGGCCAGACAGAGTTGTAAGGTCAAAAGGACTCTATATAGCTGCTCTGGGTGTAGGGTCTGCAATATGAGTGTTGAGGAAGGTGAGAGATCAAGCAATGAACTCTCTTTAGAGAGTAGAATGTGGTCCGGTGGCTCTAAAGTTCAGATGACCAAAGAACTGGCCAGTTTCCCTCAGGTTATGGGAGTTGTAGCACCTGAGTGAATGTTGAGAGTCAGAAAGGCATCTACAATTGGCAGATGGAGCCATTCCTCCTTTTTGGTGGACGGTCATAATCTGATATGTCTTTATAAATTCCTGCTACAAATAATATGGTTTTTGGAAATCTAAAAACATCCTTTGGAAAACCTCATGGCTGAATCACTCACTCACAGATACAGATGATCAAATAGCCACGGGGAAGCACATGCTCTCATTTTCTTGTGGCTTTTCTCAGTGCTGAAACATCTCAGCCCCTACTGTGGACATGGCCTTGAAGTACACGTGCTTCTCCTCTCTCCAACACCTAACGTATCAGATCTTATGTCGACAAAGACTTTTTGTAACTCACTGAGGGCTTTTCCAATCGGAAGTGGGGACATCTTGCCATAACGTGTTCAAAATGGTCAATTTTGGAAGGGGCTTCAAGACAAAACAAGTTATGTCACGCCTCATTAATTGGGAGACAAACACTTGCACGTATTCTCTGCTTCCGAGACTTGGGAGTGACCAGTTCAGGATAACCGCAAGTGTATGTCTAACGCTATCACAACCAGCTGGTATGCTTTCTAAAAAATATGCAGCATTTGGAGGTGCTTACTAAGGTGCTTTTCAACTCATGTTTTTTAATGGAATGTATCAGACAAAACATCTACAAACGAACATGAATACACAGGCATACACAAGCAAATGGACAAGTTTCTGTATAGTTTATATTTTAGATACGTATATGTGTACATAAGAATCAAAGAGCAAAAAAAACAAAAACAAAACAATTTTCCATCTCCAGCTCCCTGAATTCCTGAATGTTGTCTAATCCATAAAACGTATTTAAAATATTTCATATAAAATATCTACAAAAGTAGATAGCATTTACAAAAACCAGATAGTATTTCCAGTTTTCCTTAGAACCCACTCAGTCCCCCTTTCCTCCTCAGAACGTTGCCATCTCCAGCAAAGAGCGCTTGAACAGCTGAGCATTTCTGGACAGGTCTGTCACTTGATGTACCATTTCCTGCAGGGCGGTGGTGCTGGGATAGTGGAGGGCGGCCATCTTAGTTGCCATAACTATAGTCTTGAGCTGTTCGCATAGCTGGTTGCTGGAGTTCATCACTTTATTGCGAATGTCTTGGGCAGCGAGCTGCCTTGTCAGCGTGTCTCCAATGAACACCAGTTTGTGTGCACTTAGGATGACAAACTTGCTGTGTGCCACAAAGATCCGCGGGGGCTGGGCTGAGCTGACGCAACTGAAGAGAGCATCGATGGCGTTGAGGAGGGAAATGTAATGGGTCTCACACTGGTCATAGTAGAAACAGAGCAACTGCCTATCCTGAGCACCCACGCTGTTGCTTGTGGTTGGGAGGCTCTGAGAAGGCTTCCACTTTGAGATGTCATTCTCCACGGGCTTTGTGATTTCTTGTTCCAACAGCTGGAACTGACTTAGCTGCAAGGAAGAAAAAAAAAAAAATACATTCATTAAGGGTAGGGCAGAGTGATAGAAATTATCCTAGGTTTGGAGTTAAAGGGAGCCCTGGTGGCACAGTGGTTAACAGCTCGACCACTAACAGAAGATCCGCAGTTTGAATCTACCAGCCGCTCCTTGGAAACCCTAAGGGGCAGTTCTACTATGGGGTTGCTATGAGTCGGAATCAACTCGATGGCAACAGGTTTGGGTTTTTTTGTTTGTTTTGTTTAATTTTTTGGAGTTAAAAGTCACGGATTTTAATCCTTAATGAGTGCCAGACACTTATGAGATGTGAGGCCTTTGGTCAAGTTACCTTACTTTCCGAAATTATAAAACATAGAGGTTGAGAAAGTTGATCTCTAAGGAACCCTCCGAGAAGGCGAGAATTGTAGCACTGAGCCATCACTGCCCCCCTCTTGCCTTCTGTGCAGGAGACCTGGGTCCGATTCTTGGCCAATACACCTCATGCCCAGCCACCGCCCACCTGTCAGTGGAAGCTTGTGTGTTGCTATGATGTTGAAAAGGTTTCAGCAGAGAGTCCAGACTAAGACAGAGGAAGAACACAGACCTGGCCATCTACTTTTGGAAAATCAGCCAGTGAAAACCTATGGAGCACAGCTGTCTGACTCTGTTGTGCATGGGATCACCATGAGTAGGGGGCTGGCTCAAAGGCAGATAACGAGGGAGGAATCTTCCAGCTCAATGCTTCTATGATTGGCTCAGGCTGGAAGGCAACAACGGCGTATCACTAAGCATGTGGACTCTGATATCAGCCCAGATCTCTCATCTACGCCTTCATGAATATTTAATGAGTTAATATTTATAAAGTGCTTAGAATAATATGTGGTGTATCATTGGTTCTATATAAACATTTATTAAATGTTGAGTGGTAGCGAGGGAAAAGCCAAATGTAGTGATCTCTTTGTCAAGTATGTCACTGGCGGTTTCTGCCTCTTGGGGGAGTACCTTTACTCTGTCTTTTTAATAAGCTTAGATGAAATGACAATTCATGGCCCTTTTTTACTTCTCCACTTTCTGCAGAGATTTTAGACATGTTATAATCCAACGGAGTCACTGGGTGGTGCAAATGGTTAACACTCTCAGCTGCTACCCAGAAAGTTGGTAGCGAGAGTCCACCCTGAGGTGCTTTGGAAGAAAGGCCTGGCAATCTACTTCTGAAAAACCAGCCATTAAAAACCCTGTGGAGCACAGCTCTACTCCGGTACACATGGAGTTGCCATGAGTTGGTATTGACTTGACATAACTTTTTTTTTTCCTTCATAATCTAAGACTACAGGGAAAAATACAGCACTTACAGTAAAGACCATCTCTAAAGAAATCTGGATACAAATTGTGCATTATAATACTTAGTGCACAGGACTGCTGAAAGAAAAGGGCCTAGTGGAGTCAGATTCAATGACTGTTAGCTTGCTTTCTTCTCCTCGTCGCCCCCAATTAGAACATTATTTAACTTGAAATTATAATAATTTCCAGCTATTCCACCACCCCTTAGGCGAGACCTCTCTTTTGCAGGTAAGGACTATCCATGACCTGAGCTTAGGACTCAGCCAAGCTCTCGCCCTGAGGTAAGGCTGAGTCAGAGCTGGAATAACCTCACCCCACATCTCATCTGAGAAATGCCAGGAAAGTCAGCATTATTTTTCTACGGAATCTGCTTTCTTCTTAGGAACTCCTATTGTTTCAACAAGCTACCTAAAACCCTGCACTCTTGCTTGGGCAAATGTCAAAGCAAAAATAAGTAGACACTGGGTGATTTTCCAAGTTCTTTAATTATAAGGAATTCTATTTCATATAACTTATGCCTTTGCAGGAGTCGCTCGGTGGTACAAATGGTTAACACGTTCAGCTGCTAACCAAAAGTTTGGAGATCTGAGTCCACCCAGAGGCACCTTGGAATAAAGGCCTGGCGGTCTACTTCTGACAAATCACATATTGAAAACCCTGTGGAGCACAGTTCTCTGAAATGCATGGGGTTGCCATGAGTTGGTATCGACTCCTGGCAACTAGCACCAGATACTTTTGCAAATATGTTCAGAAATATCATCTCATTACACGGGGGGAAGGGGAAGTTACTTTCTATTTTATAAAGAAGTACCTGAAGTTCAGAGAGGGTAAGTGACTTGCCTAAGGTCACAGAGCTGGTCAGTCACAAAGCAGGGATTAGAGCGCAGGTTTCTGGAGTGCGGCACTTACTTGGCTGCACGTCACTGCATTTCATCTTAAAAGGCTTGTCCAGCCTCCACCTGTGCCCTTGTGCTAGCAATAGCTATTGTTATCTGCCCTACTCATGCACAACTTTTGAATGAAGCTACCTTGCCCAAAGCCCTCGACAAATGGGCTTGGATACATTTTGAAAACTTTGGATCCTGCCCTTAGATTGGAATAGACAGTCAAACCATAGGTTTGTGTTGGTGTCTAAAAGAAAAAGACAGAGAAAGAGATGGTCCAATAGTCTTTTTTTGTAGGAAATTGATGAATCACAGAAGGGAGCTGACCATTGGCTGAGGAAGCAGAAATGAAAAGTCATCTTATAGAAAGGGTTCCGGTACTCCTTTAAGGGTTCTGGAAACCCTGGTGGCATAGTGGTTAAGAGCTATGACTACTAACCAAAAGGTCAGCAATTTGAATCCACCAGGCACTCCTTGGAAACTCTATGGGGCAGTTCTACTCTGCCCTATAGGGTCGCTAGGAGTCGGCAATGGGTTTGGTATGTTTTTAAGGGTTCTAAAAAAGATAAAGTTATAGAGGAGCCAACTGAATAGGCCAGCAGAGGAAATGGTCAGAAAATAGAACAGAATGAAGCAGATTTACATAGCAAAGCGAAGGGAGTTCAAGAGAGAGCAAATCTACAGCCTTGACTTGATTATATCTCAGTTTTCTGTGCTTGAATCTGCTTTGGCTAGCTTGAATGAGTCTTGTTCCTTGAGACCAGCAGTCTTGACCCAAATAGTCCTAATATGTTAGATGTGCAGGCTCAGCCTGGAAACGTTGCTCTCTGGACGTCATCCAGTTACACCCAGCTAGATTAGCAAGGCCATAAACCTTCTCTTTGTTCTTCCACCCTATTATATGCCTGGGAGCTTATTTATGCAAAGTGTGCTGGAAGGCTCACAGCTCTCATCTTTTGAAGCTGTGCCTTCCCTGTTAAGCAGGAACTCTTCAGCGCCAGGTAGCTTGTGTTCTAATGAACGTACCTGGTGATGTTCCAGCTGCATCTTGTTCTGTTTGATGATATTTTCTTTTTCCAATAGCTCTTTCTGCTGCCTCTCAAACTCCTCCTTGCCCTGTTATTTTTCAACATAAAGAACACATTACATCACCATGGTGACTCACTTGTGTTAAATTCATTGACAAATGCGTAAATACACTTTCATTTTCCACTGCCTTGGCAATTCCCCGCATGCCCAATTAGGCCCCGTGAGCCCCAATAGGGCTGATGTGCTTCTCAGCCAGACACCCAGAGTCAGTGTAGGTGAAGGTTGAAGACTAAAACCACCTTCCATGCCCTGGGGGCACAGTGGTTAAGAGCTTGGCTGCAAACCAAAAGGTTAGCAGTTTGAGTCCACCAACCACTCCCTGGAAACTCTATGGGGCAGTTTTACTCTGTCCTATAGGGCCACTATGAGTCGAGATTGACTCGACGGCAATGGGCTATGGTGGGGTACCATGCTCTCTGCTCCACATTACCATTTTCTGAGAACTACCCATGACCCCTTTAAGCCTCTTTATGGAGTACTGTTTCTCAGGGTTCTTTCCTAATAGATTATGTGAACCCATAAGCCACAGGTCTCAACATGGTCCACATTTCATGTCTAGCTTCTTTGAATCATCTATAGATAGGTCTCTACGCCAAATGAGCATTTCCCAGCCTGCGGAGTTGGACAATCAATGAGGTCAGTGTTCAATGCTTCCATCTCATCACTCCCCACACCCTTCCCCAGCACTGGGTGTAGCTCAGCTCTCTGGGTGTAGCTCAGCTCTCCCTCCCCATATCTCCTCTCTGCCACTCAAATAGATTTAAGTTGCTTTAATAGCTCACAGTATAATCCATGGTTCTCAGTCAAATTTAAAAAATGACAGAATAAGAAAATATGCCAAATTTTAAATAATGAATCTCTATGGGGTCTCTATGAGTTGGAACTGGCTCGATGGCAATGGGATAGAGTGTTTTAAGGAGCCCTGGTGGCACAATGCTTAAGCACTCGGGTGCTAACCGAATGGTTGGTGGTTAGAACCCACCAGTGGCTCCATGGGAGAAAAGACCTGGTGATCTGCTCCTAGGAAACCGTATGAAGCAACTCTACTCTGTCATATAAGGTTGCTGTGAGTCAGAATCAACTCAATGGCACACAACAACAACAACAAATAGTGTATTTTAATCCTCTGAAGTGAAAAGGCAAGCTGTTAGGATAGCAGGTCCACCGGGTGGCACTTCCACTTGTAGGAGACAGATCGTGATTGCCCAATTTCTCATATACAGGTTAAGCTATAGACCAACTGGAAAATATCCAGTGGTCCTCTATGTAAGATATTTTTTTCTGCAAACAATTACACACACACACACACACACACACACACGCAAGCTGTAGAGCTAGAGGGAGCCTTAGAAATTCTCTAACCCATAGGTTCCGCCCTTTTTTTCTTGACAGTGGAACTCCTTTTTTTCAAATAATATATATTTTGGTATTGACATAAGAAAATGCAAAATAGAAGTGTAGCTGGCATGATTCTAAGGGGGTCCATTATCCTATCTGTTAAACCTCTCCCTGTCTGTGTGAGGCATTATCAATTGGATCTAATCTAATCCCATACTTCATTCATTTTTACAAATGAGGAAATTAAGGCACAGAGAGGTAAATAACTTGCTCGCATGACTAATGTCAGGAAAGGTCTAGATCCCAGGACTGGGGGCTCTCAGTCCAGTACCCTTCCTCCTGTACAACATGGCCTCTAATGGGCGAACCACTTGGATTAGCATTAATCATGTTCTCTCCCTTGGTTGCCCAGCCTACCAGCCTCACAGCCTCACAGCCTCACAGGCGTTGGCCCGGGCTCTTTGAATGTGAGTGTAGGTGTTTTATGAGTTTGGGTTCTTTACCTGTAGGTGGACATAATCATAATCATCCATCCAGCTCCTCTCAGAGCCGTCACTGCTGCTGCAGTCAGGGGGCTGGTCCTTGCCCAGGCTTGGGGGCAAAGTCTTGTTGTGGGGCTGGGCCTTGTGGGAGCCACCATGTGGGTACTCAGTTGAGTTCAGGATGCTCTCGGGCCCATTCTTCAGATGTAAGCCGCCAGGGCCTGCTTTGAAGAGGGCCTCCGCATTGGTGTTAATGGTCATGGTGAGTTGCTTGGCATCATCAGGTACTGTCTTTGCCACCATCACAAACCTGTCCAGATCATCCCATTTGTTTTGGGGCTTGTTGACTGCCAGGATATTCAGGGACCAGCTGCACTCATTTAAGTCATGGCTGGTTTGGCTTAGGATTTGATGAGAGTCTTCGACTCTCTGGAGCTCCCGCTTCATTTTGTTGTGGAGGATGAGTTCTGGAAGGCAGGAGGCATTGGCTAGAGCTCCCTTGGCAAAAAGGAGGTATTCCCTGAGGGACAGCTCCACTTTGTCCACTACTGTGCGTATCTCATTGATGTGTCTCTCCATGTACCCATAACACCGCCAGTCTGTGGTGACCAATGCCATGAGGCTGGAGACACCTGTCTCCAGAGTTTGCTGGAGCTGGTGGAGCCTCTCGATGGCCGTGTCTGGATCCAGGAGAAGTTTTTTGTCCTGAGATGGGGAGGCTGACAATGAGGACTCCTTGGAAGTGGTGGAAGATGTGGACATGTTACTCCTTGTACTGCCTGTACTGGAGAATGATAACCGGTTGATTCCATCTACCACGTCCTGAGACCCTTTAGTGTCTGGCGGGTTATGCAGAGGAACATCGTAAACACCATCTTTTACTTCGGGACTTGCTTTCTCACTGGTTTCTGCTGGTGGTTCCAGAAAATGAACTCCTCGGGGGATGTCATATGCATCATCCTGAGTGCTCACTGGTGGCCCCAGTGGTGATGGTACGTGATTCAGGGACATGGTCTGCTGCCTGCAGGACACCAGCTCAGCAGCTCCTGGGACATCACAGTTGTATTTTACGCTAAGGTTCTTCACCACTGGCTTGGTGCTGGCTGGAGGGATGTCATAAACGCCCTCTTGTCTGACATCTGGTCTTCCAGCTTGTCTCATCGGAGAGGGGAAATCATACTCCTTTCCTCTAAGCCCTACTTCATCTCGACAAGCAGAAGGTGGAATGGCATACATCTAAAATGCAAAGGAGAAGTAAGTAAAAAAACTGACCTCTTAGTTGTTGAGTTGGTTTATGTGAACATGAAGAAACTGAACAGGACATTAAAATAAAGCCCAGGCTCCTCAGTCCTTTTTATGACTCCTCTTGCCACTAATGGAGGCTACTTCCCAAGACTCTGCTTGGCTCTCATGCCACCCAGTCCTGTGATGAGAGCATCATTCCCACGGCCTCAGTGGTACCCCGGATGTGGAACCCTCTCCCCCGGGTTCCAGCCCACATTTCTGACCACTTCCTGGATATCCCTCCCTGTTGTTCCGGGGCAAGAGGCAGATCCTTTACCAATGCACACCAGGTGTCAGAAAACCTGAGGTCCTTTCCTAGATCCACCAGCGATGTGATGCTGAATAAGCCCTTTAAATGCCCTGAGCCACAGTTCCCTTATCTGTAAAGATAACAGTACTTCCTGTGTGGGCCTACCCCAGACAGTAACAGAGTTAACACACTTAAATGGACTGGGTAAGCTGTAAAACCCTATATGAGATACATGATTATTATTTGCCAAACTGAACTAATTATTTTCTCATCCAGCTGGCTCTTCTTATTGACTACCCCATTTTTTTTTTTAAAGTGGGACGTCTAAATAAGTTAACTCTAGAGTTACCTTTGGAGTCCCTGAGTGCTAAGTGCTCAGCTACTATCCAAAAGGTTGGAGGCTTGAGTCCACCTGGAGGTGCTTTTGAAGAAAGGCCTGGCAATCTACTTCCAAAAAATCAGCCATTGAAAACCCTATGGATCACAGCTCTACTCTGACACATATGAGGTCACCATGAGTCAGAACTGACTTGACAACATCTGGTAAAGAGTTATTGTTAATTATTATTGCCTTTCCTCCTTTCCTTCCTTCCATTTACTCTCTCACCAGAAGGAATTTTTCCCCTTTCGGATTTGAGCTCTTTATTCTATTCCAATAAGCCAACACACAAACACACACACACACCTCTTTTTTGCCGCTCTGTAGTAGCTTACTAGGAGTCCCTGGGTGGTGCAACTGGTTAAATGCTCGACTACTATCTAAAAGGTTGGCAGTTCAAACCCACCCAGAGGTGTCTCAGAAGACAGGCCTGGTGATCTGCTTCTGAAGAATCGGCCACTGGAAACCCTATGGAGCAGTTCTACTGTAAACACATGGGGTCACTATGAGTTGAGATCAACTCAACAGCAGCTAAGAACGACTACAGAAGCCTACTACTTACCCCCGTGCTAGGAGGGATGTCATATACCCCTTGAGGTTTTATCTCTCCCACAGGAACGGGAAACACAGGGCCTTTCGCCGACGAGGGAGGGATGTCGTACACCTGAAGAGAAACACTTGAGTTACTCAGAATGAAAATGTCTTATGACTGTTGTTTTTAATGTGCTACTGTGCTTTTGATTATGGACTGATCTACCAGGCGATGCGCAGGCTTGGTATCTGGCAGTATCCCATGAAACAAAGGGCTGAGGGGATTTTTCTTTTCAGATTTTGTGTTCTTTGACTTAGAATGAATATAAACATGATCTTAACTGAAATATTTACCCTGCCTGTATTTGAAACCGTAGTTTAAATTTTAATGCCTCCTGAAAAAAAATTTTTTTAAATGATAAAGCAACAAAAAACTTTCTCAGATGAAAGTCTAGAATTTCCTGATGAAGCAAATCCAGAAAACATAATTTAAATACCTTGCGCTAAAGTGGCTCCTGAGAGGGCACCAAAGTAAAACTTCACATTAAATATATGCAGCTTGTCAACAACCTTTCTCCGCTAGCCCAACCAATGCCTGAGGGCTGCTGCCCCAAAGAGCTTTTCTCTCCTGTGCTGGCATTCTGGTACTCACCCCCTGAGCGGTATGAGAGGGAGGGATGTCATAGGTGTCCTTTGGGAATCTGGATGGGGACGGGTACTCGTACACGTAGCCATGGTCTCTCCTCACTGGGGTTATCACCTGTGAACGAGAGGACACAGAGGCGTGAACTTCTGGAGTGATCCCCTAGGTTCCCAGTCAGGCACTCATTCCTCTTCTCTCCTCCACGAAAAGAAAAATAAAAAGATCCAAAGAAGGAACAAAGAAAAGGAAGGAGACAAAGAGACACACCAGGTCAGTCAACTTTTAAATCCCTCTTCAGGCCCAATGAGAAACAATTTCCTGAAACATCTCTATCATCTTCCCATTACTATAAAATCACCTCAGAGTTGTTCAGATTGAGTCTCAATTCTCAAAACACGCTTTAAGGGAGTCATTTTTAAATGATGAAAGTTCTAGATTATCCCTTTGGAGTAATAAAACTTTTCTTAATCAAAATGGCAGCATAGTGAAAAAAAAGTCTTTTTTTTTTTTTTTTTTAAAGGCTCTGAAACTATTTGTAAAATGAATAATGGAGTCCAGCCACTTAACATTCCTCTCATGCCTTCCCCAGGATGCCTCCTCAACCGGCAGACGTTATTATTATGATTCTAACTAAAATTCCACAGGTCACTAGAGAACTTTTACAAAGCTGATACTCAAACAGTACTGCCCTTAGAAGCCTCCAGGAGCTTTCAATCTACGTTATGAAGCAAATGAAAAACTGAGCCAGGGAGCAACCAGGAACAGAATTCAGGTCGCCATCTCTTGTGCTAATAATTTTCCCATTTCTACCAGGGAAGCAAACATCCCAGACGGTACCTACGTCCAAGGGACGCCAAAGGTCAAGTACATTCATCATGACTTTGGCAACTGGAATTGATGCAAATGAAACGAATCTCACCACAGGGCCTGGTATTCTCACATTTACATACTACGCTGGTGTCCTAAACGCAGGTAGAGAAACTATTTGAACTTAACTCATTTAGAAATCTATTTAACCCCCCAAGGGCTTCTAAATCACCAGGGTCTTGTTTCTGCCTAATCGCTCCATCCACCCCCACTAATCACTAGCAGTGCCCACCCCAAATCCAGCTCACGACATCTTTGCAGACACTGCAGACTGGGAAGAGCTGGTTGTTCCTCAGAAGCCATCATCTTTCATCCTTTCTCTAACGTGAAAACTCTGGCATCAGGCAGCCTGCAAAACTATGTGAGAACTGCTCCAACGGGTCCAGTCTTCTGCTGAAATGGGTGGAACGCAGCCAAAGGCCTTCTCCCCAGGGGCTCTGAAATGCCCAAGTTCAGTTTGATTTTAAATCCCCGGTGCTTACAACTGATTATGATTAGTACGCATTTCCACCCCATCTCCCCACTGCCGTGGGTATAAAAAAAGGAACCTACTGCTTTAAGGTTTGTTGGCACGGGGCATAAAGAACCATTTTATAGAGTGGCCACTGTGTTGTGCCCAGCAAATCTTCCTTTTAAAAGCAGGATGCCCTCTGCTAAAGAAAAACACACAGTGTTCCTAATGCCCTTTTACAATTTTTTTTTTTTTGCACTCATTATTGTCCAGGAGAAATGAGGTATCTTCTTGTCTATCTCATCAGCTCTTCCATTTATAGCTCTCTATTTTGGCTTTATAATAGAACCTGCTCACAACACGGCTTTTGTTCAGTCTTGAAAAGTTCCTAAGAGTGGACTCTGTCCACGCGGCCAAGTAAGCAATCGTTCAAATGGAAAACCAAGGCTGGTTACACTGAAGTCCGGCTTAGTGGTTTCATCTTTGGTTTAAAAAAGGGAGGGGGGCTGGGAGGCGGGGGGGGGGGGCTGGTGTCTAAAAATAGCACTTGGTGAAATGTAAACATATAACTTGACCTTGGGAAAGCAGGGCCACGGACAAAGCTTTTCCTTTTCCTCGCTCTGTGGCTCTTCCCTGGCCGGGTGCGTTCATGCTTCCCGGTATTTAGGATCTCACTTCCTGCCAAACGTCACAGAACCTCAGCTTGCTCTTCCTCATTTAGAGAATGCCTGTGGTCACTTGGTTTTAAAAAACTTTGCATTCCAAACCAGTCATTTTCCTTATTTATGCATTAAAAGAAACAGATGGTGAAAACCACAGTGGGGAGAAAGGCAACAAAATGCAACCACCTCCCAATTCCAGCACTCCCAATGTGACCATCTAATCCATCCTGGTCCACGAACAGCATCTAAGGGGGATCAGCGCTTTGCATCTGGTCAGAAACGTCCAGGGCATATAGGGATCCACTTTGTGACGTCTGAAGGCATGAGAGCTGGAAGTTTTCTTTTGGACATTCTCCTTCCTCCTCAGCCCACTGCTGGGGTGCTTTCCATGCCAGTTGTGTGTTTTCTGCTCCAAGTAAAGTGCTGACCGTGCTGTGCCTTATAAAGGATCCAGTTTTGCGGCTCATTAAGTTCTTTTCTTCCTGTTTCACATAAGTACAAAAAAACCTTTCTACTGCCCCTTCCCAGCCCTACCTCCCGAATTACTGAACCTCTGTGGAAAAGGAGCGCCAAGGTCGGGTCCAAGGGCATGGAGGCCTGGGAGGCTTTCTCCTGGGTATTTGCCCTGCAAAGCATTGATGGAATTGCTACACAAAGGGCATTTTAAAACCAATTTTCTCAATGAACTCAAGTCAGGTGTTTCATTTCCTTTTTTCCCTCATTTGTTTTTCTTTCCTGCATTCCTTCCATTCTGTGTGTTTATTTATAGTTACAAGGCTGAACCTTACTTAGACAGATCGCCAGACTGACATCTTAGTTTACTTGTATTGCCACCAAAACCCAGAAAAAACAAACCCAGTGCCATCGAGTTGATTCCGACTCATAGCGACCCTACAGGACAGAGTAGAACTGCCCCATAGAGTTTCCAAGGAGGGGCTAAATTGTGGGATCTCCCGGGGCTGTATGACCCACTGTTGCCGAAACTCCTTTCCTGATTACCCTGTTGAGGATCTACATTTTCCAAATGTGGATTTCTCTCCCTATCCCTGGGTGGTGCAAACAGTTAAACACTCAGCTACTAGCCAAAGGTTTGGCCATTCAAACCACCCATAGGCGCCTCAGAAGATAGTTCAGGCGATCCGCCTCTGAAAGGTCATGGCCTTGAAAATCCTATGGGACAGTTCTACTCTACTCAAAATTAACTTGATGGCAACTAACAACATCTTGAAGAATCCGATCTGCCTCAGACTTTAGTACCATTCTTGTCAACTTAACAGAAGAGTCTGAAGGCTGAGACTTGGGAAGAGCTAGGAAGCAGAGAAGAAGGGCAGACTGTAAACATCTAGAAAAGGCATAGACTATTTAATAAATCTTCAAGGCTGGGTCCTGGCAGGTAAGACCAAAAGTCCACAGGCTGGGGTTATGACAGCTCTCTAATTTTTTTTTTTTTTTATTAGGACAAAGACACAAGACTTGCCCCCCACCTTCACACATGCTTTGACGGTATTTGATTCACATCAATTTGGGCTACAGATCCTGGGTGGCATGAGCTGTTTTGGGAGATACTTTAGATATTTTCATGTGTCATAATTTTAAGAGCCATGCGTACTGAAATTTGAAAGAGGAGAGTGTGTTTAGGGTAGCAGCAGGGGCTAGGGAACACAGAAAACCAACTCATGCAAGAATCAGAGCATTGATTAGGAACCAGTAAGTGACATTTATGGTGATGAAAAATTTGGCCATGGATGCGGGTGATGGTTGCATAACATGATTCATGTAACCAATATCACTGCATTGCACATGTAAAAACTGCTAGTTGGCAAATGTTGTGTTACAGATATTTTTGCCACACACACACAAACTATTAAGGAAAGAAAATTAGGAAAAAAAAAAAAAAAAGGAACTGAGAGTTGGAAAGAATGCTTGGGGATTCTATCATCACATCACATTTCCACGTTTGGTTTGCCTGGACTGGCTTTTATAGACAAAGCCAGGGTCTTACCCTCAGATGCCTGCAGGGCCAAACAGGTGGAGTGCAGGGCACAGCCAAGGGAGGCTTGCGTGCTGGGCAGACAGACTCACACCCAGCCCAAAGGAGGCAGCCAGTCCTCAGCTCAGGCCAACTGCTGTCCTGAAGAAATGTGCCCTGTGTTGCCAAATTTTTCAATTTTTCAAGAGAAGCCAGAAATCTGGATTTTTATGTGAAATCTGATTTTCCAAATTGGCTCCAAATTTTCAAACAGTGTCTTGGCCAAACGAAACATGTCTGGGTCTGTCGCTGGCCCCTAGGCTGCCAGTCTTTACCTTCATATGTGTATGCTCACCCTCCTCCCTCTGAGCCTTGAAAGCCTCTGAGGTCACGCCCTGCAAGCTCTACTTCAACTCCATGCCTTGGCAAGACTCAGCTCCCCCTGGTTTCCATGCACATCCCCACGCCCACACCACTGGGTCTTCATCCAGGAATGCTCTTCTTTCTTTCCTCATATGCACATTTTATCTGATTTTCAAGGCCAAGCTTCATGCCTCTCTCCCACGAAGCCCTTTCCAGACAGATACAGTATCTCCCTCCTTGCAACTCCATAAGTGTTTTATATATACGTCTCTAAAGGTGCCTTTCACTTGGGCACTGGCTGTTTCTGTGTATCTCTTCTCTTAGCATTTTGGAGACAGATACCAGGTTTTAACCATTTGTCTGTAAACCACAGGGCCTAGCATGGTGTTTTGAATATAGGCGTTCTGGATACATGCATTGACTGAATACATTAACAAACTCAAGGAAAACTCAAGGATATTCTTAAGTATTCTAATGTAGAACTAAAACAGAGGAGCTGGGAAGACCACCAAACAACGTCTGCCCATAGAAGATAAGCTTAGTTTCCAGGTAAGTCAGCTCTAGGTTGACTGGAGCCCGTAAGGGACAGAAGTGTGTTTTATCAGCCATGCATGGTAGTTATGATGGTTAACTGCATGTGCCAACTTGGCTAGGTTATGGTGCCCGGTTGTTTGATCAAACACACACAAACAAAAAGTTACTATTATGAAGTAGTTACGTGTGATTAAATCAGTTGGCCCTAAGTAAAGCAGATGATCCTCCATAATATGGGTGGGCCTAGTCCAATTTTTAGTCCAATTAACTGAAGGCCTTAAGAGCAAAACAAGGGTTTTCCCTAAGGTATGTAAGTAGTTCACATGCTTGGCTGCTAAGAGAAATATTGGGGATTTAAATCCACCCAGAGGCACCTTGAAAGAAAGGTCTAGCAATCTACTTCTGAAAAATCAGTCACTGAGAACCCTACGGAGCACCTCTGACATACATGCGGTCACGATGAGTTGCCGCTGCCTTGATGGCAACTGGTTCCCTAGAATGTATTCTGCCTCTGGACTATAAACAGACATTTTGCCAGCACTCCTTCGCTCTTCACTCTTCCCCTCACCTGACCTACAGGTTTTAGGACACAAGACTGCAGGCATCTCTAGCCTATCTACAGATTTTGGACTTGCCAGCCCCCCAAAATCACATGAGCCAATTCCTTCAACTAAAAATCATTCTCTCTCTCTAGTTCTATTTCTCTAGAAAGCCCTAAGACAGTCGCACTGGGCAAGTGAGGGAGCCAAGACTGCAGGGTGAAATGTTAGGTAAAGCTGAAAGACTAAATCAGAAGCCATGGAAGGATCATCACCTGTACCTTCAGTTGGTGGAAACCACTACTGGAGGCCAAGGAGGGATGGCTTCCTTTTCCGCATTCTGGAGCCTGCATGTGACCCAAACACATGAGGTCTTCTCAGCCACAAGCTAAGAACCACATGGGGGAACGCTTTGAAAAAAGGAAATCAAAACAAGCCCTGTGTTTTATCTCCACACCAGAAGGAAAATACAACATTAAGGATCAGGAACCGTGCTCACTCCAGCTCTGTGGAGGTGTGACAGACCTGTGTCACAGGAGCTGTGTACAGGAGGCCATGGACCCACGTGTCTTCAGCTCACTGGAAGAATTAGACAACGTCAGCTGGAGTTGGGCAGAGCTGAGTCTAAATCCCAACTCTACTGTTTACTAGCTGTGAGAGTTTGAGCAAGCTCCTTATCCTTTTTAAGCCTGTCTCCTCATTAGTTGAGTGGAAATAATACTACTTTTCTCATAGGCTGTTGTGAGTATTAAATGAGATCAAGTACATAAAGTACTTAGCAAAATGCCTGGCATAGAGCAAACTCTTGAACATTAGCTATTTTTATTGTAATTGTCACCTAGGTTATATAGGTTTTGCTTTGGACTTTACCTCCCAGAGATGATGGACTAGGTAATTCAGATCAACCACACTGCTGAAGACAATTTTTTTTTTAAATCTGGAAAAAACGCTCGAAGACCTTAATAGTGTCAAAGAGCTAAAAGATAGTGAAGAATTACCAGGTCAAAATTTGCAAGGAGGAATTCACAGAGTTGAACCCAATTTTCAAGGTTGCTTTTGCCCCAACGGCATTTTCTGATCCAAAACAGGTGTCTACACTGTATTTTTAAAAGCTTTTTTAGTGCTAGGGGAGCACTGGAATCTAGGGCTCCCCGAGGTGGGGACACAGGTAAACCATCTCCCACTTGGGGTTGGGACCCTAAGGGCTGCACCCAAAAGCAAAGACTAACTGGAAGTAAACATGTCTTGCAAGGGCTAAAGCCAGCCTGTAAGTCACCAGGGTTGCCCAGAACATCTTTAAGAGCCTGAAACTAGATTTATGTGCGGCTATGACGCAGGTGGAAGGAAACGAAATCCTTTCTGGAGGAAGAGAACATCTTCTCGGGCTTCAAATGATTTCCACAAATAATTTTTTAAAATGTAATGTCCGAAACACACTTGAAGATAACCAGGAATGCAGGAGACAAGGCAACAGAGACAAGACAACAGAAACAGGACAAAAAATAGCCAATTCTTGCTTTCTTTTTCATGTGATAAGGACGTTGTCTGTGTGTTAGTAATCAGAGATTGCAAAGCTGTCTGCTTTCAAAAATGTTTCATGGTTAAGCCATGGGAGAAAACAGAATTTAATCATTCTTCCATGTAAGCGGGACAGGAAAAATTAATCTTCACAAATGCTTAAGTATTTCCAGTGTGGTCTAAGAGGCCATTGGGATTTCCACTCAAAGCAGTAAATGGCAAGAGAGTTTGGCCCTAGATGACCATCAGGAGATTTACTGGGGTGTTATTTTATCCCAGTCATATCAGCATTGCCATTATCACAATTATCACCATACCAGCTCGAGACATTCCAATGGAAAACCCCAGGGGAAACTGTGCTCTTATGAGGCTCATAGATAAAGCTATTTATCCAAGAGAAAGATAGCAAAGTCTCAAATTCGCGATGCTTTATTGAGCTTCTCTTCAGTGGAAGCCTTTTCAGTGGAAGATCACAAGCTGCATTTGTCATGAGGACCTCATCAAGAAGAGGGCCACATACCCATGTCTCTGGGATGTCTGAAAGCAAAGCTTTCTCTCTAGACAGTTTCTGCTCACATGATGTCACTTGCGCCAGGTCTCGGCAAGCCTACTCAGTGAGATCTTTTCCTGGGTGTCCATCTCCCCTCATTCAGCAGGGTTGGGTGGGTGCCAGGGATTGGGGTGCACAGTAGGAGCCATGTGGTTAGGGGCACTGAGGGAAATGACAGGGAACAGACAGCTGTCATTCATGAAGACAAATCCTCCGTGCCCCCTGGACACCCTGCTACAGCCAGTTAATACCACCTCAGGTCCCATCATATTCTCTATGCTTCCTTCTGACACCGGCCCTACTGCTTACCTACTTATCACAGCTTTTCTGCCCTCCATTGCTCTCCCGTTTAGACTCCAACCCTGCTTCCATAGGCTGCCAGCAACTCTAAAACCAGTTGCCGTGGAGTTTAGTCCAACTCATGGCGACCCCATGTGTGTCAGAGATGTGCTCCATAGGATTTTCAATGGCTGATTTTTTGGAAGCAGATCACCAGGCCTTTCTTCCGAAGCACCTCCAGGTGGACTTGAACCTCCAACCTTTTGGTTAGCAGCTGAGCATATTAACTGCGCCAGCCAGGCACTCCACCAACAACTCTAAGGACAAACAAATACCATAAAAAGGAAAGAGAAAAATCCTGTCCTTTGACAGGAAGTATAAGCTGGAGTGGATGACAGAGAGGTGAGATAGGGAGGAGCATATAGGTAGCTTCAACAGCATTGGTCACATTCCAGTATTTTATTCCTATTATTCATTTATTTACTATTAACTGACTAAGATTGTTCAGAGTTATTACCCATAGTTACAAATATATAGTTCTATACTTGTACATATTACCTGTAAAAATATATATATTTATATATATTAACTATACAGGCATATGTAATATTACCTATACAAATATACATATATGTTGTTAGGTGCCATTGAGTCGGTTCCGACTCATAGTGACCCTGCAGGACAGAGTAGAACTGCCACATAGGATTTCCAAGGAGCGGCTGGTGGATTTGAACAGCCAACCTCTTAGTCAGCATCTGAGCTCTTAACCACTACGTCACCAGGGCTCCATATATGTTACTTATACAAATATATGTAACTATATATTTATATATATAAGTAATTATGTATTTGTATCAACAACTACAAAATCACAAAATATAAGTTTTTATGATTTTCAAATGTTAACAAAATTTTAAAAAATAATAAGAAATCCCACTCAGAGGGCTCTTTTGGAATTGTCCTGACTGCCGTGTCCCAGGATTTAAGTCTTCGTGTCTCAGTCTCTCCAGTCAAGGGGAGCATTAGGAATGGCCAGACTTACACAATATTTTCCTCTGACATCTCAATCATGCCTTGATTATTGGCTGATGGGGTAGACCAGGCATCTAGGAGAGCAGGGATATGTGTAACCAGCGCCTAGTGCTCTACCCTAGCCCTAGTTAGGAGCCAGGTAATCCAGGTGGTACTCAGGAAATATAATGGGTAACCAATGAGAAGTTAAAAAAGGCCACTGTGTTATAATTATCATGATGAATTATCATCATTATAACCTCACTATTAATAGTACCTAAGATCGCCTGAATTATAAAATACCTTTCACTGATTCGCGGTCATCTACTTGCATTTTTCTCGGCATAGATGGAAGGTAAAATTACATTGCTTCCTGCCTATCTCTAATCTCCCCTATGCCGCCCCTTATACTATCTCTCTCTGGGGTTCGTGCATTAACAAGGATATTTAGATTCTTAAAATTGCCTGTTGGAAAGGACTAATTTCATTTCAGTGCCATTATAAAGCATTAACAGAGCCACCACAGTGTTTATTAGGTTTTATAATAACCTCTTTGTCTTAAAGCCCATAAGCCATTTGACCCTTTCTCTTTAAAGAAAACCCCAGGAAAAGAAATGTCACCATTATCACGGCCTGCTCATTCGACCTGAGATCCAGTTTTCAGAACCTGCAAAGTTACAGAGGTTTGTCTGTTTTAAATCCAACATTACTAGTTGTTTTTCTTTGACTAGACGGAAAAGCCACATGTTGCCTACCCGGGCTTTATTAATTCTCTGTAAATTCTCTCTGCCCAGCTTGGGTGTCACCGTGAGCTCACTTATTTACTCACATAGCAACAATATAATGAAAACGGAATCAGGCCTCAAAAATACACCCTTGTGAGCCATGTCCGTGGTTAACCCAGATCTAATGCTTCTCTTGTGCTCCTGGAGAATTTTTTCCCCTCTGTGTTTGGGAGGTGATCTCTTTTCCTTCAAAGCCATCTTGATGCCTGATTTTATGCCGGAACTAAGCCTTTTGCTAAAGCCACTTCTAAATGCCAGCCTCTTTTCCCAAGTGAGGAAAAAAGTCATAAAGGGAAGCGCCACAGTGGAACAGAGCTCTTGGGTCGCTTTGGTTTGACACAGCGTTTGTGGGGCAGCAGAACCTTGGTGGAAACAGTGCCCGGTTGTTAAGCCCCTGCGGTGTCTCCCCTGCGGCTCACAGGAAGCGCTTTGCATGCCAAGTGCTAAGGCAATATTTAGTTATGGAGAGACCAAGCAGCAAGCAGCCGTTTGAGGCGTTTAACGTGAAAGAACATGATGAAGAATGATGTCTGGGTCCCTCAAGTGTCAGAGGTCTTTCTCTGGACAAAGCAGAATACAGCCTGTGACACACTGGGCACAGCGACACCATGTTTTTTTTTTTTTTGTTGTTTTTAATAGCCCGCAGGCTGAAATGTTCTTTGGATGAAAACTGAAAAAGGCACAAGCATTTTGACTCTTTAAATGGTCACATAAATTCATCAGGATGCTGAACACTCAAGCTAGATTTTGAAAGGATTTGAGAGATGCCCACAGATTGCCCCAAAAGGGCAATAGAAATTAGGTGTCAGTGCCAGTTGCCATCCAGTTGATTCCAACTCATGACGCCCCTGTGTGTGAGTAGAACTGTGCTCCATAGGGTTTTCAGTGGCTGGCTTTTTGGAAGTAGGTCATCAGGCCTTTCTTCCGAGGTGCCTCTGGGTAGACTTGAATTGCCAACCTTTTGGTTAGTAGCCAAGCGCCTTAACCGTTTGTACTACCTAGGCGCTCCCAGAAAGGAGTTAAGAGATAGGAATTTCTGGACCCAAATGCCTATTGTTAGCATTTCCTCCTAAATAGGAGGCCTCTCATGGCTCTATTGAGAGAAAACAATGATGGCACAGACTGCTCAGGTGGCAGGACCCAGCGCCAGCTGTGGAAGGGGGCTAGGCCACTGCTGCAGGGACAGGGCGGTGTCCAGAGTTGAAAGACCCACACGAGGCTCTGCCAAGTGCGAGATGGTTAAA
This sequence comes from Loxodonta africana, assembly GCF_030014295.1. NCBI lineage: Eukaryota > Metazoa > Chordata > Mammalia > Proboscidea > Elephantidae > Loxodonta > Loxodonta africana. The sequence goes on from NC_087342.1 coordinate 53,028,241, forward strand.
CAGAGGAAAGCGGGCAGAAAATAACAAGAGCCAGGACGAAGCACTTGGTAATAAGGTGGGGATGAGTGTTCCCCCTTAAGGAGGAACTCTCTGGAAGTTTTCTTGGTTGGTTACAGGACGCAAACCTGTCAAATTTCGACTTTCCCTGGTTCAGCACACCCCAGGCCCTGCCTCCTTTTGTTCCTGCCTGCTCCTGGCTTTCCTCTGGCAGGGCTCGACCTTCTACGACCTTCTATGGGAGGCTGTGGTTTCTGCATGGGAAGAAGGGCTGGATCCAAAAGGAGGGGTAAGAAGGATTTGCAAAAACATGGGGGCCACTTGGCATTTCCAATAAATGCCTGAATATCTTTCTTTTTTCAGGATCTTGAGGTCCGTTCATTTCATTAATCTTTTCAAGTGATTCTGGGGAAGAATCAGATAAGGATATCTGGATCATAAAATTTTAGCAAAAACCATTAGCGATAATCCAGCCCCACTGCTCATTTCACAGCTGAGGGAGTTGAAGTTCAGGGAGGTAATTCAGCCTGCTAACGACCGAGGAGTGAACCTGAACTGTGGCTAGCTCGCTCCAGCAGCCCGGCTTCCTTTCCTCAAAGTCCTGTTGCTTACACGAGCAACGCAGATGACTTCTCTAAGTTCACAAATAAATACTCCCAATGGAAGTTACTTCTTTATATAAGGAACACAACTTGGAAGCCAAGTAACTGTTTTTTGGGGGGGGGTTCCCCTATTCATTGATAAGAGTGGGCGTTGGTGGTTCAGTGGTAGAATTCTTGCCTTTTATGCGGGAGACCCGGGTTCGATTCCCAGCCAATGTACCTCATGCACAGCCACCATCGGTCTGTCAGTGGACGCTTGGGTGTTGCTGCGATGCTGAAGAGGCTTCAGGGGAGCTTCCAGGCTCAGATGAACTAGGTGGAAAGGCCTGGTAATCTACTTTTGAAAATCAGCCAATGAAAACCCTGTAGATCACAATGATCTGATCTGATCTGCAACTGATCACGGGGATGGCCAGGACTGGGAAGTGTTTTGTTCTTTTGTGTGTGGGGTCGCTGTAAGACAAGGGCTGACTTGATGGCAATTAACAATGCCATTCATTGGTAAACCCATTCTGGGAGATTTAATGATATCTGGTTAAATTAATTGATCCTTTTGGAGCAGTTTGAAGTCATCTGAAAAAAAGGTATTTCCGTGTAGCAGAGAAAGCAACATAGTGACATTCTCAGTGGTACATGGGTCTTCTCACCATCATGATCTGCTCGGGCCTTTTGGATCGACCTGCTCTGAGACTGACCACTGCAGCTGGGTGACGGGAGCTGCTTCATCCCTTAATTCCTTAACTAAGATTCCCTCAGCATTGAGGCTGTTCTCTGGATATGAGGTGGCAGCCTTCTGAAGCAACTTAAATTCTTCCTGGCCAACATGATGCTTCTTCACATCCAGGATTCTGGTGAGTTGGAATCGCTAATGGAGTGTCTCAATATGCCCTCTTATTTTAGGCCTTGGCAACACAACTATTAGTTGGGATGTAAAAATCATTAGCTTTGGAGTCAGGAAGATGTGAACTCAAATATCAATTCCGCCTCTTGCCAGAGGTGCAGTTCTAAAACTACCTTGAAGAACGAAACACCCCACGTTTTTTGTTCCAGCTTGCTAAAGGCTGCACCTTTAGTGGTCAACGTGAGCGATCGTTGGCTTAAGCATGCCCTGCTTTAAGAAAACCAAATATTAAAAAAAAAATTATTCAAATAAATCAGAAGTGATTACTGCAATGCTAAAGGACTGTTTGCTTCATATATTGATCCACAGTGGGGTCCCTTTAAAGAATAGGCTCCTTGGTGCGCTTCAAATGTTACTGGAGTCACAGACAGCTTTTTAGGAAGATACACTGTCCTAAGTCAGTCCCATCTATGCTGCTGAAACAAGAGCAACACCTCCTAGAAAGGTATCTCGACAACGAGGTTTATGGCACAACTATTTAGAACCAAGTTCTTTTGATTTCTGACTCTTTTTAGGTTTGCATATCACACAAGGCACTCAAACAAGTCTGTTTTTAAAAAATGTATTCAACCAATATTCTCAGTTTTATCATCAAATAAGTAAGTCTATTCTCTTCTTGCCCTTACAAGTAGAACACTATCCACTAGGCCAGACATCATACTACACACAATATCTTACTTAGTCACTCCGATAACACAGTCACTAAGCATGAAATCATTTTAAAAAGAAGGAAGATTACCTTTGTTTGCTTTGGTGTGGGTTTATAAGAAGTTACTAATGCACCGTTAGAAATATGCATTATCTGTGAGCTTTATAACAAATTGCGACTGAGTTTGAAGGCTTTGGCACTGACCAAACAAAGAAGACCTTTGTTCATTTTTAAGGAGGTGCTACGGCTTGCTCATTCCACTGGCATGGGTGACTTCACTGGTGGAGATACTTCTCATTTTCAAAGTGAGCTCATACAGTGCTGTCCTCAAGCCTTCAAGGACCTCCAATTTTGTATGTTTAAAAATTTATCCTGACTCGAGGGGAGAGATTTTAGGTAAAAGTTCATTTCTCCATATAGCCCAAAAAGCCATGTGTAGAGGAGAAAAATTCATTCAAACTAGGATTATCTTTATATACAGATGCACAATTCTGGAACACAGTCATGCTTTATTGAGTCTGTAAGTGAAGACACTGGAGGTACCTTCTGCCCTGGAAATAGCTTGGGGGGTGTGTATGTGTGAAGAGAACAGAGGAGAGTGAGGTGAAGCCAGAGTTTATCTGATCTGGGAGCTTTCATTTCCTCTCTGTCTATTTTTGCTTGTTGGTAGACAGATCGTACTGTTAATATATAGCAGTGATTTGGCTGGTGACTGAGCGTTGCTCTGGGCAACCAGATTTCACAAGGCCTCAAATCTCAATAAGGACTATGGTGCCTGTGCGTGTGTGCGTGTGTAATCCATGATGACTCAGTGTCTAAGAAGGTACAAACATCGTAGCTAATCTGTTTCTGGTTCTTATATTACCTTTCAGGAATGGGCCTGAAAGACCTGCCTAAAACCTTTGAATCATTTCCTGCCAACATTTGGCCGTGTCCCATTTTTGAAGGTAGAAAATGGTCCTTAAAGATGATGTAATGGGGTCTTGATAAATATTCCCTTGAGTTTTCTGAGTGGTACCCTGAAATCAGTACTTACCCAATCCAACCCATTATGTATTTTATAACGGTATTTCTAATGGGCCATGAGCTCGCTTGATGTAAGTGGAATGTACAACATATTAAGGAACCATAGAGGAGGGAGAAACTGTGCTGGGTGTGCAGAGAAAGCTTCATAGAAGAGATGAACATTGAAGTGGGTTTTATAGGATGAATAGGAATTTACCAGGTAGAATAGATGGGGGCGGGTAAAAAGCATTCTAGGTAAAGTGATTAGCATATACAAAGGAAGCTCTGCTTCTCAGTGGAATAAATCTAGTTCTCCTCTAGGTAGCCATGGAATAGTTAACTAATCTTGTTGTCTAAACTGGGCAAAATGCAGGGAAGTTAGGCCCTTGAGTGAACCCAGTTTGACATCTATCATGCTTCTGGTGTTCATTTGTTGTGGATAGATAGTTATGGTCACAGAAAACAGGTGAGGACATTCTCAAAGGCCCTTCTGGGGGATAACTACCTTATATAAGCTGGCATCTATCATAACAGGTAGGATTTGAACAGGGATGGTGGATAGGTGATAAGATCAGAACCACTTTTTAGTTTATTTATTTCTTGCTTCTACTTTGTTCATCTGGCTGTTACCTGTGTGCTGGTATCCTGCTGTGTGCTAGCCACGGTCCCTGCCCTAACGAAGTTTATAATTTAGCCCCAAATTGGTCACGAGAAGAAGGCAAAGCAAATCTAATTCCACCAGTTAGAATAAAAGTGACATGTACAAAGAGTAATCAGAGAAACACGTATAATCTCCCAAACGGATCAAGCATGAAATGGACGAACACAGTGGCAGTTTTTAGTGATCTTTGAAGAACGTAAATGAGGCTGTTTGAGATCTGGGTAGGTCTTAGGCTTTTGGGTGTTTGGAGACTCCACTCCAAATCATACTCTGATATTAAGTAGAATTTTTGCTTTTAAAAATTGAAAACTTTATATATATATATAAAATTCAGCTTTTCAAATTATTTGACTATGAGTAACTCAATTTAGAATTGCCCTTGAGTTCTTGGCAGTCATGGTACATACTCAGAAGTCTTTGCAAAGCGAGAAAAATCTAACCTACAAATTGGTTTCAAATATAATGAAACTGTCATGAGCCCTAAATGTAACAATTAATGTGGTTGACATGATGTTGCTTTGTACACATTTATCTAAATGTTTATTAATTTCTATTTTGTGGTGTTTATGCTTCATATTTTAGAGCCAAAATTTTCTTAATACAGCTTGCAAACATTCTCCTAGGCCCTGGGCAGTCTGCCTCTAACGCTTAATGGATAAAACGGCTCTGCATACAAAACCCAGGGTGAAAAAGACCAATGAGATGAAGTAAAGGTGTCGGTGTAGATGGTTTCCAGATAACTGTAAGAGCTCTTTTCCACCCTGTACCAAATTCTTGTAGGACCAAAGAGAGAGCTAGCCACTTGAAGGGCACGGTGAATGTGGTAGCAATAACGTACGAGCACAGTTGGCATATAGTATGAAACACAACCAGGGCTGATGAGGTTCAAAATAAACTTCTGAGAAAAGAAAGAAAAAAACTGAGGAGAGGAATTTTTTTTTTAAGCCACTACTATGCTAAGTATGAGGCATTGGTGGTTCAATGTTAGAGCTGTCACACCCCATGCAGGAGCTTTGGGTTCGATTCCCAGCCAATGTACCTCATGCGTAGCCGCCACCCATCTGTCCGTGGAGACTTGCGTGTTGCTAAGATGCTATAACAGGTTTCAGTGGAGCTTCTAGACTGAGGTGGACTAGGAAGAAAGGCCTGGCAATCTACTGCTGAAAATCAGCCAGTGAAAACCCTATGGATCATAATGGTCTGATGGGCAACTGATCATGGGGGTGGCGCAGGACCTGGTAGCATTCCATTCCATTGTGCTTGGGGTCCCCACGAGTTGAGGGCCAATTCAACAGCAGCTAGGAACATCAATAACATTGTGTTACCCCTATGCCAAGTGCTTTATATACATTGTTTCACTTAATTCATTTATTGAGGTGGTTATGATTACTCTCATTTCACGGATGAGGATACCAAAGTTGCTGAGGATTATACAGCTATGAAGAAACAGAACTGAGAGTCTGCCTAGCTCAACAGTCCATGCCCTTTTCACAATAGTCACACTGTCTTCTTGTTTCATAAAAGGGTGGAGATTATATGACTATCTATTTTTCTCTAACTGCTGATTTAATAAGTGACGAATGTAAGTTAATGGGGATGCAGGCGGGTGGGTAGGGGCTGGAGTTTCCTGAGAGCAAAGCTGAAGTGATAGAAGGCATTGATAGAAGGCGGAATTCACTGTCTCCCCTGGCTGCCCCACACCCAATGATTCACTAAAAGAAAAAACTGTGGTGGATTATACTTCTGAAGCCCACACTCTATGGCCACATAAAGGGAATTTTTAACTATGGAAAGTCCCGAATCACAATCAGATTGGAACATATCCAACCCTCTTCATGGTCCATTTACATTCTCTCTTAACATATGGTCCTGGGCCACCTCTCCCAGGAATATCCAAGGAGCTGGCTAAAATGCAGATTCCCCAGCCGCAACTCAGACCTACTCAATTAGAATCCCAGGAGATGGGGAGGGGGAATGGCCTGGGACTCTGCATTTAAACCAGCCCTCCCTCCCCTCTAAATGATTATGTTCACACTTCATGGTTCGGGACAAGATTCCACTCTGTCTTCATTTTCTTCTTTAATAGCATTTAAGGTCAACACCTTAAACTACCAGGACCTCTAGCTCTGGAGTCACCACCATTTTACAAAGGAGAAATTAAAGGAGAAAATGAGTAAAGGGCTATGGGCAAGTCAATAAAACTGCTACAAAGAGATCTGAGAAAATCACCTGGCCCCCACAACACTGAGGTTACCCCTCAGGGGCCTTGGCTTATGTCACTGGTTTGTTTCCCACCCACTGAGAAGATCCTGAGTCATAAACTACACAGGGGAAGATGTTGGCAGAAGTTTTTAAAGCAGCTGCTATCTCCTAGAAAGTTAAAATTGCCTCTTAGCAGCCAAACCATATCTACTATATAGAAAAAAAAAGGAAGGAAGAATAGAAGGAGGGAGGGAAGAAATAAGGAAGGAAGAAAGGAAGGAGCCAAACTCACTCCATTGGGGGTGTGAGCTGTTGGTCCAGCAGCCCAGAGCACCTGGGGCACTAATATGATTCTCGTCATGAGATCACCATAATCTGGACAGCGCCTGGTGTTTGGCAGGGGAAGAGTCAGGACCATGACCCCTGCCCTCCTCAACCTTACCAGTTACCACCTCAGTCCCCTTCACTGCTCACAGCTTAGAGCTCCAGGCATCATCTCCCCAGCTTTGGTAGTATCTCCCCAAGTTCTTGGTACATCTCCTGTAAGAACTGGCAGAGGTCCTTTTCAGAAATTTGCTTCCTCCTATAAGAATCCCTGGAAACCCTGGTGGCGTACTGGTTAAGAACGATGGCTGCTAACCAAAAGGTTGGCAGTTCGAATCTGCCAGGTGCTCCTTGGAAACTCTATGGGGCAGTTCTACTCTGCTTGCAGGGTTGCTATGAGTCAGAATTGATTCGACAGCGATGGGTTTATAGGAATCACTCGAAACAAAACATTCTGCTCATTTTAGAATTAAAAACAAAGAAGAAGCGACTGAGTTTGAGTCTGCGAGGTCTACCACAGCACCCCAGCGAGCATCCTAAATCCCAGGGAAGCTGTGTCAAAGTTGATCCCCTCTAACCAGGTGCAGCGCCAAGAAGAAAATCTGCAGAGCAGTTATGGCAAATAAAATGGGAAGAAGCCTGGAGGCTTAGACTTTTCAGACTTGGAACTGAAAAGGTTGAGTCTAAAAAGGAAAACATGTCACCTTCCTGCCAAAACAAACTATGATGAAAGCTTCGAGCCCACCACCTTTCAGCCAAGCATTTCCTGTTCAGGCCTCCCCAGTCTGCTCACACCAGCTCAGATGAGCGAGAGCTATCTTTAAGATGCAAACAACCACCACAAAGAATAAGAGAAGTTATTTATAGCTGCACCTTTCAACTGTCCTTTTCCCCTCTGGAGATAGAGGTTGTGCTTGGCTTAATCTTTCAATCTAACATCACTAGGGTAAGATAGACTTTGAAAGGTCAGGGCACAGTCAGACAGGGATTGTTTTTCTGTCCAATGAAGCCAGAAAGCTACTCAACACTTCTTTAGGACCCCCTCCTAATATACACGTATTGGGATTATGCAACAGATACACACTTGAGAAGTGTTCTGTAAAACATTCCTTTTGTATTAAAGATGATTTGAAAAGGCATTAGTGGTTTTGCTATTTAAAGGAATCCAGCAGTAAATCTTTTTGTTTTCCCCAACAGATGATTTATTACCATGCAAATTGTTGTTGTTCTTAGGTACCATCAAATTGATTCTGACTCATAGCGACACTATGTACAACAGAATGAAACACTGCCAGGTCCTCCGCCATCCTCACAATTATTGCATTTGAGCCCACTGTTGCAGCCACTGTGTAAATCCATCTCGTTGAAGGTCTTCCTCTTTTTCACTGACCTCCACTGTATCAAGCATGATGTCCTTCTCCAGGCACTGGCCCCTCCTGATGTTATTGTTGTTGGTAGGTGCCGTCGAGTCAGTTCTGACTCATAGCAACCCTATGCACAACAGAACGAAACGCTGCCCGGTCCTGTGCCATCTTTACAGTGTTTTTTATGCCTGAGCCCATTGTTGCAGCCACTGTGTCAATCCACCTCATTGAGGGCCTTCCTCTTTCCCACTGTTCCTTTACTTTACCAAGCATGATGTCCTTCTCCAGGGACTAATCTCTCCTCACAACATGTCCAAAGTTCCTAAGACAGACTAGGAAGAAGGACCTAGAGTCTACTTCTGAAAAGAATTAGCCTGTGAAAACCTTATGAACAGCAGCCCCTCCTGATAACACGTCCAAAATACATGAAACGAAGTCTTCCCATCCTCGCTTCTAAGGAGCATTCTGGCTGTGCTTTTTCCAAGACAGATTTGTTCATTTTTCTGGTAGTCCATGATATATTCAATATTCTCCACCAACACCATAATTCAGAGGCATCAATTCTCCTTCAGTCTTCCTTATTCATTGTCCAGCTTTCTCAAGCATATGAAGCAATTGAAAATACCAAGGCTTGGGTCAGGCACATCCTAGTCCTCAAGTGACATCTTCGCTTTTTTTGTGGCATAGTGGTTAATTGCTATGGATGCAAACCAAAAGGTCGGCAGTTGGAAACTCTATAGGGCAGTTCTACTCTGTCCTATAGGGTCGCTATGAGCCCACACAGACTGGACGACAGCGGGTTTGATTTTTTGGTTATATCATGCAAATAGATATCTCCTAATCTGCATGGGTTTGTAAATTCAGATTTTGTGTTAAATTTTCTTGAGGTAGAGCACATTTATATTTAATGTTCTAAGAGTCAACAAGCTCTTTCTTGTATTTAACTGCATCTTTCCTCTTGTAACTCAGGAATATTTTCTTATTATGTTAAGCCAACCCGCTCTTGGAGTCCTTGGGTGGCAGAAACAGTGAAGCACAGGACTACTAACTGAAAGGCTGGTGGTTCTACCCCATCCAGTGGCTCTGTGGAAGAAAAGGCCTGGAGATCTGCTTCCAGAAAGATTACAGCCATGAAAACTCTATGAAGCACAGTTCTACGATGAAACACTTGGGGTCACCATGAGTCGGAATCAACTTGATGGCAATCAGTAGTCCACTCTTACTACAAAGTCTAGCAGGACCCATTCTAGGCCCTTGGAATTTATCAGTAGATGAAAGAACATCTCTGCCCTTGTTAACACTCACAAAAGCAACATCTTGGTCTTGGTATTACTAACCATAGCGTCACTGACATTATTTTCTTCATAGCACCTATCACAACTGGCATTACATTGTTGTTACTAACTGCTGTAGAGTCAGCCTCCTGACGCATGGCAAGCCCATGTGATACAGAGCAGAACTGCTTCACAGAGTTTTCTTGGCTGTAATCTTTACAGAAGCAGATCACCAGGACTTTTCTTCCTTGGAGCCGCTGGGTGGGTTTGAACTGCCAACCTTTCGGTTAGTAGCCGATTGCAAACTGCTAGGATCCTACACTGACATTATAGTTTGTTTATGTCTCCCCCACTATACTATAAGCATCATGAGGACTTTGTTCACTCGTTAATTTATCACTGTATTACAAGCATCGAAAATGTACTAGATGCTCAACATTCATTATTCAACTGATAAATTTATATTTAGTTGAAATCTCTATGGTATTTGGAATTATTAAGGATTCCAGAGAGGCTCCTTTTTTTTTTTTTCCATTATGATGTCTTTTTATTAGGATGTCTTCCTAAATATCTTACCTCCACTGTTTCACCCACTGTCATGGCCATTATTATAGGGATTACTTGAAAGAGAAGAGGATAGTTTCTTTCTAAGGTCACTAGTTACCTATGTTTTTAATTGAGTCAAACTTTCAGCTGGTGACTCTGCAGAACAAGTTGGGGGGCATGACCCACTTCTAGCTTCCTTGCTTCCTCTACTTCTGGTGGGTTCTTTGCCAGCCAGGCCAAAGGGGCCATGACTCGGCTTTGGCCCAAGGAGGTTCTTGCTGCATCATTGCGTTTGTATAAAATGTGGTGCCTTGTACCATTTGAGGAAGAAAAAGACTGGAAACTCTTTGTACACAAAACCTAGGTCTAGAAGCACATCTATTAGAAAGATGGGAAGACACAGCTTAATGATCCAGAAGGACACAGGAACTTACAATGGTTGTGAATCAACAGTACTTGGCACGTGGTAGGAGTTCAAGAAAGTTTTGTTGACTGAATGAATGGAAAAATGATACAAAAACGATATCTGCACTAGGGTACTAGATATATTTACTTCTTGGGATATATTTTGGGAACACATCCCTTGGTCCAAGTACAATGGAAAAAAAATAAGTAGAACAAAAATTCAGTTAGTCACTTACTCACCTTTTTACTTAAGTTGGGACCATTGGTTCCCCCAATGCTCCTCTGTACTGATGGTGGCACTTGATACACATCTTTTTCCTGAGTACCATGGCCAGTAGGGACTTGGTAAATTCCTTGGTTTTGATAGGAAGGTGGTACTTGGTAGATGGTATCCCGAGGAGCAGCCTGTGGGTTTGGCACTTGATAGAGCTTCTGTTGGCCAAAGGTCTGGTGCATCAGTCCAGAAGGAGGCTGGTCCTGACCAGCAGGGATCTCCTGCATGGGACCAATCAGAAGCTTCACGCGGTTGCCTGGGACGATGCCTTGCCGCCCATGCAAGGAGCAGAGCCACCATCCTTCCAGTCCTCCCGTGTTCTGCTCTATCACGGTCAGGATGTCTCCCTTGCGAAAGGCCAACTCCTCAGCACATTCTGGGACATTGTCATATAAGGCCCTTGCCATAAGATTCTAGGAAGGAAGGAATAGGGAAATCACGTTAGAATATTAGCTCAGTCCTTTTCACACCTAAAGCCTATTCTTTTACGGAGAGACACTTCCTGGAAAGAAGAGAAGAAGAAATCTGAACAATAGCCTGTAAGGAGAAAAACAGATGGCGCAGACAAAAGACAGATACATACACACTGTGTCTGCCACCAATGACATCAGACTGCCTCCTTGGAAAAAAGCTCAATACACCAGAAGAGTTCTTTCTTCTCGTAGACACTGTGCCAAGGAATTATGAGCAGCGCTGTTCAAAAGTTAGAGAACAGAGCAGGATACAAAAACATTTTTCTTCCTTTCTTAAAGCCAGCTTAAGGAAAAAACTATATTCCAAGATACTCAGATGCACTACAATGGACATTTCTCAGCTTTGTCATATGATGGAGGTTAAAAGGGGTCAAGGAGGATCCCAAGTAACTGTTAGTACAAATGGCGTTTGCATTCTCTGTTGAAGCGCAAACACAGGGTCATCTACAGATGCCCTGGAGGGGGAAGGGCTTCAAAAATGTTGTTCTTGGCTTAAAGTGAGGCCCTTGGATAAAGGGAGAATCTGCAAACAAGGGCGAGAATCTGCAAGGAAGTGTCTCTTCCATAAAAATCAAGCATGGAACATAGGGTGACAGTGGTCTACACACCCAGATTTGACGGCAGGAAGCTACAAAGAATTTATAATACGGAGGTAGATGCCAGCTCTTTCTCTTTTGGTCTTTTACTCGGAATGTTCCTGGGGGCCCATCCTCACCCTGCAACTTTATCACCTACTTCTTGAATCTCACCATTCACATCTGAAAGGCTGTGTCTTCCCCTTTCATGGGCCCAAAACACTCTCCTTCTTTGTGTGAAGGCCTGTCTGGCACATTCAGTACTCAGCAGACAGCCAAAGTAGGCATTCAGCATAAAGTGGGCAGGCAGTACGTGCTGACATTCCTGGAAGCCTTTCAAAGGCTCTGAAGATTTCATTTCTTGGCCTTAGTAATGTTTCCCAGCATGCTGGCAGCCACAACCGAAGGCCTGCCTCCTCCCCAGCACATAGAGAAGTCGGAGAACGTTGTAAATTCACTGCATGCACTCAAAAAACTAAGTGATCTCTTCAGTGCTTTGCTAAAATGCTTGGATGCACTTAGTGTCATGGTGGTGGTGATCATTTGTGGAAGAAAGTGTTATCAACTGGCTGGAGCATGTTCGTATCTTTATTAGACATTATAATATATTCATGGAATTTTCGGCTGCTGTTGTTTGGACTTATGCCCCCTGTTTTCTTCTCTAGAAATGTGGACTTGATCTTTCAGGCTGGTGTTTTTCATACCTCTATAATTAACTGACATTAATCTTTTCCCCCGTACTGTGGCACATAACCAAAGGCCTTGCATTGCGTGATGGTTCTCTACTATGGAGGGGCTGTGTTATGTAAGGGATTGTCCCTCTGGTTAGTAGTTGGGAAGGGTTCTGGTTCTCCTCCTGTCAGCCAAGTTCCTCTGAGTCAGTGCAAATACCAATCTAAGGGAAGGAGATAAAGCCATGAAGGTCAGTATCTAGGAAGCTTGGTGATGCTCTTCAAGACCAAGTTTGAGGTCCTTGTTCTTGACAGTTATGAATCCAGGAAATCTGTGACATATAGACAGGTGAGCAGTAAGGGAAGCTAAAGGAAGACAAAGGGGTTTGTGTTTCAGGTGAAGGTTTTAGTTAGTATTTATATTCCAGGAAGCATTGGGTTCCTAGATAAAAAAAAGATAAAATCGTGCAGCATTCTACCTTGGTTTGTGGGACCATTTAAGGGTGTGTCATAGTCCTAAAATCCTCTGTTTCCCTTCTGTTTTCTTTTTTGGGTGTCCTGTTTTTTTTTTTTTTTGTCACTAGTAGTTTAAAGGAGAAATCCTAGAGTTACAGAAGTCAAGAGTCTGGTCCTTTGTACTGAAATGATCTCAAGTAAATTACTCCATCGGAGTTGTACTGTGATTATGGAGCAGGTGAATGCTACTGCTCTGGTCTCTGTCCCTTTCTCTTGGGTCCATTCAACAACTGGGAGTGAATGATAAGGAAGTCTCTAGATGAGATCAGCAGTAATGGAGTCAGGGCCAGTTCTACTGGAGCTGAGGGTTGATAGCGGTACGATTGTGTTGACTACAAAGAAGAGAAAGAAGAGAAATAGAAAAGAGTAGAAAGGCAATGGCGTACAGGCCTAATCAGCATAAATCAACTGGAGGCACTGGGAGTTGAGTCACTTTCATGTCACATCAGGCAGCACTGAAATAGAGCACTGGGCCATGCTTGATGAAAGGCAGATAGAAATCCCTGTGTAAGAGTCTTTCGAGATGTCCTTTGTCTCCTATCCTACTAACATTCCTGCCACCTGGTAGGCAGCATGCTAATGTTTCTAGACAGTACGTCAAGAGCTGTTTCTCAGGGAATACTTTCAGAGCCCCATTGTCAGTGCTAATGGAGGCACCAGCAGGGGAGTTTTCCTAATTGGTTGTCTATTATTTCTCAGCAGTCTTCCCCACTGCCCACAGAGATTGGTATTTAGAAAGAGAGGTTGGCACCACTGCTAATGGCAAGGACCCCAGCACCAGCCTGACACCTATTCACACACTGACAAATATTCTCAGCCTTGGCTGAACAGAAGTGTGAGTTATTTGATACCCGTGCATGTCACAGAGAGCTAATGTCCACATCCAGCCATACAACTCACGAGACCTCAAGAGATCACCTGACAATAATGTCCCCATTTTACAGATGAGGAAACAGGTCTGGGGAGGCCAGTTTATCATTTGCCCAAAGCCACACTGATGGTGGCAGAGACGGGCTAGGACTGTGGTCTCTTGCTTCTTCATTCACTTCTTTTTCCAGAATGCTAAGCTACCTTAGCTCTACTACACAATGTCCTCCTAACTGGGCACAATTCCATTATGCAAAAGTTCTAAAGATAACCAACTCTTCTTTCATGTCTATAGAATAAATAGATTCTTAGAGTTTTGTGTCCTAGCTGATTATGTGGTTGCTTCTCCCCTCTGTGCCTTAGCTTCCTCATCTGTAAAATGAGAATGAGGATAATAGTACCAACCTCACAGGTTTGCTGTGAAGACTAGTTGAGTTAATTTCATTAAAGTACTTTAATATTGCTCAAGACTTGGTAAGCAATTATAATTATTTTGTATAATTTTTCTGGATGCCACTATGATTTTAGGCTCCCTACTCACTTCACCATATCTCAGTTCTCAATCAAGAATTGGTCCTATTTTATTCATGCTACCATATAAATATATATATGTGAAGACATTGAAGATTTTTACCAACTTCTGCAGTCTAAAATTGATCAAACAGGCAATCAAGGTGCATTGATAATTACTGGTTATTGGAATGCAAAAACTGGAAACAAAAAAGAAAAATCGGCAGTTGGAAAATATGGCCTTGGTAATAGAGATGAAGCCAAGGAGCGAATGATAGAAGGTTGCAAGACAAACGATTTCATCATTGCCAATACCTTTTTCAACAACATAAATGGCGACTATACACCTGGACCTCACCAGATGGAATACACAGGAATCAAATCAGCTACGTATTTGGAAAAAGATGATGGAGAAGTTTAACATCATCAGTCAGAACAAGGCCAGGAGCTAACTGCAGAACAGACCATTAATTGCTCATATGCAAGTTCAAGCTGAAGCTGAAGAAAATTAGAGAAAGTCCATGAGACTCAGAGTATGACCTTGAGTACATCCCACCTGAATTTAGAGACTATCTCAAGAATCAATTTCATGCATTGAACACTAATGACCGAAGACCAGAGGAGCTGTGGAATGACATCAAGGACATCACATGCGAATAAAGCAAAAGGTCATTAAAATGACAGGAAAGAAATGATTCTGCGGGCAAAATACTGAATGATGCAGGAAGCATCAAGAAAAGAAGATGGAAGGAATACACAAAGTAAGTATACCAAAAAGAATTGGCTGGTGGTGTTCAACCATTTCAGGAGGTAGCATATGATCAAGAGCCGATGGTAGTGAAGGAAGAAGTCCAAGCTGCACTGAAAGCACTGGAGAAAAACAAGGCTCCAGGAATCGATGGATACCAACTGAGATGTTTCAACAAAGTGTGTGTTAGGGTTGTATCTTTTACCATATTTATCCAATCTGCTGAGCAAATAATCTGAGAAGCTGGACAATATGAAGAAGAACGTGGCATCAGAACTGGAGGAAGACTCATTAACAATCTGCGATATACAGATGATACATCCTTGCTTGCTGAAAGCGAAGAGAACTTGAAGCACTTACTGTTGAAGATCAAAGACTTGATCTTTGATCAAGTATGGATTGATTACTCCTCAACATAAAGAAAACAAAATCCTCACAACTGGACCCATAAACAACATCGTGATAAATGGAGACAAGACTGAAGTTGTCAAGGATTTCATTTTACTTGGATCCATAATCAATGCTCATGGAAGCAGCAGTCAAGAAATCAAGTGATATATTACATTGGGCAAATCTGCTGCAAAAGACCTCTTCAAAATGTAAAATAGCTGTCACTTTGAGGACTAAGGTGGGCCTAACCCAAGCCATGGTATTTTCTGTCACCTCATATGCATGCAAAAGCTGGACAATGAATAAGGAAAACTTGAAGAATTGATGCCTTTGAATTATGGTGTTGGTGAAGAACACTAAATATACCTAGGCTACTAGAAGAACTAACAAATCTGTTTTGGAAGAAGTACAGCCAGAATGCTCCTTAGAAGCAACGATGTTGAGACTTCGTCTCACTTACTTTGGACATGGTATTAGCAGGGACCAGTCCTTGGAGAAGGATATCATGCTTAGTACAGAGTCAGTGAAAAAGAAGACCCTCAACAAGATGGACTGACACAATGCCTGTAAAAATGGGCTCAAACTTAGCAACGATTATGAGGATGGTGCAGGATCAGGCAGTGTTTTGCTCTGTTGAACATAGTGCACTATGAGCTGGAGCCGACTCAAAGACGCCTAACAACAACAAATTATATACATATGAGCCCAGGTGGTGCAGAGGTTAAGATCTTGGCTGCAAACCAAAAAGTTGGCAGTTCAAATCCACCAGTTGCTCCTTGGAAACCTTATGGGGCAATTCTACTCTGTCCTGTAGGGTTGCTATTAGTCAGAATCAACTCGATGGCAACAGTTCTATACACACACATATATATATACATATACATACATACATACGCACACACAGACATATATATATATATAAACCCAGTTGCTATCAAGTAAATTCCGACTCATGGTGACTCCATGTGTGTCAGAGTAGAACTGTGCTCCATAGGGTTTTCAATGGCTGATTTTTCAGAAGGAGATTACCAGGCCTTTCTTCCAAGGTGCCTCTGGGTACACTTGAACCCTCAACTTTTCACTTAGCAGCTAAGTGAATTAACAGTGTGTACCACCGAGGGACTCCATATAGTGTCAGACCACCACACATCTGTCAGTTTGTACTGTGATGGCTTGCATGTTGCTATGATCGGACTCCATATAGTGTCAGACCACCACACGTCTGTCAGTTTGTACTGTGATGGCTTGCATGTTGCTATGATCCTGGAAGCTAGGCCACCGGTATTTCAAATACCAGCAAAATCACCCATGGCAGACAGGCTTCAGTAGAGCTTCAAACTAAGACTAGGAAGAAAGGCCTGGTGATCTACTTTTGAAAATTAGCCAGTGAAAACCCTATGGCTCATAACAGAATATTATTCAATATAGTGCTGGAAGGTGAGCCCCCTAGGTCGTAGGGCATTCAAAATACACAGTGGCTGCAACAGTGGCCTGGACCATACCAACAGTATAGAAGATGATGCAGGGTCGGGTGTTACCTTCATTCTTTTGTACATGGTGTTGCCATGAGTCCATTTGATGACAGTTAACAACAACAGCAACAACAGCAGATGCTAATTCTTTTTCTTACTCCTTGGATACTTGCCTCCAGGGCAGGGAAGGCCAACACAGAAACAAATAAATGAGAGATAAGAAAGCTGTGGCAATTCTATATCCAGCTGCATGGCTAACAGCTATAGCTTGACTCAAAAAAAAAAAAAAACCTGCTGCCATCGGGTGGATTCCGACTCGTAGCAACCGTATAGGACAGAGTAGAACTGCCCCATAGAGTTTCCAAGGAGCACCTGGTGGATTCAAACTGCTGACCATTTGGTTAGCAGTTGTAGCACCTAACTACTACGCCGCCAGGGTTTCCATAGTTTGACAAAGCACCCAAAACACTTGGAGCACAGAACTTGAAAATTAAAAGGAAACTAACAATTATAGCCCAACTCCTTCATGTTACAGAGGAGAAAAATGAAGCTCAAGAAGCTAATGATTTGTCATTCTCCTAGTAAGTTATTGTAGAGCTGGGACAAGAATTCAGGCCTCCTGTCTCCAGTCTGGGAGCCCTGGTTTCACAGTGGTTAAGAGCTACGGCTGCTGACCAAAAGGTAAAAGGTAAGCAGCTCGAATTCACCAGGTGCTCCTTGGAAGCCCTGCAGGGCAGTTCTACTCTGGCCTATCGGGTCACTATGAGTTGGGATTGACTTGAAGGCAGTGGGGTTTTTTTTTTTTAGTTCACTAATTATGACAAATACTTCATGGAGCCAAATGCATATGTAACAAAAGTCCTGGCTCTAGAAAGGACTGGGGCATTTGGGGATAATAGGTCCTATTTGAGGGAACCCTAAAGGTAGCAGTATCTAGCATTACTCCCCACCCCAAGCTTTCTCAAAATTCTCTCTTCTTTTGGCTTCCAGGGCACCATGTCCAGGTTTTCCCTCTTCTCTTGACCATTCTCTTCTGCTTCACAGACTAATTTTGAGGGAAGTGGGTCCATTCCCAAAGGGATCATATTTCAGCTGGATTTCTTCTTCGCTGTTTTCTCTCAACTCTACACACTTGCTATCTAGAGGGAATCCCACCTGCTGACAGCATCTAAATACAAAACCAAACCAAACCCATTACTGTCGAGTCAATTTTGACTCCCATAGAACAGAGTAGAACTGCCCCATAGAGTTTCCAAGGAGCACCTGGTAGATTCGAACTGCTGAACTTTCGGTTAGCCGCCGTAGCACCTAATGACTACGCCACCAGGGTTTCCATCTAAATACAAGGAACACCCAAATACAGACCTCGAGGCTAGCATTTCTTCTGCACTACAGTACCCTTATTTCCAGTTGCCTACTTTTTTTTTTACCAGGCATCTTGGAGTCCCTGGGTGGTGCAAATGGTTAACATGATCAGCTGCTAAACCAAAAGACTGGAGGTTCAAGTCCACCCAGAGGTGCTTCAGAAGAAAGGCTTGGCGGTCTGCTTCCGAAAAATCAGCCACTGAAAACAGTTCCACCCAGACACACATGGGGCTGCCATAAGCGGAAATGACGGCAACTGGTTCTTGGTAGTAGGCACCTTCACCTGACACTCAACAAGTGCAAAAGCTTCTTCCACCTGCTGAAGCTATCACGCTTCACAGCACACACACAGCTGCCCAAGTGGGGCGTTTCACTCTTTGAAACCCAATGAGCCTTCCCCAGCCATACTCTGATTTCCACCTCACTGCCACTGGTGGTGTAGTAGTTAAGAGCTACAGCTGCTAACCAAAAGGTCGGGAGTGCGAGTCCACCAGCAGCTCCTTGGAAACTCTATGGGGTAGTTCTGCCCTGCCCTGCCCTATGGAGTCACTAGGAGTTGGACTCGACAGCAACCAGTATGGTTTTTTTTTTTTTTTTTGGCCACTCTTAGTTCAGGCCCTCAGCAGCTTTTTTCTGGAGTACTGCAACTGGATACCAGCTGGGTTTCCTGCATTCACCCTCTTCCTACCTCACAATCCACCTTCCAGATAACCAAAGAGTTCTTTGCTAAAACCTGTCCCGTCATTTCCCTTCCCAATTCTCTCGAATAGTATTTCTTACGGTGTGACTTGTAATACCTTGTTCCAGGTTGTGAATTTCTTTCTATCAGGTACATGGTCTTATTCATTTTGCATTTCCAGAACTTTAGCTCACAGTTTCTGAAACATAACACATGCTCATTAAATATTTGCTAGACTGAAATGAAATCTGGACTCTGATTTCCCAGTTCCCTACAAACCAAAACCAATCCCACTGCTGTCGAGTCGATTCCGACTCATAGCGACCCTATAGGACACAGTAGAACTGCCCCTTAGAGTTTCCAAGCAGTGCCTGGCAGATTTGAACTGCCCACCTCTTGGTTAGCAGCTGTAGCACCTAACCACTACACCACCAGGGTTTCCCGGTTCTCTACGGAGAGGGTGAAATTGTCTTCTGCAGAATTGAGCAAGGCATTTGGTTAAAATCCTCAAACGACCATAGGGGGAAGGCAAGTGAACTGAACCAGAAATAGCCTGTCCAAGTCACTCAAGCCTCACAGCCAGAGAACACGGGGTGGGGGCAGCGAGCAGGAAAGTGCCTGCCCTTCCCTATTAAAGCAGGATGATGACGTAGATGGGGAGCATGAACCCAACATTAACCACCCCTGAGCAAACAGGAAAGCCGAGAGGAACTCACCATCCCAGAGAGATTAAATACAATGGCTTCTTTAAGAGCCTTTCCTTCCTCGGTGCAGCAGACTAGCACCATTTAAATACTTTGCCTTAACATTTTGGTTTGCAGTTTCTGGTTCTCAACCAAAGCCTGAACACCGGGAAGAAAACACTGTACACCCAGCCAGCACTATGGGTGCAGAGAGCTCTGGGTCACGTGACAACACCTCCACCGCCCCCCACTCCACCCCGCCTTTTATTTTCCACTGCTATCAAAATGTCAAGAAAGCTTAATACTCCTACTGCCAGGGAAACGATCTGCCTTTCCAAATACGGAGAGGTGTGACTTGTACTTTCCATGACCGTTCAGGCTGTTCTTTGAAGAGAAATGAGACACAATGGCTAGCGTGTCACCCCACTAGGACTGATAGCATCATCAATGTCCTAGCTTCCTCTTATTATTTTTACTTCAGTCTATATTTATCATGCCAGAGCTCCTGCCAAGGCCTCAGGGCTGCCACATTCTCAGCTACATGACTTTCCTGCACCCAACCCCCCAACTATAGCCTGGACACACACACAACAGAAGACCCTGAGAAACAGACACATTAAAGAGGGAAATGGCCATTGTCAAACAGATCAGTCCTAAAGGAAGTGACTGAGGGATGAATATCATCAAGGTCAGTCTCAGGGCATGCTGAGGAAGAAGCTAGGGGCTATTGTGCCTGCTGACAAAAATCAGCCTCCTTCTGAAGACTGTCAAACCACTTTGGCTGTGTTTTGCTTCTTCCTCCCACCAGCACCTTTGGAATCAGGTCCATACGGGCCAAAAAGTCACCCACCGAAAACCCTCTGGAGCACAGTTCTACTCTGACACCCATGAGGTCGCCATGAGTCCGAGTTGACTGCAAGCGGTTTGATTTTCTTTTTCTGACTTGGGCTTTCCAAAGGAAAGTAACATAGTCAGAATCAATATTTACAAGTGTCAGGATTTCAGTTCTTGTAATATTTGGCTTAAACCTGGGTTCTTTGATCTGAAGATCTGAAACGCTGAATTTCTTAAAAATTGTATCTTCTTGAGATGGTTAAGTAGCAGATAAGAAGCTCTTAAGTATGAGAGTTACGGAATACAGTACACAGCACATCCTCATTTTTTCCAAGTCATACGTATTGATTGCTTTGGAACACATTTGCATTAGGCAACTGGAGCTAGTTCACAGAAAGGCAGCACTAAGCTCTAATCTCTAGTCACACCGCTGGCCACAGGTGTCACATATCCAGCATTTTCCATCAGAGATTCCTTTGGCACCTAGATTGCATTTTAACCAAATGGTGGTTAATTTTCTAGAATGTGCTTCTTCTATGGTTCTCACAAAGCCTACATGTGCATCTTGGGCCCTCTCTGAACCTTTGTGTCTTTGACTTTGCCCCATGTCCTCACGTTTTCTTGGATTTCCAGCTTTGTGATCTTTAGCCATAGCATTCTTTGAGCATGTCTGAGTGGAGGATGCTTTGTTCCCCAAAGGACCTGCCCCCCAAAATGACTCTTCGACATGGTAGCAGCCCAGACACATAAGACACTGGGTCAGTATTCCCTGCATGAACTATGGGTGGTGCGTTGTGTGTGGTCACCCCTAAGACTCTCAAGTTTGGGAGTCTTGATGTCTCCTTCACACTTGCTTATTCTTATTTGATGAGGGACCATTTAGAACCCATCACTATTTTGGTGGTTCATATACCAACAGGAATCTGCTTCTTGAGAACTAGTAAGAAGATCTGATGCTCATTACAGATTAGGATATTTGGATCTCAGAAAGAATTTTCTATCTTACCAGGCTTGGTAACAAGATATGGACAGTATAGCTGTGAGATGAAAAAGTATTTCCTTAAAATCTGGGCTCGTATCCTTTCCTGTGGAGTCCCTGGCTAGTACAAATGGTTAAGTGCTCTGCTGCTATTACACCTTGGAATTTATAAGTTTGAGTTTACCCAGAGGCACCTCAGAAGAAAGGCCTGGCGATCAACTTCCAAAAAATCAGCCTGTGGAGTACACTGAAACCCCGTGGAGTACAGTTCTACTCTGACACACATGGGGTTGCCATAAGTCGAAATCAGCTTGATGGCAACCACTACTCATTCCTTCTCTGCACTACAATAAGGCCAACTACTCTCCCGTGAAGGTGCCTTGGTGGTGCAGTGTTTAAGTGCTCAGCTGCCAACCAAAAAGTCAGTGGTTCAAACCCATCAGCAGTTCCACCCTGCCAATCTGTTTCCATAAAGATTTCAGTGTCGGAAACCCTATGGGGCAGTTCTGCTCTTATAGGGTTGCTATGAGTCAGAATCAACTCGATGGCAACGGGTTTGGTTTGGTTTATTCTCCCTGGATTTAAGGCTCATGGAAGACAGAAACATTCATACACTGGGCTTTGTTTAGCACAAAACCACCCAAAACCTAGAACAAATCTTTTGCTTTACTCAAGAAAAATTGTAAATGGGTCGGTAGGTAGGAGTGTGTGCGGTATGCACTTCACAGTCAATTTCTATTATTTTTTGGCCCACCGTCCAGAATAAATTTGGTTGCTCTCAGTACTTGAGAAAAAGAAATGATCTTTTCCTCATGAGTCTGATGATCAGAAAAAATACATGTCTTTAAGAACTCAATTCTCCACACTTCTGTAGTCCCAAGAAACTGGGTAGAAGAAAGCCCAGGTTTCCATGGTATTAGAACTGGAAGTTACCAGTAAACTGACCAGAATTGGCTAGGCTAGAATGTTAGAGTGAGAAGGGAGCCCAGAGCTCATTCTGACCCAACGTCCTCAGTTTCCAGCCTGGAGCTGTACTGTGTCTTGTCCAAGGTCACAGATAACACTAGTCACAGAGGCAGAACCAGCATCTCTCAGTCTACGATTGTCTCCACTGGACC
Source organism: Loxodonta africana (assembly GCF_030014295.1). Taxonomy (NCBI): domain Eukaryota; kingdom Metazoa; phylum Chordata; class Mammalia; order Proboscidea; family Elephantidae; genus Loxodonta; species Loxodonta africana. The sequence goes on from NC_087342.1 coordinate 53,050,325, forward strand.
AGGATGCCCTTCCTGGGAAACTTCTTCTTCTTAGAATTTCGCACTGCTGCTATTATGCCCTGGAATTTATAAGCATTTGTCCCAGGTTGCCTGGTTTTGATAGACTGAAGTACAGTATATTGGCAAAGGATCAAAAACATGAGGCAGGCACAAACTCTTTTCAGGGTCTGTCCCTAGATAAATGTGACAGGCGCCATATAATGATGAAGGCTTGACACCCACTCACTCAAAAGATAGGTTTTATTAACAATAAAACAACCACCTGGATTCCAGCCAATATTACATTGTTGGCACTGGATCACATCTATCTGCCTGTCTAGACAAATTCTTCTAACATACAGGGTACTTGGGGAAGGGAAATGAGAATTAAGTTATGAAGGAGTTGGAGATTCCAATCCACTACGATATATTAAAAAAAAAAAAATCACTTCTCAAAAAGTCAAAATACACAAATTATAACCACTAATAAAATATTTGAAAGAAGGAAAAGATCTTCCTATTTTCACATTTTTATGTATCTTACCTTCTGACATCAAGGTATGCAGCCCAAGGTATGAAGTTCTATCTATACCCATTGATACAACTACGTACACATCTTGGCAGCTCTCACCTGTCTCCCATCCAGAACCCAGCTCATGTACTTGGAGGCTACCCCTGGCTGGACTTCTTGTAGTTGCCACCTGACCTAGGTTTAGAGCCTGATTTCTATTCTCCCACTTAACTTGTGAGGTCCTCAAAGAGTTTTAGAAAATGGATCCATACTCTTGGCTGTACGGGTGTACCCAGTCAGAAGCCGTCAGCATTGTAACTGCACAGCCGCCCCAAGGAGGAACTTTTTGCTGCTGCAGCTTCTCAGCTAGAAGAGGGAGGAAAGTGTGGCAGGAGCAAATGGAGCAGAAGGAAACCTCACAATGACCTTGTTTAATGACCACGGGTACAGACAAGGCTCTTACATGGCGAGATAATACAGCAGTTTATGAGAATACAATGGCTTTCATAAAGGCCCAGTTCTAAACGCACGCTCCATTATTAGGTACATGTATGGAAGCCAGAAGAAGACTTGGCGGAATTATGGCTGCCTTAGAGACAGCTGGATGGTTTTGCCTGTGACCTGAGTGAGACCCTATGTTTCTTAGTATTTTGTGTGTTCACTTTAAAAAGCTGGTGCTAAGCATATCAAGAAGTTCGTTTTGGTTTACGACCTGTTACTCTGACATTAACCTCAATCATGATAAAACTTTGACAGTTACATGAGGGTACTTTTGTGCTTCTATCACATAAGAACTAATAAGAGCATTATTTTTAAGCAGAAAGTTGTCACAACGGGGTGGGAAACTACTACTGGTACCACGGATGCTGCTAAACATCCTGTAAGGCACGGGACAGCCCCCCAACAAAGACCTATACAGCCCCAAATGACAACAGTGCCAAGGTTGAGAAAACTTGGACAGAAGAATGGGCGCTAGACTGAAGTAGGAGAGTCTAGTCTCTGTTCTCTATATTGTAAGACTAACAACGATCAAATTACTGGCTTTGCGCCTGTTTACCCATCTGAAAAACAGGGATAATGAACGTGTTCTTCGTTACAGGAATATTACGAGGACTGATGGAATTATACATGTGAAACGGTCTGATTTCTTCAGAAGATCTCTATGAAACTGAAGCACAGCTATTACCGCACTATTATGAGCTCATGAAATTGTATCTTAAGAACTGTACCTACTCCTCCCCCTCAAAAAAAAAAAAAAAAATTCCTCTGGGAAAAGAAAACAAACCAGCAATGATCTCATCATGATTACACCTGCCACACCAAAAAACACAGTTCAGAGGAACGAAATTCTTTCCCTCCAGCAATGAAGTAAGCTGTGCCTGTAATTAAGACCTTAATAAGGGAGGCAGGAGGCTTGATGCAGATCCTGCGGTCTGTGAGGCCCCGGACTATCTGCCAGGTTTCAAACAAGAACAATGAAAAGGCAATCGCCAGCAGCTGAACCCTCTCAGGTGTTCCCAGTGAGTCCCACAAAACGGGCCCTCCTTCATTGCTGAAGATGCCCGTTTCTGCAAGGAAAAAGCAGAGAAGGAGCAGCCTGCTATTTATAAGTAAATGTCACCTATAATGCTATATAAACATTTGCCTGAATCCATTTTTAAAATGCCTCTTAGATAAGGTTCTGTCGAAAGGCTGCCGTAAGAGAAAAGGGATCACGCTGCCGACAGCTGACCAATCTCTGGCGCAGCGAGTGCTGACTGTGTAGCATGACAACATGTTCCTGACCTTTCCAAGACAGTCCAGTTTCAAATATCCTTCACATTGTCAGACCATGTGTCCCATTTTTTGGTTAATAGAACATGGCTATATACACATACAGACAATAATAGGTAGATAGATGATAGATAGATAGAAAACTTGGTGTTGTTGTTGACGTTAGGTGCTGTCGAGTCAGTTCCGACTCACAACAGCCCTAAGTGCAACAAAATGAAACACTGCCCGGTCCCGCACAATCCTCACAATCGTTGTTATGCTTGAGCTCATTGTTGCAGCCACTGTGCCAATCCATTTTGTAGAGGGTCTTCTTCTTTTTCACTCTCTACCAAGCATGACGTCCTTCTCCAGGAACTGAACCCTCCTGACAACATGTCCAAAGTATGTGAGACATAGTCTCGACATCCTTGCTTCTAAGGAGCATTCTGGCTGTACTTCTTCCAAGACAGATTCGTTTTTTCTTCTGGCAGTCTCTGGTATATTCAATATTTTTCGCCAATACCATTATTTAAAGGTGTCTATTTTTTTTATTCTTCAGTCTTCCTTCTTCATCGTTCGGCTTTCACATGCATATAAGGTGATTGAAAATACCATGGCTTGGGTGAGGTGTGCCTCCGTCCTCAAGGTGACATCTTTGCTTTTCAGAAACTTTAAAGAGGTCTTTTTCAGTGGATTTGCCCAATGCAATGCGTCTTTTGAGTTTGACTGCTGCTTCCATAGGCACTGACTGTGGATCCGAGTAAAATGAAATCCCTTGACAATTTCAATCTTTTCTACATTTATCATGATGTTGCTCATTGGTCCAGTTGTGATGATTTCATTTTCTTTATGTTGAGGTGTAATCCATACTGAAGGCCGTAGTCTTTGATCTTCATCAGTGAGTGCTTCAAGTCCTCTTCACTTTAGGAAGCGAGATTGTGTCATCTGCATATCACAGGTTGTTAATGAGTCTTCCTCCAATCCTGATGCCCCATCTCTTCATATAGTCCCGCTTCTCAGATTATTTGTTCAGCATACAGATTAAATAAGAATGGTGAAAGGATACAACCCTGACACACACCTTTCCTGACTTTAAACCATGCAGTATCCCCTTGTTCTGTTTGAAGGACTGCCTCTTGATCTATATGTACAGGCTCCTCATGATCACAATTAAGTGGGGACTAGCTATTTAAAAAAAATGTTGAGGGGGTGAAAGTATATACCACAAAAATACACCAATTCAACAGTTTCTACATGTACAGCTCAGCGACATTGATTACATTCTTCAAGTTGTTCAACCATTCTCATTACCCTTTTCCAAATTATTCTACTACCGTTAAGGGGACTAGCTTTTTTTTTTTTTTAAGAATAAACTGGGATTTAGTAGTCTGTGGTGGGCCCAGGCATACGTGTTTGAAAACATTCCACGGGTAGGTTTAATATATCCACGATTAGCTGTCGCGCCTTCCGCCTCAACAATGAAAAATCACTGCCATACCCCATCACGGTTCAGTTTCTGGACTGCCTGTTCCATGGTCCTCAAAGGCTATGCCTCAATTCCCCTAGATCACTCTGTCACTAAAACTACCTTCTGACACAATCGGCCTTTCTAATGGACAGTGGAAAAGGCCACCAATAAGGCCATTTATCTTTAAGGGAAGATTCTTCAGGAAGATAGCCTTTTGCAGCTCACTGTGAGGAGTCCTCATTACCCAGTAAGAATTACCGCAGGGAGATTACTGGAATGCTGTAAGTAAATAAAATGGTGGGGGGTTTTGTTAAAGTATAATCAGGCTTTTTTTTTTTTTTTTTTTGGTCCTCTTTCCATCACCTAGAAACCGGGCAGCTTTTCGCCAACATTTTAAGTTGGAAATACAGTATTTCTTTCCAGTGGCCCTTTTTTGTTTATCTTGGCAAGGAGGCCTGGTAATTAAGTCTATATGTTACTACATACTAGTGCCACAGTTCCAGGGCCAGGCATTTCAAACCAATTTGTTTAGGTTTCTTTCTAACCCTAAAGTGCTCTAAAAATAGATAACAAAGCCCTCTTACTTAACATTTGCGTCATTCTAATTGAATGAAATAAGATAAGGGATATAGTTTACCCTGAATTTCTCCCATACTCCCCTCTAGCCTCCCCTTCTATTGCAGCCTTGGCTTTTTAAACTGGCTTTCTCTTCTGCTCACTAATATTTTTGCTATGGGTAAACAGTTCTAGTGAATGTTCCCTTTTAATTTTTTATGTACTTAATGCTTCTGTAGCTATGTATCTATATGGGTATATCTCCTAATGCATCATATAATAATAAAAAAAAATAATAGCTGCCATTTATTAAATGCCTGCACTGTGCTAGAAACTGATGATTTTCATATATTATATCCTTACAACTCTCAGAGAAGACAGGTATTATCACTCAGTGGCATCACCAGGGTTGGTGTCACCCAGTGTGGAAGCTCATAGTGTGACCACCACCACCCCTCCCCTCCATTCCTCCATGGGTGGTGTGGCTGGTGAGTCCCCCACCTGTGTGCAGAGTAGCCAGGGCCCACCCCACCCCTGCACAGGGAGGATCACCCTCTGCATGGCACAGCCCCTCCCAGCCCCCCTCCCCAGCTCCTCTCCTCTCCTGTTGGCCAAGGCAGAGACCCTCCTCTCTGCCCAACAGCAGCCTGACTGGCAGGTGGCCAGGAACGGGGAGGAGGGGTGGTGACAAGTTACTGCACTGGGTGGGGGTGGTGGTGGTAGGGTGATGACAAGTTTGGATGATGGGTGACAACAACCCTCGTGATGCTCCTGCCTTGGTGGCCCCTCCCCCAGCATCACCCACTCACTGGTCACTGCCAGCACTGCTGCTGCCCCCTGCAGACCCTGGGGTCATTTTGGTGTCACCCCCTCTGATAGTATCATGGGGTGTGGCCCACACACACACACACACACACACTCCCACTCCACAGTGACACCATTGTTAACCACTTACATTGTATAAATAAGGATATGGACGCTTGGAGTAGCTTATGTAACATTATACTGTTAGAAAGTAATAAAATAGATTGGAAACAAAATCCAATGTTCTTTCCACTATGCCATACAGAAGAACCACCCCACCCTTTTTTTTTCTTTAGGCTATTTGTGTAAGTATTTTAACAAGCTGGGTGGTATAAATGGTTTGTGCTCAGCTACTAACCAAAAGGTTGGCAGTTCTAATCCACCCAGAGGAGCTGCGGAAGAATGGTCTGGCAATCTGCTTCCTTAATATTACAGCCATTAAAAACCCTATGGAGTGCAGTTCTAGTCTGACACACATGGGGTCGCCCTGAGTTGGAAATGACTTGACAGCAATAGGTTTGATTTTGGGTCTTTGGGAGTTACAGGTATTTTATGCAATTCCACATTACATTCAGTATGTGTTGAGTACCTACTATGAGCAAGGTGCTGTAGTTTTAGGAATGTCAAGTCTCATTAATAATGATGAAGATATCAAGTTGTTAACATGTTAGCAAGTGGACCACGTGCAGTAGCTATCCTGTTAAATCCCTAAGGCTGGGGTCTGCATTTCCACAATACACATCCAAGCCTGTCGAATATTCAACAATACTCAGTCATCTTAACCTCGTAACTGGAATTTTGACTTAACTATGTCACCAAGCCTTGAGCACACTATCTATCCTTTCAACATCTACTGAGCATCTAGTATACAAGGGGAGTTGAGGATGACTAGCATTGTCCACTTACTGTACACCAGGAGCCATGGTAAGTACTTTACATTCATACAGTACCTCATTCAGGGCTTATAACAATCACATAAGGCAGTTATTATCAATCCTATTTTACAGATATTGAAAACTGAGGCTCAGAGAGCTTTAGCTTGCCCAAGATTGTTGTTGTTAGTTGCCACTGAGTTGACTCCGACTCATGCTGACCCCATGTGTGCAGAGTAGAACTGCTCCATAGGGTTTTCAAGGCTGTGACCTTTTGGAAGCAGATCACCAGGCCTGCCTTCCAAGATTCCTCTGGGTGGGTTGGAACTGCCAACATTTTGGCTGGTAGGGTGCTTAACCGTTTGTGCCAACCGGGGTCTCCTTGCCCAAGGTTACGGAGCTTTAAGCTACCAGAAACAGACATCCCTTACTCCAAAGCCCACACTACCTAGTCTCTAACACAAGAACGAGGAAGACCAAGTTCCTGCCCCTGAATACCTTAACAGATCCTAGATCATACATTTTATTCAAGGACTTGTCTTCAATCTGCCTCTACACACAAATAAAGATTGGGTCTGTCTTATATTCAGTGGGGCTTACTTAAAACTGGACAGCCCCAGAGGGTAACTTATGTGAGTTACAGGGTATCATTTAGATAGTGATTCGATTGAAAGGGGTTAATGAGTAAGGCAGTGCTAACAGAGTAGGGCAGAGGTGAACATCATAAAGCCTACTTTAAGGATTGCAGGACAAAGGGACAAAGGCTTAGGCTTTTGATTGTTTTATAGAATGGATGGATGAGGAGCTTAACTAGTGGAAGTGATAGGCTAACCAAGTCACGCAGGCACAAAGAGACAGGGACATACTGAATGGGAGCAGCAGGGAGCCAAGATGTCCCATGGCAGAGGCTAAGGAGCAGAAAGTTTAGGGACACAGTGTGTTTTAAGGGTGTCCCATTCATGTAGGTAGGAGAGGTGAGACCCGGAGAAGTCTGGTGTTGTTGTTGTTGTGTGCCATTGAGTTGATTCCGATTCATAGCTACCCTATAGGACAGAGTAGAACTACCCCATGGGGTTTCCTAGGCTGTAATTATTATGGGAGCAGACAGCCAGGTCTTTTCTCCCACAGAGCCACTGGTGGGTTCAAACTGCTGACCTTTCAGTTAACAGGCCAAGCCCTTAACCTTAACCATTTTGTCACCAGGGCTCCTTAGTCTGGTATTAAAAAAATTAGAGAAGCATAAAGAATGCTTGGATGAAAAAACAAGAGCCTATGAGGTCGTAAGAGCACAGAAGGTGGGCGGGGATTTGCAAAAGGCTTGGTGTAGAGAGGAAGATTTTTTTTAGAAGACTGTGGGCAGACAGGAAGCCACTGGTGAATTCTGAGAAGAGGGCTGATGCGATTCCAGCAATGAAAGGATGCTAAAGGAATCCTCGGTATTTTACACACTGTAACTTGCTAAATTTGGTATTATCAGAACAACGCCTTCAGTTCTACGAAAGCTTTCATCTCCACCTAGGTAAGTCATGTAGCTCTGAAAATGGGTTTGCTAAAAATGGAAATAAAAAAGCGAATGTCTTTTACACTATCTTTTGGTTCTTTTAGATTCATAATTCCCAGGCAAGATCTAAAAAGGAAGAGAGCATGAGTCTTCAATTTGGATTAGGTCCAACAAATAATTTAGAGGCAGAGTTTACAAGCAATATATCAGAGTAGGAGCCCTGGTGGCCCAGGGGTTAAGAGCTTGGCTGTTAACCAAAAGGTCGGCAGTTCAAAACCACCAGCCACTCCTTGGAAACACTATGAGGCAGTTCTACCCTGTCCTATAGGGTCTGACTATGAGTTGGAATCGACTCCACAGCCACAGGTTTGGTGTACATTACAGTAAGAAAAGAATTGGAAATTATTAAGTCATAAATGACTATAATGACAAAATCAAAGACCTGCCATCATTTTCTTCTCAAGCTAGCTTGAGGAAATGAAAATATTTTCAAAGTCCTCTCAAAAGGTTTTTATAGCATACACTTTCTTGTGCCCTATCTGCCTCACCCCATTCAACCAGGATACAATAATTGAGTTTACGGTAGTAGCTTTCTTTACTGTCCTGGGAATGCCATCTATAGTTTTTCTTCAATCAAAAAGTTTAAGAATGAATTTCTTGCATGATAGGCTAGATCAATAACTTACAACTGGAGTGTAGGCACATAAGGGTTCAGAAATGTGGCCAAGTCTCAAAGGGCTGCTCAGCCATTGGAGACCAGCCAGACTCAGCGCCTACAAGGTCTCCCTCCTCCCTCTCCAGGACAAAGGAGGTGGAGCCTTGGGCCTCTGCTCAAACACATCTGTACACCTGCCCTGCAATCACCTTCCTGGAAAAGAGCAGCAGCCACCCACCTACCTCCATACCCTCAGGAGCCACAGCCTTCCTTGGCAAGTGTTCTAAGGCCATCGGCCCCCCCTCCCCCACTCAGAACAGGCTCCATATATTCAGAGAAGCTTGTAGAAAATTCTCAAATCGATTAAGCCCCCCATACATAACTTTTTTTTTTTTTTTACATAACTATCACATAACCACAGACTGAACACCTTCTAAGAGAGATGGGATATTAAGTACATACGACAATGACCACAGTATTTACATGAACAAATAAAAAACCCGCAATGAAATAAAAATAGACTAGCTGCGTGCTTACAAAAAAGGTTTACCCGAAGTAACAGCTTACATTCCACAGTTCTCAAGATTATTGTAAATACATAGCTGGCTGGCCTGAAGTTGTATATATTAAGTGCAAAATGAGTAGAGATTTGGTTGTTCTTTTTTTTTTTTTAGTTATGATCCCTGAAGCAGCCAAACCAGATAATCCGGTCTTAAAAAAAAAAAAAAAACTAATGGATCTGAATTATAAATCTCTCAATGAACATTTTAAATTCTGACTGTGCTAAGTTTATAGTGTACAGAGCAACATGGTGTTTAAGAGGTAATTCCTGACTCCAGGAATTTACAATCTAATAATTACCTGGTTTTACTACCAATGTGGCTCAAATTAAACAAATAAGTGCCAAAGGTACACTTCACTTTGCTTTGTAGATTTACTGTCTAAAAACATAAGAATCTATCCTACAGGAATGCTTGGGATGAAACAGTCTTAAACTTCCTGGAAGAAGTAAACCTCAGTCACACAGAACATTTTAGGGGGCGGTCACAGATAGCTCTTTCTCTTAATAGTGGGTCAGATCGAGAGTTCTGGAGCCAGGTCACCTGAGTTCGAATCCTACCAATTTTTAGCTGTGTGACACTGGGTACATCACTCAGTGTCTCTGTGCCACAATTTTCACATTTGAAAATGAGTATGATAATAATGCCCACCTCATACAGCCATTGGGACAATAACTGTATTGTCAAAGTAAACCTCTATTAATGTTATTCATCACTCCTCTCCCTATCGACAGAGGGGTTGGGTTTTCTTTTTTTTCTCTCTCTCTTCCTGTGTGCCATCTCCTCCACTTAAAATGACAAAATTCTCTTCTGAAACAAAGTTTTCCATTACCATCTAGAGAGCAAACAGGCTTTATGAGAAAGGAAAAGTAGATTCCTCCAACTAATGGTTCATTTTAGAGTCAGCACAAGGTGAGAAGGCTGGACTCTCTCCCCTTCTTGCTGGCGAAAGAGTCCACGAGCTAATGAATGCTAAAAATTGTGTATTTGCACTGTTAATATTATTTTTTTTAACACTGGTAAAACTTGGTAAAGAGAGCAGGTTTTCTCCATGAAAGCCAGTAGCAGGTTTACATTACCAGCTGCCATGATGTTTTCTTTCCATAAGAATAAAGCTAACCAGGATGAGGTCACTGAATAAAAGTGACTTTAGGCTTCGTGCCTGCTGCTGTCACTTTCTAGACTGCAGCCTTTGAGGTTACTTTCAGCCATTCATACTTCCCAATAATAAATGTATGAACATATTTTCTCTGTTTTCTGCTTGCCAGTTTATATGAAATGAAGGCAGTCAGCAAGAGGGAGAGAAGGAGCAAAAATATCACCCCAGGCCAAGCAATAACTGGTCTATAGGGTCACTATGAGTTGGAATTGACTCTATGGCACTGGGTTTAGTTTTTTTTTTTTTCTGAGTAAGGAACTATGGAATAGGGGGTGAACCACGTCCAGAAGCAGAACTTTCTTGCCAGGTAGAAGGGTTTGTTTCTGGTTGCATTGTAAAGTCAAATCTTGAGGACTTCAGGATTACCCATCTTCTGATCTTCCCTTTGGGAAAGCTGACAACTGGTATCTGTTTCTTCACAGAGTTGTAACCTTTCCAAAGAGAACCACAACTCATGCACTACAATAAAGGCTTTGGACGTTGAGATTTACAGCTTTTGAACAAAAGATTTATCACTGAGTTAACCAGCGGCTATTAGCCAGAACCAAGTATTTACAAGCTGACATTAAGAAAGGATGGGCCCTTAGCTAGGTAATTCAGAAGGAAAGCCAAGTACCTGTAGCTCCCAGCTAGCACAACCTCAGAGGCCAGACAGGTAATGCCAATTGTCAATCCAAAAGCATAGATATCATGCCAAAATCTATTTTCATAACAGCACTTTTGTTTAAAAGTGATAGTACTTATGTCTATCCTAGAAATATTCATCAACCCAAGGAAAAATCACGCCCAACTCATTGCTATCTACATCGGTACAGAGTAATTCTACCCCTGGAAACCACTTGTCTCAGTTAGATGGGGCTACTTAAAACAAAATGGATATGCTGAGCAAGTTGTAATTCTATTGCCAAGAATAAACACAAAAATAACAGTGCAAAACCCATGGGAAAATAATGCTACCGAAGTATTATCACATTCTATGAGCTCCAGTCACAGTAAAAGTGCCCATACCCGCCAGTCCATTCAAATGCCAATAAAAGAGTTTTCAAGAAGTGGCTAATATTCATTTGTTCCGGCATTCAACTTCACCTAAGAATGTCAAAATTCTCCATCATCAGCTACATAACCGTACCTGGGGCTTTTAATTTCAGCCACTCCAAGGATATATGGCAAACTGCTTCCCAGACGAAGCGCAATACGCTAAAGTAAAGCCTGAAAAGCTGTACCGACCCAGCAGTGGGATTCCTCCCTCATTCCTGCTCCCCAGGACACGGGGAGCCCGGCCCGGGAAAGCAGGCGAGATCTGAGCCAATACCTCCTGCGCTTCCAGCTAGAGACCCTCTGAACACACCGCGGTAGGTGGGTTCTCAGTGTTACTAACTCCTCACCAGGTCCTTTCCCTGGCAACTTTCAGAGAAGATGGGTCCTGGGTCTCAGAGATTAGGTGTCTGCATGTCAACCAAAGTGACTTAGACCCATCTCAACTCTCCCGGGTACAGAAAGGCTCCCTTCGGGGACGTGCCGCAGCGGAAGAGACAGACAGACAGGCAGGCAGACAGACACAGACAGATAGGCAGGCAGACAGACAGACACCCACACTCGCAGGCACAGCCTAAGGCTTAATAGGAAATATCTCTTACCTTATATTTCATTTCGGCAGCGGTGAATGGAACCGTTTTCCTAAATTAGTACGACAGCATTAAGGACTGGAGTGTCTGTCCCTCCATTGAGTGTTAAATGAAAAGGAGAACGGTCGCTTGATGGTTTGCCCGCCCAAGCCCGCCGAGCCCTGCGCACAGCTAAGTTTCCAAAGCGTCTGAGCTCACTGTTTTGACCAGAGCAGGCGGATCACGGGCTCATTTGCATGCTGTCCGGCTATTGGCTCGCGCAGCAAGGTAATACTGTGCCCGCCCATGGCTTAGCTTCTGAAAACTCCTGACAAAGAACTTGTAATGTGGTAATTCCTTTTCACGTTTTGAAAAAGATTGGAAAATAAGACAGAAAGGGGAGAACCTTCCCAAACCTAACTATCCCTCCACCCCATCAAAAAAAGAAAAGAGAAAGACTGAAAGCAAAGCCAAGAAAAGGGAATAAATGCTTTTTAAGATTAACCTAAATTTTAAAGAAACTGCTTCACAAAACAGTCTGCCAGTCCCGCTTCCTGTGCCTTGGCAACTCTTTCATAAACCACTTCATTTCAAAGCCAGTCACCTCAAAATCTCTACATGAAACGAACTCTGGGAACAAAAGCTGTTCTGTCTCCAGGCCCCTTTTCACTAACCACCCCTGCTGATCTCTCTCTCTCTCTCTCTTTTTTTTCTTGGTGGCTGTTTGCTTTTTTTGTTCTTTTCACTGTTCAAAGTACTTCCAATGTCAATCTGTAACGAGTGGGAATACAATCTTCCCTCAGTGAAAAGCAGCTCACCAGCTTCCCTGGCTTGTTCTCACGAAGGCCTCCCCGAGTCCAGCGTCACACACGTTTGGTGACCTTCACCGGCTTGGCTTAGGATAAAGGTTCCATGTGACCTCTCCAATGGGGTTGGCCGGTGGACGCACTATACACCATCGGTGCCCACTGCAAGCTGCTTTCTTTGATGGCTTGGTTTTTCTAGCTCCAGCTTTGAACACGGCTGTTTTTCCTGCTGACCTCTCCGCTGAAGATGACCCATTAACCCACCAACACTTATTATCCGGGGAACAAAAAATGCCCACTGTTTGATGAGCCTGGTTAAAAAGACCAAAGCACAGAACCTTCGGTTCAGCTTCATGATTTCTGTAGTGAGTCTCCAGACTCACACAGGAGAGGACAGAAAGGGTCACCTTCAGCAATTCTTCCGAAGGACAGAGTGGTGAGGGGAAAATTCCTTCTCACTGGCCTCGGGACTGAGACTTGGTGAATCCAGACAATAGCGCTCCTGGAAGGGGATGGACTTCAACCAGCTATGTGACTTGGATGGAAAATCAGCCCTTATTTTTTTCCTGATCAAGTTGGATCTGAATAAGTTTTTTTTTCCCCCCTTCAAATCCCCAATGGATTAAAACTCTACTTTTATGATTTAAACAAAAAGAAAGAAAGAAAAGAGGAGAGCAGCTGGCCTAGGAAAATGGTTTCCTGATAGAGGGTTCCCATTTAGTTAATAGATGAATGTGGCAGAGATTCCTGGGACACAGCCCTTGGGCAGTCCTAATGGGGTGGACACCCGCCTTCGGCCCTCGCTCTGCGACTGTTCTCTGCTCCACCCAGCCTTGTTTTCCCTCATTTGGCCTCAGTGATTCTGCAAGGGCTCTCTGAGCAGAGATTAAACACCAGCCTATTGTGCTGCAAGGGTCTTCCTAGCAGTACTGCAGGCTTACAGGATATTCCTTCGTTTGCAGGAAATTGTTTTTGGTGTCTGGCTGGATAAACAAGAACAATTAGTCGAAGGCCTTTCCATCTGAAAGATGAGTCTTGTGAGCCTCCAAGAAATCTAGATAACATTCCTTTGGTTTAGTAAGCAGTAGAGCTGAATCCCTCCCCTGTTGTGCGTGCTGAGGACTATTGAGTATGTGAACACTATCCCATCCCATGTTAAGATTTTACAGTAGTCCCCCAAGACATAGGCTAGGGCTTTTGGTAATTTCATTCTCTAGCTTTAAAGCTTAATTCCCGCCAATGGTCAGCCTGCTTCCCTGCTTCTGTCCTGTGTAGTAAGAACCACCAGCAGCTCATTTCAAGATGGCTGGGTCAGTGTATCGCTAGCTACAGAAAGAAAAGAACCAGGGCATTGGAGTCAGATAAACCTGTGCTGGACTCTGAGCAAATTTCCTAATTTCTTTATTTTGAAGTCCCTAAAAACCCAGCCCAACCCAACCCAACCCAACCCATTGCTATCAAGTCAATTCCAACTCATAGTTACCCTATAGGACAGAGTAGAACTGCCCCATAGGGTTTCCACAGATGATGGATTTAAACTGCCAACATTTTGGATAGCAGCCAAGCTCTTAACCACCGCACCACCAGGGCTCTTTTGGAGTCCCTGGGTGTTGCAAATGGTTAACTTGCTTAGCTGCTAACTTAAAGGTTGGAGATTTGAGCCACCCATAGCTGCCTCAGAAGATAGGCCTGGTGATCTGCTTTCAAAAAGCCACAGCCATTGAAAATCCTGTGAGGAGCTGTTCTACTTTGAAACACATGGGGTAGCCATGAATTGAAATTGACTTGGCGCCAACTGGTTTGGTTTTGGTCTCAATGCGACTTAAGTAATCCTGATATTACTTTATTAGTGTCCTTTAACCTCTTCCTTCAAATCCCTTGGGGGAAACACAAATTTCTCTCAATGAATAGAGAAACAGGGTCCCCACCACCCCTTCCTTAGCTGAGATATTGGATGTAAAGTTGCTGTTTAAACTGTGATATGTAAATACTCTCTATTGATTTATGTAGCAGCACTAGGGCTCCCATGGGCACCCTCGTACAGCGGGCCAGGCCAGGGCACTGGGGCTCAGGCCCTGCCCCCCGTGCTCGCCAGCACTTTCTTCCATGGGCTTCTTGACCTCTCAGCCTTGCTGCCTGTCTGCTTGTCTGCCAAGGGTCTATCTTCCCAGATGCTCATACAGGCCGGAGCAAGGGAAATGACACTAGATGCCCTCCAAACAACCCTTCCGCTGCCACTGGGCATTGGCACGGACATAGCAGAAATCCAAGTGGATGCTAGAGAGAGAGATACTTCTGTCCGCAAGTTGGGAGGAAGCCATGTGGCTGCTTTCTCACTATGAAGAGAAAAGTCACACAGCCAGAGCATGGCAGGGCAGAAAGCGACCTTGGACATCATCGAGTACAACCCCTCACAAAGAAGACAAAACTGCTGCTCAGAGAGCGTGAGCACCTTGCACAGGGTCATACCAGGTTGAATAACAATTCCTGCTGTAAAGACCCCACTGTCAACATCAGTTTGTCATATGTGGTGGTTTGTGTGTTGCCATGATGTTGGAAGCTATGCTAGTGGTATTTCAAATTCTAGCAGTCACCCATGGTAGACAGGTTACAGTGGAACTTCCAAACTAAAACTAGGAAGAAAGGCCTAGCAATCCACTTTGGAAAATTAGCCAATGAAAACCTGATGGATCACAGACTATTGTCCAAGACTTTGTCTCACTTCGGATGCGTCGTTAGGAGGGACATCATGTTTGGTAAAGTGGAGGGAGGGCCAGTGAAGGTGAGGGAGACCCTCAATGAGATGGATTGACACAATGGCTTTAACAGTGAATTCAAACATACCAACAATCGTGAAGATGGTGCAGGACCAGGCAACTTTTTGTTCTGTCATACATGGGGTCACCATGAGCCACAGCCAATTCCACAGCAATTCACAGCAATAGCTGTAGTTCAGTCCTTTATGGTCTCTTCTCTGACCTCTACCAATAATCTGGTTTTAGTTTCTCTGCCTGAAATCTCTCCCTGCTTTAGAGTCCACATTGTTGTTGTTAGATGCCATCAGATCAGTTCAGACTCATAGCAACCCTATAAACATCAGTACCTATTTAATTTCTAAAGTACAGAGCCAATCACATTCTACCATGTTTAGAACTTCTAGTGACACTTCAATGCCTTATAAAACAAAACCCAGACACGTTGGCATGGTGTATAATCTGAGCCTACCCTCCCCTTCTGTACTGTCCCCCACACCCTACACTCTTGCCACACCTGGGGACTCACGAACTCCCAGACAGGTGTGCACCTTCCTACTTTTGCATACACCCGTCCCTCTTCATGAATATTGTCCCCTCTCTTTTCTGCCATCTAGCCTCCTTTCCACACTAACTCTTTTCTGTATCTTAGCCAAGAACCCCACCCTGCCCACCAATGCCTCCCTCCTTTTACTCCGCCCCATTGTCCTTTGGGCATAGGGGGTCCCTACACTGTGGAGACGGCACAAGTTTCTGCCGCCCATTCACACTAAGCCAAGTGTCGCTGTACTGAGTGCAGCCCTCTACCCACTTCCTGCTGCCTCTGCCTTCCAGCTGAGACTCTTTAAGGTGGGTTTTAAGTGCTAAAATTTAGTGTCTTAGACCCCTTACAGTTCTCAGAAAACTGTGACCGTCAAAAATGAGATCCACTGTGAAAGAATGAATGTAAAACCATGCCACTGGCAGGCAACTAAAGACCTAGCTAAAAAAAAAAAAAAAAAAGAGATCTCTGCAAACGCAGCCATCCGGGTAATACCTCGACTTGATTCTTGGAAAACTGTGCAATTGTGAAGTTTTTGATGCTTCATGTTATTATAACAGTTAATTTGTTGTTGTTAGTTGCCATCAAGTCAATTCTGACTCACGGCAAATCCATGTGTGTAGAGTAGAATTGTGCTCCACAGGATTTTCAAGGCCATGACCTTTTGGAGGCTGATCGTCAGGCTCGCCTTCTGAGGAGCCTCTTGGCAGATTTGAATCGCCAACCTTTCAGCTAGTGGTTGAGCACTTAACCATTTGCGCCACTCAGGGACTCCTATAACACTTAATTACTACCTTTAATTTTGTAAACTAAAAAATGTAACAGACCGAATTACACGTTGAATCACTCAGCCAGTTGCTGTTGAGTTGACTCAGACTCTTGGGACCCCATGTGTGTCAGAGTAGAACTGTACTCCATGGGGTTTTCAATGGCTGATTTTTTAGGAGTCGGTCACCAGGCCTTTCTTCCGAGGTGCCTCTGGGTGGACTCGAACCTCCAGCCTTTTGGTTTGTAGTTGAGAACATGAATCCCTTGCATCACCCAGGGGCTCAGTTCTAGTGAAGTGTAACAAGCAATTGTGATGCTCCATTTCAGCTTTTAGTGCTCTCTTTATAGGGAGGACTTTGGGAAGTTAACAGCAGCGACATTTTCAGAAAAATTAGGTACACTTAATAAAGACTTAGGCTTATTTATCTGAAAGATGTGTAAAGGTTAAAATGTCTGCCCTTTTACTATTTATATGAATCCAATTAGGAAAAAGGTTGAAAGGCAGTGGAACAAAAGGAATTGAATAGCAAAACTGCAGAAGGCCTGGCACAGGGTCTCTCCTGTTCTTACTGTCTGAGAGGTGTTCTGTTATTCCATGCATCGGTTTGCCAAATAAACAACTTGTTACATGAAACTATCACGGAACTCTTCTGCTGGTAGAGAACTTAGCCTGTGGATTTTCACAAAGTTCAAGCTGATCTGCCAAGATCAAACAAGCAGGAATTCCAGGATTTGACTGACGACCCCCTTCTTTTGAAGGGCCAGTGCAACATCATAGTATTAAAAACCAAAACCAAGCCCATTGCCATCAAGGCGATTCCAACTCATAGCAACTCTGCAGGACAGAGTAGAACTGCCCCATAGGGTTTCTAAGGAGTGGCTGGTGGACTTGAACTGCTGACATTTTGGTTAGCAGCTGTAGGTAGCACTTAACCACTATGGCATCAGGGCTCGATCATAACACTGGTCCCTTGTAAGTACTAAATAAGAAGGGACTAAGGCATCATGTTTCCTTCTTGCTATCCTTTTTTGTGGAAACCCTGGTGGTATAGTGGTTAAGAGCTGCAGCTACTAACCAAAAGGCTGGCAGTTCGAATCCACCAGATGCTCCTTGGAAACCCCATGGGCCAGTTTGACTCTGCCTTTAGGGTTGCTATGAGTCGGAATTGATAGCAATTTTTTTTTTTTTAATCCTTTGTGTTTCCTTTACATATTCCTTAATTTGAAAAAACTTCCTGACTTCTCTCTGCATACATATCGCTACTTCATATGTGACATAATATGGTGTGATATGACATGACATGATATGATATTATGATGCTTGATGGAACTTTGCAATCGACTCTCACCACCGACCCTTTGCTACTGTCTAGGAGGGTTATAAGCAGAAAAGGCTTATGGATGGTGTGCCCTAAATTCCTTTTGGGGGCTGCGTGTTCTGTTTCCAATCTACTCCCCTGCTTTGTCATTCTCCTGGCACACTGGCTGCTATATGTCAGCCTTCACGTGGGGCTTCCAGCACAGCTCCACGGGCAGAGGTGTGGGGTGGAGGTGAGGCGAGGCAGGATGGGGCAAGGTGAGGAGGGGAGTGTTAAAGCACCTAATAACCACTTTCCTGGAGGGCCACGGTAAACAACTTCTTCAGGGCCTGGAGATACATTCTTCTCCCTCCCGCTCCAAAAGGGCTCAGTCAACCCCATCCTCAAAGAAAGCCTACGTGTCCCCCGTTGCCTTCATCATCTGAGCACTGGCAAGTGTCTGGCAGGCCCAATCCTGTGCCATCGGCCTGTCTGGCCAGCCCTGGTGGCCGCCAGCTGGCGCTGATGAGAGAGTAAAAGGCATCTGAGCAATGCAGGGCCTGCGGGGAGGGGAGCGCTGTGCAGGGTGAGAGGAATGTGACTGGGGACACAGCACGCACTGGACTGCTAAACCGAAGATTCTGAAGCACCTCATTCATTTCGGAAAGCAAACAGGGTGCTCCAGCTATCAGTGGTCTTGGTTTTGCGTGCTGGAGGCATGCCTCTTTGGTGTGGGCCGGAGGCTGGGTGGTGGCGGAGGTACCAGCACCCGCTCTGGATGCGTTTGTAGGCGCATTCCTTTCTGCCCCACTGACACCACGGAATGAAGAGCAGCCCCTTGTTTATATAAGAAAACCAACCGAAGGGGTGTGTGCTAATGAGCCTGCACAAGACTGCGGCAGCCTCCTGCACGCACGCCACGGATTTTGTTGTTTTAGTTGCTGTTGGGTCAATTCCAACTCATGGCTACCTCCCGTGTTGCAGGGTAGAACTGAGCTCCCTAGGGTCTTCTTGGATGTACTCTTACGGGAGCAGTTTGGCAGGAATTTTCTTCCTCCATGGTACCACTGGGTAGGTTTGAACTGCCAACTTTTAGGTTAGCAGTCGAGCACAAGCTGTTTGCACCACCTAGGGACCATGGAATTTATAGATGTTAAATAAATGTTCACTTTGCTTTTTTTTTTGCTTAGATGCCACCCTTGTGATTTCAGACTTGAGGGTGTAGAAAAGGAATGTTGTAAGGATTTTTTTGAACTTCAATGGCTTTGGTTCTCACGATTCATTCTCTAACCGGCCTTTGTAACTTCTATTCTTAGGAGGCAGGGAGAGTTGTGGGAAGGACCAAGGCTTGCGCCCACCTGACCTAGAAAGGGGAGGCCATCTCATATGTATTTCCCCAGCTTTTGATTTGTGCTATCTCAAAATCTCTATCTTCAAAAGCCATCTCCTGCGGCGTTCCAGTCACCAAAGAAAAAAAAAGTGCTTCCTCCTTACCCAGATGGCTCTGTGGTCTTTATCCTCCCTGGCCTCTCTAGCCCAGCCTGGGGCTCCCAACTGTCTCTGCCCTCATTTGCATCCCTAATCTCTCACACCCTGCTTGCTATCTGTAAGTAAGTTTCGGTTTCCCTTATCTTTCCTAACAGATTCACAGTCTCTTGCTCGTAACCTGGAGGCCAGCCGTGTAGTGGAATTCAGAATGTTTCAGATTTTAGAATTATTCAGAGCATACACTCCGTATTTCAAAACACTCTCCCATGATCCGGGGCAGCATTCCATAAGCAAATGTATTCATATTTCGGCAGTCGACTATATGAATATTCATACCAAGTGGGTTGGAAATCCTGGTGGCGTAGTGGTTAAAGTGCTACGACTGCTAACCAAAGGGTCAGCAGTTCAAATCCACCAGGTGCTCCTTGGAAACTCTATGGGGCAGTTCTACTCTGTCCTATAGGGTCACTATGAGTCGGAATCGACTCAACGGCACTGGGTTTGGTTTTTTTTTGGGGTTACCAAGTGGGGTTAAGGAAGAATATACATCATCGCAATGGACTCAAGGATCATGAAGATGGCACAGGACCAGGCAACATTTTGTTCTGTTGTACTGAACGTCATCATCCAGGTTAGACTTTCCTGCCAAATGAGTTATGGAAAAACTTTAGATTTTTATATTTCATAATTGTGGTTGAGTGAACATGGACCATGGATACATTCTTTGGTTCTTCTTGGCCTTATCTTTGCCATCTGCTTCCCCCTCCCTCTCCATCAAACCAAGTGCCCTCTCGCTCTCACTTGTCATGAGCAAAGAGTGAGCCCCACCTCCCAGGCTTTTCATCTGACACCCACTCCATTAAAAACCATCTAGGCCAGCGCTTCTCAAACCACCCATGGGGAAGTTCTAAAACATCTATTGCCCTTGAGTTGCTTTCCACTCACGGCAACCCTGCGTGTGTCAGAGCAGAACTATGCCCCATGGCTCTGAACTTACAGAAGTAGATCACCAGGCCTTTCTTCTGCAGTGCAACTGGGTGGGTTCGAACCAACAACCTTCTGGTTAGTAGTTGAGTGCAAGCCATCCAGGGACCTAAACCAGTTTCCATAGAGTGGATTCACTCATGGCAACCCTATGTGTGTCAGAGAAGAACTGTGCTCCATAGGGTTTTCAATGGCTTTTTTTGGAAGTAGATTACCAGGTCTTTTGTCCAAGGAGCCTGTGGGTTGACTTGAACCACCAACCTTTCAGTTAGCAGAGAATGCATTAACCCTTTGCACCACCCAGGGACTCCAGAAATGTACCAGTGTTTTTAATTTCCAATCCATTACAAATCAATAGTTTTGTAAAACACATGAAAAAAATCAATTACTAGAAAAATGAAATAAAAAACATGCAAAATAAGATCCTCATGCCATTATTATTATTATTGGATTCAACAGATATAAAATGACTCTTGTCAATTTGCTCTAAGAGTTTCAAAGTGCTTACTCTCAATTTCCATACTTATCTCACCTGGGCTGTGACAGATTGCCAACAGGTGTGGATCTGCAGATCACGTTTTGAGGAGCGCCGCTCTGGACCACTTGACCTCCACTGAAGAAGCCAGGGCCTTTCTTGGTCCTCCGAATCCTTGACATCCCCCCAGCTCCTGACATTACCAACTGTTCCTCCATCTTGGAATGGTCTCCTCCTTCAGCTTCATAATGGGGCCCTGGTGGTGCAGTGGTTAAGAGCTCAGGCTGCTAAAAAAAGGTCGGCAGTTCAAATCTACCAGCCGCTCCTTTGAAACCTTATGGGACAGTTCTACTTTGTCCTATCGGGTCACTATGAGTTGGAATCAAATCGACAGCAAGGGGTTTGGTTTTTTTGGTTTTTCAGCTTCATTGGCAGTGAGCTCTTTTTCTTCTACTTTTCTCACCAGTATTTCTCAGCCTTGTTTTCAGGCAGGCTTTCTCCAAGGTGCCTTCTTCTTCTTAGCTATCATGCCCTCTCGCCTGACTTCCACTCTCATTTTGACCTTGATGACAATCGCATCTCCTGACCTGTGCTCTAAGTTCCAAATTCTTATTTCCTACTGCATGTGAACTGCACCCAAATATTCCAAAGCATCTCAAGAAACTTATCGTATTCACACTGTACCTTCCCATTGAAGCAGTGTCTGTTTCTAACTATTCTATTTCTTGTAAGATGCCACCACGTCCACTGATCTTTTGTTTCTCGCTCCCTTCTACTTCCCACATACAATCAGTTTCCAAGACTTGTCAATTCTGTACCTTCAATATTTATGGCACAAATCCCTCCTTTCTATTCATCCACCAGTGGAGACCCCCAACTACCACTCAGGCCTGGTCAGTCATGAACTACATCTCCTGGCCCACAGTGATTGATCCAAGGAATGGCACATGACCCAGGCAGGGTCAATCTGAAATTAAGAAAATTGTATATATGAAGTCTGCAAGAGAGAGGAGACCACTCTTTCTTTCAATCATAAGCTATAAATGGAGGCTTAGAGGTGGGCGTCTTCTCCCCTTTGCAGAGAGCATCTATAGCAAAAGAGAACGCGTCCACATGCCAAAAGAAGCAAAGGCATTTAGAGTGGAGGTATGGAGAGAACCCCGGTCCCATTATTTGTGCCTGAAATCCACACTTAGACAAACCAGTTCATGAGGCAGTAAGCACACTTTTCTACCTATGCTAATTTGAGTTGGATTTCTTCCACTTGGCAACTAGAGTGTCCTTACTAACTCTCTACCAGAAAGAATCCTCCTAGATGGCAAAGACTATACCTTATTCATTTGCGCCCCCAGTGGCACCAAATAGAGTGTCTTTTAGGGACCAAAGGCCATAGGTCATGTGTCGTATTGAATTCTCAGCTTGATATCAAGGTACCAGCTATGTTACGGAATGGTGTGTGAGGGGGAAAGAAGAAATGACAGAAAGGAGCTTTTTCTGCTGTTCCCGTTATGGCAGAAGTAGAATGGAGATTTATGTATTAGGGAAATTCCAGGGTGATGGCAGTTGGGAGTGTGGTGACCCAAATAAGTATATCTAGCCTTCTATTTCAGATTCATTGACTTAGAGCCATTAAGTTTAACAATGAAAGGAAAAGTAAGACATAGTTTCACTATTATTGGTGGTAGCAGGGCTTCGTCTATGTGTATTTCCATACAAATATTTCTCTTACCTTTTCTTGCTAATTACATTTTATCTCTTCATCACTGGTATGATTTTATTCATTCACCACCAGAATTTACTAACTGCCCACCATTATGCTAGACACTGTGAAGGAGGCAAAGACGGATAATTCCCAGACACCCCCTCACTTCTTAAATACTTATTACAGTAGCAGCCAAAGAGACGTCATGAAGATAAACTTGTGTTGAAAAAAGAAAAAAAAAAAATCACACTGTAAAGTTATGTAAGTTTCTATTTTAAGATCATCTGGTTCTAATTTACTAAATTTAATGCTTTAGAATCAATGCCAAAGTGCTACATTTGATTTATGGAAATACTTCAGCACGTTTTTCCATCATGCTCTTGTACGATATATGTTATGGACTGAATTTTGTCTCCCAAAAATATGTGTTGTAAAACCTAGCCTCTATGCCTGTGGTTATAAACCCATTTGGGAATGAGTTGTCTTTGTTATGTTAATTAGGCATGATTAGTATAGGGTGTATCTTGAGTTAATCTGTTTTGAGATATAAAAAAGATATAAACCAAGCTGATTAGGGAGAAAGAAGCAAGCAGAGATGGGCAAAGAGAGATGCCAAACCTCATGAAGATCACCCAGGAGCAGAAGCGCAAAGAAACAAAGACCTGCCTTCACAGCTCATAGAGATAGAGAGCCTTCCCCTAGTCCGGCACCCTGATTTCAGACTTCGAGCTTCCTAAACTGTGAAGAAATAAGTTTCTGTTTGTTAGAGTCTGCTTGTGGTATTTCTGTTATAGCAGCACTAGGTAACTAAGACAATATATCCACTGCCCTTTTGCTATGGAGTGAGCTGTGGTGGCATAGCAGTTAAAGCACTTGGCTGCTAACCAAGAGGTCGGTGGTTTGAGCCTACCAGTCGCTCCTTGGGAGAAAGATGTGGCAGTCTGTAAAAATTTACAGCCTTGGAAACCCTGTAGGGCAGTTCTACTCTAGCCTGTAGGGTCACTATGAGTCGGAATCAACTCAATGGCAGTGAGGTTTTTTCGGTTTTATTATGGTTAGAAAGATTTTGGACCTTAAAAAAAGCTCTCTTTACGAGTTTGCTAATATTTTATTATAAAATGCCATAAGATGGAAAAAAAAGTCTAGTAAACAATAGCATTCACTCAGGAGTGTTCCACATGGTTTAACTTTCATCATCATTATTTTTTTTTTCTAATTTAACAAAAAGATCCACGTGGAAAATGGTTGTCTAAAAACTTTCAGTTTGTGCCAATCCACCTTTTTTCACTGTAAATCTTTTTTTTTTTTACTGGGTGGAGCGGGTTAAATAGTATTCATACTATGCTACACTGCTAACAAAATAATAATAATAATACAAAAAGATAAAAAGAATGCCATAGACACCATCACACCAAAGAGGATGCTTACAGAATATTCTAGTAAAATAGCATCTAAAAATATTGACATAAGTACACCTGTGTCAGTGGCTCGGGGCCAGGCACATACCAGTGAGAACATGGCACAGTTTACCTCAGGTTAAGGGAGTTGCTGGGCTTTCTTCATTTCTTTTGCTCTCCCCTGACATACTCACCCGTGGGGTGTCCCCATTCCACAGAAGAGGCAAAGGTAGATTCTCCCTAGGTTCCAGGAGTGAACACATTTACAAGGCCTTCCATGGGCTGAGCTACCAGGCAGTTTGGCCACTACCCACGGCATTTACGGAAATCAGGGCCTGGTACCAATGTTTCACTGAAGCTGCCCAGACATGCTGTGGTGTAGTCAATGCAGCCTGCCTTGAATTTTCAAAAAATAAATAAATAAATAAACAAACCTATTGCCATGAAGTGGACCTGCCCCATAGGTTTTCCAAGGAGCAGCTGGTGGATTCAAACTGCCAATCTTTTAGTTAGCAGCCGAGTTGTTAACCACTGTACCACCAGGGCTCCTGAATTTTCAAAGTGACTTATAAAGCCAGTGTGTGTATTGATTTGGTTCTTGCTCTATCCCAGCTTCATTTGGCTTACACACACACACAAAAAAAAGAGAGGTATTTTACTTCATACCTATACAAAACAAGATGGCTGCCTAGGGAACTCTCCCTGTACCCTGCAATATTCTATTTCTTTAAAACAAGGAAACCTCAACAGAGTTTAGACAACTCTAACAAATAAAATCTGCAAAGGCCATGCCAGTCAAAACTTCTTCTTCCCGACAGACTTATCTTTACCTGGGAGTCCCTAGGTGGTGCAAATGGTTAACGCACTTGGCTCCTAACCAAAAGGATGAAGGTTTGAGTCCATCCAGAGGCACCTTGAAAGAAAGGCCTGGTGATCTACTTCTGAAGAATCAGCCATTAAAACACTGTGGAGCACAGTTCTATCCTGACACACGTGGGTTGCCGTAAGTTCGAGTCTGCTTGATGGCAACTGGTTTTGGCTTAGATCTTTAGCTCAAGTTATATGATATATGGTGCAGGCGTTCAAGTGCATCAAAATGAGTGACTGACAGTCCAGCAACACTCAAGAGGCTAAAAAACTCCTGCGTCCTCCCAATCAACAGTAGGCCTGATACTCAAGAGATTGTCTAATATGGCTCTTCTCTACGCAGCCAAGACTTGTTCTCCCAAATCCCAATTCTCACAATTAACTCGTTTGCCCTGGAAACCAGTCTTCCCATCTCTCCTTGAAAACACTATAATAAGAAATGAAATTTAAAAAAAAGTTCAGAGAACAGTGATCTCTCCTTCCTTATGTATACTTCTTTGGAATGTCTTTGCTTTACCTCTTCAAGTCCATCCATTCGACCCTGAATCCTCAGTTCAAGCTTCACCTCCTTGAAATTCACCCCAGCCTCTATTGATGAATCCTTTTCCTGAATTTGTGCTATGTTCATAGTCAGTCCCACCTAGTTTAGCACTGGGATTATGGAGTCACGTGTACCATGAATCCTTAACAGTACCTCATACGGTGCTCGGTGCCTAACCTTGATATTACATTTGACCTTGGAAATAGGCAGTCTCCTATTTAATCCGGGAAATAGCAATGTGTTTAAATTGAGATACAATTCACATACCATGCAATTCACCATTTAAAAATATACAATTAGTATGTTCGCAGAGTTGTACAATCATATAAACCAAAAATCCAAACCAGTTGCCACTGAGTCAACTCTGACTCATGGTGACCCCATGTGTTTCAGAGTAGAACTGTGCTCCACATGGTTTTCAATGACTGATTTTTTAGAAGCAGATCACCAGGCCTTTCTTCTAAGGTGCCTCTGGGCAGACTATCCTTTTGGTTAGTAGGTGAGTGCGTTAACCGTTGCACCACGCAGAGACTCCATACAACCATCATCACTATCAAATTCCAAACATTTTCATCGCCCCAGAAAGAAACCTCGCATCCGTCAGCAGTCATTTCCCATTCCCTTCCTCCCCCCAACCCCTGGCAACCACTAATCTACTTTCCATCTGGCAGTAGCCCTTTACACCTGACTTTATGCATTTTATTTCCGGCACCCTTCCAAAGGCCAGCACGAACATGAGATTGGCTATTAAAATTGTTCCATGTATTTAATCTGTCTGTCAGTTTGTTGTACTGCAGTGGCTAGTGTGTTGCTATGATGCTGGAAGCAATGCCACTGGTATTTCAAATGCCAGTAGGGTCACCCATGGTGCACAGGCTTCAGTGGAACTTCCAGACTAAGACAGACTAGGAAGAAAGACCTGGCGGTCTAAATTCTGGAAAAGATGGCCAGCGAAAATCGTATGAATGGCAGCAAAACATTGTCTAATGTAGTGCCGAAAGATGAGCCCCTCAGGTTGGAAAGTACTCAGAACACGACTAGGAAAGAGCTGCCTTCTCAAAGTAGAGTCCTGACCTTAATGACATGGATGGAGCCAAGCTTTCGGGACCTTCATTTGCTGATGAGGCACAACTCAAAATGAAAAGAAACAGCTGCAAACATCCATTAATAATCAGAAGGTGGAAAGCATGAACTATGAATCCAGGCAAATCGGAAGTCATCAAAAATCAAATCGAACACATAAAGATCGATACCCTAAGCATTAGTGAGCTGAAATGGACTGGTATTGGCCATTTTGAATAGGACAATCATATGGTCTAGTGTGCTGGGAATGACAACTTGAACAGGAATGGCATCACACTCGTCATCAAAAAGAACATTTCAAGGTAAATCCTGAAGTACAACACTGTACTGTTGTAGTTATAATATTCATACACCTACAAGGAAGACCAGTTAATACCACTATTATTCAAATTTATGCACCAATCACCAAGGCCAAAGATGAAGAAACAGAAGATTTTTTACCAACTTCTGCAGTCCGAAATTAATCAAAAATGCAGTCAAGATGCATTGACAATTACTGGTGATTGGAATGTGAAAGCTGGAAACAAAGAAGAAGGAACAGTAGTTGGAAAATATGGCCTTGGTGATAGAAACAGTGTTGGAGATTGCATGATAGAATTTTGCCAGACCAATGACTTCTTCACTGCAAATACCTTTTTTCAATGATATGAACCGTGACTATACATGCGGACCTCACCAGATGGAATGCAAAGAAATTAAATCTACTGAATCTGTGGAAAGAGACAATGGAGAAGCTCAACATCATTAGTCAGAACAAGGCCAAGGGCCAGCTCTGGAACAGACCACCAATTGCTCCTATGCAAGTTCAAGTTGAAGCTGAAGAAAATTAGGGCAAATCCATGAAAGCCAAAGTATAACCTTGAGTATAACCTAACTGAATTTATCAAGAATAGATTTAATGCTCCTGACAGAGACTGGAGAAGCCCTGAGAGTATGGCCCCCAGACACCTTTTCAGCTAAGTAATGAAGTCACTCCTGAGGTTCACCCTTCAGGCAAAGATTGAAGAAGCCCATGGAACAAAACAAGACTAAAGGGGTACACCAACTTTGGGGCAGGGAAGGTAAGAGGGAATAGGAAAGCTGGTAATAGGGAATGCAGGGTTGAGAAGGGAGAGTGTTGACATGTCATGGGGTTGTTAACCAATGTCATACAACAATGTGTGTACTGTTTGATGAGAAACTAGCTTGTTCTGTAAACCTTCACCTAAAGTTCAATTAAAAAAAAAAAAACACATTTAATGCATTGAACGCTAATGACCGAAGACCAAATGAGTTGTGGAATGACATCAAGGATATTTCTTGAAGAAAGCAAGAGATCATTAAAGAGACCAGAAAGAAAGAAAAGACCAAATGGATGTCAGAAGAGACCCTGAAAACTGCTCTCGAATGTACAGTAGGTAAGGCAAATGGAAGAAACGACAAAGTAAAAGAGCTGAATAGAAGATTTCAAAGGGCAGCTTCAGAAGACAAAGGAAAGGATTATGATGTGATATTCAACAACCTGGAGTAAGAAAACCAACAGGGAAGAACACACTCGGAATTTCTCAAGCTGAAAGAACTGAAGAAAAAAATTCAAGCCTCAAGCTGCAATACTGAAGGATTCTATGGGAAAAAAACGATGCAGGAAGCATCAAAAGAAGATAGGAGGAATACACAGGTTCACTGTACCAAAAAGAACTGGTGGACATTCAACCATTCCAGGAGGCAGCATATGATCAAGAACTGATGGTACTGAAGGAAGAAGTCCAAGCTGCACTGAAAGCATTGGGGGAAAAAAAGGCTCCTGGAACTGACAGATACCAACTGAGATGTTTCCACAAACTGATGCAACTCTGGAAGCACTAAATTCTCTATACTAAGAAATTTGGAAGACAGCTACTTGGCCAACCGACTGGAAGGGATCCATGATTGTGCCCATTCGAAAGAAAGGTGATCCAGCAGAATGTGGAAATTATCAAACAATATCATTAATATCACACACAAGTAAAATTTTGCTGAAGATCATTCAAAAGCAGTTGCAGCAGTACATTGACAGGGAACTGCCAGAAATTCAAGCCAGATTCAGAAAAGGACATGGAACGAGGGGATACTGTTGCCAGTGTCAGATGGATTGTGGCTGAAAGCAGAGAATACCAGAAAGATGTTTACCTGTGTTTTATTGACTATGCAAAGGCATTTGACTGTGTGGATCATAACAAATTATTGATAACATTGCAGAGAATGGGAATTCCGGAACACTTAATTGTGCTCAGGTGGAACCTGTACATAGACCAAGAGGCAGTTGTTCAAATAGTTCAAGGGGATGCTGCATGGTTTAAAGTCAGGAAAGGTGTGTGTCATGGTCGTATCCTTTCACCATACCCATTCAACATCATGATAATCAGAGAAAAGGTTGAAGCTGTCAAGGATTTCATTTTACTTGAATCCACAATTCATGCCTGTGGAAGCAGCAGTAAAGAAATCAAACGATGTATTGCATTGGGCAAATGTGCTACAAAAGATCTCTTTCAAGTGTTAAAAAACAAAGATGTCACTTTGAGAGCTAAGGTGAACCAGACACAAGCCAAGGTATTTTCAATTGCCTCATATGCATGCAAAAGCTGGACATTGAATAAGGAAGACAGAAGACGAATTGACACCTTTGAATTACGGTGCTGGAGAAGAATATTGAATATAACATGGACTGCCAGAAGAATGAACCCATCTGTCTTGGAAGAAATACAGCCAGAATGCTGCTTAAAAGCAAGGATGGTGAGACTTTGTCTCGTGTACTTTAGACATGCTATCAGAAGAGACCAGTCCCTGGAGAAGGGCATTGTGCTTGGTAAAGTGAAAAAGAGGAAGACCTTCAATGAGATAGATTGACACAGTGGCTGCAACAATGGGCTCAAGCAGGAAAACCATTGTGAGGTTGGTGACTCGACAGTACCTAACAACAACAGCAGCATGTATTTAAAAGAATTGTTTAGGTTGTAGTAACACATGCATACATTTAACACTTGGAAGGGAGTGTAGAGTGATATTAACAGCCAAAAAAAAAATGGACATAAACTCTAGAGAAGGAAAGCTAAGGCTGAGGGGAGTGTTGACAGTGCTTTAGCAGGCTTTAGGAAGAGGGGAGAAATTAGGTCCAGTACAGGGTCGCTTTGAGTCAGAATCGACTCGACGGCAAAGGTTTGGTATTTTTTTTTTTAAAGCTCAGGAGTGTATTCCCTTTATATATACCATATAGAAGTCTTATCATGTGTCAGATACAACTAAGCCTTATTCATTCTTTATAACAACAAATCAAGTAGGAATTTGCCAAAAAAAAACTTTTTTTTTTTTTAATGGAAAACAGCCAGAAAACAGGGACAGGTATTACAAACATTTCCTTCCTTGGAAAATAGCTTTGACAGGAAAGGGCTTCTGTTGTTCTAACAGGCAGCTCAGGTTCCCACCTCTGTAGCCTTCTCACCACTGATGCCAGCCGAACCTCTGGTCTGTTGTAATTCCTGAGGCCAGGTTTGCCCAGAAGCAGGAGAACTGTCAGGCGCTTGAGGTCGATGCCCGCGCTTCCTTGACTTTTCCCTGGTTCTGATACTTTCCTCAATGGGAGCCTGAGGTCCCTCCAGGGTACTGCTCCCTGCTGATGGCTTTCCCTGACACAAAGGTCTCTGAGGATTCTGTCTTCTCAGTCTCTTTCGCCAGCTAGCTGCTCTTCTGGACCTGATCATTGAATACTGAAGCCCCTCAGGCTCTGCCCTTTTCCTCCTCTTCTCTTTCCCCAGGAAACCCCACCCATTCACGGAGCTTCAGTAGTCATTTGCCCACGTGTCAGTGATACCCTAGTTTCCATCTCTGCGATCTGAACCCCAATGTACACCTGGCTGTTAAGCATCTGCTCTAGGCTGTTTATAACTAATTGAACTACTTGCTGTCAAGTCGACTCTGACTCACGATGACCACATGTGTGTAAGAGTAAACCGTGCTCCGTAGGGTTTCCAGTGGCTGATTTTTTGAGAAATAGATCATCAGGCCTTTCTTTCCAGGTGTCTCTGCGTTGACTCGAACCTCTAACTTTTCAGTTAGCAGTTGAGTGCTTAACCATTTGCACTACCCTTCTCATGATGTTCATCATACTTGCTATTTCTTGCTCAAAGTCAAGCTTTCTTACAGAGCATGGACCTTGCTTACTACCTTATCACTTGGAAGGGCCAAGCACACAGTGCTGAGCACCTAATACCACAGTCATTTATTTTTTTCATTTAGTCATTCAAGAGATCATTCAGTCATTCAGCAACTATTGAATCCCGTAAGTTTGACTGTGAGTGACAGAAGTGTCCAGGAAAAAAGTGTTTCAACAGGATGGAAGTTTTTTTTTTTTTCTTTTATATATTAGAAGTGTGGAGGAAAGAGTCCTAGGCTGGTTGACAGCTTCATGAGTCTGTAGAGAGCAGACTCTTCCTATCTTGCTGCATTGCTCCAAAGCCCCTCAAGCTGCGCATTCTAGCCAGCATAAAGGAGGGAGGGGGTCAAAAGAGACGTGCCTCTTCCTGGGAAGTTGCACCTTGACCTCTGTTCACATCTCATTCTCCAGACCTTAGTTATATGGTCACAGCTAGCTGCAAGGGAGGCTGGGAAATGTGGTCTTTATTCTGGGTGGTCATGTGCCTACCTAAAAATCGAAATTCTATTACTAAAGAAGATGAGAGTGGGCATCGTTGTTATTGTTGCTGCCTGCCATAGAGTTGACTTTGACTCATGGTGAACTTACGTATAGCAGAATGAAATGTTACCTGGTCCTGCATCATCCTAGTCACTATTGTGCCAATCCATCTCATCAAGGTCTCCCTTCCGCTTGCTGGCTCTCTAGTTCACCATAGGTGATGTCCTGCTTCAGTGGTTGATCCTTCCTGATGATGTGCCCAAAGCAAGTGAGTCAGACAATGTTCTGTTATGATCCATAGGGCTTTCATTGGCCAATTTTTGGAAGTAGAACACCAGGTCCTTCTTCCTAGTCTGCCTTAGTTTCTGTACCTGTGGATGCATCTGAGGAGCATCCTCCGATATGATGCTGTTATGGATTGAATTCTGTCCCCCCAAAATGTGTGTCAGCTTGGCTAGGCCACGATTCCCAATACTGTGGTTGTCCACCATTTTGTCATCTGATGTGATCTTTGTGTTGTAAATCCTACCTCTGTGATGTTAATGAGGCAGGATTAGAAGCATGACTCAATATACAAGATTCGGTTGTATTTTAAACCAATCTCTTTTGAGATATAAAAGAAAGAAGCAAGCAAACAGACACGGGGAACCTCATACCACCAAGAAAGCAGCACCAGGAGCAGAGCGAGTTGTTTGGACCCAGGGTCCCTTCGCAGAGAAGGTCCTAGTCCAGGGGAAGATTGATGATAAAGAACTTACTCCAGAGCCGACCAAGAGAGAAAGCCTTACCCTGGAGCTGATGCCCTGAATTTAGATTTGTGGCCTACTAGACTGTGAGAGAATAAATTTCTCTTCATTAATGCCATCCACTTGTGGAATTTCTGTTATGGCAGTACTAGAGAACTAAGACAAATGCTATTAGCCTTCCTCACCCTCCTCACTCAGCCAGTCCGTGAGGTGTGGCTGCCACCATTTCTCTATCTTGGTTTTTTTCTTAGGCTGGGAGCCCCACCACCACCACCAAAAAAAAAAAAAAAATTAGACCATGTGTTCTGCCATGTTGTCATTCTTCTGATAATACATGAACGTTCACTAATGATGATGCCAACAGTGGTCTTACCTTCATGATAATAATAACACCTGAAGGGTTTATCTGAGTAGCAGAGGCATTTTGGAATTTGTATATTAACATTTAAAATATATATATATATATAATTTATATAAACAAACACAAAGAGTGAACCCTAAAAAAAAGGTGAACTATACCAAAAAACAAAAAACCTGTTGCTTTTGAGTCAATTCCAACTCATAGTGACCCTATAGGACAGAGTAGAACTGCCCCATGGAGTTTCCAAGGAGCACCTGGTGGATTTGAACTGCCGACCTTTTGGTTAGCAGACACAGCTCTTAACCACTATACCACCAGGGTTTCCAAATGTGAACTATGAACTTTAGTTAATAGTGTTGTCGTTATTGTTGTGTGCCATTGAGTCAATTCAGACTCACAGCAATCCGATAGGACAGAGTAGAACTGCACACAGAGTTTTCTAGGCTGTAACCTTTACAGGAGCAGACCTCCAAGTCTTTTTCCCCATGGAGACACCGGTGGATTCAAACCCCTAACCTTTCTGTTAGCAGCCGAGTGCTTTACCATTGCATCACGAGGGAACTTTAGTTAATAACAATGTATCAATATTGGTTCATCTGTTGTAATAAATACACAGTAATTCAAGAAGTTAATAATAGGAGACACAGTGCTAAGGGGGAGAGGGCATATAGGAATTCTTCGAACTTCCTGCACAATTTTTATGTAAGCTTAAAACTGGTCTAAAAAAGAAAATCTTTATATTAAGAATATAAATATAGATTAATTATATATAGTGATTATATGTATAATTTTATGTACATAAAATTCAATACAGTGCACTATAGTGACACAGTGACTGAACCAATTGGTTGTCTGGTCTCTAATCTACACTAACTAGTTGTATGATTTTGAAAGAATCCCTTCGCCTTGCCAGCTTTCTTAAACTGGGAAAGGGAAGTGGGATTAAATGATCTGTAAAACTCCTTTAAACTTTACCATTCCAAGATGTTTCCAAACTCCCATTTGCAAATCAATTTAACAAGGCTCCAGGCTGAACCCCTGGTTAACAACATTAAAATGGTTTTTCTTGCTAGATTGGGGAATAGAACCACACACCTGCAAATTCCTTACTACCTTTAACACTAATCTTTAACTTCCAATCAGTGTGCCATATTTTCATCTCTCTTGGTAGCATGACTGGGTTTTCCACATGTGGAAATGTCTCTGAATTTTTGCTATTATAAGGAGACTTAAAGAGACAGTGAGGTTAGTGTTCCTTTATTTTAAAGAAATACAACCTAAAATGGAATTAATACAATCCAATAAAATGTAATGCCCTGTAAAAATTGGTGGGCTATGATTTCATTCTCTCATTTTAATTCTGTCAACATGGAAAAGTTAATTCAACTTAACTAATACAGTCAAGCAGAGGCACAACCAGGGTATGGCAGGTATTGACTGGCCCTGGGCACATGGCGCCACTGAGCAGTTCATATTAACCTGGTCCAGCCAGCGGTGTATCTGTGGAAAATGGGGCCCATGGCAAACACTGAAATTGCGTCCCTGTCCAAACATCTGACACCCCTTTTTTAGGTAACCGTACCATAATACCAGCTCAAAAATACAAGTCAACCTCATTAATCTTTTAATTAACACGTTACTGTGCTTAAGGAAGGACATTGGGCCATACTGGGTTAATAGAAATTGCTCAGTGGCACAGTGCAATACCCTAGATAAGCCACTTTAAGTCAAGCCCATACTAATATTTCAGGAAAGATAATAGTTTTAGAGACCACTAAATGTGTTTTGCTGTTGTTACTGTTTCATTTAGATCACCTTTCTTTATCTTGCCCTCTTTTAACAGAATACCTATGAAGGGGACATTTCAGAGGGCTTAAGATCTTAGTATTAAACAGATAGGGACACTGGGGTCCAGGGTAGACTCTAGGGTAGATGAGGAGCTCAAATCCATACTGCGGAAGGAAATGACTGCCACCTTCCTTGTAGTGAAGTTGTCTCCTGAAGCAGTGTCACCTCTCTCTTCTGAAGTGGGTAGCACCCATTTGAGCACCCTGGTTTTGGAGGTGAAAAACTGGAGCCCTGCTCATTTTCTTTCAAAGTAATTTGCCAAGGCAATGTGGCCAGTTCCGACCTGATTCCAGGCTTTCAATCCAGTTTCTTCTTATTCACTAGGTTCTTTTCTAGTATCCCTCAAATGCTTTGAGCCTCAGAGGCAGGCGCCCAGCTGTGTTGGGGATTTTGGAGCAGCGTTACAAGGGAAAACAAAGCAAAATGAGGAGTAGGTATATTTTAGCTGAGAATATGGCCTTTTCTGGGTGTTTCTAAAAGGAAATGACCCTTTATGCTGTAGTTTCCCCCAGAGTCTTTGAGTAGTTTCTCCCTGGCTCAATTCCAGGGGTGTGCCGTGGGCTCTGGGCTGCTTCCTTCCTCAGCAGGAGTTTGTGTGTGTGTGTGTGTGAAGCTGAGGGGCAGAACTCTCCTCTGACCTCTTACTTTCAGTAACATGAAGTCCCTGAATGGTGAAAACAGTTAATGTGCTCAGCCACTATCCAAAAGAATGGAGGTTTGAGTCTACCCAGAGGCCCCAGAAGAAAGGCCTGGCGATCTGCTGCTGAAAAACCAGCCATTGAAAACCCTATGGAGTACAGTTCTACTCTGGAGTCCCTATGAGGCAGAATCCACTCAACAGCAACTGTGTTTTTTTTTTTTTTAATTCTTTTTCACTTAACACAAATACCTTTCAACATACCAAGTTGTTACCTGTGTGTTTTTACTAGAACAGGTAACTTCAGGCTGTGTTTCTTGCAGCCTGTCAGTCACAGATTTTATTTTGCTTTCCCCTTGTGAATGAGAGCTTATACCTTCTACCTCCAGGCATTGTAGCACTCCACCTGCTAGGTCTTCATTTGAAATCTGTCCGTGGACTCCCAGCAATGGCAGTGGGGGCTCCCCTTAAGACAACCGGTATTTCCATTTTCTACCAGCCGGAGCATGTCATGCACTTTCTGGCCCCTTTGGGAGGGAGCTGAGAATACAGATAAATGCAAAAATCAAAAAGGGCTTTGGAGGCTCTTAAGAGGGTGCCAATCAAGGGAGGGAGTAATGGGTTCCTATGGAAATAACCAGCTCCTGAGCCCCCACTACCACGTGCTAACTCACTTATTTATCTGCTTATTTTGAATGTCTTTCCCTTCCTTTAAAAAGAGTAAATTAACACAGCCACACAGCCACCTTCCCAACACACACACACACACACACAGAGTCACAGACACACACCAACACCTGATTCACTGTAAATTGGCATTAAAGACCCTGGAAGTTATGGCGCCCCGTTCCATGGTCAAAGAGACACTAAAGAGATTCTAAAGGAACTACTACTAAATAGATGCCATGTAGAACTATGTCATTCTATAAAGCCTTATGCACATACAAAGTGTTATTATCTTAACATGCAAAGTTGAAAATGACAGATAGAGAGAAACTAATTCCTAGCCTGGTGCTGTTCTATATTCTGTCTTTCAAATACATGGTTTGTTTTTATGTGTAAATTGGCTTTGTACCCTAGGGTCAACATATTCTGGAAGAAGGAATAAAAATTAGACAGAGAGAGATGGCGGTGATAGGAATGCATTTTCCCCCCTAAATGTCAACAAGGAAGTAATTCTTTTCGAAAGCTGGGCTTGAGCTAGATGTTTTTAGTGCTTTCTCATGGTTGCCTAGTAACAGAACATATCTTGTAGGGAAACGGTAGGAACATGAGAATGTTTAAGTTTGTCTTAATTATCTAAGATTCTTGAAACAGCTGAATCACAAGGAATATTCTTCAAGAACCTCGGGACAAGGAGCAGTTAGGGCCAAAAAGAAATGCAAGGACTTTAGTCTAAGGTTTTCCATCCAGTTTCTTGTGGAGGTAATGTCCTGTTCCGGTTTTGTCACATTCATGCATGTGGACAGTCCTTTAAAGGGGATACATTAAACTCACAGAAACTTGTTAGCTCAAACCAAGTTTTAGTTCTTGCTAAACCAAACCAAACCAAACCAAACCAAACCAAACCAAACCAAACCAAACCAAACCAAACCAAACAGTATTAGCTTGCAGGATTGTTAGGGAAGAAAAGATATAATGAAATCAAACAAAGACTCCCCAGTTATAGGACTCTGGCCTTCCTCCATTGACATCACAGAGAGTAAGTGTCTATGTTGTTGTTGTCAAGTCAATTCCGACTCATGGTGACCCCACGTGTGCAGAGTAGAACTGTGCTCCATAAGGTTTTCAAGGCTATGACCTTGTAGAAGCAGATCACCAGGCCTGTCTTCCAAGGTGCCTCTGGGTGGGTTCTAACTGCCAACCTTTTGGCTAGTAGTTGAACGCTTAACCTTTTGTGCCACTTAGGGATAAGTATACTATAAAACCAAACCTGTTGCTGTCACATTGATTCCGACTCATCGCGACCCTATAGGACAAAGTAGAACTGCCCCATAGGGTTTCCAAGGAGCAGCTGGTGGATTCGAACTGCCAACCTTTTGGTTAGCAGCCGAGTTCTTAACCACTGTGCCACCAGGGCCCCAAGTATACCATAAACCCATTGCCATCAAGTAAACTCTGACTCATAACGACCCTATAGGACAGAGCAGAACTGCCTCACAGAGTTTCCAAGGAGCGCCTGGTTGATTCGAACTGTTGATGTTTTGGTTAGCAGCTGTGACACTTAACCACTACGCCACCAGGGTTTCCAAGTGTACTATAGCAGTTAGTATTTCTAAAGGTAAAATTTGATCAGGGTATAAGTTCTTTCTTCACTTTTATTTACTCCTGCTTGAAAAGACGTTAAGTCTGCAAGAAAATTGCTGGGAAATGTGTGCTTTTTCCTTTCCCTGCACTTGCTCATGCCCTGGAACACACCTGTATTTGATTGTAAGTTAAATCCTAAACTTTCTCCTGTTGTTGTTGCCGTTGTGTGCCGTGGAGTTGACTCCGACGCACAGTGACACTGTGTGACAGAGTAGAGCTGCCCCATAGGGTTTTTAAGACTGTAATCCTTACAGAAGCAGATCGCCAGGTCTTTCTCCCACAGAACCACTCGGTGGGTTCAAACTGCCAGTCTTTCAGTCAGCAGCTGAATGCATAACCATTGCACCACTGGGGCTCCTTGCAGTTTCCTGTCAGTTTGTTTAAAAGGCTGAAAATTGGTTTCTACTTCTCCCTCTCTTTCTCTTTTTTTAATATAGAATTTTCCTTATAGGAAGGCATGGTATTATTTTTAAATTTAACTCTGTATCTTCTATGGGAACATTATTAAAAAACTATTATCAAAGTCCATTCCTTCTTCCTGGACATACTAGGCAATAATGCCAGTGTACTTAAGTACATATTTGAACGTAACATCACACAAGGATTGTATAAAGGAGCAAAATAGATCCAGCACCTGCCCTTTACGACAATAGTGATTCAGAGATATAATGATATAATGATTCAGGCATACAGACAAATGAACAAACATACATCCAATCATTTTGTACTTGCATTAGTTTTTTTGTGGATTATCATTTGAAACCACCAGTAATACATCTGGCAGGTTTCAAAGGCATCTTCAAACATATGTTATAAAGATGTAGCTAAGGTTGCCAGATAAAAATGCAGGACACCCAGTTATTTGTGAATTTCAGATAAACAATGAATAACTTTTTCACATAAGGATATCCCATCCAATATCTGGGACATATTTATACAACAGATTATTTGTTATTTATCCGAAATTCAAATTTAACTGGCAGCCCTATATTATTATTTGCTAAACCTGTAACCTTATATGTGGGAAAAAAACAGTGTTATGACCCTGACAGCCATCTGGACCAAGAAGACAAATCCCACAGGGCTCAAAAGATGGTGGTAACTACCATGCAAATTGGAAGATACTCACAATATACATATTATGGATTGAATTATGTCCCCCCCCCCCGAAGTCATGCTGAAATCCTGTATCTGTGAATGTGACCTTCTTTGGAAATAGAGTCTTACTTTGAAGATTTTATCAGTTAAGCAATCACCTGAGTAGGATGGGTCCTAGTCTGAATCCCTTCTGAGTGGTGTTTTATAGAAGGGGAGAACAGACAGTAAAAGAGAGAATGAGGATGGGCCTACAATCCAAGGAACCCCAAGAAATGCCTGCTGTTACAGAAAGAGACCAGGAAGGATCTTCCCCTACAGCCCACAGGGAGAAAGAATATGGCCCTGTCGATGCTCTGAACTCGGACGTCTAGCCTCCAAAATTGTGAGAAAATGAATTTCTGTTCTTTAAAGCCACCCAATTTGTGGTATTATGTTATGGCGGCCCTGGGACAATAAGACAAAGCCTAACTCCTTTTAGCCCATGGAGAGAGTACCCCTTCCCACCTAACATTCCATCTCCTCTCTGAGAACCTTGAGTTGGTGGAATGTCACTGGTATTCATGTTATCTTGAAGTTACTATTTGAGATTATTCCATATCACCTGTGTTTTAACAAGTGCCAATTTAGGTTAGCAAATATTTACTAAGCATAGGCTACTTAGAGAACATTTTGCTAGGTTGAGTCTCTTTTCTCAAGGAGTTTAGAGTCCAGAAGAAAAGACTAATATGTATACAGCTGATGCCAATTTAAGTCAAAGTGTGAGAAGATACAAATAAAGTGCTACAGGGTCATAGAGAGGAATGAACAAATTCTGGGAAGAGTAGAAGATCAGAGAAAGTTCATGAGGGAAGGGGCAGGTGAGCTGGGCTTGGCAGGGAAAGAAGATTCTCAGGGGGCAGTGAGACAAGCCAACGGCTGCCCAACCTGAGAAGACGGAACAACCAACCAGACAGAAACAGGAATGTGTGGTCACAGAGAGAGTCTACTCCACATCAGGAGGGGATGAGTCATTCATTTATTTGTCCAGTAAATATTTACTGGACTCTAATATACAATTTAAGGTAAAATTACAATTGTATAAGAACTGTGAAGAAGAGATAAATGGTGCCTTGAAAGGGTAGTTAGTGGGGAATGACCTAGTCAGAGAGGTTGGAGAAGGCTTTTGTGAGCTAAACTCTGAAGGGTGAATAGAGTTAGCCAGGTGACAAGGGGTGGTGAGAGTCTGAGAGGAAGAGTGTACAAGGCAGATGAAAGAGCGTGTGCAAAAGTCCTGTGGTAGAAAGGGCAGGAGATATTCAAGGAACTGAAAGATAGCTGGTGTGCTTAGAGCAGAAAGCATGGTGGGGAATTATGCTTGAGAAAACAAACAAACAAAAAACCCAAACTTGTTGCTGTCGAGTTGAGCCTGACTAGGCCAGAGTAGAACTGCCCCACAGGGTTTCCAAGGAGAAGCTGGTAGATCTGAACTGCCAACCTTTTGGTTAGTAGCTGGACTCATAACCACTGCACCACCAGGGCTCCTATGCTTGAGAGGCAGGTAACAATTCAATCCATGTAAGGCCTTTTGAATCTGCTAAGGAATTTCATCCTAATCTCCAGAGCACTAGAGAGCCACTGTACCTACTTAGGTAGAGGTGTGACATAATTAGCTTTGAATGTGAAAGAATAACTCTGGCTGAGTGGTGGGAAGAGACTGGAAGGAGGCCAGATGGTTGTGACTGAGACAGCTTAGGAGGTTACTGCATGAATTTGAGCAGGGCTTGAGGGGACCTATACTCTCCATCTCACCTCTTATTTCTGCTATGCCTTTTTTTTTTTTTGGAGGGACTGGGGAGTAGAATCACCAGGCCTTAAATCAGCAGGCCCACAGAGCACGTGGCTCCCAACGGCCCAGCCAAGTAACAATAAGCCCCGAGCTTAACTGTTTGTGCCATGTTGTTGTTGTTAGGTGTCGTTGAGTTGGTTCCAACTCATAGCAACCCTATAGGACAGAGTAGAACTGCCCCATAGGGTTTCCAAGGAGCAACTGGTAGATTCAAACTGCCCACTTTTTTGGTTATCAGCCCTTAGCTCACCGTAGCTCTTAACCACTGCGCCACCAGGCCAGAGACAAACTCAAATTTCATTACGGCGTCCCTTAGCATACACAACAGTCAGTCTCCTGGCATACTGTACTTTCATAGCACGCAGAGCATTTAGCTGCTGGGATGCTCTGAAGGTGGTCTTTGTCTATCACGGAGGCGCAGAGCTACCCAGGCCACCATTTGCTTCTGCGTTGGCATTTCTTGGCCGTAGTAGAACGATGTGTGGGCTGGGCCCCAGCACCCAGATGGGCTCTGCTGCTGAAGGCGTGAATACTCTTCTCTGAACTCTTGCTTAGTAGAGAAAGCCTAACATGCTTGGTATCAAGAATTTGAAGGGAAGTGGTTTTGTGGGTTTTGATGCATAATTTAAATTTCGGGTCACTCTGTAATTGATCTGAAGAAGCATTTTCTCTTTTGCCTGCTTTGAAAGCCAGCTCCCCACCTGTGTTCTTCCAGTGCAATCTCAACTACAGGTTGTAGGTTCTGAGCCACCTGAGCCATGTAAAGAGTGATACATCGGGGACGGTTCCCGCATGCTCCTTCTGCAGTGAGTGTGAAGTTGAGCAAGGCCATTATGATCGCTGAGTGAGTAACGTCCATGCAGGGTGGAGGATGCAAAGCCATGCACATTTCAGAGCTGGTTATGCTGCAAAGCTTGTGAACGGCTGGAGGAAAGGTTATTTATTACCTCATAGGTTTCTGGCATTGCAGATGTTATTTCTGTGGTAAGAAACGCTAGAAGAGCTGCAATGTGAAACCAGAAAAAGCATGCCTCCTCTCTGCTGGCACTCGGCACTGCTGGTGTTTTTCTTGGGGGTCCCGTGGAGTTGCTTTGTGCGGGATGGAAGGGGAATGGAACATGGCCAAGCACTGGGCAGTTCTCGTGAAGGAGCAGGGCGTGACTTCTAGGTCAGAGGGATATGGGCTTGGCCCTTCTGCTATCCCAGGTGGGATGGCCCTTCCTCTCCTCATTCAGTGACCCTGGAGGGCTGAGAAGCCTTGCAAAATAAGACCCTCCAGCAGCAGGAGGCTCCTCCCATGGCCTCTTCTCTGACAGCCATGAGGGAGTGCTTTCAGGGCAAGTAAAGGTACTTTTGGAACAGACTTTGTGCCTGGAACCTGGTGTCTCTGAGACATTCTCCAGTTAACCTATGCTGAAAGAACTTTCGCCCTCCAACCACCAACTTGGGAGAGAAGTAGCTGATTCCAAGTTCATAAAAAAGCAAGTAATTCCAGATTCCCTTAAATTAAGGGTCTGATCATAGCCTTAAAAATATAGTAGGACCCTACAAAAGCCTGACTAGCCCCCACTAGAATGGCTAGGATCAAAAAGTGGAAAATCACAAGTGTTGGCAAGAACATGGCAAAATTAGAACCCTCACCCGTCACTGCTAGGAATGCAAAATGGCACAGCCACTATGGAAAGCAATTTGGTAGTTTCTCCAAAAGTTAAACGTAGGATGGTAATCGGAGATACACACCCAAAAAATGGAAAGCAGGAATGCAAACAGAAGCCCGTACACCAATATTCATTGTAATTCCCAATAGCCAAAAGGTGGAAACAACCAAAATGCCCACCAACAGGTGACTGTACCCCTAGTTCTAGGCACTGAGTGAATAGTCTCTAGCTCACTTGCTTTAACAGAAATGGTGGAAGGTTAGCAACATGTATGATATTGTTAGCTGCCATTGGGTCAGCTCCAAACTCATGGCGACCCCATGCACATAGGGATCAGAGCATTGTGAACTATAGACTTTTCATTGGCCGATTTGCAAAAATAGATTGCCAGACCTTTCTCCCTAGTCTGTCTTAGTCTGCAAGCTCCATTGAAACCTGTTCATCATCACAGCTACCAAAACTCGAGCCTCCACTGACAGATGGGTGGTGGCTGCACTTGAGGTGCACTGGCTAGGAATTGAGCCCTACTCTCCTGCATGGAAGGTGAGAATTCTACCACTGAATCACCACTATCCCCAGGAAAATTCTGACTCGTAGCGACCCTATAGGACAGAGTAGAACTGTCCCCTAGGGTTTCCAAGGAGTGGTTGGTGGATTTGAACTGCCGACCCTTTGGTTAGTAGCCGAACTCTTAACCATTGTACCACCAGGGCTCCAAAATAATATGCAGATCCTGGTTTTCTGGGGATAGGGATAGTATTGAAGAGAAGGAAGGTGCAGAAAGTTTGCTAGTCAAAGAGCACAAACTATTTCTCCAGGTTTTTGGGAGGCGACTTCTCCATACCTACCATCAAACACATTCCTACCATTAATCATTCCCAGTGCTGAGGGGTGTATAGTATTGTTTGTGCACATGTATACACACACACGGGTGCCTGTGTGTTGCTAAAGAATTCTTCCTGGGGTTGTCCACTATAATAATTTGATTATGTCTTGGTAGGCTCATTATAGAGACAAAGCATGAGATGTTATGAGTTATTTTTAAATTACTATAAAACTAAGCCAATTTGAAAAGGAAGCTCAGATGTTGCATGAGATTTGTTATGGCTACTAGCAGTTTGTTTTTTGGGGAGAATTTGAGATGGCCGAGCAACCCAGAGTACTAGAGCAGTGATGATGATGATGATAAGTCATAGTAATAATAAAAATGATAAAACTAAATTTGTGTGGGTATTTTCATTTTACTTAGCATTTTCACATTCAGTAATTTAGTTGGTTCATATAACAACTCTAAATGAATTAAAGGAAGCTCTTATCTCCACTTTATAGATGGGAAAACACGATCTTTGGGAGGTTATATAACTTTCTCAATGGTAATCTGTAGAACCTAGCTCTTTGGATTCTTAATTTAAGCTAAAATTCAGTAATTGAGGCAGAATAATGAAACTTAATAAACATAATTGTTATCCTCCCATAGTTCTCTTGATTTTTATCAGTATATTCATTTTCCAATTCATTCCTTCATTTGTCCAACATATATTGAGCCCTTTTTTTTTGAGGTTTATCATGTAAGCCATTAGAAATACAAAGATAAATATGTCAATATCATTGCTCTCAAGGAGCAGAGAAGCTGTACCCTATTTTTTTTAAATAAAAACTCTACCTAGTTTGCAATTTTAATTTTCCTGACTAAAAACTGGGACACAATACCTATGAATGCCTTTATGGAAACAACCCAAACCCACTGCTGTCAAGTCGATTCCGACTCACATCCACCCTAGAGGACACAGTAGAGCTGCCCCATAGGGTTTCCAAGGCTGTAATCTCTACAGAAGCAGACTGTCACATTTTTTTCTCCCATGGAGCAGCTGGTGTGTT
Organism: Loxodonta africana; assembly: GCF_030014295.1. NCBI lineage: Eukaryota > Metazoa > Chordata > Mammalia > Proboscidea > Elephantidae > Loxodonta > Loxodonta africana. The sequence continues at coordinate 53,093,454 of NC_087342.1, forward strand.
CGAACCGCTGTCCTTTTGGTTAGCAGCCAAGTGCTTAACCACTGCACCACCAGGGCTCCATGGGAACAACCAGAGAGACTATTTGAACAGAGGTCAGGAAAATCCAGGATATATATGGTTGTTGTTGGTACTTTATACCCCACTTTTGCCTTATTTTTTCTGCTTCCTCTGGTTCTTGCGCCATTAAAATCTGCAAAGAGGTAAAACCTGTCCTGAAAGGTTGCCGTGGCCCTGGGTGAGCCCTACAGAGCACCATGTAGTCGTTAGTGCTGTGATGTGTTAGGCCCTTGCCTTACTCCAAACATTTCAAATTGGGAACTGGTTTCCTTGGAAAACTGTTCCTAGTGGAGGTCTCCACCTTAAACACCTCACAGATTCCTCTGCTTTATCTGACTCTGAAGCATTTCTTTAAAGAAGTAGAGAAACCATATGCCTTAAAAGTATCCTGGAGTACTCCCCAGTTTGCAGTCTGGAACCAAACATGTGTCCAGACCAGGTTTTCAAAGGCCTCGGGTTTAGTGAGGGCCTTGGCTTGCAGGTCGCTGCCCCAGGTTCTGTGCGGTGAGCTGACAGTGGATGTGTTCTGGTTGGCAGGTTACCCATAGGAGAAAATGAACACGAAAGCACCAGAGAGGCTGTGCTGTCAGGGTTTCCCTTTTCCCCACCTTGCAAAGTGCCGGCGGCTGTACTGGTGGCAGCTCTGTGGAAACATTCTGCTGGCCTGGGTAAACGTTTGCTTTTTTCTTTTTCTGACTGTAGAGCATATTCTCTTGATTCCCTCCCTGCCCTAAGGTGGGGACACGCAGCTGCCCTGAGTATGGAAGAAGGAAATTGTGGACTTGTTCCCTCCCAGGCTTTCCGCTGGAAGCCACTTTAGGAATTTGTGTGTGGTTGAAATGGGGGATTATGACTGTGCTGGAACCTGCGTGCCACTGTGGCTCCACATTCCAATCTGGCTTCGATTGTTATCCCAGGACAGGGCTCGTAGGGGAAAGCTTTTCCATCCACACAGCTCAGAAAAGGAAAAGAGAAAACTCTCAGTGAAACACAGTACAAAGCGGTTGCTATCAAGTCGACTCCAACTCATGAGGACCCCACGTTTGTCAGAGCAGAGCTGTGTTCCATAGGGTTTTCAATGGCTGGTTTTTCAAAAGTAGGTCAACAGACTTTTCTTCCAAGGTGCCTCTCGGTAGCTTCGAACCTGCAACTTTTGGGCTAGCAGCTGGGTGAATTAACCATTTACACCACCCAGGGACTCCAAACACAGTATGTATGTTAAAAAACAAACAAACAAATAAACACCAAACCCACTGCCGCCAAGTCAATTCCAACTCATAGCGACGCTACGGGACAGAGTAGAACTGCCCCATAGGCTTTTCAGGGAGTGGCTGGTGGATTTGAACTGCTGGCCTTTTGGTTAACAGCTGAGCTCTTAACCACTGTACCACCAGGGCTCCAAATACAGCATAGATTTGTTTAACGAATAAAATAAGTTAAATCCCAGCAAGCACAGTGGAGTCAGAGGGGAGAGGCATCCATGGACTTTGGATTGGTTTGGTTTTAGAAATGATCAAATCTGCTTTAGCTGAAGGCCACAGACAAAAAAAGGTGACATTACAACATTGAGATCAGACATTGAAGTATAAACTCTGGGCCAAATGCCCACCTAATAAAACTTGATGGGAACTGTCCTAAAGAAAATGAGTTACTCCAATTTTTCCCATAGTATTCCCGATGGTGAAAATCTGGGGTAAACATGGTTTTAACAGGAAACCTAAAGGAAACTGACTAATTTTAATTCTCCAGATTTCATGACATGCATAGTAATTGTATTTTTGGTTTTGTTTGAGTCCAATATATGCTCAATGTAAGGTAGTCATTGTTTAAATGTTTTTTAAAAAATCATTTAAATCAGGTTACCAGGCATGATTTCACAGAGGATTTTTTTTTTTTTGTGGAGGGGGTTTGAGAGCTCTGATTAAATGTAAAACAATTCAGAGAGGTTCAGGAGTCTGGACTGTATGATTAATAGTCTGCAGTAGATATTAGAAATCCAGACAGACTAAAGGCAAAATGCCTTGCCTTTGCAGACAGACTGGATTCTACCCTCCAAGGACTCCGCATATTTAGCCACTCTCTCAATTCACTGCCTTTGCCAGCCCAGGCTTCAGCGGAGTCAAGAGTAGTGGAAAAACTCCCTCACAGGAGTAGTAGTATCAAATTCCCTGAGTGCTTAATCTGTCTGGCACATGGAGGACCCTCGGGTTGTGGAGCTGCGTGCAGAGCTGAGTGAGGCTTCCAGGGCAGGGGGTACTGCCCTGTGTCCTCCTCACCTCTCCCTCAGGCCAGGGTTGTTTCCACAGAAACAGGGATGCTGTTTGTGCTTGGAAAGTGAAAGCATGCTACTTTCACCTCACCGGTTCACATTCCTGGCCTATGGCCTCATAAGGTCCTCATTGTTGACCTGGAAGGGTGTGTGGAAGGTCACTCACAAGAGGTGTCATTTTTGTCTGGGGCATTTACACAGAGAGCTTGTAACCTCAATTGGCAAGGGAAGCCCTGTCACTTTTACGAAAAGGAGTTCAGTCTTAGTTCTAACCAAATTTTACATTTGTGGTTCTTTGAGACCTGTGTCTTTGTAAACCTTAGTCAAGATGGAGAATAGTACATTTCCCTCGTAATAATCTTTGTAGATCTCAGAGCACCTCCTAGTCTTCCTGAGTTTAAGCCCAGATTCTACCACCTATTAGCTGTGTGACCCCAGGCAAATTTCTTAACTCCTCTCCAAAAAGGACAGTAATAGTGACTCCCTCCCAGGGTGGCTGTGAAGATTGAACAAGACTCTTTATGTAAACAACTTAAAGCATTGTATTATACACAGGAAGCCCTCAGCTAATATTAATTATTATTATTATAATCTATACCCTGACCTTCCACTAAATTTTGCTATTCCCTTATTTGCCCTTTTTTCCTGAGACCTGGAATATGTTAACCGAGTTCTCAATACATCTCCTTTCTCCACAAATATTTACACAATCTAAAAAGATCACCATTCATACAGTCTGCTCTGTTTATGTACTAAAACAGATATAAAAAATCAGTTGCCATTGAGTAGATTCTGACCCCTGGTGACCTCACACATGTCAGAGTAGACCTGTGCTCCACAGGGTTTCCATTGGCGGGCTTTTCAGAAATAGATCATTAGGCCTTTCTTCTGAGGTGGCTCTGTGTGGACTAAAAAAACCCGCCAACATTTCTATTAGAACCGTCAACTTTTTGGTTAGCAGCTGAATGTGTTAGCCCTTTGCACCACCCAGGGATGCAGTCGAAATTTAGGGGGATGAGAGCAGGCTAGAGTAAAGTGGGTGGTGTTTCTTGAAGAAGTTGGAGCTTTACTTGTCTTGAAGGACAAGTGCATCTTAGTCAATATCAGGATGTCAGTATGGGATCCTGAGATTAATGAATCCTTGACCACTTCACATATGCATTTTCTAGGAACGAATGAGGATATTAAGAGTATATGAAAAGATCTCTTTGGTTCCCACTAGAGTAACCAGAAGCTCCCAAAGGGCAGATCCTGAGTGGGGAACTAGGCAGAACGCAGTAGGAGATGAGAAGAGAGGGGAAGAGAGAGATAGCGGTTTCTTAGGGAAAAGGAGGACAAGATGGCTTTTATACCTTCTAGATCCAGTGTGTGTTTTTTTTTTTTTTTTTAGACCCAGTGTGTGAGGGGAATGGGAGGGAGGGAAAGAACAGCCATCAGAATCCCTTGGATGTGGAAGAAGGGCCGGGAGACCAAAGATGTTCTCCTCCTGGTGCAATTTTGGAAGATGAAGAGTTGATTTTGCCCCTGGCACAGGGTACAGAGTAGCTTTCCTACCGGAAACCCAGAGCAGGCACCTGGGCACCTGGGCACCTGGACAGCAGGCGAGGGGGACTCTCCAGACCTAGGGCACCATCACCTTCTAAAGGGGCAGCAGCAGCCCCAATGTGATGCAAGCATGCCACAGATGTAGCATCCGCAGGTGATACCCCCTAGAGGAGGAATCAGGGGGGCACGTGGAACCTGGGCTCAGAGGACTCGGTGGTGATAACTGGGCATCCATTCCTGCAATAATCGTGAGCGATGTCTACAAAGCTTTGAGGGGAAAGAAAGGTCACCCAAGAATTGAATCTACAGCCAAGTTGTCCTTTGACTATAAAAGCAGGAGGCAGATATTATCAAGTATTCCAAAGATCATGAAATACAGCATCTATGAATGAATGCTTTTTACAAATAAAATCACCTCTTCTTGAAAAACAATCCAGTCAAAAAAAAAAAAAAAAAAGTCAAACTAAGAATTTAGGAATAGAAATGTTGCGGATTCATTTAAAATGAAGAATGGTTAAAGAGGAGAAGTACAGTCACGTGTAAATATTGTAATATAACTAACCAAATTAGGGATGAGAGGAAGAGAAGTAGAAAAAAATAAGCTAACTTCTCCATCTTTCTTATCAAAGAGTCAACAGATACCAGAGTGGCTGTGAGTCAGAATCAGCTGGACCCGTTTGGTTTTGGAGCCCTGGTGGCGCAGTGGTTAAGAGCTATGGCTGCTAACCAAACTGTCAGCAGTTCAAATCCACCAGCAGTTCAAATCTACCAGTCGCTCCTCGGAAACCCTCTGGGGCAGTTCTACTCTGTCCTATAAGGGCTCCTATGTGTTGGAATCCCTTCAATGGCAATGGGTTTGGTTTAAGGTTGAAAGGTATAGTTTAAAAATAACACTGACTTGAGCTCTTAAAGTTTCCTATAAACATTTTCTTAACTTAGGGGGATCTTTGGCAGTGAAGAAATATTTATCTGAAGTCCGTTAGTTCTTTAAGTTTCTTTTTTATCTGTTAATTCAAGGAAAGCTAACTTTAATTCTTTTAACTTAAAATTACATGAGTATAATTTCATTTTTTTTAAATGTCAATATAGAATCATGGGTTAATTAATAGCTAATTGATATTTGCTGGTTTTATCTTATTTTATTCTTTTAACAAATTTATACTTTGTTTAACTTAGAGTTTTCAATTTTAGTTTTCCAGAATATGTGACTGGAAATGCTATTCTGTATGAACTCTGTCCTGGGATAACAATTTAATCAATTAATGTATTGTCCTTATGGTCAGTAATAAACAGAATAGTGTTTAAATTAAAGCTGCTCAAGAGGCAATTGACCAGAACAAGAAGCAATTCTTTTGGAAGGCTAGTGTTATGGATTGAATAGTGTCCCCCCAAAACATGTGTCAACTTGGCTAGGCCATGATTTCCAGCATTACGTGATTGTCCACCATTTTGTCATCTGACGATTTTCCTATGCATTATAAATTCTACCTCTATGATGTCAATGAGGCAGGATTAGAGGCAAAGACTCAATCTACAAGATTAGGTTGTGTCTTAAGTCAATCTCTTTTGAGATATAAAAGAGAGAAGTGAGCAGAGAGACAGGGGGACCTCATACCACCAAGAAAGCAGTGCAAGGAGCAGAGTGTGTCCTTTGGACCCAGGTGCTAAGAAGCTCCTTGACCAGGGGAAGATTGATGACAAGGACCTTCCTCCAGAATTGACACAGAGAGAAAGCCTTCCCCTGGAGCTGGCACTTTGAATACAGACTTCTAGTGTCCTAGACTGTGAGAGAACAAATTTCTCTTCGTTAAAGCCAACCACTTGTGGTATTTCTGTTATAGCAGCACTAGATGACTAAGACAGCTTGGGAGTAAGGGGCTGGGGAAAAAGTGTCATCAGTACAGATGAGATGTGTTTTTTTTATGTAATGCCCTAAACCGGTGGTTCTCAATGGGGAGCAATTGCTTGGCACCTGTTATGCCTTCTTTCCCTCCAGTTTCTCCCGTTTCTAATGGAAATGTCTAGCTTGTGCCTGTTCTGCCATTGTACTCTTGGAAGCAGATAACTTGTATTCTAGACTTCACAGATGAAGGGGAATTTTTAGATTTTGGACTTGAAGTTAAGAGCTTTGCTATGATATGACGGGATGAATGTATTTTGCATATTGCAAGGATGTGATTTTTTTGGGGGCCAAAGGGTAGAATGTCATGGATTGAATTATGTCCCCCCACAAATGTGTGTATCACCTTGTTAGGCCATGATTTCCAGTATTGCACGGTTGTCCTCCATTTTGTGATTGTAATTTTATGTTGAGAGGATTAGGGTAGGCTAGAAGTCCAAATTCAGGTGCCAGCTCCAGGAGAAGTCTTCCTCTCGCTGTCAGCCCTGGAGGAAGGTCATGCCACCCTTACTCAGGTCACCTCCCTGATCCAATGTAAAGGGAGTTTCCCTGGGGTGTGGCCTGCACCCCCTCTTATCTCTCAAGAAATAAAAGGAAAGGGAAGCAAGCAGAGAGTTGGGGACCTCATACCACCAAGAAAGCAGCACCAGGAGCAGAGTGCGTCCTTTGGACCTGAGGTTCCTGTGCTGAGATGCTCCCAGACCAAGGGAAGAGTGAGGACAAGGACCTTCCTCCAGGGCTGACAGCGAGAGGAAGACTTCTCCTGGAGCTGGCACCTGAATTTGGACTTCTAGCCTACTGGACTGTGAGAGAATAAACTTGTCTTTGTTAAAACCATCCACTTGTGGTATTTCTGTTATAGCAGCACTAGATGGCCAATGCAGGTGGTAAACTGTAGTTGTAATCAATGGTCCCAGTCTAACCAAGGACAGATGTACTTTCTAATGATACCTCCAGTGAGCATGGCTCAGCTGGTGTGGGATTTCAATCCTCACCAGCTGAGCAAGCCAAGCCAGGTTGTTTGAAATCTCTGTGAAATCAGGTGAGGGTCTGTGTCTTCTGGACTCAGTTCCTTGATGGGAAGTTTAACGCAAAGTGGACCTATCTTGGTATGTAAGTGTGTAAGGAATGAACTGTCCTCCTCTCGTTCACCCTAAGGCTCATCCATTGCTGCGTATCAGGATCAAAGCAGCAATAGATAGGCTTTGCTTCTATGGAGCAGAGATTATACCCTCGGCCCAACAGCCTTCACAGCACCCGTGCCAAAGACAATCTGCACAATCTGAAATCACCTATCTGGCTTGTGATTACAAACAGCCCTCCAATGAGAAGTTCAGCATAAGTGACATCAGTATCCCTGGATGTCAATTATTTTATTTTAGCCACAGTCATTTCTCTCTGGCATTGCTTCCCACATGTATCTTTAAAAAAAAAAAACTAAGCCTGGAAATGGCTTGTGACATACCATCTGACCTTATCACACAAAGGACAAAATGACTTTTGTGCTTGTTAGATGCCGGTGAACCAATGAACTTAACCCTTGGTCTGAAGCTTTGATAATGTCAGAAGTCTTTGCAAATATAAGAAGCAATCACTCCATTGGCTGCAAGGATGTAGCTCCCAAGTATCTTTCATAATGCCTTAAGAATTGTTTTTTGAAATAACTGTAATGTATATAGCTTAAGAAATGGAGAATTGGCTTTAGAGAAATACAGAATACTTGGGGATTGGAGGAGAAAGCTAGGCTTCCAGGGTTGCTAGAGGCATTGGTTTCATGGTAATCAGTGAATCTAAATGAACGCACTGTGGACAGATGATAGTGATGGCATCTGTAACATGGGCCTTCTTGTCTCCATTCAACCCACCTTCTGTGGAAGCTCAACTCCTACAGCTCCCCTGTTCTGGATTCTGCCTAAGCTAGGCAACAGGGTGTTCGCTCTTCTTGCTGCTGTAAACAACTTGAACAATTCATTTTTGACCCCATCTGAAGTCCTAGGCCATTGAGAGAACTGTTGAAAATTTTGGGCAGAGGACTTAGAAAATCATAGCTGTTACATCTGTTTTGGTGTATCTTTATCCCAGAGATAAATTCACACTGTGATGGTAACATAGAGCTCATCTGTTAATTAATTGGCCGGGGCCAGGTTTAGTACTGAGATATGCTCACTACAAATCTCAAGGGTTTTCTTGAGAATAATCTCTTTGCTTTCTCTGAATGAAACCTTGATTAAACCATTGAAAAATAAACAAACACGCCCTTAGTAATAAACAAAGAAAAAATACTCCCCTGATGGAAGGAGTTTGCCAGGGGGCTCTTTCTAGCATTCTGTCAACTTAAGTAAAACAAGCAAAGCTACAGTGTTCATTCCCTTAGGTTATGAAACTGTAAGCAATTATTAAGTGCTATTAAGGGGAGCTATGATTACAGTGTTACCCAATGCAGGGTATGTAGTTCTCTCCCTCTTTCCCCCTTTTCCTTTTTAATGTGCAGGGATTTCAACATAGCTTCACACTGTTCTAATTTAAAAAGTCGCCAGTGATCTCCAGCCCCTGGCATTTCCTACCCTCCCAGGAATAACAGCATCACGTATATACCTAAAATAAACGAGAAGCTTCCAGGACAGCTGGAGACCTTGACTGATCCTGGCCATAACTTATCAACCTCCGGTGATATAGCTGTGAAGGAAGCCACTCCTAGGCACTTAAACTTTATCATAACAGCAACACCCCAGCAGTGGCACGTCTGCATACTAGAGCTGGAAAGGACCCTAGAGACCAGCTACTCTAACTCTCATCAGACTCAGAGAGGTGACAGATGTTGTTACTCGACTAATAAAGCCATTTGGAAGGGGCATTCTCCCTCGATGCAGTAACTTGGTTGTTCATTAACAAGCACACGAGTGTCTGTTTTGTATGTCACTGTGGGCGGAGCATGTTGGCCATCTACTGGCCCTGTGTTGACATCTTTGTATTTTGTTGGTCACTCTTAACATCACTTGTTTCTTAATATAATGTGTTTCTCTGCTGAACTTCGGAATTAAACTCAGAACTCACTGAAATAAATGGATTGGGAGAAATTTCCAAAGTATCCATGTACAATGCCAATCTACTGGACCCTTAGGTTAACAGAGTTGAGTGATATAACCAGAAGCCTGTATGGTCTTTGATGCTCCCTGTCTTTTAGGGAACCCAGTGGAGGGTAGTACAGGACCACAGCTCTGTATCTTATTCACCTAAGGATGACACCACTGACCCACTATGAGTAGGACCTAACACATGTTTTCCAGTAGTCAAACTGAGGTTACAATTCTACCTGCTGTTGTCTCCTCTTCTAAATATTTTATGTATGTTTGTAAGACAGCTGGCTTGGGCTAAGGGTCCAGTTGGAAGCTGTGGGACAAACTAGCCATAAATAAATGAAAGCTTTGCCTTTATTGACATCACTAGATTAGCTAAGTGGCTGCGGTTGTATTTTAATTCCTTTACTCACCTAACATTAGCTGAGCACCTACCATCGTCGTTAGTTGTGGAGACATACAGATGGAAAGAACATTGTTCCTGTCTCTGTGGGGTTTGCAGTCTAGCTGGACAGGCAAACCCAAAGAAATACTGAGGAATCCAAAGAGGGAAGTCAATGGGGCAGAATCGTTTGTAGATTTCAGGGAAGGCTTTTAAGAGGAGATAATGAATTGGAATCAACTGGATGGCAATGGGTTTGGTTTTTTGGGAATTCCTCATCAGGAACCCTGGTGGCACAGCGTTCAAAGTGCTTGGCTGCTAACTGAAAGATCATCAGTGCCAACGCACCAGCCACTCAGAGGGAGAAAGATGTGGCAGTTGGCTTCTGTAAAGATTATAGACTTGGAAACCCTGTGGGGCAGTTCTACACTGTCCTACAGTGTCGCTATGTGTTGGAATCGAATCGATGGCAGTGGATTTTAATACCTCAGCTGAGTATCGGAGAAAGAAGAGGAATTAAGTGAAGGAGAAGGGAATTGTGGGTATATGGGGGGAAGGAGGGAAGAGAAGGCAGTGAGTGGGAGAAAGGCCATTCTGAGCAGAAAAAGCACAAGCAAAGACAAGCTGTTGAGAACAGTCATCAAGTATTATTCTTTGTTGACCCTTCCGAAGAGTTTAGATTCCTTCACTGCTTGGTTTTCCTGGCTTTGTCCATTAGTCTCCTTTGGCAAGACAGAAAGACCAGACCAGGCACTGTGCATCTGTCCTGGATGACAGAATAACTGAGTAGCATAGCTGGATCTGAGTATTAACAGCTAGCAGGTGCAATCTGAGCTCTTGCACTACTTGGGGGACAGCCCCCCCCCACAAGAGCAGGGGCAATAGGCACATTCTAAACAGTTAAAGGGGGGCATTGGTGGTTCAGTGGTAGAATTCTCACCTTCCATGCAGAAGACCCAGTTTCGATTCCCATTCAATGCACCTCAAGTGCAGCCACTCCAGTTTGTCAGTGGAGGCTTGTGTACTGCCATGAGCCTGAACAGTTTACAGTGAAGCTTCCAGACTAACATGGACTAGGAAGAAAGGCCTGGTGATCGACTTCTGGAAATTAGCCAATGAAAACCTTACGGATCGCAACAGTCCAATCTGCAACTGATCATGGGGATGGTGCAGGACTGGGCAACATTTTGTTCCGTTGGGGATTGCCATGAGTTAGGAGCCAACTCAGTGGCATCTAACAACAACAACAACAACAAGCAGTTAAAAAAATTGCACTTGCAAAAAAAAAAAAAAAAAGGAGGGTAGTATAGAGGGAGTAAATAGAAACTTTAAGAAATCAAGGTGCAAGTCTTTGGCCTTGTTTGCTTCATTTTCACAGTCCTGCTTTCTGTCCATCCCTCCTTCTTCTGTGTTGGGCAGGAAAGATGCAGAGACGTGACACTTTGACACCAATTACATGCAACTGAATCTGGAGATTTGTTCATCAAGGAAATTACAGGTTAGCTGTTCTGATGTTGTGGCTCCCCCAGTACTTCTCTCCTCCCCCATCTCACTTGGTCATTTTCTCCAGCTGTTGTTGGTAAGAAAACAATAAACACGCGCATAGCTTAAGTATGACAATGCTATACAGAGCTGCATGTGTGCCGCTGCTGTGTAAATGAGGCTCATGCATTGAAAAACCGCAGGAAGCCACAAGACACGTCCTTTCCCTAGAGCATAGTGCCGTCTGGCTCTCCTGTGGAGATGGTATTTTCTCAAGCACTTCTTAGATGGCCCTGCCACAGAAGGCAGCTATCGTATCAGAGGATGGTTCCAGAAAGAATGAGCATACCAACTCAGGAAACCCTTCCCATCTGCTTCCATCTACTGGCTCTGAGCCTGGTGACTTGGTTTACCCTTCTCTCCCAACACTGGGGACTGGGGAGTCTCTAGATCTCAGGGGATTACTTCTGATGTGCAGAAAACAAATCAGATCTTGTCACTCCCCTAGCCTCAAATCTTTATCAGTCACAACTGTTCTTCTGTCCACCCACCAGAGCCCTTGGAATGAACTGGGAGACTGGCGCAAGATGGAGTATTCACTCCTTGACAAATGTTAGAGATTTTAAAAACTAAAACAAAACAAAATGACCAACCCCTACTTTTGAGGTTTCTTGCTACATGCACAATTGAACACAGATTGATCCAGATTTGCCTTCTTGGTTTGTCTTTCAATGTACTGTTTCAAATGAAGGTAGGATATGCAAACACAGGCAGAAGACAAGAACATTTGCCATTACTTGGTGAATTTACTTCCAGGTCATTAACTGGCCCAAAAGACTTGAAAGCAGGGACTCAGACAGGTCCTTGTATACCAGTGTTCATTGCACCATTATTCACAATCACTGAAAGATGGAAACAAGGGTCCATCAACAGATGAATGGATAAACAAAATGTGGTACATCCCTACAATGGGAGATTACTCAGCCATATAGAGAAATGGAGTCCTGATACCTGCCACAACATGGATGAACTTTGAAAACATCATGCCAAATGAAAGAAGACTGTCACAAAAGAACAAATATTGTATGATCTCACTTATACGAAATATCTAGAATTGGCAAATGCATAGAGACAGAAAGTAGACTAGCGGTTACCAGGGGCTGCGGGACAGAGGTATGGGGAGACATTGCTAAATGTGTGCAGTTGCTGTTTAGGGTGACGTAAAACTTTCGGAAAGACATAGTGGTGTTGCATAACATTATAATGTAATTAATGTCACTAAGTTATACAGTCAAAAATAGTTAAAATGGCAAATTTTGTTATATATATTTTACCATAATAAAAAAAAGTACTTTTTTTAAAAAAAAAAAAAAAGGTCATTAAAATAAAAAAACCACCCCCCGGACACATTTTAGCTCAGTAATGAAGTCACTCCTGAGGTTCGCACTTCAGCCAAAGATTACACAGGCCCATAAAACAAAACGAGACTGAAGCGGCACGCCAGCCCAGGGGCAAGGACAAGAAGGCAGGAGGGGACAGGAAATCTGGTAATAGGGAACCCCAGGTTGAGAAGGGAGAATGTTGACATGCCATGGGGTTGGTAACCAATGTCACAAAATAACACATGTACTAATTATTTAATGAGAAGCTAGTTTGTTCTGTAAACCTTCATCTAAAGTACAATAATAAATAAATAAAAGAGAAAACCAAAAAATCAAGCTAATTGCTGTTGAGTCGATTTTGACTCATGGTAACGCCATGTGTACAGAGTAGAACTGTCCTTGATAGGGTTTTCATGGCTGATTTTTCAGCAGCAGATCACCAGGCCTTTCCTCCGAGGCCCCTCTGGGTGAGTTTGAACCACTAACTTTTGGCTAGTGGTAGAGTGTTTAGTTAATTGGACCATATTTAAAAAAAAAAAAATCATTAACTGGGAACATTTCCATTTTTCATTAATACCATAAGGTACATTTTCCTTCTCCTTCCCTAACCCAGGTCCTTGCCTCCCCCTCCACTGCCTTTGGCTTACACAGCCCTTGGAAGTCTGTGATCAAGGAGTCCAGCCCAATGAAAGAGGCTGGGAGAAGCCTCCCAGTTAAAGAGATAAAGGCCACCATTGAAGCAGGGGCTGTTGGCCAAGGGGAGCCTTGTCTCCCTCAGCAGGTTGGGCTGTTCTTCTAATCTGCTCTTCATAACTGCTTGATTTTCATTTCCTTCTCCCTATTTGATTAATCACTTTTCTCTTGACCCTGAAACTGTCAGCCTGTGCCTGCCAAAACCCTGACTCCCGCAGCGAGGGGGCCTGGCGAATAGATCTGTCACCCAGGATTCCTTGTTTACTAGTCTGCATTACAGATCATCAAAAGCCTGACTCTTGGCTTTGTACTGGCATATGAAGAAAGACATTCCCATTGCCTAACTGTTGCCTAAACAACTGCGTCAAGGAAGTGGTTTCTTGGGAGCAGACAAGGTTAAGGTTTATTGAAAGGAGTGTCTGAGATTACGATATTGAGAATTAAATAGGCCTGTGATTACCTAACTACCTTTCATTATATGAGTGCACTTTACCCAGCAGATGTATTCTTTAAAATGTGCATTTAAATTGGAAATAACAAAAGGTAATGATATGCAGCTGCAGTGCGAGTTATTGAAGACCCTGTTTAAATGAAAAATTAGCTTTTTTAAAATGAATCATTCCTATCTAATTTGGCTTTTTTATACAAGTGTGCCCAAGGTTGAGCTTGTGTAAGGCAAGGAAGGCCTGATGATGGCACGTCCCATGTGGTGATCCTAGGGCCACAGTGTGTCCCATGACTGCTCTTATCTTTGTTTACTCGTACCATCTTCTACACGGTCCTGCCCTTAGTCAAACCGGCCTCTCCCTTCCCTGCTGACAGATTCCATCCTAGCAATGACTCAGGATGACTTCATTAATTTGAGGCTTCGAGTCAATGTTATCAAAGCCCGAATAACTCAAGGCATCGTTCACATTTCTCAAGGCAGAAATTAACACGCACGACTTGTAGAGCACCTGTGAGCACTTCAAGCCCATCAGTGAATCTGTCCTTCCCTGGAAAATGATATCGTCCATCCCAGGAACCTTACCTCTGGGATCTGACTCAGATGTTATAGCTACAGAAAATGACTGGGGGAAGTGGGCAAGTACATTAAAATGCCCTTTTCTTCTTCATTAGCATTTCCCGAATGGAGCCGAGAGATGCTGAATTCACTAATTACCCTGCAGTATCCAAATGCTCTTTTTCCCTGTCTAATGGTGAAATCCAGCAAAGGCTCCAATTAAGTCAGAAAACACCGTGGGGCTGACTGTGCTTGACAATTTTCTTAAAATGTTTTCCCAGGAAAATACAGTATCTTTTGAGACCAAATTCTTTAATTCTCAGGCACCCAGGTTAGAATCTGAGTTACTGTTTATCGGAGCCCTGCTGGCAACAGTGATGAAGAGCTACAGCGAGCTACGGCTGCTAACAGAAAGGACAGAAAGACGAATCCACCAGCCACTCCTTGGAAACCCTGTGGGGCAGTTCTACTCTGTCCTATATGGTCACTATGAGTTGGAATTGACTTGATGGCAATGGGTTTGGCCTGGGTTTTTTGGTATTTATCAGAAGCTTTTTCAAACACAGCTTGGTGTTGTTGTTAGGTGCTGCTGAGTCGGTTCCGACTCATAGCGACCCTATGCACAACAGAATGAAACACTGCCCAGTCCTGGGCCATCCTTTCAATTGTTGTTATGCTTGAGCTTATTGTTGCAGCCACTGTGCCAATCCACCTCATTGAGGGTCTTCCTCTTTTCTGCTGACCCTGTACTCTCCCAAGCATGATGTCCTTCTCCAGGGACTGATCCCTCCTGACAACATGTCTGAAGTATGTAAGATGCAGTCTCGCCGTCCTTGCTTCTAAGGAGCATTCTGGTTGTGCTTCTTCTAAGACAGATTTGTCCGTTCTTTTGGCAGTCCATGGTATATTCAATATTCTTTGCCAACACCACAATTCAAAGGCGTCAGTTCTTCCTCGGTCTTCCTTATTCATTGTCCAGCTTTCACGTGCATACGATGCGATTGAAAATACCATGGCCTGGGTCAGGTGCACCTTAGTCTTCAAGGTGACATCTTTGCTTTTCAACGCTTTAAAGAGGCCCTTTGCAGCAGATTTATCCAATGCAATGCGTCTTTTGATTTCTTGACTGCTGCTTCCGTGGCCATTGATTGTGTATCCAAGTAAAATGAAATCCTTAACAACTTCAATCTTTTCTCCGTTCAGCATGATGTTGCTTATTGGTCCAGTTGTAACGATTTTTGTTTTCTTTATGTTGAGGTGCAATCCATACTGATCGTTCCTCTCCAGGTTTTATGGGAGGAGTACCTAGCCCGTACAAATGGTTAAACTCTTGATTACTAACTGAAAAGTTGGCAGTTTGAACCCACCCAGAGGTACCTCGGAAGAAAGGCCTGGCGATTTGCTTCTACAACGTCATAGCCTTGAAAAGCCTATGTAGCACAGTTCTACTCTGTACGCATGAGGTCGCCATGAGTTGGAATTGACTAGGTGGCAACCAGTTTGGTGGTTTTGTTTTTTGGTAAGTTTTATGTGAATAATGATAGAGTGCTTTATAATAAAGGGCGCAATCTAGAGCTAAGTGAGCTTGTCCTGTCTCGGCTGGCCCTGATGTCAGGAAGTCTGTGCCAGGGGTTCTATGGGGTGACAGAGGTCCTTTCCTCCAGCCTGCTGTGGAGACCTCACAGTCCTGGAAGGGAGGCCACCACCATCTTGTCAGTCATCAACAGCTCAGTGCAAATGGGACTGTGGCTGCTGGTACCCTGAGCCCTTCACTGGGGAAGGCCAGTGACACTGTAGATAGTTCTCACTTCACTACAATTACTCCTAGGTCATCCCTGTCCCCCGGGAGCACTCATACCTGCCTGTTGCTGTCGAGTTGAGTCTGACTTATAGTGACCTATAGGACAGAGCAGAACTGCCCCACAGCATTTCCTAGGAGTGGCTGGTGGATTTGTACAGCTGACCTTTTGGTTAGCAGCCAAACACTTAACCACTGTGCCACCAGGGCCCCGTTCATGCCTATGATCTCCCGTTTTTCATTAATCAGTCATTTGATCCACTAATTAATCCACCCTTCCCTGGGCCTGCTGGACACAAAGCACCGCGCTCGATTTGGGAATGCTGGTGTTAGCTGCCATCAAGTCAGCTCTGACTCAGGTCGACCCCATGTACCACGGAATGAAACGTCGTCCAGTCCTGCGCCATCTTCACTATTGTTGGTGTGCATGAGTCCATTGTTGTGGCCGCTGTGTATTTTGAATGTCTTCCAACCTAGGGGCCTCGTCTTCTAGCACTACGTTGGAAAATGTTTTGTTGTAATCCATAGAGTTTTCACCGGCTAATTTTCAGAAGTAGATCACCAGGCCTTTCTTCTTAGTCTGTCTTAGTCTGGAAGCTCTGCTGAAACCTGTCCACCACAGGTGACCCTGCTGGGATTTAAAATATCAGTGGCATAGCTTCCAGTTTCACAGCAGCACGCAAACCACCACAGTAGGACAAACTGACAGGCGAGTAGCGGCCATTAGAGAATACTAAGCTGAATAAGGAGCCCTAGTAGCAGAGTGGTCAAGGGCTCGGCTGCTAACTAAAAGGTCAGCAGTTCAAATCCACCAGCTGCTCCTTGGAAACCACTAGGAGTTGGGACCGACTTGACAGCCCCTAACAACAACAACAACAAGCAGAATAAGACCCGCTGCATGTCCTCAAAGAGCGCACAGGCTGGGGGTGGCGGTGGGGGTGGGGAGGCCAGAGTGGACACAGATAGCAAGCACAGGGCCTGGTGACAAGCCCTATGAAAGGAACAGGGACAGAGTACACACAGCAACCCGGGTAGGTGTCACTATCCCAAGTTAACGAGTTACTTGTGATAACGTTCATCGATACTGAGACACTCTTCACGATCACTTGTATTGATGTGGACTTTGTTTTTTCTTTTTCAGTGGAAGCTGTGGACAAACAAGGGGGCTGTTCTTGGATCACTGGCTTTGCTAAAGTCGTGCCTGCACTGGAAACAAGTGACCCAAGCCTGGGGCTGCTTGTAGATAAAGCCCACCTTGAGGTATTGTGGTCTCAACAAATCATCTCAAGACATGTCTTCAGAGAAATACATATAAGGCCTTAGTAATTTTGTCCTTGTGTCGTCAATTCAAAGTGTCAAATGATACATCAGGTTTAGAAGCAGGGGACATCCTTCAGCCACCAAAGTTACACACGTGGAAACAGAAACAGTGAGAAATACAGTAAAACCTACGAACACCAACCAAAAGGAAAACCACCTGGGGAGGAGATGAGTCTTCATTGAGAGAAGTATCTGCATTGTAGATTTTTAAAAAATGGAATTAAATCATGATTATTTGTCTGTTACTTAATTGCCATTCACCCGATGCCAGCCTGCATTATCGTTTGCTTATTTATTTATTGTGCTGTGACCTTGCTTCTTATCTAAAATATATCTCTGTGAGGGCAAGGATTTATGAGATTCCTGAGGCCTATGACAGAACTTTAGAGGAAGCAGGTGTTCAATGAGTACTGCCATTGCTGTTACTGATACTTCTGGTATACTTCGGTGCCCAGCTCAGTGGTAAAAATCCTGCCAAGTCAAGTCTTTGAGCTTCTGTCTCCAGCTCTTCTCTGGAGTCTTTGACTGCAACCTCATGATGGTTTTGCCTAAGGGTACCTAAGGGCTGGGAGGGGAGCAGAGGCGCTTCCATCTTCTCACTCAGAAGAGCACACTAGGAACATTGGCCAGGTTTCCAAGGACGGCTAAGCTGAATAGTGGCTGTTATCGCACAATGGATATGTGATGAAAGGCACGAATCCAAAAGTATTTGGAATGAACATAATGCTCAATTAAATCTGGTAAAAGAATATATAATCATAGGATGTGGAAAAAATGAAGTGATGGAAAGGAAGATAGGCTACTGTAGGTCTCCCAGGCAACCAAGCGTGTGTATCCACACAGCAAGAGAAAGGTACCAAGGCACCCAGGCACAAACCTAAAAGCTAGTGGTTTCCATTTACAATAGAAGGCAGTGATGAACCATGGAGAGAAACAGTCACACTGCGTGGAGGTCTACTGGGGAAACCATGAGTCACTCTAAACACTGTCTCTTACCCCTTACAGTTAGGATGGAAGTTGCTAGAAGACAGGGGCTTCTGCCTCTGCTTAGGCCCTTCAGAACTTCACAGATAATGAGACTGCCAGGGTGGGTTTGTAGGGCAAATGTAAACACAGCCAAGAATGGCTCCTTAGGGAGAAAGTAGGAGGTTGGAAGACTGAAGTCTTTATTGGAGAAAAGGTCAACATTCACAAGCGAGAAAAAAGAGGTGGCTTTGGGGGTGGGGAAGTGGTGCAGGAAAAAATTCCAAAGTATGCTACAAGTCAGGCTCAGGAATGTGTCTCAATTAGCAAAGAAGTGAGCGAGGAGGTCTGTTTTCTGAAGGGCTCAGACAGGGGCATTATTTTTGTCTGCATTTTCCTTCATCTCTTGGAGAGCCCTGAATATCAGAGTTTTGAATTCCCTATATATTTTTTTTAATCAGGTAGTTCCAGTACGTTTTCTTCTACCTGAAGGTCATCTGGTGTTTTATTTTGGACACTTTCTGGAGCAATCCTGTCCTGTATTTTTACATGTTTTGATATTGTCTGCTGCCTTTGGGACATTCAGGAATTATTTTCTTTTTTTATTGATTGTAGATTTGTTTGTTTCGTCTGCTTTTTTGTTTTATTTGGACATGTCTGAGCAGATGGGCCACGTGCTCTTTGTTGTTTGCTCATCTGTGGGTACGATACTTCTCACCACCTTGTCCAGGAGGGCAGAGCTGGTTGCTCAGCGGGTGCTCTGTCTCCTGCTGGAAGCTCTGTGAAGTTCCCTTCCCGTACTCCCTGTCTGCCACTCTTGGTGGCTGAGGAGTCCAAGATGGTGTGTCTGTGCCGTGCCAGCTGGTAGGGGACCTCCACTCTGCAGCTCTCTTCATTGTCTGTTCTCTGTCAGCTTCCTACTCCATTCGATGCTTGCTTGAGTTCTTTATTCCTACATCTGCCACTTAGGGTTCCAGGATTGATGATCGTAACTGTTTTACCTAGCTTTTTGGGTCTTTGCTGTAGGGAGATGGCATAGCGCTTCTGTCCAGAGCACCGTGTTGGCCAGGAACCTAAGTGATCTACTGTAAACTGAAAGGAAGCTGGTTTAAACCCACCCAGAGGAGCCTCAGAAGAAAGCCATGGCCATCTGTTTCCAAAATGTCACAGCCATGAAAACCCTGTGGAACACTCTTCTACTCTGAAAAGCATGGGATCGCCATGAGTTGGAATCTACTCCACAGCAGGGGGTTTCTGGTTAACTGTGATGGCTGTTCTCCATTTAGCTACCCAGCCAGATTCATTTTCCATCCTTCTCTGCTTTTACTCTGTGCCCTGGGCTGACCTCTGAGGGCTCCTTCCCCACCTTCACCCTCCATGTCTGGTTGCCCACTGGGTTTGGCAACTGTAAAGTACCAGTAGGAGATCAGAGGTTGGAGGGAGAGAGAAGGCTGGGCAGGGTATTTCATCCTTGCTCCCAGATGCATCTCTGGCCCTTGCTGTGTCTCTCCGCAGCCTCAGCTTTCACTGGATTCCAGTAACTGCTTCATCCCCTACCCCCTTCAGGCCTAGACTAGTAAGGGCTTCCCATTGTTGCCAGTCTCTGGGTGCTGGGACACCCTTGTTTGTTCCCTTAGCTCTGCCCACACCCTCTGTCTACCACCTTGGCCATCTGAAGTAACTTCTGTTTCCCACCAGGACCTAAACTGATAGTGCTAATGTTATCAAGTGTTATGTGCCAGGCCCAAATCAGAAAGTCCTCCGTGTGCACTAACTCATCAATCCTTCCAACACCTACCCACAGCTTACTGATGAGGCTGAGGTACAGGAAGGTTAGAAACTTGCCCAGTCACCCAGTAATAAGGGGCAGAGCCAAAGCTGACCCTAGGTGGACTCTGAGCACCTAACCACTGATCCATCCTACCTCTCTTAGCTTGAGGTCACTTCCGAAGAGCACAGCTAAGAATGAGAAGTTATGACCCAATGAGCTCTAAAATACGAGCCAAATAGCTTCGTATACTAAAGTTCATTCTTTGGAAAATTTCCCAGATCACATTTACTCTCATGTTATGCCCCGTTCTAATAGGATTTTATATCCTGCTAGCATTTCTTATACAAAGGAAATGAACACACTTTAGAAAACTTTTCAACTCTATCCCCACACACAAAAACAAAATAGTTGCTGTTGAGTCGACTCCGACTCATGGTGACCCCTTGTATATTAGAGTAGAACAGTACTCTATAACGTTTTGAGTGGGTGATTTTTCAGAAGTAAATCTTCAGGCCTTTCTTCCACAGCACCCCTGAGTGGATCAGACCCCAAACCTTTCATTAGCAGCTGAGCGTGTTAACTGTCTGTACCACCCAGGGACTCCGTTTCACCCCTAAGGTTACTTTATTAAAGTTCATGCTTCAGTGGGTGATCTTCAGGTATCTGGAGACCTGGTTTCCAATCCCAATAGCTCTCAACCTTGGCTGCACAACAGAATCACCGGGAGTTTTCACAATATCCCTATGCCGAGGTCATATGCCAGACCTGATGAGAATAGACCTCTGGAGACAGGACACAGGCCCTGATGTTTTTAAGCCCACTGGTGATTTCAGTGTACTGCCACAGTTGAGCACCGCTGTACTAGCCCATGGCAGCAATTAACAGAAGACAGGGGTGTAGTAGACAGGCCTGGTGGCACAAGTGAAGAGTAATAGGTAACAGCTACACAAAAAGGTGATTTAAAAAAAAAAAAGCCGTGGAGAGTTTGCACACGAACCAAAATGCGTAGGTGAACTGCCCCATAAAAAGAAAAAAAAGTTGCTGTCGAGCTGATTCTGACTTATGGCAACCCTATGTGTACAGAGTAGAACTACTCCATAGGGTTTTCAAGGCTGTGACCTTTTGAAAGCAGTTTACTAGGTCTTTCTTCCAAGGCACGTCTGGGTGGGTTCTAACTGCCAATCTTTCAGTTAACCATCAAGCACTTAACAGTTTGTGCCACACAGGACTTCAAACTGCCCTGTAGGTCCTTTAAAAAAAAAATCTGAGGGCATCTTATTATTACATTATACTCATTGTTCCCTGTCACTGAAAAAAAGGTGGAATTACTGTCAGTATACTTTGTTGATTGAAACAAAGGAAATGCATATCTTTTAGAAAGGTTTTTACTCCAAAAGCTTACATTATCAAGTTTTATGCTTAAATAGGGTCAACTTCAGGTATCTGGAAAATTCACTTAAAAGACAATATTCCCTATTGATCTGTAGGTGCCCAACCAATGAGAAATTGCAAATGACAAGAAATGTTTACCAAATAATCACACCTGCCGGCCTGTAGCTGAAACTGAGCTCGCCTGCCCTAGATTCCTGATTAAGATGACATTGTTAATACTGGGGA
This sequence comes from Loxodonta africana, assembly GCF_030014295.1. Classification (NCBI taxonomy): domain Eukaryota; kingdom Metazoa; phylum Chordata; class Mammalia; order Proboscidea; family Elephantidae; genus Loxodonta; species Loxodonta africana. Next base: position 53,114,713 of record NC_087342.1, read on the forward strand.
AGCCAGCACAACTTGTACAAGGCAAGGTCACGGAAGCTCCATAGACACATCCAAACTCCCTGAGGGACTGGTGCTGGGCCGAGGGCTGTGGGGACCATGGTCTCGGGGAACATCTAGCTCAATTGGCATAACATAGTTTATAAAGAAAATGCTCTACATTCTACTTTGGGTCTTAAAAGCCTATAAGCAGACATCTAAGATACTCCACTGGTCTCACCCCTTCAGGAGCAAGAAAGAATGATGAAAACTAAAGATGCAAGAGAAAGGTTAGTCCAAAGGACTAATGGACCATATCTCCTACGGTCTCCACCAGGCTAAGTCCAGCACAACTAGATGGTGCCCTGCTACCACCACTAATCGCTCTGACAGGGATCACAGTAGAGGGTCCCGGACAGAGCTGGAGAAAAATGCAGAACAAAATTCTAATTCAAAAAGGAAGACCAGTCTTGCTGGCCTGACAGAGACTGGAGAAGCCCTGAGAGTATGGTCCATGGACACTCTTTCAGCTCAGTAATGAAGTCACTCCTGAGGTTCACCCCTCATCCCAAGATTAAACAGGCCCATAAAAGAAAATGAGATTAAAGGGGTACACCAGCCCTGGGGCAAGGACTAGAAGGCAGGAGGGGACAGGAAAGCTGGTAATAGGAAACCCAGGGTTAAGAAGGGAGAGTGTTGACATGTTGTGGGGTTGTTAACCAATGTCATAAAACAATATGTGTACTAACTGTTTAACGAGAAACTAGTTCATTCTGTAAACCTTCATCTAAAGTACAATAAAAAAAACATAGTAATAATAAGATGACATTGTTATACTTCGTGGTCCTCACACAGGTGAATGGACAAACGCAGGAGCATACCACGCTGTGGGAAAACTCATGATGGGGACAGTGTCTTGTTCTCTTGGAAGCGATTGGGGCACAAGGAAAAAGGAGGCTCCGTGGATCTGACTGTGGGATGCAGTCTTTTAGTTGTTATTGTTAGTTGTTCCTTTCGGACTGGGGCTCGAATATTCCAACAATCTGTTTCTGACAGCAGACCAAACAACACTAATTCCTTTCTGATGTTTCTCATGGCTGGTCTCTCTGTTTACATGCTTGCTTGCGAGGAGCTGACGGTGTGATGTGGTGATGGCCCGTGTCTGTAGAGCGGGGCTGGCCCTTGTCCACTGACTGGCCAGTAGCACTCTTGTGTCCCACAATTAGCTCAAAGCAAGGGCGGTGACCAGTAGGCCATTCAACAACAGCCCCTCCAAACTCAAGCAAAGAGCCCCTCTTCTCTCACCCATCTTGCCCCTGCGTACTCCTTCCCTCCTTGTCGTCACAGCGCCCCAGCACTGTCTTTTATTAGTTCACCCTGAAAATGAGGATTTCAGCCTGATACACAGGAGGTGGTCCCTGGGTGGTGCAGATAACATGATAAGCTGCTAACCAAAAGGCTGGAGGTTCAAGTCCACCTAGAGGTGCTTTGAAAGAAAGATCTGGTGATCTACTTCCAAAAAACCAGCCATTGAAAACCCTATGGAGCGTAATTCTACTCTGACATATATAGGGTCACCATGAGTTGGAATGGACTTGATGACAATTGGGTTCTTTTTTTCACACAGGGGTAGTTAGGGGTGTGGCTCCTAGGAAAACTTACAGAGGTGGCCTTATATAGGCTCAGGGCAGCTTCTGCTATGGTTGCGCTAGACACACACGACCTTGGCATTATTGACATTTTAGTTGGATAATTTCTTGTTCTGTGCATTGGAAGATGTTTAGCAACATCCTGGGACTCTACTGCCTAGATGTCAGTAACACCCTCCCCCAAAGTCAGTGAGCACCAAACATGCCTCCAGGCATGACCAACGTGTGCTGGTGAGCAAAATCACCCCCAGCTGAAAACCATGGTGCTTAAGGAAAGAAACACAGGGACCTTAACCTTCAATCTCTACTGGACTCTTGGGTCAAGCCACTCAACTAAAGTCTCAGTGACTTTTACCCTTGCACTTTTCTTTAGCGCTTGGCTGTGAGATGTGTATCTGAAGGGTTGTCACGGGAATGGGCAATGTTACCTGTCACATATGGGGCCCTGGGTTGGCTGGGAACTTTCCAGCAATCAGGTTGTCCCATTGTAAAGTGAGTGGTCTCTGCTTTATTGGGCAGGCTAGGTATCTTTTAGTCACTTTTCCAAAACCCTCTCTACCTTTCTCTCTCCTGCTCTGTGTCTGGGACTCCAGCTTCCTTGTTCTCTGGCTTCCAGTGGGAAGGAGAAAGAAGGTGAGATCAGGGCATTTATTCCTCAGGTTCCCCACCACTGTGAGGTCACTACAGGCTGGCTTTGCCCCTTAACCAAAGGTCTCAGCCCCTGTTGGGCCACCTGCTTTTCAGAACCCTCTGTCTCCTGGTTGTAACTATTCCCTCTCCTCATCTTTTCAGACCTAGATGTGGTAAGGGAGCCCTGGCTCCTGAGCTCTCTCATGGTTTCACTATGCTGTGTCCACACTTATAGCTAGTCTTATCATCAAATTCTCTGTGTTCCCGTTAGAGTAATTTGAGTATGTCATATATTTCTCATTGGGACCTTTACTAATTCACAAAGCCTTGGGGATTTTATCAAGGATTCATGGATTTTCAAGGCCTCCTCTAACCCTCAGATTCTACGATAGTGTGGTAGGCATAGGTGAGTGCTTCAATAGTCACTCAAACACTAGCCTGGGGAGAAAAAACTTTTCTTCTTGGCTGAGAGATAACAAATATTCATTCAAAAGTTCCTATATTTGTGTCATTGCTGTGGAGGAAATGTGTTGCAGATGGTGTTGGTCATTCTCATGAGCCCAAGATACACCCCTCAACCCTCTTTCTCTCTGAGAGAGCTCTGACTTTTTTTACCCTCCTCAGAATGGCCTTCAAAGACTGTGGGCTGTTCCCCAGCCCCAGTAAGTGACTGGGTTAGGTATGGGTATGGAACACAATTCTGACTGAGGCAGAAGGGAATTCTGCAGAGTGGATTCTGGTAAGATTTCATCATTCTTAAAGAGACGCACTAAAGGGCCTTTGCTTTATTCCACCCCTGGACATCGGTGTGAAAGGATGTGACGTCTGAAGCTGCAGCAGCCATTTTGCTATCATGAGGATAGCAGAACCCAAAAATGAAGGAATCTTGGTACTTGATGACATCTTTGAGCCAATGAATTAACCAATCTTTGAGGTGCTATTCTTCCAGGGTTACATTGTATGACATAATAAATATTCTTATTGTTTAAGCTATTTTAATAAAGCTATTTTAAAAACCAACTAGTTAACATCTATAGACATTTGCTTGTAGGTTTGTACCTGTTCAATAAGCTGGCGCGAGGGAATTAGAGTGTACACACGTGTGTGTGTGCACATATACACGCACAACAAAAACTCAAGGAGAGTGGGGATAGTGCTCTTGAGTTTTTAGGCTGTATTCTTCAACTGCTTTATCTACATCCCTCTATGCACTGTCTTTTGCATTTCTACCGGAAGTTCTAGAGTAGATTCTTCTGAATTTATTTTCACGTCACCAGGTTTTGTGTGAAATCTAATGCCGCAAGGGCACAAGATTTCAGACAGAGTTGGGGGATAAAGGGCAGAGAAAGGGCAAGAGTAAGATGCTAACCTATCGCCTAGAAGGTGAGAGATGCTACTTAACCTTTCGGCTTCTGGAAGCGGAATTTCATAATGAGCTGTCACGGTACTTACCACCTAACAATTACTGCAACTGGAGAAGGTGTGAAAAAGCCTGGAAAACATTACTCTGTCAACTATGTTGGTATCTTTGATGAAACTATCTGTGGCTGCTTCCCAGACGCAATTGAAAATCAGCACGTGGCCTGTGAAAATGGTTTACGCTGCTTCCATCCCTTCAGCTTGCAGCCTGCTTCTGATTTACAAAATGGCAATGTTTTGTCAGATCACTAAAAGCAGTCATGTTATTACAATATTCTGGTATTGACTCTATATACAGTTCAGTCAGAATTTCACGGGACTTATTCAGATGCAATTCAAAAGGGGCGTAGAGTGAGGCCTGAGGTGCTGCTGGGGCAACATTTGCTGTTTGCCCAGGTGGAGCCCATAATGTGGTATTTACCTTGAAGAATGTACCATGACCTAAAAAGTCTACTGGGAAGAATCCTATGGCGTAGTGGTTAAGCACATGGCTGCTACCTGGAGGGTCGGTGGTTCAAATCCACCAGCCACTCTATGGGAGAAGGATGTGGCAGTCTGCTTTCACAAAGGTCACAACCTTGGAAACCCTGTGGGGCAGCTCTATCCTATAGAGTCCTATAGGGTCACTATGAGGTGGAATCGACTCGATGGCAATGCATTTGACTTGGTTTTGGGAAAGTCTGTTGGAGTCCTTGGGTGTTGCAAATGGTAAGTGTGTCTACTGCTAATCGAAAGGTTGGATATTCGGGTCCACTCAGAGGTACCTCGGAAGAAAGGCCTGGCGATCTACTTCCAAAAAATCAGCCATTGAAAATCCAATCATGCACAGTTCTACTCTGAGGTACGTGAGGTCGCCATGAGTAGGAGTCAACTAGACAGCAACTGATTGGTTAAGGTCTGTTAGGCGCATAAAAGTGATTTTGTTGGCATGTTTAAGTTGGAAGCAGCTCACAGTAGCAGATATAATTATATTAACTAAAAATGAAAAATACACCTGACAAGTAGACCAGAATGCTTTGAGGCAGCTCTACCAATAGGTTCACTACATGAGTAGCCAAATTATCACAAGATTGCTTGGTGTCCACAGAATTAGAACAACAGTTCTTAACTTAAAACCTTGCTGACAATGGTTTGAGGGACTCTGGACCACCATAGGGATGGTCTTACCAAGGGAACCATAATGCTTTGGTCAACTCTGTCAGGACTCAGCCTTCACTAGATGGCTGCTTGTTGATGGGTTCTGTCATCCAGAGGGCCTCTACAACCCTCTGACTCTCTCTTTTCACTGCTTCCTTGTCTGACCAACTCCTTCAGTTCACATAGCCTTCATTCGAACAGGATATGATGCTGTCACTCAGCCTCCTGCTCACCACCTTGCAATCAGATACACAGCCTCCTCATCACTGCGCTCCTGGATCAGTGATGCTGAAGGCTGAGGGGCTCCCACATCTTTCTCTTTTATATACAGATAGATGGCATCTTTGTTTACCTCCACTACTAGCTAGTTACATGTTCATTTTGTTTTACCAATTTGTAAGTATTTTCTGTATGAATTTTAGTATTTTAACTCTGAAAGCTACCTACTTCCAAGTTCTTTGGAGATGCCTAACTGGACTGCCTTCTGCCCTTCTCCCCTTAAATCAATGATCGTTGATTGAAGTCCAGGCTTTTTCAGAGATTAACCTGTGATTCAGCAAATCCATTCATCTTGCTATTAATAAAATGGGCACAGTATTTCCCCAACTCACAAGGATAAAACATTTTAAAACAAGGAGAGCAGTTAGCGTGGAAAGAAGGTAATGAGATAGAAAGGTTGAAAAAAAAGTTACATTTAATTGAATTCTGTAGTTTGATCATTTTTTATAGCTGATCTGTATAATCTAAGAAATGTCATTGTATTTTGGCAAAAGGCAGCCAAGTAAATAATATAATTCTGGTACTCCTAAACCCAACCCACTGCCATCAAGTCGATTCCGACTCAGCAACCCTGTAGGACAGAGTAGACCTGCCCCACAAGGTTTCCAAGCTTGCAAATCTTTATGGAAGCAGACTGCCACATCTTTCTCCCACGGAGGGGCTGGTGGGTTCGAACCGCTGACCTTTCGGTTAGCTGCCAAGCACTTTAACAACTGCGCCACCAGGGCTCCTTCTGGTACTGCTAGACACCTGTTTTCTGTTATTATGGCTATGTGAGTTTATGTGGTAAAGAAACATTTTGTTAAATCAGCACCATGCTTTCCAGCCAAGTGGAAGGTATTTTTCTTTTCCCTCCTTTGTTAGTTTCCCAGAACTGTCGTAACAAAGTGTCACCTAACAACAGAAATGTATTCTCTCGCAGTTCTAGAGGGCAGAAGTCCAAATCAGTGAGTTGGCAGGACCATTTCTCTCTGAGGCTCTAAGGAAGATCCCTGATTGCCTCTCCCAGCTTCTGGTCACCACAGGTGCTCCTTCGCTTGCAGCTGTGCGTCACTGCAATCTCTGCTTTTGTTTGCACATGGCCATCTTCCCTCTGTGTGTCTCTGTCCTCCTTCTATATAAGGCCACCAGTCATATTGTACGAGAACCTACCCTACTCCAGTGTGGCCTCACTTTAACGTAACTGATATCTTCAAAGACCCTATTTCCAAAAAAAGCCACTTTCACAGGTACCAGGATTAGGACCACAACATATTTTAGGCAGACACAAATCAATCTATAACACCTCCCTAGCAGCTATGGTAGGGGGAGAGGGAGGCATCAGAATGATAAATAATTTGTCCAAGGTCCTTAAAACTGAGAGAACATACAGCCTTTAACTAGTAACACCAGATTTTCAGATGAAAAATTTAAAATTCAGACAAAAAAAAATTTTCAGATACATAACCTCTTTGATGATAAAGTCATAATTTTAAAAATAGGTTTGTAACTAACTGGAGCCCTGGTGGTGCAGTGGTTAAAGGTCAGCTGCTAACCAAAAGGTCGGCAGTTCATATCCACCAGCTAGCTCCTTGGAAACCCTATGAGGCAGTTCTACTCTGTCCTATAGGGTCGCTATGAGTTGCAATCTACTTGATGGCAATGGGTTTTTGATGTAACTGATTGCCGAATAACCCCTGAGGTAGATGATGGCTAGCAGGCATGGCAAAGACAAGTTGGATTTTCCACAGGTGTTTTCCCCGCTGGGGAGGTGCTGCTCTCCAGGCAGCCTTGGACCTGTCCAGGAGACTGTGCTTGCCTGAGCCCGCTTCCTCATTCTTTATTGGCTATTCCGGAAGCTCCTGCTTCTTCTCACATTTGATCTGAACCGTGAGGAGGACAGCATTTCTAGATGTATTTTCCATGAGCCAATGCGATGGCTGCAGCCCACGCTGACACCACTGAGAACTGCTCTCCTTATAAACTCTGTCTCCATGCTCTAAACTATCTTGACAGAATCAAGCACAAAACACAAGCCTTAATAGGTGACGTTTGGCCTCAGAATAAAGCATTCCATTTCTATTTTTCTTGACTTTCCCATGGTAATATTAGATCCCTTAGGAGCCAAGAAGCATTTTCTGTAATTAGGGTTTGCCAGTGGTCCTTGCTCCTTGAAACCATCATCTGTCCAGCTCTCAGACTGAGAGGCAGTGTGCTGGCGCTGTGGCTTTTGGAGCAGGGTGACCACAGTCCTCCTCATCCTGGAGTCCTGGATAGAAAGGGCTGGAAACACTACTCCAGGGCACCTTGGGTTCTATGAGCCCTTTTGTCTGTGAATTGAATTATCAGGAACAGGCAAGAGGCCCATTCCAAGCCCTGAATGGAGCTCTGCTACTGATCAGCTGTGTGTCCTTGGGCAAGTCACTTACATTCTCTGGGTCTTGGCTGCCTCCAGCAAAAGAAGAGGTCGCAAAAAGGGCCATCTAAGGCCTCTCTGAGGCAGATATGATTAGCACCCGTGCATTTCTCAGTATTTCTTAGCTGCCTTTGGGTTTAGGTTGAGCATTGTGAGTGAGTTCTGGCCAGGAAAAAGCTGTAGAAGTGATTTCCTCCACTTTTTAGGCCTGCTCTCCAAAATGTCCTGTGTCTTCTCTCTTCGTCATCTATACCTCTGGGAGCAAAGCACCCTCAGATAGTTGAGCCAATGTGGAGGAGCCCAGACCCCCGAGACACCGGTTCAGGAGAGCTGTTAGACGGTTAACCTGAGAGAGAACTAAACTGCATTGTGCTGAGCCACTGAGATTTTAGATTTTACTCATTGCTGCAGCTTAGCCGAGTAATATGCTCCTCCAGCTCTAAAGCTTCATGTCTCTAAAGAATGGTGGGAGTCCCTTGGTGATACAAATGATTAATGCATGCAGCTGTTAACTGAAATGTTGGAGGTTCGAGTCCACCCAGAAGTGCCTCAGAAGACAGACCTGGCAAGCTATGTCTGAAAAATCAGCCAGAGAAAACGCTATGGAGAACAGTTCTACTCTGACACACATGGGGTCACCATGAGTCTGAACTGACTTGATGGCAACAGGTACTGAGAAAGAAAGGCAAAGTAGAAAGAGATTTACAAATGAGCCAGAAGTACTAGGTGTAAACTGGGATGCTGTTTAACTGGATAGCAGACTGAAAGGTGCTTCTCTAAATGAGCCGTGAAAAGACCGAGTGGACGCCGAACAGACTTAAAGTAGAGGGTTGCGTGGTTCCTTTTAGTGTCATTTTGAGTCTGTGTGTCTTACAACAAGTTGGTCAGCCCTGGGAAAATATTTTTCGGAGAAGAATAAAGGCAAATTGTGGGAAAATGAGAAGAGGACTCAGAGTTGGTCTTTTTATTAGCAACATAAATCTAAGGGCAAAAGGGCTCAGCAACCCCGGCACTTTGTGGGGATGACCAGTGTGGGGTCAACGTAGGCTTCTTAGTGATTGTGGTATTTCTGTTGTGCTTTTTCCAGAATTTTTTTGTCATATGGAAAACGATCAGGTCTGGGTGGCTACCAATGAGCTGGAGAAAATTCGCTGTTGCTTTCCTGTTCTTACTTTCATCCTTTTGCAGAATGAATTCCCAACAACAGCATTTTCATCTTGACTTGTTTTTACTGAGCGCAAGTACCATTTTCAAGAAAGCCCTGAAGCTTCATAGTTTAGAATAAATGAAGCCTTTCTGTGGGGAAAAAAAAGCCACAGAAGATGTTCAGAAACCCTCAGAGCCTGTGTTAAATCAGGGAAGGTGTCTGGTGGGGATGTGAGGCCCATCCGCGCTCAAGGGTCATTTTCTGCATTCCAGCTCCTGTTTACTTTCTGGGCCTTGGTCAGTGTTCTTTTCGACAGTGCAATTTCTGAAGGGCTACTGGGCTTTGTGATCCGTAATCAAACACAGGAAGCTCTCAGCAATAACATCCAAGGGAGCTGAATTTGACTTGACTTATAAATGGGAAAGTTAAATGTCCATCCAGACATGCCTCTTCATGGGCCCAGAGACTCGCGCGCCTGCAGGACATCTCACCTCCAAATGTCCTTCTCATTTCCAGACAAGCCCAGGGATCTGCACCCCCAATAGATTTCCCATCTGCATGGAATTACCTTTTAGCAGTGATTTATACCTCGATAAAAGGACATCTCGAAAAGGAGAATTGGTTTAATTGTAGAACTGATGTGAGTTATACATGTTTTAGTTTGGGAATAAACAGTTATTATGTGAGGTTGAGAGGTCTTTGTGAAGTTGTGTGTATCCACATTGACAGACTAATGACAACGAGGGCAGTGGAAACATCCCAGGCACCTTCTAAGCACGGACTCCTTGGGCTCTGCTGTGAGAAGTGTTCTGACTGCAATCAGCATCCACAGGGAAGGGCCTCAGCCTCGAACAGTGGATCTCAAGACTTTCTGGGCCTCTGAACAACCTATGGAGCTTGCTAAAATTATATATTCCTGGGCTCCACCCTAAAAACCAAACCAAACCAAAAAAAACCTGTTGCCGATGAGTTGATTCTGATTGATGGCAATCCCATGCTTTACAGAGTAGACTTGCTCCATCCGGTTTTCTTGGCTGTAATCTTTATGAAAGCAGATCACTAGGCTTGTCTCCTGTGGTGCCACTGGGTGGGTTTAAACTGCCAACCTTAAAGTTAGTAGCCAAGTGCAAACCATGTGTGCCGCCCAGGGACCAGACCCCTGATTTAGATTCATAGAGAATGGGGTCCAGGAATTCATAGTTTAACAGTCTTTACAGGTGACTCTGATCACAGCAGAATTTGAGTAACACTCTCTCCTTCAAGTTAGGACACGAAACCTCTATTCTTGGTTTTGAATCAGTCACTGGCTATAACATATTTGCTGAACGAAAGGAAAAGGAACTAATGCTCTCGGCTGCCTTCTTTGCGTCAAGCATTGCCCTAGACATTTATAACAAAGTACCACAGAGTGGGTGGCTTCAAATGACAAAATTTATTGTCTCACAGTTGTGGAGGCTACATGTCTGAGTTCAGGGTGTTGGCAGGGCTACGCTCTCTACAAAACCCCTAGGAAGATTCTTCTTTGTCTCTCCTGCCTTCTGGTTCCAGGCCTTTCTCAGCATACAGCTGCAGCGTAACTCCAATCTCCACCTCTGTTTTCCTCTGTCTCTGTGTTTCTTCTCCTGTTTTTATGAGGGCACCACTCAGAATGGATTCAGACCCACCCTACTCCAGTACCACCTCATGTTACCAGATGCTGTCTTCAAAGACCCCATTTCCAAACAAGGTCACATTCACAGGTACAGGGGTTAGGACTTCAGCATAGCTTTTTGGAGAACATGATTCAACCCATAACAACTGTGTCTATTATCTAAATTTTGCAGCAGTCTGACAAAGTGGGTATTATTATTATATACATTTTGCAGAGGAGGAATGTCTAAGGCTGGGTTCTCTGGAGGAGCAAAAGCAGCGAATCTTGTATAAAATATATAGAGAGAGATTTATTTCAAGAGAATGGTTGATGCGGTTGTGGAGGCTGGCAAGTCCCAAATTCGTGGGTCAGGCATTGGGCTGGAAGCTCTCCTGACTCACATGGTTACAGGGGCTGACGAACCCAAAATCAGCAAGTCAAACTGCAGGCTGCTGGCTCACAGGATTGCGTGAAATGGTGAATCCCCAAACCTGCAGGTTGGGTGACAGGCTGCTGAATCACATCCCAGAAGCTGGAGGTCCCAGGAAGACAAGTTGGATGCAGGATCCAGAGAGGGTGAGCTATGCCAGAACATCCATATATATTAGATGCAGACCACACCCCCAGTGAACCTCCCCTTTTGACTGATTGGCTACGCACATCAGATCACAAAATGGAGGATGACTGCATAATATCTGCTAAACACCTGAGAATCATGGTCTAGCCAAGTTGACATGCAACCTTAATCATTACAAGAAATTAGAGGTTCAGAGAGGCTAAGAAATATTACTAAACAACAAGGCAGAGATTTGAATCCAGATCTATTTTACTGCAAAGTGCACACTTTTCCCAGAAAGCCATGCTCGCTAACCATCCTACTGAGCATTTTCTATGTGCCCAGAATTGGGCCAAATGTTTTAGGGTTAATAATAAGTTGCCCATTGTGATAATTAATTTTATGAGTCAGTTTGGCTAGGCTTTGGCTTCCAGTTTTTTGCCTAAACACTGGTCTAATTGGTGCCATGATTAGATTAGTTGGTCTTGGGTACAGCAGATTACCTTCTGCAATGTAATATGATTACTTTACATCTACTGTAATGTAATCATCCTCCATAATGTACTCTAGTGTAATGTAACCAATCAATCAGTTAAGGTCATAACAGTGTAGGGTGGATCATAAACCTATTCAGAATAGACACAGAGACACGCATAGGGGAAGACAGATGCCATATGAAGATCTTTTAGAAGCCAAAAACCAGGGAATGGCTGGGGCTACCAACAAGGAAGGAATGAACACAGTTGAGATCCTGATTTGGGCTTTAAGCCTTCAGAACTGTGAGGAAATATATTTCTATTCTTTAAAGCCATCCACTTGTGGTATTTGTGTTACAGCAGCACTAGGAAACTAAGATACTCTTTGATCTACTGAGAGAAATTATGAGAAATTTCTTAAGGAGATAATGGTAGGTGCTTCCAGTCACTAGGAGAAAGCAAACTTCGTATTTGTGGTGGACATTGCGGGCACTCCCACTTCAGGACTGAGCAATCCTTCTGTCAGTTACTGACGGGTTGACAAGCGGCAGCTCACATCTGAATCCTCTCCTCACACAAGTTATGCCTCCTTCCAGGGCACCCATATCTGATGGCTGCTCCAACTAGCTGTAAAAGGGCCCAGACCCCTTCCTTCCAGTTTGGACAACTCTGAAGGGCATCCCAACTCCAGAGGGCCCTGTGGGATCAGCTGGGGACTTTTTGTGACTAAATTGCAGTCCAACCTCTCCTTCTACCTAATCCTCCTTCCTTTCCTGCCTCATAGTTGTTCCTCAGCTCTCTCATGGTAAACCTCCTGAGTGTGTATCTCCATCTCAGAGTTTGCTCGTCTGGGAACTCAGCCTGTGAGGTCATTGAATCAAGTTCTCCTTGTGGATAAATTATGCTCATGTCTAGCTGAATCTAGAGGTACTTCTTCATTTCAGTCCTTATTCTTGCATCTTTGCACTTATGGAACAACCTGGAAATCTGAACAGCTCAAATCGTCGTTTAGGTATAATGAGGTCAGGCGATAATTCTCAACAGGTAGAGTTTCATATTCCTTAAATTATGTCAGAATAACCATATTTTGTTGTTGTTGTTAGGTGCTGTAGAGTCAGTTCCTACTCATAGCGACCCTATGCACAACAGAATGAAACACTGCCCGGTCCTGAGCCATCCTTAGAATCCTTGTTGTGCTTGAGCTCATTGTTGCAGCCACTGTGTCAATCCACCTCGCCGAGGGTCTTCCTCTTTTCTGCTGACCCTGTACTCTGCCAAGCATGATGTCCTTCTCCAGGGACTGATCCCTCCTGACAACATGTCCAAAGAATGTAAGACGCAGTCTTGCCATCCTTGCTTCTAAGGGGCATTCTGGTTGTACTTCTGCCAAGACAGATTTGTTCATTCTTTTGGCAGTCCACGGTATATAAAATATTCTTCACCAACACCACAATTCAAAGGCATCAATTCTTCTTTGGTCTTCCTTATTCATTGTCCAGCTTTCACATGCATATGATGCAATTGAAAATACCATGGCTTGGATCAGGTGCACCTTAGTCTTCAAGGTGACATCTTTGCTTTTCAACACTTTAAAGAGGTCCTTTGCAGCAGATTTGTCCCATGCAATGGGTCTTTTGATTTCTTGACTGCTGCTTCCATGGCTGTTGATTGTGGATCCAAGTAAAATGAAATCCTTGACAACTTCAGTCTTTTCTCCTTTTATCATGATGTTCCTCATTGGTCCAGTTGTGAGGATTTTTGTTTTCTTTAGGTTGAGGTGCAATCCAGACTGAAGGCTGTGGTCTTTGATCTTCATTAGTAAGTGCTTCAAGTCCTCTTCACTTTCAGCAAGCAAGGTTGTGTCATCTGCATAACGCAGGTTGTTAATGAGTCTTCCTCCAGTCCTGATGCCCCCTTCTTCTTCATATAGTTCAGCTTCTCAGATTATTTGCTCTGTATACAGACTGAATAGGTATGGTGAAAGGACACAACCCTGACGCACACCTTTCCTGACTTTAAACCAATCAGTATCCCCTTGTTCTGTCCGAACAACTGCCCCTTGATCTGTGTAAAGTTTGCTCATGAGCACAATTAAGTGTTCTGGAATTCCCATTCTTTGCAATGTTATCCATAATTTGTTATGATCCACAGTCGAATGCCTTTGCATAGTCAATGAAATACAGGAAAACACCCTTCTGGTATTCTCTGCTTTCAGCCAGGATCCATCTGACATCAGCAATGATATCCCTGGTTCCACGTCCTCTTCTGAAACCTGCCTGAATTTCTGGCAGTTCCCTGTCGATATACTGCTGCAGCCATTTTTGAATGATCTTTAGCAAAATATTGCTTGCATGTGAAATTAATGATATTGTTCTATAACTTCCACATTCAGTTGGATCACCTTTCTTGGGAATAGGCATAAATATGGATCTCTTCTAGTCAGTTGGCCAGGAAGCTGTCTTTCATATTTCTTGGCATAGGCGAGTGAGCACCTCCAGCACTGCATCTGTTTGTTGAAACATCTCAATTGATATTCCACCAATTCCTGGAGCCTTGTTTTTCACCAATGCCTTCAGGGCAGCTTGGACTTCTTCCTTCAGTACCATTGGTTCTTGATCATATGGCACCTCTTGAAATGGTTGAACATCAACTAAATTGACTAATTCTTTTTGGTATAATGACTATGTGTATTCCTTCCCATCTTCTTTTGATGCTTCCTCCTTCATTTAATATTTTCCCCATAGAATCCTTCACTATTGCAACTCGAGACTAGAATTTTTTCTTCAGGTCTTTCAGCTTGAGAAATGCCGAGCATGTTCTTCTCTTTTGGTTTTCCATCTCCAGCTCTTTGCACATGTCATCATAATACTTTGTCTTCTAGAGACGCTCTTTGAAATCTCCTGTTCAGTTCTTTTACTTCAGCAATTCTTCCTTTTGCTTTAGCTGCTTGACGTTCAAGAGCAAGTTTCAGACTCTTCTCTGACATCCATCTTGGTCTTTTTTTTCTTTCTTGTCTTTTCAATGACCTCTTGCTTTCTTCACGTATGATGTCCTTGATGTCATTCCACAACTTGTCTGGTCTTTGGTCACTAGTGTTCAATGCATCAAATCTATTCTTTAGATGGTCTCTAAATTCAGGTGGGATGTACTCAAGGTCATATTTTGGCTCTCGTGGACTTGCTCTGATTTTCTTCAGTTTCAGCTTGAACTTGCTTATGAGCAACTGATGGTCTGTTCCACAGTTGGCCCCTGGCCTTGTTCTGACTGATGATATTGAGCTTTTCCATCATCTCTTTCCACAGATGTAGTCAGCTTGATTTCTGTGTGTTCCATCTTGCGAGGTCCATGTGTATAGTTGCCGTTTATGTTGGTGAAAGAAGGTATTTGCAATGAAGAAGTTGTTGGTCTTGCAAAATTCTATCATTCGATCTCCGGCATTGTTTCTATCACCAACGCCATATTTTCCAACTACTGATCCTTCTTCTTTGTTTCTAACTTTTTCATTCTAATCGCCAGTAATTATCAATGCATCTTGATTGCATGTTTGATCAATTTCAGACTGCAGCAGCTGATAAAAATCTTCTATTTCTTCATCTTTGGCCCTAGTGGTTGGTGTGTAAATTTGAATAATAGTCGTATTAACTGGTCTTCCTTGTAGGCGTATGGATATTATCCTATCACTGACAGTGTTGTACTTCAGTGTAGATCTTGAAACATTCTTTTTAACAATAAATGCAACACCATTCCTCTTCAAGTTGTCATTCCCAGCACAGTAGACTATATGATTTTCCAATTCAAAATGGCCAGTACCACTCCATTTCAGCTCACTAATGCTGAGGATACCAATGTTTATGTGTTCCATTTCATTTTTGATGATTTCCAATTTTCCTAGATTCATATTTCGTACATTCCAAGTTCCGATTATTAATGGATGTTTGCAGCTGTTTCTTCTCGTTTTGAATTGTGTCACATCAGCAAATGAAGGTCCCGAAAGCTTTACTCCATCCACGTCATTAAAGTCAACTCTACTTTGAAGAGGCAGCTCTTCCCCAGTCATCTTTTGAGTGCCTTCCAACGTGGGGGGCTCATCTTCTAGCACTATATCAGACAATGTTCCACTGCTATTCACAAGTTTTTCACTGGCTAATGCTTTTCAGAAGTAGACTGCTGGGTCCTTCTTCCTAGCCTGACTTAGTCTGGAAGCTCAGCTGAAACTTGTCCTCCATCGGTGACCCTGCTGGTATCTGAGTACCGGTGGCATAGCTTCCAGCATCACAGCAACACACAAGCCCCCACAGTAGGACAAACTTATAGACATATATATATATTTTAAGGAGTGAGAAAAAAGCATGTGGATTACCCTACTTCATTGTCTGGCCATCTCCATTTTTCAGGACATTCATCACAAGCCTGAGGGAGATGTATTTGCACAGTGTGGACATTTTCTGTGCACCTGCAGTGAACTTAAACTTGATGGGAAAAATAAAATTTTCAATTTCTACTGTTCAACGCTTTTTGGCCCTCTGAGAAGCAAGTTCAGTTTGACTTTTTTTTTCATTTCGATAAACCAAAATGGACCATGCCCAACTGCCAGCTTCCTACCCTAATAAAAAGAGGAAGAATGCCAAATACATTTTTGGCAAAGTTTAAAAAAATTTCTTCTCAGTCTTTCAGTTTCTCTGAGCCAAAACTTTTATTATCCTCAGTGGTGTGCTGGTAAATGATTAAAAACCAACTCTCTGAAAACTAAACAAAACAAGCAGAACGGCCCTGATTTGTAGCCTTTGCTGATTGCTGTGGTGTAAATACTCCCGAGGTGAAGGTACTGGGAAGGAACGGGCACAATAGTCTCTGGGGACCTGGGGCTAGCTGCCTTCAGCCTACCACTGATTCATGCAGAGGAATGCTGCATGGTGTTCAGCCTCTCTCTAGTACTCAGGTGCCCTTCCAGGTGTGAGCGTGGTCTCTCCACCCGTTCCTCATAATATTCGCACAATTACCCCGGGCTTGTTTTTATTTGCAAACGTCCTTTTTTTTCCCCCCTAAGGGCCCACTTTTAACAGAATTTATGAATTTAGCATTATGAAAGCGGTGGCGAATCAGTGATAGAATTCTTGCCTTCCATGCAGGCAGACCTGGGTTTGATTCCCACCAATGCACTTCAAGCACAGTCACCACCCATCTATCAGTGGAGGCTTGCGTGTTGCTATGATGCTTCAAAGGGTTTCAGCAGAGCTTCCAGACTAAGAAGGACTAAGAAGAAAGGCCTGGTGATCTGCTTGCAGATCACAATGGTCCGCTTTGTGACTGATCATAGGGATGGCTCAGGACCAGGCAACATTTTGTTCTATTGTTCATGAGGTCACCATGAATCAGGGGCTGACTTCAAGGCAGCTAACAACATCAATGGTTTAGCGTAGGGTTCCCAGGGGCTTTTCTAGCCATGCTCTCATGGTATTTTCATTGTTGTTGGAGCCAGAAAATTACAGTTCAGAGAAGGTCAAGAGGGCAACCAAGTCTAGTTAGGTCCCGATCCCCACAAGCCCATTCTCTCACCAGGCCTTTCCTGTTTCTCCCACATTCCCCCTTTAGTAATTTCTTTTAGCTGCACAGACTTAACTTCGTTTGTGCTATAGAATTCAGGGTATGGTTGGAAGTGTATATTGAGGGCTTACTATCTGCCAAATACAGTTCAAATCTGTTTGTATATATTAAGTCATTTAATCCTCAAGACAACCTCATGAGGTAGGTGCTATTCTCATCCCCATGTTATAGATGAAGAAACTGAAGTACAAAGAAGTTAAATAACTTGTTCAAGATCATACTACTTGTTAGTGTCAGGGGTTGGAATTCAAATCAGTTAGTATGGTGTCAGGGTCAATATTTTTAACCAGTACACTGTCCCCAAAAGAACAGTAGGGATATATCCTTAGGAGGCATGGAAGACAAGGAATAAATGCCCCCCCCCCTTTTTTTTTATTAGGTAGGAGCCCTGGTGGCACAGTGGTTAAGAGCTTAGTTGCTAACCAAAAGGTTGGCAGTTCAGATCCACCAGCTGCTACCTGGAAACCCTATAGGGTAGTTCTACTTTGTCCTGTTAGGGTCACTGTGAGTTGGAATAGACTCATTGGCAATGGGTTTGGTTTTTTGGTTGGGTTTATTAGGTAAGTAGACAATGATAATAATTTGTAAATATTGAAATTCTACTTAGTCTAGTATGAAGCTACATCTCTCTCTCTGTGTATGTGTATTTGTATGGAATATTGAATTACAGTTCAACGATTGGAAACAACCTCCCAGAAGTCATAGAATCAATGATCTCAAAAGACCCTCCAACTGAGTGTAAATGATTCTAAAGCAAATCGAAGATTTCAGGTGGTGAAGCTGTCTGGTTTTCTGGTCTAGAATACCAAAAGTTGAGAATCAGCATGCATTTGAAATAACACGGTGCTAATGTTTATAGCAGGGACTCAAATGGAATCAAACACTGGCTTGCTTTAGAGAATGCTTTTTTTTTTTTTTTGCACTGGTTTTGTCTCGGTTTAGTAACTTCAGAAAATGCATAAATTCAAAATGGCTGTGTAGGTATAAAAAATGAGAAGAGGCCTTTTCTTTCACTATTCAGTAAATAAATTAACATTTGAGCTGAATGACCTGGAGGGGTCACATAAATAAAGGTAACTCCTTCCAGTTTGAATTAGTAATTTGGTTTGGTTGAAGCCACTGAACTATCCAGTCCTGTGACAGACCTTTGTCATGGATTCCTATCATGAGAGGGAATTTTTAAGAAGTCATTACTTTACCTTAAAATATCCCAGTAATACGACAATGTAATTTGTTTTTAAAGACTTCCAGGGAAATCCTCCTTTTACTTTTCATAATATTTAAAGAAGATATTTGTCTTTATAGTTAGCTTACAACCTTTCTTCTGCAAATTAAATAGGACCCTCTCTGGACTGCCGTGGGCTGTTTTGTGTTTTTAATTTGTGTGTAGTTGATGTTTACGTATCTCTGTGATACCAGCAACAGATTATGGATCTCGTCAAATAAGAGAATTGAGCTTTTTCTTTTGAACACAAGCTACTTTATATGCATTTGTTAAATTTTATCCTCAAAGCAATCTTCTATCACCATTTTATAAATGTGTAATCAGAGATTCACTCAAAAGGGTCAAGTAAATGGCTCACAGTCATTCTAAGGGTAGAGTGTGGACATAAGTTCAGGTCTGCCTGATTCCAAAGCCACACACTCTCCCATGTTGCCTGCCTCCCTTAGAAGTAAAGCAATAAATGAATTATATATCATGTCTTCTACTCAATTTCCATAAGACATTTTGAAAGCCCTAACCTCCACTCAGGCCAAGTTGATTTTCTTATGGAATGGCTGAAGGGCAGTGCGATGGATTAAAGGTGACTGGCAGAAAGAGAAAAGAGACATCGGAGAATTGGCTAATCCATAACCTGGACAATCAACTTCTACATAGTTCAGTGAGTGTAACTTTCAGACTTGCTTGGGCACAATTTATATTAAGTGGCATATTCCACCTACATCCCAGCAGGCCGCTTCACCAGAGAATTCTGAGTAGAAAAGAATTTCTCCCTGGGCACCAGTGAATCCATGTTAAAAAAATTCACTCGACAGGGTGATGATTAATTTGGTATGTGATCTTGGCTAGGCTATGGTGCCCAGTTGTTTGGCCAAACATTAGTCTAGATGTTTCTGTGCCACTATTTTGTAGATATGATTAACATTTACAATCAGTTGACTTTAAGTAAAGAAGATTACCTTTGATAACGTGGGCGGGCTTCATCCAATCAGTTGATGCTTTAAGAGATAAACCTGAGGTTTCCCAGAGAAGAAGGAATTTTGCCTCAAGATTATAATGTAGAAATCTTGCCTGAGTTTCCAGCCTGCTGGTCTACCCCACGGATTTCATAGTTGCCAGTCCCCGCGATTGCATGAGCCAATTCCTTAAAACAAATCTCTCTAATATACATAGGTATGTATATCCTATGGGTTCTGTTTCTCTGGAGAACCCTGACTAATATGCAGGGCAAATATGGTGGCCTAAAATTAACTTTAATTTCAAATATTAGTTGCAAACCTGGGTAGAACAGAATGCCATTCACATTACTATTTCAGGTGAATTAGTTTGAGTTGCATTGACAAAAAGGAATCACACGAAAGCCATGTTTTTGCCATGACTACTCACATTTGTCCACATTTTCCCAGGTTCTTCTCTCTGCTAAGCCAGGGAACGTTGGAACTCTGGGTCTTGAAAAGGAGAATTTCAGTGTTTTCGTCTGCTGCCGAAGTTCTCTCTTTTCATAGTTCCACTTACAGAATGTCCTCATCCCATATATGACATCATGGAAATTACAGCTTCCGGAACCTGAAAAGAGAAGTTAGAAACGTGAAGGTGGGTAGAAACACTGTTCATCAGTTGTAGATTGCATCATTGCAGTTGGCAAAGACAAATCCATCATCTCATGAATGGAACCCATCGTGCATTCATTCATTCATGAAATCAAAGAAATGGAGCTCTTACAATGCATTAGCTAGCACTACAAAAATTCATAAAATATGGTCCTGTCCTCAAGGGTCCCACAGCCTAGGAGGACAAACCATTGACTAAGGTGTGCCATGCCAGGACCTTTTCAATTGCCTCATATACATGAGAAAGCTGGACAATGAAAAAGGAAGACAGAAGAAGAATTGATGCATTCAAGTTGTGGTGTTGGCAAAGAATATTAAATATACCATGGACTGCCAGAAGAACAAACAAATAAGTCTTAGAAGAAATACAACCAGAATGCCCCTTATAAGTACGGATGGCTAGACATTGGCTCACTTACTATGGACACATCATTAAAGAAAACAAATCACTAGAAAAGGACATCATGTTTGGTAAAGAAGGAAAATAGGGGAAACCTTCAATGAGATGGATTGACACAAGAGCCACAACAATGGACTCAAATATACCAATGACATGAAGATGGCACAGGACCAGGCAACATTTTGCCCTGTTATATATAAGGTCCTCATGAGTTGGAGCCAACTCGGCTCGGTAGCAACTAATAACTAACAGCTGGTGAGGGCACAAAGAAGGGAGGAGGTAAACCTTCTGTGGAGTCTTGAGTGAAGGGTAGATACTTGCCAGGTGGTTCTTACTGGGGCAGAATGCTTTAGGCCTGTCATTGATTTAGCCCCTTTTTCCTACCATCCTTCCCATTGCGTCATTATCCCTCTTTAAACCAATTTAATTTTAGCTAACCCTAATTTATCAGCATGAAGCTGCCAAATGTGTCTAACTCTCCCTCTCACCAGCAGCTAGTGAAGCTCACTGGAGCCACACGCACTTCCTGTTTCCTGAAAATGAAGAAAACTGGTGCTTTGACAATGTTTTAAACAGCTTAGATGCAAAGTCCAGAATTTGACTTTTTTTTGAGGCGGGGGCGGGGGATGGACAAGGCTTTTGGTCTGTTAGTACTAGACAATTTTCTCTTCTCTTTCGTCATCTTGTAGATGTAAGGCTCAGTTTTGGGATGAATGTGTGTGTTTATGGATCAGAGTTGAAATCCATATACAGTCATGCTTTGCTTAACATCCATGATACGTTCTCTGAAATAGGATGTTTTGGGATTTGGACATTGTGTGAACACCATATTATGGATGAAGGTCCTTTCAGGCATTCATTTCCATATTAAAAATGTGCTGGGGCAAATAACTGCCCTCTACAATTAGTTTAAGCTTTCAACAAAGTACTCAGCTTCTTTCACATCACCACTCACAGAATTCCCACTCGCTTTCATGATATGCAACGAAAAACGTTGTTCGAAGCACTTGAACCACCCAGAGCTAGCACTAAACTTGGTATAGTAGTCTAGTCCTGCTTTTTCTTTAAGCATCTCGAACAGGCCTCGTGCCTTAGCAATGATTGCCAACATGCTGAGAGGGATTCACTTTTGTGTTTGGTCTTCAATCCGTGTCGTTAGCAACATGGTCCCTCTTGAACTTTCATTAGCTTTGTAGCTTTCAGTGGAGCTGATCCTTTAGCAGCTTGGAGAATTTCTTCTTTGTTTTTGAGGGTCCTTGTGATTGTCGAGTGCAACATGCCTAAATCTGCTACAGCTTGTTCTCTAATCGGGACTTCTGAACTCCGTTATAACCTTATGGACCCCAGATGTGTATGTGGTCAGACGTTGCCCAAATGGACATCATGTGGCATATGACTGTATTTACAGAAGCCCTGATATTTAAACCATGTGGGGCACCTGGAAATTTTTTGAGAACTGGGAATCTGAGTCTTTGTAAAGGGAGAAGGTTTTGCCTACCAAGAGTGAAAAATCAAAACTAAGTGGGCATTTTAAAATGTGGAGCAAGAAAATAAGGATTGTGTCTGGCACATAGAGGAAGATCAGCAAACCATTTGATGGGATCAGGCAGCTACCCTTATGGGGAAGGGAAACACTCCTAGAACTGCTTTCCAAACAGAGGATAATTGGGAGTTGGTCTCCTTGCTCTTCTACTAGGATGGCAGCAGCTTCCTGTAATTTGGGTTTGACAAACACAGTATTTATAATCTTGGTGAAGAGAGGGAAATAAGGAATTTTCCTCTGAGGCACTTGCAGTGGCTGGGCAAGGGGACATGGGTGCATGACTCATTTGTTCGGCCTAAAGCCATCCACCGTTATCCAAGCACCCCTGCGCCAGGCAGGGGGGGAACCAACAGTGAGGGTGCTGTGTATCTGCCACTTGTCTCATTTCCTCTTTAGGTATTCACACCTTGAGGCATTTCAACTGAGCTCACCCAAGGTGTCTGAGCTTACAAGGCCACCACTCAAAGCTAATTCATCTAGGGAGGGATCCCATAAAGTACAGTACCCTGAAAAATATATAGATATTCATAAATATAATTCATAAATCCATATATACGATTATGTATTTCATTAATTTTTTACTGTGAAATGTAGCACACATACAGAAAACTATAAAACAAATGCATAGTTTAGTAAATTGGTATAAATGTAACCACCACCCAGGTCAAGATATGTAATACTCCCAGGACTTCAGAAGGCTCCCACATACCTTTCCCAGTATAATGCCCTTTCTTGGTCACCACGAGTTAGAATCGACTGGATGGCAACTAACAGCTTTCTGCTAAACCCTTGCCTGAGTCCCATGCAAGGGGGCCCTGCACTGAGACTTGTGTCTTAGGACTTCTAGCTTTCCTTTGGCCATCTACCTTCTCAAGCAGGGAGGGGCCTACAGGGCCAAGAGGCTGGGTCTCCCTTTCTAGACCAGGCACCAAGTACTGGGACTTTAGGATTCCCCGTCCAAATGATTGTCGGCCTAATTCCAGGTCTTCACAGGTCTCTTCCCTAGGGCCACCTTCCTGAGGAGTGTGGGGTGGGGGTGGGGGTGGGAAGAGAAGCCCGATGGACTGGGGTTCAGGGTCTGGGGTCTGGCTCTTGTGCCACATGCTTCAGCAAGAAGCTCCAAGCAGCCCTAGAATTCTAATGTCCAACATGGCCTTGCAGGTCACCAGGAAGATATATTTGAACATCTTTTATTTAATAACTTGTTAGTTTAATTTATAACTTTTAAATATTTAGGCACATCATACACGGCTCTCCATGTGTATTGTTACCTTAAGCCCCACAAATGTTAGGGGCAGGCCTGTCTAAAGGTAACTATCTTGTTATGGTAATTACCTCCTTATTTTCTTCATATTTTCCCCGTTTAAGTCTCCATCCCTCCACACTATAGTTACTTTTTCCTGTTTCTGGACTTTGTTTAAACGGCTCTTACAGCATGTATTCTTTTTTTTTTTTTTTCACTCAGCATTATGTTTGTGAAAGTCATTTATGCTATTGCCTACAGCTGTAGTTCATAATTTCCATTGCTGTAGAGTAGTCATGGAATCCCTGGGTGGCCCAAATGGTTAGGCGCTTGGCTACTAACAGAAAGGTTGGCTGTTCGAATCTACCTAGATGTGCCTTGGAAGAAAGGCCTAGTGATCTACTTCCAAAAATTTGGCTATTGAAAACCCTATAGAGTGCAGTTTTACTCTGACACACATGGGGTTGCCACGAGTCAGAGTCAACGTGATGGCGACTGGTGCTGGTGGTGATGGTGTAGTATCTGTTGTGTGAATATATCACAATTTATCCATCCATTTTACTGTTGATGGATAATTGAGCCATTTCCAGTATTTGGCCACTATGAATAACACTATGTAGATCTTTGTTGTGCATAAGCCTAGGAATAGAACTACTGAACAACAGATATGCATATCTTCAATTTTAGTGGAAAAGACCAACCTTTTTATCAACATGGTTCTACCAATTTATAGTCTCTCCAGCAGGGTAGGAGAGTTCCCATCGCTCCTTATCCTTGCAATGTTAATTTCTTTTTAGTTTTAAACATCCTATACTGGGAACATTTTTTTTGTATGTTACCACTCCTCTAAAAAATTTCTGGTATTATTTTCCAGTTATTTGCATCCAAAGATACCAAAGTGACTATAGTAGCTTGGAGTTCCCAGTTGACTGCTAATAATATTACTTGTTGCTGTTGTTGTTAGCTGCCATTCAGACAGCCCCTGACTCATGCTAACCCCATGTACAATGATGTTGTGATCCATAGCATTTTCATTGGCTGATATTTTTAAGGTAGATCACCAGGCCTTTCTTCCTGGTCCATCTCAGGCTGGAAGCTCCACTGAAACCTGCTTAGCATCACAGCAACACACAAGCCTACACTGGCCAATGGATGGTGACTGAGCTTGAGGTGTGTTGGCTGGGAATCAAACCTGAGTCTCCTGAATGAAAGGCAAGAATTCTACCACTGAATCACCACTGCCCCGATAAAAGTAACCAAAAACCAAATCAAAACCGTTGCCATAGAGTCAATTCCGACTCATAGCAACCCTATAGGACATGGTAGTACTGCCCTATGGTGCATTCGAATTGCCGACCTTTTGGTGAGCAGCCGTAGCTCCTTACCACTACACCACCAGGGTTTCCAAGAATACTAGAAGTACAAAATAATAATTATAATAATATTCACAGTTTTTATTTGAAATATGGCAGCTATGAGCAGGTCTATAGCCCTGGAAGATTTACGATAAAAAAATCCAAGATCTAAACAGGGTTGGTTAATACAGCATTTTAAAGAAACAAACATTTCAAAGTGGCAGACTGGTTTAGAGAGTAAACCAACACATTCAATACCCGTTTGGCACTGACCTCATCCTCTCGTAGGAATGTGTATGTCTCTGGAGCATGCTGTGATGGCTATGACAGCGCTGGGCACAGACTGCTCAATTACCCAGCTGGGGCCAGTCAGGACCACCTTAGAGGAGGAAGATCAGCTGAGGAGCCCCTCAGCTTGCAGCTCATTAACATACCACATCTGGCAGCATCTGTTCTTCCAAAAACGAGCAATAACCATGTGCTCTGGCCATCAGAAAACAAGGAACCTGAGCAAGCATCTTTGGCAGAATTAAACATAAGCCTTTTCACATGCATACTTCCTTCTCTACCTACTTAGGTCCCAGAGATTCCTCACCTTACCTTCCTCTTGCTTAAATCCTCAATCCCCTTGCCCCTCTGTCCTTTTGATGCATTCGCCTGGCCAAAGCCCAGCCTTGGATGAACTCAACTGTTTACTTTGTCCACATCAATTCCCCAGCTGTTGAGCATGGCTGGAAAACCAGACACCCTACAGATGGTGCCCCTATAAACTCAGGGTCACCAACATCATTTGGGACCTTCTTATGGCCAGGCGACCCTTCTCTATCTCTCTGGTCAGCTCACTCTCTCATCCTTCCATTTTTTTCTTTTAAAATGATAATCCTTCTCTGTAATGATGTATTGGGTATCTATTCTAGACTCTCTGGCTGTTGTAGATACAGAATGGCCATGTTATAGATTGAATTGTGTCCCCCTCAAAAAAGTGTGTCAACTTGGCTAGTCCATGATTCCTAGTATTGTGTAATTGTCCACCATTTTGTCACCTGATGTGATTTTCCTATGTGTTGTAAATCCTACCTCTATGATGTTAATGAGGTGAGATTAGTGGCAGTTATGTTAACGAGGCAGAACTCAATCTACAAGATTAGGTTGTATTTTAAGTCAATCTCTTCTGAGATATGAGAGAGACACAGGACCTCCTACCACGAAGAAAGCAGTGCTGAGACAGATTGCTTCCTTTGGCCCTAGGGTCCCTGGGCTGAGAAGCTCCTCAACTGGGGAAGATTGATAACAAGGATCTTCCCCCAGAGCCAAAAGGGAAAGGTTTCCCCTGGAGCTGGTGCCCTGAATTCGGACTTCTAACCTCGTAGACTGTGGGAGAATAAATTTCCCTTCGTTAAAGCCATCCACTTGTGGTATTTCTGTTATCGAAGCACTAAATAACTAAGAGCTGCCTTATGCAGGTGACATAAACTTGCTTGCTGAAATTGAAGAGGACTTGAAGCACTTACTGATGAAGACAAAGACCACAGCCTTCAGTATGGATTACGCCTCAACATAAAGGGAACAAAAATCCTCACAAATGGGCTAATAAGCAACATCATGATAAATGGAGAAAAGATTGAGATTGTCAAGGGTTTAATTTTACTTGGATCTACAATCAACACCCACGGAAGCAACAGTCAAGAAATCAAAAGACGCACTGCATTCGGCAAATTGGCTACAAAAGAGCTCTTTAAGGTGTGCAAAAGTGAAGATATCACCGTGAGGTCTAAGGTGTGCCTGACCCAAGCCATGGTGTTTTCAATAGCCTCATATGTATGCTAAAGCTGGACAATGAATAAGGAAGAATTGATGCCTTTGAACTGTGGCGTTGGCCAAGAATATTGAATATACCATGGACTGCCAAAAGGACGAACAAATCCGTTTTGGAAGAAGTACAACTGGAGTGCCCCTTAGAAGCAAGGATGACGAGACTACATCTCACATACTTTGGACATGTTATCAGGAGTGATCAGTCCGTGGAGAAGGACATCATGCTTGGTAAAGTGGAGGGTCAGCAAAAAAGAGGAAGACCCTCAAAGAGGTGGATTGACAGTGGCTGCAACAATGAGCTCAAGCATAGCAACAATTATGAGGTTGGCACAAGACCAGGCAGTGTTTCGTTCTGTTGTGCATGGGGTCACTATGAGTCCGAACCGACTTGATGGCACCTAACGATGATGAAACAACTAAGATAGACTATTTCAAACTTTCACTACTCTCCTTAAGTCTCATTGTATCATCTCCTTATCACTCTCCTTAAGTCTCATTGTATCATCTGTCCCTCTATATATGTGCCATTGAATCAACTCTGACTCATGGTGACTCCAAGTGTGTCAGAGTAGAAGTGTGCTCCATGAAGTTTTCAGTGGCTGATTTTTCAGAATTAGATCACCAGAAGCTGGGAGAGACAAAAAGGATCTCCTTCTAGAGCCTTTGGAGAGAGCGTGACCTTGATGACACCCTGGATTTGGACTACTAGCCTCCAGAACTATGTTCCATTGTTTTAGGCTGCCCACTTTGTGATCCTTTGTTATGGCAATGGCAGGGAACTAATACAACATCTCTCCAATATTTGACACCATTAAAAACTTTCTCCTTTCACCATATGCTTTTCCAGTGGCACTGGTCTGCGTGGTGTTTCTCCTGTCTACTGCTGCCCAGCCTCCCCCCTAGGCTCCTGTCTCCCTGCCTGCCCTCATGGTGTTCAACCCCCAAGGTTCTGACCTCAGCTGTCTCCTACTCTAACGACAATTATGACTTTAATTATTATAGCCTGTGGGCTGATGTCTCTCAAGGCTGTCTCTCCAGCCCAGGCCCTTTCTCTCCAAATCCCACTGGGTGTCCCTCTAGTACCTTACACTCACTGGTCCAGAACTCATGGCTCCTCTTCTAATCCAACCAGATCTTTCCTGCTTTGATTTTCTCTCTCAGTTAATGGCATCATTGCAGCAGATCTTCGGCATTACTCTGGTGCTTTTCAGTTGCTTGTCTTTCTCTCCAGTTTTTCATGTTTCTCAGTTATGACTCCTAAAAAAGTTCTTAAACATCTCTGTTCCTTGCCACCCCTACTGCTGTTACGCTAGTCCAGGCTGCCATTCTCATTTGGATTTTTGCATTGGCTTGAGACTTGGCTCCCTGTA
Source organism: Loxodonta africana (assembly GCF_030014295.1). NCBI lineage: Eukaryota > Metazoa > Chordata > Mammalia > Proboscidea > Elephantidae > Loxodonta > Loxodonta africana. The sequence goes on from NC_087342.1 coordinate 53,142,169, forward strand.
ATCCTTTTTCATGGTACAGCTAGAGCTAAAAAGCCAAACCAAACCCTTTGCTATTGAGTCAATTTCAACCCGTAGCAACCCTGTAGGACAGCGTAGAACTGCCTCAAGGCTATAATCTTTACAGAAGCAGACTGCCACATCTTTCTCCCGTGGAGCAGCTGGTAGGTTCCAACTGCTGACCCTTCGGTTAGCAGCCATGTGCTTAACCATAACACCTCTAAAATATAAATTTGATCATGTTAGTTTCTTCCCTAAAACCTTTTACTCAACTGACTAAATATCTTATATTAAATTGAATTAATTAAGGAACTAGGATTATTAGTTCAAAAGCATGAACTTAAAAATTAATGATTGGTAATAATAATCAAGAAATTATTATGAAATGTTTGAGGTGTGATAATGGTATCATGGTTGGCTTTTTAAAAAGGAATCTTTGTTTTTAGAGATACAGAATAGAGAACAACCCAGTGGAGTGGGGAGATATAGTGACACAAGTTTGGACACGCACTGAGAATTGTGGAAGCTGGGTGATCTGTACTATACTCTCTACTTTTGTATATGGAAAATTTCTACAATAAAACATTTTTGAAAGCTAATTTCAAAACTCAAGCAAAACAAAAAAACCTGCAATGTTTTTCTAGTGTCCTTAAGACAGTGTCCAAAATTCTTAAGATGACTCACAAGATCCTTCATGATCTGGCTCCTGCCTACCTTTCTTCCAAATGCACAACACCAGTGCTTAAAAAGATTTGTTAAATGGATGAATAGGTGGGTAGATGAATGTATAGATGGATGGATGGATGGGCGGACGGACAGACGGATGGACAGATGGAAGGAAGGATGGACAGACAGATGGACGGATGGACGGATTGATGGGTGGGTGGCTGGATGGCTAGCTGGATGGAGAGCAGAAAAAGAGCCTCAGAAACTCAAATTTCCACCCTGGCTCTACAAATAACTTTCTGTGGGACCTTGGACCTCTCACTCACTCTCTTTGGATCTCAGTTTCCTCATTTGTGACATGAGGAGCAGATAGATCACCATTATTGAACTGTGTCCCACGTTCTGTGGGGGACAGAGACAGAGGGAAGAGAGAAAACCAAACTCATTGCCATAGAGTCGGTTCTGACTCATAGCGACCCTATAGGACAGAGTAGAACTGTCCCATAGGGTTTCCAAGAAGTGACTGGTAGACTCAAACTGCTGACCTTTTGGTTAGCAGTTGAGTGCTTAACCACTGTGCCACAAGCTCTCCACTTCTACTTTAACCAAAACATTTCCAGTTTTAACTGCTTTATATATTGGAACTCTTGGCAATATTTGGTTTAAAAAATTGTTTCATTGTTTACAAAATAAAATAACAACTTTAAATACCTCCTTGGCTTAGGTAACATCTCAGATTCTTTCCAACAGCGGTAGACTATGATCACACAAAGATTTTACAAGTTAAAGCATATGGGTTGATGAACATATAACACAGATTTTTCTCCAAAAAAGCCTGATTTAATAAAAATTTATTTCTTTTCAGTAAAAGAAATTTGTTAAAGGACTTAATGCAATTTCATTTTTAAGCCTTTTAAAGATATCCATACAAAACATCCACAAATTAGAAAAGCAGTCTTTTATTGGACCATATGTTGGAATTTGGGGTTTTGAAATGTGATCACTGCCCACATGGGACCATGAGACGCATGTGTGAGCAACATTGTACATGAATAGGACTGTAAGACAACAAGCTCCTTGAGGATACTGACTGTGGCTGCTCCGTCTTTGTTTCCCCCAGGACCTAGCTCCATACATGGCACACAGTAGGTGCTCAGTGAATGTGTATTGAACGATGACTTGAGGTAAAGTAGACTCTTTGACTAGGGCTCTGTCAGAATTCTTGGTGATGGGAAAGGGTGGGTGGAGTGGAATCCAGAAACCCAGACTAAGAGCCTTGGTGCTGACCTGAGTAAGAATAGCGGGACTTCTGTGTGTAGGATGACTCTCTCTGTGGGTTGGAATAATCACGGCTGAGGAAGGCAGCTCTGAAGCCCCCCTCAGGACAGTCTGTCTAAGTCCCTGGTTTCCTGGCAACCCATTCCATTTCCTACTCTGAGGGTGGTAGACTACCAAATCTATATTTTTCTAGTCTTTCCTTGGATGTATTTCTAGTCTTCTTTTTTAAGGTCCTTAATACGAAGGGGCCTGGGCAGCTGCGAAGATATGATAGGCTCTTTGACCTTCTGTACCTTCCATGTAGCCGTGGGGAACTACAATGTGTAGAGATGGCAGGAAGTCAGGAGACCTGGGTTCTAGTACCAGGTAAGTGAATTTGAGCAGGTCAGTCATTTGTCTTCTCTGGACCTCAGTTTCCTCATGTGTAAAATGAAGGGGTAAGATAAAAATGAGTCCTCAATTCTATGTACTCTTTAGATTATCATCTGGTTATATAATTGGTAGGACACCAGGAAAGCCATTATTGACCAAATCTTTCTCTCTCTCTCTCACTCTCTCTCCCTGTCACCCTGTATGACATTTCCACTTTACTGTGCCTTTGTGATAAAGTACTGGAGGCCACACTGAAAGTGCAGTGCCATTTAATTAAAGGGGCATTGGTGGTTCAGTGGTAGAATTCTTGCCTTCCATGCGGGGGACCTGAGTTCAATTCTGGTCGATGTACCACATGCACAGGCACCATACATCTGTCAGTTGAGGCCTGCTTGTTGCTATGATACTGAACAGGTTTCAGTGGTGCTTCCAGACTAAGACTGACTAGGAAGAAAGGCCTGGCAATCTGCTTCTGAAAATCAGCCAGTGAAAACCCTATGAATCACAGCAGCATGATCCGCAACCGATCCTGGGGATGGTGCAGGACTAGGCAACATTTCATTTTGCTGTATATGGGGTCACCAGGAGTTGGGGGTCGACTTGATGGCAACTGACATCACTTTTACCACCATTTAATTAAGAGCCAAAGAAACTAAGCACTTAAAAAAAAAAAAATCAGCTATAAATACCATAAATTGACAGAAGCTATTTAGTTAGCCTGTCACCAGCGGGCAGCATCCTGAGGGAATGGGGCTTGACCTCAGCGAGCTTTATGGGGGAAGGCGTCAGGAAGGCCTTCAGTAGGGTAAAGGCAATGTCCACCCAGGAGGAGCAGAGCGTGAGAGCACAAACAAGTTTGGTCTCCTGGATGGTTTTCCTGAGGCCAATTCTGCACCAAGGGCTAACGTAGCCAGCAGAACTCACCTCCCAGACCAGTGCCAGCACCTGGAGCACCAGTCTCCTGAACCTGCACCCTGGCTAATTTGTCTTTCTCAGCAATTTCTTTTCCCCAGGCTGTGGCACATTGCTGAGGTTTTGCTTGCCAGCCAATGACGGCGTCCTTGTCCCACTCTGTGATTTGCACAGTTTATTTTGGTAGGTAACTAAGACAGAAAAAAAAAAAAAAAAGACAGAGCTAATTAAATCCTTCATAAAACAATCAGTTACTAGCATGCAGAGTGAAAAGTCAGACATGTCTGCTGCTCTTTGGCCAGAGAGATTGTGTTCTTCTGCCTTCCCTTAGGTCCTATTTGGGAGCCTAACCAGGTTACCTGTGAAAATGTCTTCTTGCTCATGTTATATACTTTTTCCATTTGTCCAAAAGCAATAAATAAATACCAGGATCTCGTCAGGCCAAGCCAAAGAAGATTTTGTTGGAGATTTAATACCCTAACGTGTTGGACAGACTTGAATTTTTCTGGCTGAACAGTCAAATTGGGTGGTTTGGCTTGATGAACCAGCTGCAATGTTGTTGGCATATTGCTTTCAAATGATCTTGCTTCTTTCAGAATAAGCCACAGAGGGGCCTGGCCTTGAAGAGAATTGGAAACCCACAGGTATGTTTAAATAACTACACTTTCCTTAAATAACACTTTCCTTTCTTTTAAATGAGTAAGATTCAGTCAAGAGACAGAGATGAAAGGCTGTTCATGGATTCGTACACCCATATGTGCACCCTGGAGGCAGAGCAACAAAATAACTCAAGTTTTAACATTTTCCACAAACAGCAAGATATTCCCAACTGCCGCCAAAAATCTGACGAAGAGAAAAGCATACAGACATGACCATGAAATAAACGAGGGGGAAAATCTGAGCTCTCGGCCCTCTGAACACCTTCTGGACTTACGTAACTTCTTGCTGAGCACATGGCCCTGATTCTCCGCCGGCCTCTGCCAGCATATTTTTAGGAATCCCCTGGCAGAGGAGAGGACATTGTTTGCCACATCTTCCTCTCCTATAGTTCGTGGACGCAGACTCTTTACAGGGACTTTCAGCTACCTCTTTCGACTGCCTGGTATTAATTTTTACTCCTTCTTCTTTATTAGGTCTCTGACTCATCTCTGCCTAGACCTTTGGGTTTCCTGGAGGCTGTGCTTCCCCAGACATGCTGCCCTGCCCAGTTAACTGAATGTGTCGCTGCTTGGTCTCACAGGATGGCGCCATGAGTCTCTCAACACCAGAAATGGAGAGGTTTTCCCCAGCTCTCAAGCTCACATCTTATCAGTAACGGAGACTTGTCATCTCTAGCTCCTTAAGATCTCCCAGTTGGGGCAGTGGTGGTTCTGTGGTAGAATTCCTGCTTTCTGTGTAGGAGACCCCCTTTCCATTTCCGGCCAATGTACCTCATGCATAGCCACCACCCCTCTGTCAGTGGAGACTTGCATGTTGCTTTGCTTTTGAACAGGTTTTGGCAGAGCTTTCAGACTAAGACAGATTAGGAAGAAAGGCCTGGCTATCTACTTCCAAAACAGCCAATAAAAACCCCACAAATCACAATGGTCAATCTGCAACCTATCATGGGAATGGTGCAGGACCGGGCACCATTCCATTTCACTGGGCATGGGGTTGCCATGAGTTGGGGGATGGCTTGATAGCCGCTAACAACAACAGCATCTCCTCACTCCCTCCCCGCCTCTCCTACCTCTCCACATCAGTTGCTACCTCTTAATACAGGCATTCATTGTCTCTCACCTCGACTACTGCAACAGTCTTCACACTGTATCCTGAGGGCAATGGGAAGATCTGGAAAGATTTTAGCTGGGAAGTTACTTGATCACTTTTCTTATGATAGGAATGACACTGAATAAGCTGAAATGGAAGCAGAGAGAAATCCAGTGCAAAGCTCTGCTAGTGGTCCAGAAAGATATGATGAAGGTCAGGATTAAGCCAGTGACAGAGCCAAGGAAGTGGAAAGGAAATGGGTATTTAGCACGTAGGATGGAAACGGACATAGAAACTGTTTGGAATTAGAAGGTGAGAGAGAGGGAGCTACTTGTAATAAATGTCTCCCAGGTGGGAACTTAGGAGACTGGGAGAATGGTATCATTCAAAGAAAGAGGCAATTAAGAATTAAGTCTGTGAGAAAATCACGAAGTCAACGTGACATGTTAAGTTGGTGTTTTATGTGTGGAATGTCATCTGAGGGGAAAGTGCATACTAGAGTTGGACATACGGGTATGGGATTCAGAGAGAGGTGAATTGTCGGAGATATACATTAACATATGGCTAGATAGACAGCTGCCGTTCAGTAGACTTCAACTTATGGTGACCTCATTGCCCGAACCTGCATCATCCTCACTGTCGCCGGCATGTTTGAGTCCATTGTTGCAGCTACTGTGCCAATCCATCCCACCAAGAGTCTCCCTCACCCTCCATGGTCCTCTACTCCACCAACCATGACATCCTCCTCCAGTGACTGATCCCTCTTGATAACATGCCCAAAGCAAGTGAGTCAGACAATGTTCTGTTGTGATCCGTAAGGTTTTCACTGGCTAATTTTCATACAATGAATAAGGAATACTGAAGAAGAATTGATGCCTTTAAATTATGGTGTTGGTGAAGAATATTGGATATATCATGGACTGTCATAAGAATGAAAAAGTCTGTCTTGGAAGAGGTACAGCCAGAATGTTCCTTGGAAGCGAGGATGGTGAGACTTCCTCCCATGTACTTTGGACATGTTATCAGGAGGGATCGGTCCCTGGAGAAGGACATCATGCTTGGTAAAGTAGAGGGGCAGTGAAAAAGAAGAAGACCCTCAATGAGATGGATTGACACAGTGGCTGCAACAATGGGCTCAACCATAGCAACAATTGTGAAGATGGCACAGGACCAGGCAGTGTTTCGTTCTGTTGTACACAGGGTCACTCTGAGTCACAACTGACTCGACAGCACCTAACAACAACAACAACAGTTTTCAGAATTTGATCCACCAGGCCTTTCTTCTGAAAGTTCTTCTGAAACCTGTCCACCATGGATGACCCTGCTAGTATTTGAAACACTGTTGCCATGGGTTCCAGCATTACTCCACAGTAGAGGAGCTGACTGATGGGCGGTGGAGATTAGCATATAGGCGGTAGCTAAAGCAGAGGCATGAATGACACCAGCCAGACAGAGCCTATTGAGTAAGAGAGGAAGATGGCAAAACTCCAGAGAATACCACTCCCTGAGGGGCAGACAGAGAGAAGGGGCCTGGGAGGTAGGAGGAGATTCCAGAGGGTGTGGCACTACACACAGCTAGAGAGGAAAGAATTTGACAATTAGATTATCAGCGTCCTTAAGGAGATCCGTTACAATGGAATGATGGGGACAGATGCCAGATGTACTGGGTTGGACAGTGTGTGGAAGATGAGAAATTACAGGCAGTCTGGACTTCTCTTTCTAGAAGCTTTGCTGTAAAGAAAAGAAGGGAACTAGGAAAGAAGATTGACAGCCTGAGAGATTGTGGTCTTACACATATGCTGTAGTGGTCTGTGCACCAAAGGCAGAGAGGCACAGTGTAGGGAAGAAGGAAGGGAAGGGAGAGAGGGTGGTGGAAGGTGTGGGAGGAAGGGGGTCCCAAGCCCAAGCGCTTCCAAAATGTGGAGAGAGGGAGGGGACTGTTGAGTTGTCTGTGTTCTCCACACCACTGATGACTCACTTCTGTTATGAAGTTAGAGTTTGCCTTCAGACTTTGCCATCTTAGAGTTTCTTGTCTTCTATACACAGGGCTTCCTAGCTTGGCGTGTTTTCTCGTTACTCTGGAGCTGTTGCTAGCATAAGGTCATACTCAAAAAAAGGAACCATCAATAAGATTACTCAGAGACTTGGCTGCTTTCTCCTTGGCCATTTTGTCTTTAGGCTGAAAAAAAGAAATAGCTCACTTTTCTAAAGGGATATTATGCTCTCTTTGAAATATGCCCTGTATGTCAGTCCTGAAAACTATGGTCTTCCTGGACACTCATGAAAGAGAAAATTTTGTTAAAAAAAAAAAAAGCAATTTTTTTGTTTGTTTGTTTTTCTCTGCAAAGTTGCTCTACTGAACTGTGGAAGGTAAGAATTTTACCATCAAACCACTCATGTCTTCACCTCAGAAACCACTAGGGTTATCTAAATGAGAGATTTATTGGGCACTTAGGATTCATTTGGTTCCTGTCCTGTTTTTATAATATTTTAGACTATTTTTGTATGTAAAGTGACAAAGATAAAGCACTTTACTTGTGCTTGTAGCAGACACAGTTTAGAATATCTGCCTAGCTCAAAAAGATCTCCCTGGTTGCCTTGATCGCTCAGAACAGTGGGGCCCAGATTTCAGTATGTACAACAGTGGCCTGGACCAGGGATGGCTCCTGACCCAAGTTTAGAATCAAAGTGTTCTGCAGTGCAGGCTGAGCAGAAGAGAGAAAAAATACTTTTGAGAAAGAAGATGGAGATAGAAACAGCAATAGGTGACCAAGAAAAAGTCTTCCTTGGGTTCCTTGTGGCCTTCCAGCTCTGGGATTTTGTCCCCTCCTGATGCATGACTGCATACCTGCCCTTGGGACCCAGGAGACAGGTCTTTGTCTATATATTGATCCCACCTTCCTTTTTCCTTCTCTCACTGATTTGAGCTTTGCTGCCTGTCATGTATTGAACTATGTTCCCCCAAAATTTATGCTGACGTCCTAACCCCTAGCACTTGTGAACATGACCTCATTTGGAAGTAGGGTCTTTAAATATGTTATCAGTTAAGTCATACCAGGGTAGGGTGTGTCCTCATCCCACCCAAATACTGTCCTTATAAAAGGGGAGAAGGTACACAGACCGACAAGCAGAGCCATGTGACTCTAGCTGCAAGCCAAGGAATACCTGAAGCCACCAGAGGCTGGGAGAGAGGCATGGAGCAGATTCTGTCTCAGAGCCTCAGGAGGAATCAACATGGCTGACACCCTGATCTCAGGCTCCAGCCTCCAGAATTGTGAGACAACAAATTTCTGTTTTTATAAGCCTCCTGGTTTGTGGTATTTTGTTACAGCAGCTAGCAGTAGCCTAATTTATAGGTATAAAGATGAAATAAAAATGGTCCCTCCTTGGATTGTATAAGAAAAACTCAGGTTTAACAATTTCAGTGGTAACAGCCATGGGAAGTAAAATGAGGAACCCAGTATTCTAATTAAATCACCCCTCATATTCTCTAACCCCCTTCTTCATTCCAGGAAAGCCTTAGGAACGAGAAGCAACAGCGACGGCACACCTTTTACACTTGCCTGTGAGACACTCACAGGTTGTCCAGATTTCTAAAGAGCCAGAAGACCATTAGAAAAAGGGCACCTGTTGCCACTAGTGATCCTTCAGGAATATCACACCCTTCTGATCAGAGGCTGAACACACCAGATGGTCCCCGAGCATTAGCACGTGCAAAGTAGTTTTTACCACTTACAACAAAAAACAAAGCACACCAGAACAAATGCAGGTCCATTTCTGAACACCCCCTAACTTGAGAAGGTTGTCTGAGTGGAGATGATGACTCTTCTATGTGTACCCCACTTTGCGTCATAGAAGGGGGACTTAAAAGGGGGCCTACTGTCTGCTGATACCAGCTGTCTACTTGTGTGTATGAATGTGTGTGGTGGGGGTGGAGGAGTGAGGGGCCACTTAGATGGAAGTTGTTGTTGTTAGGTGCCGTCGAGTCAGTTCCGACTCATATCGACCCTACGCACGACAGAATGAAACACTGCCCGGTCCTGCACCATCCTCAAATCTTTGTTATTCTGGAGCCCATTGTTGCAGCCACTGTGTCAATCCATCTCATTGAAGGCCTTCCTCTTTTTCACTGGCCCTATACTTTACCAAGAATGACGTCTTTCTCCAGGGACTAGTCCTCCTGATAACACTTCCAAAGTATGTGAGACATGGTCTCGCCACCCTTGCTTCTAAGGAGAATTCTGGCTGTATTTCTTCCAAGACAGATTTGTTTGTTCTTTTGGCAGTCCACGGTATATTCAGTATTCTTCAGGATAGGAAGATAGCAGTGAGAAATACACCTTTTTTTTTTTTTTTTTTTTTTTACCAATCGCTATAAGTCGGAATCGACTCGACGGCACTGGGTTTACTTCTTTATAGATTTAAAAAAAATTGAAGTGTGTGTTAACTGTTCAGAAGAAAGAAAGGAAGAGAGAGGGAAAAAAGAAGGCAGAAGGTAGGGAGGGAGGGAGGGAGGGAGGGGAGAAGAAAGGAAGGAAGGAAGAGAGGGAAGAAAGGGGGGGGGTGCAGAGAGGGGACAAGGGAACCAGCAGTTACCACCAGAAGTGACACTTTTGTTTTATCAGAATCATAGTTGGTTATTCTTAGAAAAGAAGACATTTTCAATTTCTTTCTCTTGAGCAGCTGACAGGTTGGAAGAAAGCCTGACACAAAAAGGCCCTGCCTATGGCCGAAGCAGTGTATCTTAGTGATTCTTCCCTCACCACGCCCCCAAGGGGCAGAAATCGGGGCAGAACTAGCATTTCTACCATCCCTGGCCATGTCTACCTAAACCGAGAACCACCTTCTCCTTGATGGAGCAGAGCACCCAAAACCTCATCAAGTGTTAAAAGAACGAGACCAGAAATTCCTTCCCTCACGCTGAAGCCTATCATTCCGCATCTCCCAAACGGAAAGCAGACTTCCACCATCACCACGTCTGAGGGAGAAAACAGCGACTCAGGACTCACACTGATGTGCGGGAAACTTAAACTGCCAGTTTTCTTGAAATAGGTTTTTATAGAGAAGTTGATTCCTCACCTTTGTTATGAAAGACAGGGCCTAGAGACAACAACTTACAAGTTTACTGGGCACTGTCCTGGGTAGCGTTGCCAGATAAAATACAGGACACTCAGTGAAATTTGAATTTCAGATAAATAATTTACATACTAAAAACTAAAAGCACACGTACACACACACACACACACATATATTTGTTGTTGTTAGTTGCCACAGAGTCAACTCTGACCCATGGCAACCCATGTGTGCAGAGTGGAACTGCTCCATGGGGTTTTCAAGGGTGACCTTTTGGAAGCAGATCACCAGCCCTGTCTTCTGAGCCATCCCTGGATGTGTTCAAACCACCAACCTTCAATATATACTAAAAACCATGCAGTCAAATTTAACTAGGTGTCCTGTATTTTTATTTTGCCAAAGCTGGCAGCCCTAGCCTGGGTTCTAGCCTGCTTGGGTGGAAGCTCTAGTCTCCAGGATTAAGTCACGAGTGGGAAGGCCAATTGGTCCCCTTCATTCCAAGTAAGCAACAATCAAACAACGCCCTCTTCCAAATAGGTCATTAGATGCCCCTGATGGCAGGTTCTAATATGACAACCACCGCTGACTTCTCCACCACCTCTTGTCCTGAAAAATGGAGACCATCAGTCTTAAACTACTGCTCCAGGTTGCACAGATACAGCACGATTGCCCACTTTGCTATGGAGAGGTGAAGTTAATGCCCTGTCATCAGACTTTGTGTTTCTAGCAGGTGATATGGATTTGTGCCACTTGATCCAATTTTCTCACCTGGTCTGCCCACTCTCATGACTTAAAAATGCAATGGCTGTCGACCTGGCTCCAACTCATGGTGACCTTATGTATAACAGAACAAAACATTGCCCGGTGCTGGACCATCTTCATGCTTGTTGATATGTTTGAGTCCATTGTTATGGCTACTGTGTCAGTCCGTCTCGCTGAGGGGCATCCTTGCCTTTGCCAACCCTCCACTTTACCAACAATAATGTAGAATGACTATTTGTTTTGTTGAGAAGTGCCCTTCTAATAACCAGAATGCAGCCTAAGGCAGCCCCTTCTAGGTGTCAAGGCATCTAACAAACCACTAAGGTGGCCACTTGGTAACTATGGAGTGAGAACAAAGAGAGTGGACCATGTCAACAGCTTCATTCCAGGGTAGGAGGTCTTGTGAAACACCCCTCCCACCACAGAGAACATTCCTCCAGTGGCCTGGCCCTGCTGGAGCAGGACTTGCATTTATGAGGTGGCCTGCTTAAGGGTTTCCTGTGACACCAGGTCAGAGTAAAGCCAACTACCCTGCTTTCATCTTTGCCCTACTCTGATTTAAGGCACAGACAATGTCCATGGAATATTGCTCAGGTTTCCTCCTCCATCAAAGAGAAGAATTTTACACATGTAAAGACCTCTTGGTGGTCCAAACGGTTAACACACTCGGCTGCTAACTAAAAGGTTGGAGGTTCAAGTCCACCCAGAAGTGCCTCGGAAGAAAGGCCTGGTGATCTACTTCTGGAAAATCAGCCATTGAAAACCCTATGTAGTGCAGTTCTACTCTGACACACATGAGATCACCACGAGTTGGGACTGACTCAAGGGTAACTGGTTGAGTTTAAAGACCTCTTGGAATGTATGGCCTTAGGTTACATGGAATCCAAAGAGTGCAGCCAGCCCTGTGATCACAGCAAACACAACAACCAATGTCATAATTACGGAGAACATGGTTCCCAGCGCTCCACCTCCCAGGGACAGAGAAGATGTGTAAACACCGCAACAGCAGGCTTGTCTTCTCTGAATGTCCCTCCTTCCCAGGCTCCAGCTCTCAGTCAGTCCATGGCCTGACTCTCTTCTGAATGGTCTGTCTGGTGGAAGGAACGATCATGAACAGGAGGAGTTGGCTCTCTGGAAAAGGTAGTTTTCTAGGGCTGCCATAACAAAGTACCACAAGGTAGGCAGCTTGAAACAGCAGAAATTTATCCTCTCACAGTTCTGGAGGCTAGGAGTCCAAACTCAGGGGGTCGGCAGGCCCAAGTTCTCTTTGAAGCATCTAGGGAAAGATCTCTCCTCTTCTCCCTTCTGGCAACCGCAGGCATTCCTTAGCTTGTGGCAGTATCACTCCAACCTCTAATCTCTGCCTCACCTTCACCTGGCTGTCTTCTCTCTGGATCTGTGTCTCTTCTTTTCATAAGCACACCAGTCACGTAGGATTAGAACTCACCCTACTCCAGGATGACCTCATGTTAACTAATAGTATTTTCAAAGACCCTATTTCCAAAACAAGGTCACATGCACAGGTATGGGGTTAGAACCTTTGGGGGACACAATTCAGCCCATTACAGGTGGGCTCATGGGAGAACAATTAACGATAACTGTGCTAGAATCTGGGTCCCAGAGGAGGAATCAGCTCTTTCTTTCCTGAGATGCAGCTAGCCAAGTAAAAGCCAAGGCCAGCAGCAGTGGTTGGGCAGAGAGATGGGGTGAAGCCTGGATTCCGAGGTGCTGAAATCCCCGTGCAGGGTTGGCGAATGCCTAGCTGTGTCGCGTCACACAGAGCTAGTCTCAGGGCCTTGAACCCAGTGAGGTCTGTAGGGCAGACAGCACAATTGCTTGCAAATAAATGGCAGGTACCATGAGCCACGTTCTGTGGCGATCTGAAGTTTTCGTTTTTGGTCTCTCAAGGGAGTTGGGAGAAACTCGAGTCCGAAACTCAGCCACTATTTTCCCAGAAGTGAACCTGAGGAGACCTTCTGAAGGATTTGCTGAAGTCTAATAGGACTCGATGGCACTGTGTTTTGTTTTTTTTTTTTTTAAATAGGACCTGGGGGCCTTGGTGGCATAGTGGTTAAGAGCTCAGGGTGCTAACCAAAAGGTCAGCAGATCAAATCCACCAGTTACACCTTGGAAACCCTATGGGGCTGTTCTACTCTGTCCTATAGGGTCGTTATTAGTAGGAATCGACTCGATGGCAACAGGTTTTGTTCTGTTTTTTAATGGGAACTAAGAAGCCCTGGTGGCACAGTGGTTAAGTGCTTACATGCTAACTGAAAGGTCGGCAGTTTGAACCCACCGCTGCTCCACAGGAGAAAAATGTAGCAGTCTTTTTCCTGGAAAATCACAGCCTTGGAAGCCCTATGGGGCACGGTTGATAGCAATGGATTTGGGGTTTTTTTTGGCTTTTAATGGGAACTGAGCCCTCCAAATATTATTATAATTTTGGGGGGTGGATATTTTTTGCTGGAAAGCACATCAAACCAGGATGTCTTTTATGTACCCCTTGCCTTGCCAGATTATTTAAAAGCTAAAGTGGCCAGACATTCAAGGTCAAGGCTGAGTCAGGTTCTTCCTGCTCTAGCCAGGGCAGATAAAGGCTCCAGAAGAATCTCTAGGGAGAGCCAGGGATTTCTGAAAGTGTCTGCGGACAAACAAAATTGCAGTGTTAGTGGGCTAATGTCCACAGCTAAATGAAGCCGGTCAAGGTGCTTTGTGAGTTAGGGCCAGGTAGGCTGACGGTGGCTTGGATCCTGGCACCTGAGGCCTGACCTTGAGGAGCCAGGCAGCTGTCCTAAGTCTCCCTGGCAGCAGGGAAGGAGAGGAGGTTAAGGGACATCTCATGGGAACTGGAATTTTGGACACGGTATGACCACTGTCAGACAGCTGGCGCAGGCTGCAGGGATTGGGAGGAAGGAGGAGAACAAACTCCTCTCACCCCCGGCCCCCACTAGTGTCCTTTGCATCTCCAACTCCTCTTCCTCTCTGCTTCTCTTTCCTTTTCTCCCCTCCCCAAGGGCTCACTGGTAACCATAGGAGATGCAGCATGAAGGGGTTCAGTGTCTGTCAGGTGAGACCACAGACTCACCACCTGCGTTAGTCACTGGACATTTACAATCCAGGGCTTGGGGCCCTGCTGTACACATGCTGAGTCTCTCGGGGCAGGGCCCGGGCACCTGCACTGTTCACAAACACCCGGGTGAGTCTTACCTGTGCTAAATGGGAGGAGCAGTGGCAGACATGAAAGGGTCTGAGGCTAGCAGCCAAAGGCTTGAGCTCAAATCCAATTTCTACCTGGGTGGTCTTGGGCAAGTTGCTGACTGAATTCCAGCCTCATTTCCCCATCTGCACAAATGGATAAACCATTGTGAAGGGATGATTATTATTATTATTTTTTTTTAGGATTAAATGAGAAAGGACATATGGCAATGCTGGCAAATGGGCTGTTCATGAATATTAGTTCACAGTACCTGAAGGAGTTAGAGAAGACAAAAATCTTTGTAGACAATGCACAGGACAGTCTCCAACAATAGAGAATGATCCTGCCCAAGATGTCAATAGTGCCGAGGGCGATAAATCTTGCTCCTAGTTAACGCAAACGACTTAGTCATGGGTGACAGAAGGAGGCGTCCAGGTGATGGCACACATCCAAGGGAGCACCTTCTGCTGCTGTATTGCAGTGACTCACCGATGAGCAATAGGCCCCAGCGTCCTGTGAGTTGGCAGATTAACTATTAACCACCTTCCATGCCACGTGGACAGCGTAGCAAGTTCCCTGTTTGTTCCACAATGCAAGGGCCTGAAAACACACTCCTGGAGCTTTGGAAAAGCAGGAGGTGTTCTGTACAGGGGAGGGGAGGATTTCTCACTCCTAGAAGTTGTTTTGTTTTTGATCCCGAGGGTAGAGCAATGAGGGGGAGCTGGAGTCCATGTTGTCCAACAAGGCTTCGCCACTCTGAGAAGCCATCTCCAGGCGTGTGGAATGCATCTCACAGGCGTAGGAGGGACATCATGGAGGGCACAGAGCACATAGGTGGCTCAGTGGTAGCATTCTCGCCTTCCATGAGGGAGACCTGGGCTCGACTCCTGGCCAGTGTACCTTAAGCTCAGCTACCACACATTGTCTGTGGAGCTTTGGGTGTTGCTATGATGCTGAACAAGTTTCAGCGGAGCTTCCAGACTAAAATGGGCTAGGAAAAAAAGGCCTGGTGATCTACTTCTGAAAATCAGCCGGTGAAAACCCAGTGGATCACAACGGTCCAATTCACAGCTGGTCATGGGGATGGCGCAGGACGGAGCAGTGTTTCCTTCTGTTTTACAGGGGTTTGCCATGAGTCAGGGGCTAACTTGACAGCAGCTCACACCAAAAAATGGAGGGCACACATTCCTTGGGCTCAAACCCCACATGGCTGTTGATTTATGATAACCCTTTGCTAGCATCTTGCTTCCCTGTATAACCCTGGGCTTTCTTTCTTGGATCTTTTCTGGTACTTACAGTTTAAAAACAAACAGCTTGCCATCAAGTTATCTCTGACTCATGGCGACCCCATGTCTGTTAGAGGAGCACTGTGCTTCATGGGGTTTTCCATGGCCGATTTTTTTGGAAGTAGATTGCCAGACTTTTCTTCTGAGGCACATCTCGGTGAACTTGAACCTCTAATCTTTCAGTTAGCAGCTGAGCGTATTGTACCACCTAAGGACTTCCAGTTTAATAACTGATTAATCAGCTTCTCCGGTTTTTAACCCTCTCCCTTTGCTCCCCATCTCTGCTTGTCTCCTGTATGCTGATGTGCCTTGTACTTCTGGACTACACCCCTGGCAACACATCTCTTTGGTTGTCCTGGACTCCTTCTCTCCTATGAGCCGTCTTTTTCAGTGCTCCACCCTTATCCCTTAGGGTCTTATCTTAGTTAGCTGAAAAAACCATAAACTGTTGCCTTCGAGCCGATTCCGACTCATAGCTGCCCTATAGGACACCGTAGAACTGCCCCATAGGGTTTCAAAGGAGCATTTGGTGGATTCGAACTACTGATCTCTTGGTTAGTAGCCAACCACTCAACCACTGCGCCACCAGGGCCCCCTTAGTTATCTAGTGCTGCTTTAAGAGAAATCACACAAGTGGGTGGCTTTAACAAACGAAAATTTATTTTCTCACAGTTCAGGAGGCTAGAAGTTCAAATTCAGGATGCTGGCTCTGGAGGAAGGCTTTCTCTCTCTGTCTGCTCTGGGGGAAGGTCCTTGTCTCTTTCACTTCTGCTCCTTGGCTCCTTGGTGATCTTCATGTGGCATGGAATCTCTCTTCCCCCATCTCTGCTTCCTTCATCTCTTTGTTTAATCTCTTTTATATCTCAGAAAAGATTGACTCAAGACACACCCTTCACTAATCCTGCCACATTAACATAACTAAGACAGCTCATTCTCAAATGGAATTATAAACACAGGCATAAACCAAAACACCAAGCTCACTGCCATGTGACAGAGTAAAACTGCCCCATAGGGTTTCCAAGGCTGTAGTCTCTACGAAAGCACACTGCCACATCTTTCTCCCATAGAGAGGCTGGTGGGTTCCAATCGCCAACCTTTCAGTTAGCAGCTGAGCGCTTAACCACCTCTCCACCAGGGCTCCTACCACAGGCATAGAGGTTAGGATTTACAACACGTATTTTGGGGCGACACAACTCAACCCGTGACAGGTTTCATTACCATTCTCATGTAACTGGCTGCCTGTGTGTAGGAAAACATATGGGCATGTGACCAGTGTTGCTAAATGGGATCCCTTGTTTGTAAGGACCTCGCACTTGGTTTACTGCTCTACTGTCGCCATATTGGAGCCCTGGTGGTACAGTGGTTAAGAGCTTGACTACTAACCAAAAGGTCGGCAGTTCAAATCCATGAGTTGCTCCTTGGAAACTCTATGTGGCAGTTCTACTCTGTTCTTTAGGGTCACTATGAGTTGGAATAGACTCCATGGCAATGGGTTTGGGTTTTTTTTGGCTGCCATATTGAAATTCTTACTGCTGTTTTCTTAGAACTTGTGTTCTGTAAGGGAAGCCTGATGGGACAGTGGAGCTTGAGCAGGAGCAGAGGAGACAGGCACAGTCTGTGTGTCCATCCTTTCCTGCCGCGCCTTCACATACAGCATTTACCATGAGCACAGAATACTGGTGGATCCATGAGGTACGAGCTCAATGTGACTCATAGCGAGTAGAAGGTAAATGTATTTCATCTCTGACCCCAGTAAGCTCTGGGGCTGGGTGGGGAGGACTGACAGCCAGGAGAGGCCACACTTGCTGTTTGAACCAAAACTTGGTTCCAACACAGAAGGTGGCAATGGTGTTCTAAGGAACATGAACGACCAAGGAATCCTATCATGCCCTTTTTCACTCTGTTACTTCCCTGCATTGGCCAGCAACTTATCCTGAAAATGATGACACAGAACGGGAAAGACAGGGCTGCCCGGTGTTCCTTTTTTTTCAGGCTCTCCTTAACTCACCAGTAAACCAAAGGCAGAGAGCACTGGTAGGATGTGAGTACCAAGAAGTGAGACAAAAGCAGTTGCGTTAGTTCTTGAGCAGGGTTTCTTCTGTGCTTGTAAGAACAATATACACATGCATGTACGAGCTACAAAATGTAAATGATGGAATTTGGGGGATTCTGCATAAACTTACATGCTCTTCCTTGAGTTGATTCCAATGCACAGTGACCCAATAGGAAAGGCCAGAACTGCCCCATAGGGTTTCCAAGGAGTGGCTGGTGGATTTGAACAGCTGACCTTTTGGTTAATAGCCGAGCTCTTAACTACAGCACCATCAGGTTTCCTATATGCTCTTATATTTTGCATTTAACACTGGCATTCAGAATATAAAGATGATGGTCTAATCCATGCTAATAATTTAAATTAAAAAAATTCCTTTACGTAGAGTGGCACAGGACTGGGTAGTATTTCCTCCTGTTGTATATAGGGTCACTATCAGTCAGGACCGACTCTACAGCACCTAAGGACAACACCTAACAACAACACAACAGAGTGGCATTAAATAGCACATAAAAAACACCCTGGCAATCAAGAGAGGAACTGTGGAAGAAAGGAAAAAAAAAATACCTCAGTACCTTTAATGGCACATTTTCCTGCTTTTTGAAAAAAAGCACTCACATTTTCATTTTCTACCAAAAACAAAAGAACCAAACCCAGGACCATGAGCCACTCCCGACTCGTGGCTACCCCTTGCATTACAGAGTAGAAGTGCTCCATGGGGTTGTCTTGACTGTAATCTTTACCAAAGCAGGTCACTAGGCGTTTTTCCTGCAGCACCACTGGGTGGGTTTGAACCCCAAACTTTAGGTTAGCTGAACACAAACTGCTTGCACCCCCAGGGACCATTTGCACTGGATCTTTGTATGTTTTGCACTGGGCCCCGCAAGTCATGCAGCCAGCCCTGCTGTGTGCTCTTACTGCCTGCAGCCAGAGCCCGTGTCCCTCTGTGGGCTGTCCCCCCCGTCGGAATCCACTGTGCGCACAGAGAGCGGGGAGGGCTTGGGGACTTACATTTCAGGGGGACAGCACTGAACCAACATGTGACAGAAGCAGAACTATGAAGACCCCAGCTCCCTCATCACCAGAGAAGGGCAGCCTTGAAGTGTGGCCTCCACTGCCGCCAAGCTCCCCTGCAGGATTGAGCCAAAGTTACCCTTTATTTCTCTTACTTTCCTGACCCCACATCCCCACTCCTTACCAGTTTTTCCTGGAGGAATGTCCTACAGAATCATTTTCACGCAACCTAAGACACCACATCTATCTCTCCAGAGGTCTGGGCCCCAGCCAGCTGAGACTTTTGAGGCTACTGGTTTTGTGGGAAGTCAAAGGTAGACGAAGATCAGGTGGTGAGGTGGGAAACAACACTATGGACGTTCCTATAAAAGAGTCTTCTATAAAAGTTGGATTTTAAGGTTTAGACTGAAACTTTTAACACAACAAGCTTTCTGTGCAGGTCAGAGAGAATTTGGAGAGTGCTTTAAAAAAAAAAATTTTTTTTTTTTTGGGGGAGCAGATCCATCACGGCTTCTTGACTGCCCAACAATATTCTTGGCACATCTGTGCTAAGCCCATCATTATGAAGACGGCCTGGACCTCATGGAAACATGCTGTTCACCTAATAAGCCTTCGATGCTGCCACAAGGCCCCCGGCTCTGCTTGCTTCATGAGGGGAAAGAAAAATAAAACTGACCAACGCAGGGTTTGTTTTACCTTTAAATCAGTCATCATCTGTTTCTGTAAAAGCTGTGCTGGAATCAAAAGCAAACTCTCTCATCTTTTCCACTCCTCTAGCATCCATTGTTACTCAGCCTGAGCAATCTTGGAATGCCTTTTCTCCTTCTCTGCCTGGATACTTTTTATCCATCCTTCAAAACTCAACTCAGATGCCGCTAGCCCCAATTTTCCAAAGACAGCCTCTCTTTTCCACACCTCAGAATATCACCACATGTTTATGTGTATATTTGCCACCTTCTTTGGATTATAAGAGGAGCCCTGGTGGCATCGTGGTTAAGCACTCAGCTGCTAACTGAAAGATCAGCGGTTCGAACACACCCAACTGCTCTGCAGAAACAAGATGCGGCAGTCGGCTTCCGTAAAGATGTATAGCCTTGGAAACTGTTATGGATTGAGTTGTGTCCCCCCCAAAATGTGTGCCACACAATTGATTCCCCGTATTGTGTGTCCACCATTTTGTCATTTGATGTGATTTTCCTATGTGTTGTAAATTCTACCTCTACGATGTTAATAGAGCGCTGGTGGTACAGTGGTTAAGTGCTATGGCTGCTAACCAAAAGGTAGGCAGTTCAAATTTACCATCCACTCCTTGGAAACCTTATGGGGCAGTTCTAGTCTGTCATATAGGGTTGCTACGAGTCTGAATGGATAGCAGTGGGTTTTTTTTTTTAATGACGTTAATGAGGCAGGATTAGAGAGAGTTACGTTGGTGAGGCAGGACTCAGTCCATAAGATGAGGTTGTATCTTGAGTCAATCTCTTAATATAAAACAAAGAAGGGAGCAGAGAGACAGGAGGACCTCATACCACCAAGAAAGCAGCGCCAGGGGCAGAGCGCATCCTTTGGACTCAGGGACCCTGCGCTGAGAAACTCCTAGTCCAGGGAAGGATTGATGACAAGGATATTTCTCAAGAACTGGCAGAGAGAAAGCCTTCTCCTAGATCTGGCACCCTGAATTTGCACTTCTAGTCTCCTAAACTGTAAGAGAATAAATTTCTCTCTGTTAAAGCCATCCACCAGTGGTATTTTTGTTATAGCAGCACTGGATAACTAAGACAAAATTCCTGTGGGGCAGTTCTCCGTCCTATAGGGTCACTTTGAGTTGAAATCAACTTGATGGAAATGGGTGGGGTTTGGTTGGATCGTAAGATCCTGGAGTCAGAATCTTTGTCTTCCTCCTTTTTAAAAACCTGTGGCCTTATGCAATAGTAGGCACGTAATTGATTTCCAGAATATTTGATTGATTAAATAATAACAATAATAATAGTTAGTATGAGCCAGGCACTCTGCTAAGTACTTCACATGTGCTATTGCTTTCACTCTTCTCAACAACCAGTAGTATCTATGATGCAGGAACCAACAACCTCATTATACAAGTGAGGAAACCGAGGCTCAGAAAGGTTAAGTAACTTGCCTAAGATCACATAGCTTCCCTAGCAATAGAACAGAGTCAAACCCAGGTTTTCTGGCATCAACGTCCATGTTGTTCACCATGGAACTACTTGATGAATAGATATTCCCAAGGCTGTTTGGAAAAGGCTCATTAGAAAGCAAGTCTGATCTGTACAAAAGCTTCCTAAAGAGAGAACAGAGGCAGATAATCCAATAGGCAAGGTAAGCACGATGATTCCTTTGCTTACCAGATCATCTGTAGTGAACAATTTCATATGGGTTTCACCACATCTTTGAAATTGTTAAATTGTTCACTACAGATTGGTAAGTAAGCACAAGGAATGCTTACCTTGCTTTCTGGGTCATCTGCCCCTGTCCGGGATTATAAATTTGAAAAGAGGCTTCGATTCTGTAGGAAGGTGCTATGGGGTTGGAAGAGAGATAGGTGTCAGTCATACTTAGAAACAGAATCTTTGATGGAGTGAGAAAAGGTGAAATTGTTCACCACAGATGATCTGGTGAGCAAGGTAAGCACCGGGCTTACTTTGCCTATTGGATAATCCACCCCTGGAAAAGAGTATAACAAAACTCCTTTTATTTAAATAAAAAAAAAAAAAAAAGCCATTTTTCTGTCCCAACTCTATATGGAACCATTATTGACTTTAACTAGTTTCTCCCAAGCCCACTGGGCTTTGCTCTCAGAGGTCTTGTTATGCAGGTATTTGGTTCTGGTGCAAGTTAAAGGCAATAAAGAAACCCAGCACAGCTGCAGAACCCAGCTCCTCCCAGCTCGGGATTACTGCTGGCTTTGGGACGCTACTAAAACTGCACTGTGTGTTAATGGCAGAGAACTAGAAATTCTTCAGGGTGGTACTGAGGCATGATTAAAGACACGGGTTTTTTTTGGCCTGGGGGTGGACAAGGAAGAGGGATTTCACTTTGCTATGGAAAAACACTTTCTTTTTAATGGAAAAACACTTTCTTTTTAATGCTTAACTTGTATTACTCACAATGAATTTCAATGTCTTAACAAAGGATATAAATACCCATACTTGAGTCATCCAGACACAATGGACTTTCATAGCTTTATGGGTGGTGGTTTGCATTTGTATCTTTTCAATCCAGTGGGAATTCAATAAAAAAACTCACCAGCTTCCCTGGACCCCACCCCACCTTTGGCACCAAGAATGTGGAAACACAGAGTTGGCTCTCTACAACTTGGCCAAGGCGGGGGTTTCCGGGGCCCAGGTGATCTTCTCCCTTTCCTATGGTGTCTTGATTCCCCACCCTCACTCTTGAGCCAAAGGCCCCTGGTTCCAGCAGCTTGGCCTAGGAGTCATCATTTACTGTCACCCAAACTTTGAGGATGACAAACTTGGAAAAACGAAAGAGATGGACTCAGATGGAAGGAAACGTTCTGAGAACCACAAAAGAGAGAGAAAGAGGCAGTTGTGTAGCAGGAAGAGTCATGAATTGGCAGTTGGGAGACTTGGGTTTTAGGTAAGGTGACCCTGGGTGGTATAAATGGTTAACGCACTCAGCTGGTAATGAAAAGGCTGGAGGCTCGTACACACGAAGCACCTTGGAAGAAGGGCCTGGTGATCCACTGCTGAACAATCAGCCACTGAAAACTCTAAGGAGCACAGTTCTACTCTGACACACATGGTCACCGTGAGTTGGAATTGACTGGATGGTAACTAGGTTTTAGCTGGACCATATAATTTATTACTTAAACTGGAAATCTTTTGAGAGTGAAAGGGGTCATTGTTATGCTGGGACAACAGGTAGAAACTGGGACTGTCCTGGTTTGACACAGTCAGCATAGTTCTAGGCCACTAATTAGCTGCCTAACCTTCAGCAAGTCACATAATATCCCTGGACCCCATCTTCTCTTGAAATAAGAGACAACTGGACTACGAATCTTTCCCCACCCTTTGTTACCATGAGGATGTCTTTTCTATTTTCCTCCCAAATCTCCATGTTTTCAAAATGACTGTGTTGAGTAATAATACACAATGAGTAGAAGTTCTTTCAATTAGAACTTTTCATCAGCATGAAATAACCAATTGCCAGATCATTTTGATGCAATTTTAGACAAAAGAAAAAAAAAAAAAAGACGACATTTTAATACACCTGTGAGTCTCATTTAAAGTAAATGGAAGAGTCCTGATACTATTCTTTAAAATTATAATAGCTATGGATCCTCTCCATTATCGTCATAATCAATAGATGTCTACACTGATTAGATGACCTGTCAGCTCGTGGCCAGTTCTCACCTTCTCTAATTATTGGATGATGTTAGTGCCTCACTTTGTGAAATCCAGACAAGGAGAGAAAATGGGAAATGAAAGAGGTCCAGGTGGGAGTCTGAAGCCATTGGCCATTAATGGAGGTTAAGAGCCACGGCTACTAACCAAAAGGCCCGTAGTTTGAGACCACCAGCCGCTCCTTGGAAACTCTACGGGGCAGTTCTACTCTGTCCTATAGGGTTGCTATGAGTTGGAATCAACTCTACTGCAATGGGTTTGGTTTTCTGATTTTGGAGGGAGGAATCTGTATGCAGATGCCAGATGGGAAAGAGGTCCTCTAATCCTAGGGCCCACCATCTGTCAGTTTGTTGTACTGTGGTGGCTTGTGTCAGCATACCAGGAAACAAGGTATGCACGGGCTTACTTGTGCTTACTTACTAATCTGTTGTGCACAGTTTCACCTGGTGAAAAAGCCATGTGAAATTATGCACAACAAATTAGTAAGTGAACACAAGTAAGCCCGTGCATACCTTGCTTATTGGGGAACCCGTCCCTGCTTGCATGTTGCTGTGATGCTGGAAGCTATGCCGCCTGTATTTTTAAATACCAGCAGGGTCACCCCTGGTGGACTTGTTTCACTGGAGCTTCTAGACTGAGACAGACTAGGAGGAAAGGCCTGGTGATCTACTTCTGAAAATTAGCCAGTGAAAATCCTACGGATTACAACAGAATATTGTCCAATATAGTGCTGGAAGATGACTCCCCTAATTTGGAAGGCACTCAAAATACACAGTGGCTGCAACAATGGACTAGAGCATACCAATGGTCATGAAGATGGCTCAGGACTGGACAACAATTTGTTCTATTGTACATGGGGCCATGAAGAGTTGGAGCCTCTGAATGGCAACTGACAACAACAATCCTAGGGCATCTGAACAAAGTTCCTGTGGCACAAAAATTTCCTCCTGCCTTGGGGCAGTTTCCACCTGAGTTGAGGCCTCTTGCTTCATACCTGGGAGATCAGAAGAGTGTATTCACAGCATGAGAAGGTCAACAGGGGGCAGGAACGGGATGGCGGAGCAGCCAGTCATTCTCTTCTCTCCTCTACCCAAATGACCTCACGCTAGGGGAAGGAATGAGGCAGCCAACAGCCCTCAAACAGATCTCTGAGACCGGGTCTCAGACATGAAGTATGCAGAATCCACTAGAAAATAAACGGAGGGCAGGACCCAAGTCTGCAGCCTCAGTACTGGCATGCCTAATGCTGGCCTTCTAGTTGCTAAAGCAGCAAGCTTGCAGTGCCTTCAGCGAGAGTGACAGGAACTGCATGTGTTGGGGCAGCTGGCTGTCACAGTGACGAGAGGTGGGCACCACTAGCATTCCGTGCTCCAGAACCAGAGGTGTGAATGCCCTGCAGAATCAGGAGTGTGATCACCCTGCAGAACCAGGGGTATGAATGCCCTGCTCTGAGCCAGAGATACTCCATGATGAAGAATCACCCCTCCCCAGATGTCAAAAGCAGCCCCACAGTAAAGCCTGAGGACAGGAAGGGGCTGTTAATTCTTGCATATAAATAATTATTCTAGCCCTTTCAAAAACCTGTTGCTGTTGAGTCGATTCTGACTCACAGTGACCCTATGGGACACAGTAGAACTGCCCTGTAGGGTTTCCAAAGAGTGGTTGGTGGGTTCGAACTGTTGACCTTTTGGTTAGCAGCTGAACTCTTAAGCACTGCGCCACCAGGTCTCCTTTAAGAGGGCTCGAATCACACTGAACAACCTCCTATGATGCCAGACCATTGGGCCAAGCTTCTAGATGGAGCAGGTTAATCCTCAAAGCTCCTGCATGAAAGAAGAATGGAAGTCATCCCTAGAGACCCTGGGCAACTTGTCCTCATGGAAAGCTATAGCATACAGAGTGTTTTGTGGGGGCGGGGCGGGGGGTTCTCTTTTTTCTCAGTGTTCACAAAATTGCTGAATCACTGTCTCCATTACTTATGAGATGACTGGCAGGGTCCCTCAAGGCAGAAAGGCAACTTGGGCTAAGTTTAAAATGCAAGTATGCAGCCCCCAGGGCAGTCCCTGTCTCTGTGCTGCCTTCCACAGTAAACTTGGACTTGTCCTGAGTTTGGTTTCATTCATTTCAGCTAGAAGTGTGTGGAGAATACACGGTTCACCAGCCTTCCCATGGAATGGCTGACTCCCTCTGCCATGAGTTAGTGGCCCCAGGAGGAGCAGGCCAGGGACGCCCTCTCCATGAGATACCTCTTAATAGGGAAGAGGTCACTGACGGCCCACAGAGGAGGCTGTGACCATAAATATTTTAGAATTTAGCTTCCTTAAAATCTTAAATAATGAAAAACATTTGCTTGGGTAAGCCTTTCAAGTTTTCCGGTCTCCGAATTCCACCCCCAGGGTCTTGCTTCAGAATTCCATGGCAAGTGACAAGCATGACATCACGTTCCAGAGGAATGCACACCCTATAAAGCCCTGCCTGGGTCATGGAGAAGTGCTGCTCTCCCAAGAGGGCCCTAGACAAACACATGAGTTTCGCCCAGCACGTGTGGAAAAAAGCCTGTGTGAGGTGAAACGGCTTTATGACGTGGGTCTTGACGGGAGAGACTTGTTGGCCTGGGATTCGGATTTGCAGCTGACAAGCTGCTGATGAGGCAGTAATGGCCATCTAACATGGGAACGGCCACTCTGGGAGCAAGGAGCTTAGTGCACTAGGCTGGAAATCTCCCAGAGCAGCTGGGGGTAACCTTCTCGCCTCAGCTGGAGTAGGTTAACTCACCCCGAGATGCGTTCCTTGGGCCTTTTCTCTGCATTTCTTTGGATTTGCAGGCCTCCCTGCAGCTCTTTAGGGCTCTGACACACAGGACAATTTAGCATCAAGGGAATCCCAAAGACCAGGGCAAGAATATCTTTCTTGGCTGTAAATGTCACTCTGAAATCCTTGTCCTCTGCGGTGTTTTCAGAGCACTTCCAGTGTGCAAGGCCTGTCCCATCAAGCCCAGCCCTCCACTCCCTGAGCTCATCCAGATCCCATGCACATGGCAGGTGATCTCTCTCACCCCGAGGCTTCAGCGGCTTTGGCGCTCCTGATGCCCTCAGAACAGAAGTTCACCACAGGCAATAAGTTTGCCCCCCAGGGGACATTTGACAATGTCTGGGCACATTTTTGCTTGTCAAGACTCAGTGTGGGGTGTTACTGGCACAAAGAGGGTAGAGGACAGAGATTCTTCTAAACAACCTACAAAGCACAGGGTAGTCCCCCACAATAAAAGATGGCCTACCCACGTTGTGGAAGAGTCAGCTCTGACTCATGGGGACCCTGTGTGTGTCAGAGCAGAACTCTGCTCCGTAGGGTAGATCGCCAGGCCTTTCTCCTGAGGTACCTCTGGGTGGACTCAAACCTTCAACCATTTGGCTAGCAGTCAAGCATGTTAACCATTTGCACCAATCAGGAATAAACAATACTAACTTAATATAACTAATGGGTGTGAAAGCTATTTTGACAGGAGTAGAAAGCCCAGGGGGACCTTGAGGTGAAGGAGGGGATGCCAGGAGATTGGGCTAGGGTGGACCTGTGAGGGGACTGGAGGCATCTAGAATAGACTGGAGGAGGTAGAGACATGATCTAGAGGCAGCAAAGGCCAACCTTGCTTACTTTCCTCGTATAAACCCTGCTGAGAACAGAAGACAAATACAATTCCCATTCGGACATGCTCTGTGAAGACAAGGGCCAAAGGAGGCAGAGAAGACAAAGCGTATCACAAAGAAGGGCCTGTTCCCTGTTTCTGCTCTGCCTGCCTTTGGCTCTTGGGCCAACTCCCTAAGCGCTGAAATACTATGATGCCTCCTCCCATATGTAAACCAAAATAAAAGCAGTACTAAATCATCAAATGCAAAGTGTTCCCCCGCCCCCCGCCTCTCTGATGACAAAATGCTGGTTAAGTGCATCCAAGTCTTATTGTTCTGATTTTTGCTGTCACTCTGAGCAAGTAAGTGCCTCCTTGTAAACACAATGCTGTTTTCAGGTCTGAATATTAGGGCCTGTTGTCTACATGGAGCCCTGGTGGCACAGTGGTTAAGAGCTTAGGCTGCTAACCAAAAAGGTTGGCAGTTTGAATCCACCAGCAGCTCCTTGGAAGCCCTATGGGCAGTTCTTACTCTGTCCTGTAGGGTGGCTATGAGGCTACTGTATAGCTTTATTGTTCAAATTTTCATAGTTGGAATATTGTATAGATATAATACCATGAAGGTCTCTAGGAAAGGATGTCACCAGCCTCACTTGGCAAGTTATATCTACTCACATCCCTAGAGAAAGGGAAAGAGCAATAATCGAACCAAAGCAAAAGAGACTCTCTTCCTAAATGCCACGTCGGGCTCAAACTGGAGTTCCCAGAGACACCGGTTTTGGTAATTCCTGAGTCACGATAGAGATTGGGCCAAAGAGTGAGTCTACCAAATTGTGATGGGGTATATTAGATTCCCAGGGCTGCTGTTATAAATAACAGCAAAGAAGGGGGCTTAAAGCAACAGACACTATTCTCTCATGGTTCTGGAGGCTGGAAGTCCAAAATCAAGGTGGGAACAGAGCCACACTCTCCGTGAAGGATTTAGGGGAGAATCCTTCCTTGTCTCTTCCTAGCTTTTGGTGCCTGCCAGCAATCCTTGGCTTATGGCAGCATCACTCCAATCTTTGCCTCCATCCTCACAAGGTTGTCTTCCCTCTGGGTCTGTCTCTTTTCCTCTTCTTATATGGTCACCAGCCATATTGGATTTCGGGCTCCCTTGAGTCCAATGCCTGTTGCTATGATACTGGAAGCTATGGTACCAGATTTCAAATAGCAGCAGGTAGATAGGTTTCAGCGGCACTTCTAGACTAAGACAGACTAGGAAGAAAGGCCAGGTGATCTACTTCCAAAGACTAAACAACGAAAACCTTATGGATTACAAGAGAGTATTATCTGGTATATATAAAAAAAAAAAACTAATAGTACTGGAAAATAAGGCCCCTCATCTGGAAGACACTACACAATAGCTGTAACAATTGACTCAAGCATAACAGCCACCATGAAGACGGTGCAGGACCAGGCAATGATTTATTGTTTTACACATGAGTTGCCTGGAGTCAAAGCAGACTTAACGACAACTAGGAACAACAACTAAGAACAACTCCAGTATAATCTCATCTTAGCTTGATGACATCTGCAAAGACCCTATTTCCAAACAAGGTCATATTCACAGACACTGGCGGTTAGGACTTGAACATATCTTTTTGTGGCAGTACATTAAGCCCATAACAGAGACAGGAGAAATGTGATATAAGGATAGCTAACAAGACGAGACTCCTGCTCAGAAAGATTCAAGTCAAGAGAGCTACATGACTAAGGGAATGGCTAGGTGTGAGCGATGACTTGTTCACAAATCACCAGTTAGTCAGAGCAAGGGTGGAGGGAGTTGGAAATACTATTTAACATACTATAGTAGAAGGAGTCCCTGGATGGTGCAAGCAGTTAAGGTCTTGGCTGCTATCTAACAGGTTGGTGGTTTGAATCCATCCAGAGGTGCCTTGGAAGAAAGTCCTGGCAATCTGCTTCCCAAAGCCACGAAAACCCTATGGAGCACAGTTCTGCTCTGACAGACATGTTTTTCTTGGTTTCGTCGTGGTAGTAGTGGGAGGAGGAGGATCTAAGAGTCTCTTATCCTAATGCTAAAAACTGCGAAAATAGCTCAAAACATGCTTAAATTTAAAATGACAGTCCACACCAACTGTTGACTAGAGGAAAGTGGAGTGTGTAAAGCTTATTTTTCGAGACTAGCATAGAGGTAGCCCCCGTCTCCTTCCCAGAGTGACTCTTGCACCATTCTCGGAAATGAGCACTAGCCTGCTCTGACCACAGGTCTACGTGTTTATCTCCTATGGTCACTCTCGCTGTGAAATAAGGTGCAAATAAACCTTATGGATGACTTTGCAATTTACCAATTTTTGACATAAGTGGCTGTGACATGCTAGTGCTGAAACCAGCTGTGAAACACAGTGCCTCAGGCGTGGCAGCAGCAAGCCCAGACGCATTGTGGAGGGCTGTAGTTCAAATGCACTAATAGCTGTTTTTAAACCGATCTGCTCTAAGTCTCCGAGTGCAATGGCTGATTATTGGGTCAACAAACATTAAAAGCTTTGTTATTGGCCCTGGTTTGAACCAGAAGCAACATGTCTTTCATGAGCATTTAGGATGAAAGACGTAAGATGAA
Organism: Loxodonta africana; assembly: GCF_030014295.1. Taxonomy (NCBI): domain Eukaryota; kingdom Metazoa; phylum Chordata; class Mammalia; order Proboscidea; family Elephantidae; genus Loxodonta; species Loxodonta africana. Next base: position 53,171,145 of record NC_087342.1, read on the forward strand.
AAAAAAAAAGGTTGGTAACAGTGAGTACCATTTGAGGGTCTGTTTTTATGTGTTTTGCCCTAAGAGAAAAAGTAAGGCGATAAGATCTATGCAACATCCTTGATCTTGTTTTTCAATACAAGGCTCTAAATCCCTAGTTACCCTCCTTTCTCCGTTACAAGACCTGTAGGTAAGCTTTCTAATCAGACTCTCGGCTTTCTGCTTAAAAGGGCTATGACACTCACAGGCACTGATGCCATGAACAATGAGCCAAGTATTATTTCATTGAGCATTAATTTGACCACATCATTTTCCTTCTTAAAGTCCTTAAAATTCACAAGGGCTCTCCATTACCTCCAGGATTAAAAAAAAAAAAAAAAAAATTGGGGTTCTTTTATTAGAACGTACACCTCCCACCTCTGCTTCTGACATACTGACCTACTTCCATTTCTCCAAATGCTTCATTCATGCCTTTTTTTCTTAATTGTGGAGATAAATATATATAAAATATTTGCCATTTCAGAATTCTTACATGCACAATTCAGTGGCATTAATTACGTTCATCATGTAGTGCAACTATCACCTGTATCAATTTCCAAATTTTCCCATCACCCTTAACAGAACCTCAGTGCCCCCCTGAGCAATGAGTCCCCCCTTCTCCTCTCCCACCCATCCCTGGTAACCACTAAGAAACTTTGGTCTCTAGACACTTTCCTATTCTAGATATTTCATATAAATGGGATCCTACGATAGTCATCCTCTTGTAACTGACTTATTTTACTCAGCCAAATGTTTTCAAGGTTGATCCGTGTTGCAGCATGCATCAAGACCTCATTTCTCTTCATAGCTGAGAGCTTGGCTGCAAACCAAAAGGTCAGCAGCTGGAATCCACTAGCTGCTCCTTGGAAGCCCTATAGGGGCAGTTCTACTCTGTCCTATAGGGTCGCTATGAGTCAGAATCGACTTGACAGCAATGGGTTTTTTTGTTTTTGTTTTTTTGGTAATGTTCCATTGTATGTATGTACCACATTTTGTTTATCACTCATCTGTTGATGGACATTTAGGTTATTTCCACCTTTTGGCTATTGTGAATAGCGCTGCCATGAACATGGGTGTATAAGCATCTGTTTGCATTCTTGTTTTCAATTCTTTTAGGTATATACCTAGGAGCGGAATCGGTGGATTTTATGGTGATCCTGTGTTTACTTTTTGAGGAACAGTCAACCAGTTTAGTCATTTTATCAAAGAAGAAATGTAAATGGCCAACAAGCACACGAGAAGATGCTCAGTATCCGTGGTCTTTCATAACCCCAAGCCCTTGCACATGCTGTTTCCTCATTTAAGAATCACGTACGCCTTTTCTGGGAAGCCATCCTCAACAAGCCCTGAATTAGATCCTCCTTTGCATTCTGCGGAAACCCTGGTGGCATAGTGGTTAACGGCCACAGCTGCTAACCAAAAGGTCAGCAGTTTGAATCCACCAGGTGCTCCTTGGAAACCCTACGGGGCAGTTCTACTCTGTCCTGTAGGGTTGCTATGAATCGGAATTGACTCAAAGACAACAGGTTTGGTTTTGGTTGGTTGCACTCTGCACTTAAGTTTAATATGGCACACACCATGCCATATTTAAATTATCCCTTCCCCAACTAAACTGTGAGATCCCTGAGGCCATGAGACAGGGGCTGTGTTGTAATCACCCTTGCTTCCCCAGTGCCAGGCACAAATATAGGAACAGGTCAATAAATGCTTAAGGATTGAATAAATGAGCTTCACTTAACTGTAAATGATGAAGAGCTTTTTGGCAAAAGCCCCTCCTGTACCTTCTTTTGGTAGAATAAGTTCTGTAATCACCACGTATGCATGTGAAAGCTGGACATTGAAAAAGGAAGTCAGAAGAATTGATGCACTAGGATTGCGGCGGAGCTGGTGAAAAATAGCGAATATACTGTGGCGGGCCAGGGGATGAACAAATTAGTCTTAGAAGAAATAAAACCAGAATTCTCCTTAGAAGCTAAGATGGTGAGACTTTGGCTTGCTTATTTTGGACATCTCATCAGGAAGGACCAACGGCTAGAAAAGGACATCATGCTCGGTAAAGCAGAGGGTCAGTGAAAAAAAGGGAAACCCTCAATGAGACGGATTGACACAATAGCCACGACAATAGACTCAAACATACTGAGGACCATGAAGATGGCACAGGGCTGGGCAATGTTCTGTTATACGTAAAGTCGCCCATGCATTGGATTTGACTTGACAGAAATTAACAACAACAGAGATCCTTAGTAGCTCCCTGATATCAGCTCCACATAGTTAAGGATATACTCTAAATACCCAGGGTTTTTCTTAAGACAAAGTAAAAGAAAAAGTAAGAACAGAAATAGTTCATGCACTTGAGAGGAAGGAAGGGAGGGAAGGAGGAAGGAAAGGAGGGGGGGAGGGAGGAAGGAAGGGAGGGAGGGAGGAAAAGATTTTCCCTCTGAAAGTCTATGTTAGGTAAAAAAGAAGGGATTATTTGTATTTCGTTTGGAGGTTTAGTCCATGAACAAAAGGAAGAAAGTGACTGGAATATATTGAGTTCCATCACAAGATTGAAAGAGGAGTATTCAGTTCACAACTCATTAAAGAAGCCAGTTGTGTTTCATCCTGACACCTTTTCTAAAGAGGCCCAGGAGCACAGCAGAGTCGGATCAGGCAGTGGAAGCTAAACCAAACCTAACAAGAAGTGCCTGATGAATTAGTCAGCTTCTTTCCCGGTACCTCCCCTAAGACTGCCTCTAATTTTTCTTTTTTTTTTTAATGAATAAGCACTATCATTGACCTCATTTGGATTTGCTATACCTCACAGGTATGGATACCTCCCTTGGAAAGAGCCATCTCTCCTCCTCCTCTCCTGTGGAGGGGCTGCGAGCATCCTAGAACAAACACAAGCACCCAGGATGTGGGGAAGACAGCAGTGAGAGACAGGTGCAGAGGCCCCTAGCCAGGGCCACACAGCCGAGAGAGGCTTCCCTCCCAGCAGACAAGGCTGCCTCTACTTGCTTCTCTGGAAGCTTGCTCATCAAGTGCGGCCGGGGATTTTGGCTGCCTGCAGCTGTGTTTAGGGGTGCCCTTATCTACCACATCCTTTGAGGATTTTATTGCCGGCTGCCTTATCCACTTTAATGAATGCTCTGGCAGTTTCTGAACGGGGGCTGTGTCTGCATGCCCTGACGAGTGATTATTTTCACAATTGTTGAGGCTAAATTCAACATGTCATGTCCTCTTCTCATGATGTATCCTCCAGTTCTGGTGAAAACAAGGAGAACACTGGAGGGAGAAGACTTTATAAAGTTGGATCACCCAGTTTTCTTCATTTCCCTCAAAACTATCAGCTAACCAATCGCCATCTGCTGCTATTCACAACACCAAACAGTTTTCAAATCTGTCCCCTAGATTGCCTATAATAATAATAATGGCACATCAATTAAAAGTTACATTTTAGAAAGCCAGTTAATGGACTAGGGAAATGCAATACATAAAGTGGGAAAAGCAGGTTACCAAACAGTTGAAGCATTTGTGTTCATTTGAAATATGTATATAATTTTGAAAATTACCTAATAAGATACACACAAAAATAATACTGCTTATACCTGGAGTGGAATTAAGAATCATTTTAATTTTATGCCATACACATTTTTTTTTAAAGTTTCCAAATTTTCTACAGCAAGCATTCATTACCTTTTATATCCTCAAAAGATAATAATAATACAAAGTTTTAACAAAATGAAGGAATGCAAAGAGATTAAATTATCCCCCACCCTCTCCACTCCTATCATCACTGTCATAAAAATATTTATTGTTCATTTTTTTTTCCTACCTGCAAAAATCTCCTCATGTCACCCTCTGTTCAATCTTCCCATTATTCATCTTGTCTTATAAAGATCTTCCTAAAAAGTAAATTGCATCAGCTAACTCCTACAAATCCTCTGGGATTCTCCATAGAGTAAAATCCAAACCCTCCATCTGAAGATGAAAGTCCTTCGGTACTTTGTCTGCAGCTGAGGTTTAGCTCCAAGTCCTCTGTCTCCCTCCCAGGTAACCAGAAGTCAGTCCAGGTCTCTCCTGCTTGAACATAATGTCCCTCTACCTGGGACTCCCTTCTTCTCGTTCTCCTCTTCCTCTCCCCTCATCTACTGCATTTATTCTCTGACCCCGCCTTCAAGTGTCGGCTCTTAAGCGGCTTCCTACAGGAAGGGTTCCTTGACATCTCCAGGTAGAGTTAAGAGTTCGCTTTTCTGTCTTGTTTATGTCTCTACATTAGCACTTACTCCATCAGCATAATGATTAGTTTACATGTCTCTTTTCTCCCCCTGAAGGGCAGGAGGCTATTCTACCCAACTCTGTGTGCTCAGCACCAAATGCAATGTCAGGCACTACCAGGTGCTGTCAAGTCAATTTTAACTCATGGTGACCCCATGCGTTGCAGAGTAGAACTGTGCTCCATACGGTTTTCATGACTGTGACCTCTGGGTGGGTTAGAACTATTAATCTTTTCGTGAGTAGCTCAGTGAGCCAGGGACTTCTGTCAGGCACTACCCAGCCACCCAGGGCCATCGAGTCGATTCCGACTCATAGCGACCCTATAGGACAGAATAGAACTGCCCCATAGAGTTTCCAAGGAGCGCCTGGCGGATTTGAACTGCTGACCCTTTGGTTAGCAGCCGTAGCACTTAACCACTAAAAAAACTAGTAGGTGCTTAATAAACATGACTAAGTGAATATTCCCTCAGCTGGCATGCTCTTTCATTGATTGATTGCTCTTTCTCCAGAAGCTTCCATTTTTAGTAAACCAAGCTGAATAGACTTCAAGGACAAACACAAGAGAACAAAGACAGAAGCAAAAGGAGCAAGGACAGGGAGGTGAGTTAGAAGGCCATTGTAATAATCTATTGACTAAACTTGTAAATTAATTATAGTTCTCTATCATTCAAGATTGGTGGCTAGATTTTTAGCAGTTTCTTAGAGTTTGGGGCCCACTAAGAGAGTTGGAATTGACTCCACAGCAATGGGTTTTTTTTTTTTTAAGAGCTGGTGCTTTAGTGTTTAAGAGAATGTCACCTGAAGTCAGATTAGCAGTGTGGCTTTAGACAAGTGGCTTAAACTGTCTTGCCATATAAAATAACAATAACAATAATAATAATAAAATCACATAAAGGAGCCCTGGTGGCACAGTGGTTAAGAGCTTGCTGCTAACCAAAAGGTCGGCAGTTCAAATCCACCAACCACTCCTTAGAAATCCTATGAGGCAGTTCTACTCTGTCCTATAGGGTCACTATGAGTTGGAATCAACTTAAGGCAGTGGGTTTGGTTTTTGGGTTTATTATATAATGGTTATAATGACAATTAAGTGAGCTAATTCATATAATATCCTTTAAATGGTGCCTGATATGTATGTAGCAAGTGCTCCACAGGTGGTAACTACGGCTATCTGACCATTTGAACACCTCAGGATCATCTCCTCACCCAATGGGCATTGACTGAGCTCCTATCCTGTGAATGAGGGGTATGGAGACCCAGCTCTTGTCCTCAAGGTGTATGTGCAGCTTAATAAAGGAAACAAGTATAGAAACAGTATCTTCAAACAACACAGGAAAAAAGAAGAGCTAAACAGAGCTAAATATTTTCAGCTCTTGAATGAGGAGGGGAAGTTATTCATTCAGATTGGGGAGATCTTCGAAGACTTCTGAGAGGCAATCCGACTCCAAGGATGAATAAGATCGAGATACTCAGAAAAGGAAGAGAGGTTACATTATGCCGTGAGCTGCCTGGCCTATTTAAAAGTCACAGGCCCATTAGGATGATGTTCCACATGAATATGACTGCTGAAGATCACGGAATGTGCAGCCATGGATAATGTTTTAAAAGTGCTTTAGACTCAAAGAGAAAAAATGGGTTCGATATGGCTATTATCTCCTTAAGCTCACAGAATCAACCATATGAATTAGGATATAGTTATATTATAGCTGAATGACTTCATTGACTGTATTTTGAAATTAGATAATGTATGCAAGCACAGCCCAGTTTCACAAGAAGCATTTCCCAGTTGTCTCCATGAGAATTTAGGAAAAGTTCACGAAATGCAAGCGGAGAGAACTTAGGTGAGTCCTGAACACCTAGTGCTGTAGCATTTAGAAAGTGAATGATAGCCCATGGGCCACAGGAAGGTAATGGATATACAACCCAAAGGTTTTGATTAATGCACATGGTCTCAGATTTCATCTGACCCGACATGCATCCAATTGATCATTTCTGGAATCAACCATCTAAAGAGAAAAGCTTGAGGCAACAGGATCTAGTGAGTCTAGATAGGCCAGTCCCACAACAAACCTAAGCTTCTCCTCTTTGGAGACACCTGTATGAAAAATAAAAGCTCGGATGGCAAAGAGATTATCCAAGTATTTAATGGGGTCAAGAGCGGTGGCAGACTCAGTCTGTCAAGGCTGTGTTGGGAAGGACCTCTCTACTGAAGGGATTACTATGGGAATGTTTGGTGTTTGTTTCGAGAAAGTCAGCAGGGAATTATTAAGAATGGGTGGCAAATAACATCCATTCAAGAAATACTATACAGTCATTAAAAATGACGAGGCAGGTTTATGTATACGAATAGGGAATTACCTCCAACACCTATAATTAAATGATAAATTCAAGGTATAGAAGGATGTTTGTAGTATATGGTCATTTATGCAAAAAATGAAATACACATATGCACATGTCTAAGAGAAGTTGCCTCTGGGGACAGAGCCTAGGTAGCTGGGACTTCGGCTAAGCAGAAAGCTTATTTTTCAGTCTGTATCCTTTTATGTGTTTTGAATGTTGTTCTATATTCATCTCGATTCAGACCCTGGGGTCTATGCTCACAACGGCGTGATTCTTTTAAAACCTGATCAGTTCTCCACTCAGAAATGTCCATTGACTTCCCTTCTCACAGGAGTAAAAGCCAACGTTCCTATAACATCCTGAAAAGCCAAACAATAGCTTCACCTCACCTACCCTCACAGCCTCTCTGACAGCACATCCGGCTCTCTCTCCTTCTTAGCTCATCATCCTCTAGCCCCGTTGCCTCCTTGCTGTTCTGCTAACCAGTCAGGCTGCTGGCCCACAGCCCTTCCTATAGATGTTCCTGCAGACACATCTTCCCCCAGATATTCCTCATCCTCTTCAGATTGTTACTCAGAAAGAGCCTTCTCAGCTGTTGGCCATGATGGAGTGACTGGTTTCAGACTAACCTGCCCCACTATAAATAATTAGAAACTGGATAAGAGAGATGAGATGGTTGTTTTCAAGCAGTGGAAAATAGATAGCATGAAATTGCTATACCTGGGAGAAGGGATACCCACGAGTGAGCCCCACAGTTGCCCGGCCCTCTTCCTGGGGACATACCCCAACTGTGGCGTAAAGATTCCAGTCTGATCAGAGCCTAGTAGCTCTGCTGAGCTGAAGAGGCAGAGCGTGGTGGTGTCTGGGGCAACCAGTGATTGGAATCTGTGCAGACGGAAAGCTCTATGTATATGTGTGGGCGAGTACTCCATGAACCCATGACTGAGGGCTGGACATGTGCTGAGCAAAACCATGCAGGGCTTACCAAATACCAGCTGCTGTGGGGCTGAGATCAAAAAAATATGCCAGAGGGTGAGCAGTACTGGGCATCAACATATGGCTGTTTAAACTTAAATGGAAATAAAATAAAATTTAAAATTCAGTTCTTCAGTCATACTAGTCACATTTCAAGTGGCTAGTGGTGACCTACTGGATAGTGCTGACGTAGAACATTTTCATCAACGCAGGAAGCCCTACTGAGCAGCACTAATCTAGAGTCTCTACAATGTAAAATTCATAATGTCTGCTATTCAATCTTCAATCACTAAACATGCAAAAAAAAAAAAAAAAACCCAGGAAAATGCAATACCTAGCAAAAAAATAAAAGCAGTTAAAAAAAAAAAGAAAAAAAAAACCACATTCTAAGATGGACCAAATGCTGGACTTAGAAGGTAAAGGCTACAGAGCACAAGCAAAAATATCCTTCAAAACTGAAGGTGAAACGAAGACAGTTTCCTTGTCAGATAAACAATATCTGAGAAAACTCATCACAAGCAGACCTGCATTACAAGAAATGCCAAAGGTAGACTTCAGTCCAACGGGAAAAACTACCAGATGGAAGTTACAGAAGGAATCAGGAGTTGCAGAAATAATAAATAACCGAATAAATAAATTGTAGTATATTTGTAGAGTGGGGTACTACTCAGCAATACAAAAACAGTAATCGCTGATAAACATAACATGGATGAAGCTCACTGATACTTAGCTGAGCAAAAGAAGCCCCACACAGAAGGCTACATAGTGTAGGATTCCATTTATATGAAATTCTAGAGCAGGTAACACTCATCTATAGTGATATAAATCATATCTATGGTAGCTTAGATTGAGGGCGTGGGAAAATGAGTATAAAAGGGCAGGAGGAGCTTTCTGGGGAGACGGATATATTCTATGATTTGATGAGGGTAACAGGTGCACACACTTGTCCAAGTCATGGACCTGTACACTTACAATGTGTGAATTTTACAGCAGACACATTGTACCTTAATAAGGTTGGTTACAAAGTTTGCCTCCTCCATGAGAAATTCTCTGATCAGCCCATTTAAAATTGCACCCCAACATCTCCTGTCTTTAACTTTCTCAAGAGCACATACCATCATCTAACACACTATAAATTCTATTTGTCTTGTTTTTTCTTCTCTAAAGTTCCAAGTGGGCAAGCAGGACTGTGGCCTGTTTTGCTCACTGCTGTGCTTCACTGTGTGTAAAAACAGTGCCCAGCACATAGTACATGCTCAATAAATATTATATGGATTAATGAATGAATGGATTAAGTAGACAAGCTAAAATTGCACAGCACTAATACACTGTGAAACTTGCGGTGCCACATTTTGGTCTAATTGTAAGTTGAAAGGCATGAAGCCTGAGAAAAAGATACTGTCCATGGATTAGATACATGTGGAAGTAGCTGGCATGCTATGTTAGGTACTTCATCTAGACTCTTAGATGAACTATATATGTTTCCAATAAATGTAACCACAGGTATAAACATAACTAGGAAGCTCGGGTAACGGGAGGAGAAGAGCAGGGTTGTGGATGGCCAGAGAAAGTGCTGGATACCTATTCTCCGTCTAGCGCCTTGAGAAGAACCCTGTTTAGTTCATTTAGCGAATCAGTGAGTGTAAATTCCCTGAACTGTAGAGGTCTTATGACACCTGGGCCTGGCATGTCTCTGGCTACCAACAAAAAAAAAAAAAACAGTGTCATAAGTCCTTGAGATACAGATAATACTAGATTATGAATATGGTCTCAATACTACAGAGTTTAGGCATTCCCTTCAAATCAAACTCCAGAAAATGGAAAAATTCCACCTGGGCCACTCTGTTAAAGATGTTTACCTGGTGAAGAGAGAGGTATCATTCAAGGTCGGGGAAGGGTTAAAAGGGGCAGGGACAAAAGGGCAACAGTATCCTGTGAAGGCACACTCCTGTCCTGAGCGTCACATCCTTCCAAAGAAAAACGCCAGCTGAATTCCAGGTTTCAGGTACCAGCGTGCTTGTTCCAGGTAAAGAGCTGAAATAGGAAGATTCTAACATACAAAGCCATCTGGATGACTGTAAGGTGTGCGACCTCTATGCTGCTCCCACAAGGCAGCCTCCGGCCTCTCTCTCATTTCTACTGCACTTGGATTGCACGTCCGCTAGGTGTTTCCCTGGTTGTTAGCCAGGGCAGTGCCCCCGCCTCCCTGCCCCATAATGAACATCGGCCTCTCCAGCTCTGAAGTCCACTTAACAGGTATCTTGTCTCCTCCTTTGCTTGTTACTTTACGTTATAATTTTTGCAGTCCTCAGTATTCCTAGAGCAATAAATACCACTTGCTGTTGAGTCGACTCTGACTCATGGTAACCTCATGTATTCAGAGTAGAACTCCATGGGGTTTTCAATGGCTGATTTTTTGCAAATAGATTGCCAGGCCTTTCTTCTGAGGCATTTTTCAGTTAGCAGCTGAGCACGTTAACCATTTGCACCACCCAGCAGTGCAGATCGATTTTTATTCTTACCATTACAAAATAACTGTCTTCTTTCTCCTTTTCCTTACTCCTGCCCCCCCCCCCCCCTTAGAGAGTGTTCAAAGAAATTATCTGTTTTTTTCTCACTGGGGATTGGGCCTCAGGGCCGGGGGAAGTGGAGGGGAGTACTCATACTTCTTATTCCATGGCCTTCTGACTGTTGGAGTTACAAAACCTCAGAGTCAGCCCTTTAAACGTAAGGAAAAGGAATCCAGGTGAAATCTTGCAGATGTACAGAAGATATCAAAGAAGAAAGATGTAAAAGAACATTTGCCTGGAATGGGGTAACTGGAAGGGGCTTGGAAAGAGGGACCAGGGCAAAGCAGAATGGGAAGGAGGATGAGAGTGAGAGTGAAAATCAACTTGAAGATTCTGAGAGAAGAAACAGAGAAGAAATCCACCCAAGGGGATATTTTAGACTTAACAGAGAGGAGCTAAGCAATAGCTGATGGGGAGGAGGGGAGAGATGAGAGATGAGCTGATTAATGCTTTAAATCCAAGCCAAGAAAACCGAGTAACAAGAGGCCTGTACATTTGTGACTTGTTTTGATAGTATGTAGCTTTGGGTTTCAAGTTTCTTATGCATGGAGCTATGTTGGAGGTCAAGACTGCTGTGGATACGGTGGAGAAGTGAGCACCAGGAGACCAGGGTGTGTGTGTGTGTGTGTGTGTGCACGTGCATGTGTGTGTGTGTGCACACATGTGTGCGTGTGCACACAAGAGATGTGGCAGGAAGCCTTACAGGTGGCTCTCCCCTGTAGCCAGTTTAACTCTGTGGAACCCAGATCACCCTCCTCTCCTGCTATTACAGTCACAGAGGAAAATGGCTTTCTTTCCAGGTGAGCCTCAGATAGCCCAAGATTGAGCCTGCTCTTATTCCCCTGCCCTCTGCCCCCATGTTTCAAAAGAGACTTCCTGGAAGAGGGGTTATCTTCTTTTTCAACCCCATAAACACTTGTAGAGGACTTATCTCTGAGGAAAAGTTACACAATACATCATGCATTGGTTATAAACACCAGCATGATACTAAGCAAAGCAGTATCAGTGGAGGTATTTTTAACTGAGATCAAAAAGTCAAGCCAGGAGCCTGGGAACCATAGTTTTGTGGGACATCTAGGTCAATTGGCACGACAAAATTTATTAAGAAAATGTTCTTCACCCCACTTTGGTGAGTGGCGTCTAGGATCTTAAAAGCTTGAGTAGCCATCTAAGATGCATCAATTGGTCCCAAACCACCTGGAGCAAAGGAGAATGAAGAACACCCAAGACACAAGGAAAATATTAGCCCAAGAGACAAAAGGTCCACATAAACCAGAGATTCTCCCAGCCCAAGACCAGAAGAACTAGATGGTGCCCAGCTACCACCAATGACCATCCTGACAGGGAACACAACAGAGAGTTTCAAACAGAAGGGGAGAAAACTGCAGAGCAGAGCTAAAATGCACACAAAAAGACTAGACTTAATGGTCTGACAGAGATGGGAAGAACCCCTGAAATTATGGCCCCTGGATGCTCTCAACCCAAAACTGAAACCATTCCTGAAGCCCACTCTTCAAAGATTAGACAGGACTATAAAACAAAAAATGATATTTTGTGAGGAGTGTGCTTCTTACTTCAATCAGATACACGAGATGAAATGAGCAGCTCCTGTCTGGAGGTAGGATGAGAAGGCAGGAAGGGACAGGAACTGGCTGAATGGACACAGGGAACCGGGGGTGGAAAGAGGGAGTGTGCTGACACATTGTAGGGATTGCAACTAATGTCACAAAACAATATGTGTATAAATTTTTGTATGAGAAATTAACTTGAGCTGTAAACTTTCACCTAAAAAACAATTAAAAAAAAAAAAGCCAATGTGATAGATGGGGTGTGGACAGTTTCTAAGCTTGTCTTATACCCCTTTGCCCTGGTTCATGTCCTCCAGCCCTACTGGCCTCCGGCTTGTTCCTCAAACCCAGCTTCTGCACCTGCCACTCTCTTTGTCTGAAGGCTCTGATGCCAGACCTCCAGGGACGGGGCTCCCTCGACCCTGTCTACAGTGCCTCCTGCACCAAGTCACTCCCTTTTTGTTTCTTTATGGTACCTATCACTACCTGGCATGATCTAGTGTGCCTGTTTATTTATTTGGCTTATTTGTGTCTCTACCATTAGAGACACAGTGGTGGTTCAGTGGTAAAATTTTTGCCTTCTATGTGAGTGATCCCAGTTGGCTTCCTGACCGATATCCCTCATGCACAGCTCCCACCCATCTGTCAGTGGGGGCTTGCGTGTTGCTATGATGTTGTGCAGGTTTTAGCAGAGCTTCCAGACTAACATGGGCTAGGATGAGAGGCCTGGTGATCTACTTTTAACAATTGGCCAGTGAAAACCCTATGGATCACGGTGTTCAGATCTCGAATCTATCCTGGGAATACTGTTTTGTTCCATTGTGCGTGGGGTCACCATGAGTCAGGGCTGACTGGATGGCAGCTAACAACAATGACAACAACCAAATGCCAGGAGTCAGCCTGTCTCTTTTCTCCAGCACCTACGACAGTGTCTGGCACATGGAAAGCGCCCAAAGAATGTTCATTGAATGAATAAACATACCTGTTGCTATAGGATTATTATCTTTTATATTACATAGAAGGAACTTTTCTGTACTGGGCACTGACTCAGCTGACCATTTCAGCCCTACTATTCCAAACAATGATGTGGAGAACCCTTAAGAGAAAAAGGAATGAGGGACCACCCAAAAGAGCAACGGTCTTTATTAAGAAAGCAAATAACTGCGGTTAGTTTATCGTCTCTAGTTGTACGGTCATAAGAAGACTCAGGGGCCCCCAGGTGAGTTCAAAGTACCCTGTGTTTACTGGGTAGCATAAATCTTATTATGATGGACACACTAGAATTAGCAGGCCAACAGGGCTTAACTATCTCTTTGACTTATCTCCATAGTTTCTGTTTGCGTCTTGCCTGGACTCTCTGGGGGAGGAGGATAGGGCGGTGGGGCACCAGAGCTGCAGAGAAGGTCAGGACTGGCCGCTCACTGGGCAGCCACCTCATCAGGTTTTCAAGGCTCCCTGACTGGCTTTGATCACTCAGCCAGTAGCTTCTGGATACCGCAACCCTGAGTTTATGCTCAGTAGGATCCCAGCTCTTGGGCACCCAGGTAGGGAGTGTGTGAAAACCTCTTTCTCTGTGGGAGCCTGCACTTAGCTGGCTTCAACTCAGAGCTCCTCTGTCAGAGCTGGCCTGAAGCTAACTTGGGAAAGGCCAGGCAGTCTTCCCTGTTCCCCGTTTTTACAACTGCATTTCCATGGAAACTGCATTTCCAACCCCACCCCCTGCCCTTCATGGACCCCCATTTCGGCAAAGGGGCCCCCATGAGACAGCTCATCCAGCCTCCGCCCCACCTCCCCTTTATGATCCCCAACCTCCCTTGAGGACCCTGCCTGTCCAACAGCAGGGCAGAGGCTAGGAGGTACAGTGTGAGGAGTAGTTCGGGGGCTATGGCCAAAAATCAAGATTCTATCCTACTTCTTTTTATTTTTATGAGCTGCAACTTTGGCCCTCATCACTTCTCTCCGAGATACAGCTTCTTCATTTGTAAATCTTGGACACAAATCCTCAATCTATCTAGCTCAGAGTGCCTCTAGGTCCAAAAGAGATAATGCATGGTGTATAAGCTTAAGGTCTCATGAAATCTTCTAGGCTGAGGAGTTCACAGTTCTTCAGGAGCTAATCTGGGCAAGGCAGTTTGATATCGTAAATAATAGACTAGCTTACAATTAGGAGTCCCTGGGTGGCACAAACATTTCAGCCGTCGAATACCAGACGAAGGGTTAGCAGTTCAATCCCACCCAGAGGTGCCTTGAAAAACAGGTCTGGGGATATTCTTCCAAAAGGTCACAGCCTCAAAAACTCTATGGAGCACACTTCTGCTCTGACACTAAGGGGGCTACCATGAGTCAGAATCGACTCTATGGCCACTAACAACAAAAACATTTATAATTGGCTCTTCCAATGGCTGAAAATAGCTTCAAGGGCTATGCCATTTAGATAACATATTTTCATTTACACCCAGTCTTTAGGAAATCAATCAAGGCGAGGATATCAGGTGTCAAGGATGACCTTGAGAGGCAATCCGCTGAGGGAGAAGGTGCTTTTGAAGACTCTAGTCAAGGTTTTGACAATCGTCCTCGTGGCCCAAGCACAAGGCTTACCCCATACAAAGCCTCATATAATCTGGGCAGGGCCAAGAATGTTCTCAGAGGCCAAGGTCACTATTACATAACTAGTCATTTCGCAACTCTTGCCTCATCAAGACTGTTTTTTCTCTTGGTTCAGTTTCTCTTTCAAATGCCCTGATTACAATTGCAAAGACCAAACAGAAGAAATCCCATCATCTGGCTTTGAGGACTTCCTCTATGACTACATATGGAAGCAGAAATACAGATTCGAAGACTACCAGAGTGAAAGGGATCTTAGAGGTCAGCAGGCCTGACCTCCCCACAATGTCATCAGCTGGTCAACATGTTGACTGAGCACCTATGCTGTACCAGACATGCTAGTGGATGCTGAAGGCGAAGACCAAGATTACAATGAGACGCTGTCACTTACCTCAAGGAAGGGAGACAGACAAGTAAGCGAGCAATTGGGCCACATGGATTCACAGTGTGATTGTCTGCTCAAGGAGCTCAGGGGAGGGGAATGTAGCCCAGGGTTACCAGCTGCCATAGATTGGATTCCAACTCATGGCTCCTCGTGTGTGTCGGAGCAGAACTGTGCTCTATAGGGTTTTCAACGGCTGATACTTTGGAAGTAGGTCACAGGGTTTTCAACATCTGATTTTTTGGCAGTAGACCACCAGGCCTTTGTTCTAAGTCACCTCTGGGTGGACTCGAACCTTCTAGCTGAGCACACTAACCATTTGTACCACCCAGGGACTCCAGCCCAGGGTTGGAGGATCAGAAAAAGCTTGTTGGAAGAGGTGGAGTCTTGAAGGAAGCAAAGGAGCAAGCCAAAAGATCAAAGGGTGAAAAAAAGATATTCCAGAAAGAGTTTAGAGCATGTACTGGCCATGCAGGTCAGAGAGATAAAGAGGTGGGACGAAGGAAAGGAGGGGTGGAGAGGGGAAGCGAGGCAGGGAGGGAGGAAGACAGTGACTGAGCTCCTCACACACTGAAGGGAACTGCAAGAAGTCCCGTGGCTGGAGTGTGAAATCCAAGCTGCGGGAGCGTTGGGAGACCAGGCTGGAGCAGTCAGCAGGGGTCGGATGATGAAGGGCTTGGTAGGCCTTTTCAAGGAGTTAGGACTTTATCCTAAAGACAGCAGGGCGGCTCTAAAGGGTTTTAAGCAGTTGTTAGAGAATACTAAGGAAATTCTCTCCAAGATTTGACTTCAGTGTTCTCCTGACAGACAGTTCACTCCACTGGGAGGCAGACCAAGTTGTCAGCAAAATTTGGGCTCAAGTGGAGCCCAAAGCTGCCATTTATAAGAAGACGAGAATGTTTCTGCCCTCGCATCTCCCTGCCCTTCCACCTGCAGTGCTCTTCACATCTGAAGACCCTTTGCCTATCCCACTCCATCCCTTGTGTCCTCTTCTTCAGGTTTAACAAGCCGTTTCTCTTCTACCCCTTCACCTAGGACACAGGGTTTATCTGCTGAAGCATAGGACTTGGGAACCCCAGTTTTTCCCTTGAGGGCCACTGGCTTCTCCTCTAGAGAAGTGAGTCGTTTACATCCAAGACGTCCAATCAGCCACCCAGGGCCCAGGGTGGGGCAGATTAATCCTCTCCTGGTGGGCAGTATAGACGGTTACACTTCAGACGCTCTGCCCAGCTGGCTTTGGCTTAACATCATAATTGATCTCTGGCATTTGTTTTTTTGATTAGCTAACCTTCCCACCACCACTAAGCTAGCCAGCCCCTTTCCTTTCACTCTTACTTGTTCTCCAAGGAACGTACTCATTTTATGTTGTTTTGTTTTGCTAGGCGTGAGGTATAACTATTCAGTTTCTTTTTATAGCTGCTTTCTCTGAAGCTAGGTAAACCTTAATTTGGGTTCCTGAATGTCCCCTGGCAACATGGCATCACGCGAAGAACAGTCTTAAGGGTCAGAAAGACCTGAATTCGAATTCTGGCTCAGTTAATTTATAGCGCAGTGGCTTTAGGCAAGTTGCTTAAGCTCTTAGAACTTCAGTTTCTTCATCTGTATGATGCTGACAATCTCTATTTTCCAGAGCTGTGAAGCTTTGAATAAATGTATGTAATGTCCTGGGTTCACAGCAGGCATGCAAGAACTGATGGCTGTTGGTGATAAGAGTGGCAATGATAATAACGATGCATTGACCTGGATCTAATTATTACCCCGAGCCTCAGCTTTCCTGTCTATTAAATGAGGATAATAGCAATTATTTGGTAGAGGTACCTGAGGGTCTAATGTGATAAAAATATATAAGACACATTTCACTGCCGTTGACTCGATTCCAACTCGTAGCGAGCGATCCTGTAGGACAGAGTAAAACTGCCCCATAGGGTTTCCAAGACTGTAATCTTTATGGAAGCAGACTACAATGTCTTCCTCCTGCAGAGCAGCTGGTGGGTTCTAACTGCCGACCTTTTGGTTAGCAGCCAAGTGCTTTAACCACTATACCACCAGGGCTTCTATACAGCACATAGTAAGCTCTTCAAACGCATTTACGTCCTGGCCTCTTTGCTCACGGGGTTCTCTTGTCCTTTTAACTATTACTTTCCTGGGAAGTCCCTTTCCCTCTATCTTGAGATGCTTCTCTCAGGGTCTCAAGCTGTTTCTGAGCAAGCATTCTCTAAGAAGATCAGGATCTCCTTTTGGCTGCCGAGATTAAAGAATCATTTTTTGTCCCTATTTTTCTCTTGCTCTCTTTCCTGATTCCACTACGAGTCAGAGTCCACATGGCTGAAGTGTTCATGGAAAAAAAAAAATCAGTTGCCATCAAGTTGACCCTGACTCCTGGTGACCCATATGTGTCTGAGTAGAACTGTGCTCCACAGGGTGTCCAATGGCTGGTGTTTCAGAAGTAGATCACCAGGCCTTTCTTCCAAGGTCCCTCTGGGTGGAATCGAACCTCCAACCTTTCTGTTAACAGCCAAGTGCATTCACCATTTGTACCACCCAGGGACTCTGAAAGGTTTATAAACTTATGAAATAAACACCCCTAAGGCCTACCCTTAAAATTAAAAAGCTGGTCACAAAATATTTTATGTATAAAATACAATGGATTGGATAGGGTACAAGTAGGTTGATCAAGAAGGGGAGAAACGCTGCTTACAAAGACCTAAAACACCGCCTTACTGATGGATAAGAGAAAGCAGCATGTTGTAAAAGGGGGAAAGGCCTTCTTAACTCACCGTGGGGGTGGAAGGGCACAGTACACACAAGACAGAGCAGTAATTCACTTCACGGGTCTGGGGGAGCTGGCATTTCCATGCAGATTTAATCTAAGATTTCAGCTTTAACAAGGGATAAGGTTTACAGACTAAAAACTAGCCACAAGGTATGTCTTTACCCCAGCTTCACAGACGTCGACAAGAACAAAGCCAGCAGCTGTGTCAGAACTTGCAGGACAACATGAAATGCTGTGGTTTGAACAAAGCAGAGTTGCCCTGAGTATGAATTACAGGAAGAAAGGAAGGAAGAAAAAGAAAGAGCTGCAAGGCTATTTATTCCTTTTCTATGGGACGTCTTGAAGAAAAGGCCAAGTCACATGTCACCAACCCGCGGGGCCAGCTGGGGCACAAGAGGCCTGAGTCACCAGCTCCCAACTTTGAGGAGCTCCATATTTGGGACTCCTGCAAAGACTCACTCATCATTTAATCTGATGGGGTCCCATTGGTCCTGGTCCTGCTGCGAGCTTCAGCCAAATATAATGCACATCTTAAACATTAGAACCAATGATGGCCTTGGGATCATGCGGGCTTGAAGGCAGCCTGGTGTTTCAGGGTAGGATACACCAGAAAAAAAAAAAAAAAGAAGTTTTCAGGGAGTCGATTCTAACTCATGGCGACCCCATGTGTGTGAGAGTAGAACTGTGCTCCATAGGGTTTTCAATGGCTGGTTTTTCAGCTGTAGATCGCCAGACCTTTCTTCCGAGGTGCGTCTGGATGGACTCAAACCTCCAGTCTTTCAGTGAGCAGCCGGGTGTGCTAACCCCAGGTTAGAATATTGCCTAGACTTGGGCTGAGTGTGCAAGGAGGAAGAAACTGCGCTATACTAGTGCTGAAGTGACCAGATCTCACGGATGGGGGTTCTTGGTTCAATTTAAGGCAACAATGGGCATCTACTGTTTCGTTGCACAGCATCCATTTCTTCCCTGAGTCTGGGAGCCACATTCTGATTTTCCTTTGGGGACTTGCCTTTATTCTCAGTCCCTGGTGCTAGGGATGAGCACATGCACGAGGCCTGGCCAATCAGGGTAGTCCATGTCCCGGCCACAGTAATTGGTTTACACATGGGCACATGACACACATCAGCCTAAGAGAGATACTCCTAGGGAGGTCTACAAAAACCACTGAGTTTCCAGGAGATGAGGATGTGTACCTGGAGCTGCGGGCGGCCATCTTGCTGTGTGTTGGCAGAGCCAATCTTCGACACTCAGCGTTGGAGAGAGAGACCCAGTCCTCGTGAGACTGAGCCCTGTATCTAGTTGTCCCAAAGCTCTTTCCTGTTACAAGAACAAATCCCTCCTCCTCTCAGAGTCCCTGGGTGGCACAAATGGTTAAGTGCTGGGCTACCAACAAAAAAGGTTGGCGATTCAAATCAACCCTGAGGCACCACAGGAGAATGGCCTGGCAATCTGCTTCCAAAGGCCGCAGCCTTGAAAACCCTATGGGGGGCAGTTCTACTCTGACATACATGGGGTCGCCAGTTGTCAGAATTGACACGACAAGAAGGGTACTACTTCATTACATCCTTCTGGAATGAGAACATGAAAACAAATTTTAAAAAGAAAGAAAAAAATAGTAGCCTGAATTCTACTTGCAGAAATTTGCCATTATAACAACAATAACAAGGCGAACCATCCGATAGGCAGAACAAGCATGGGCTTAGTCTCAGCTCTGACCTGGGGTGACCAACTCGTCCTGGTTTGTCCTGAGTCCTGGTGACACCCTTAGTCCTGGGCAAACCTATACAGTTGGTCACTTGTATCCCTAGCTTGGTCAGGTAACTTTCCTCCTCTGAGCCTCAGTTTCTTTATCAACGAATGGGGGCAGGAGTGGGGTGGGGAAAGAGGGAGTGGCAGAACTATCAATGGTTTCAAACCATATTTTGGGGACTCCAGGTTTTTAAAAGGGCCACAGCAGCCTCTGCAGAAGGAGAAAGGCACTCAACAAGCTCTACTTCCGCTCTAGTGAGTCGTTTCACCTTTATGTTTAAAAAATCAGGGGTCCTACAGGGTCGCTACAAGTCTGAATCAACTTGATGGCAATGGGTTTTGGTTGCATAAGATTTGTTGGTAGCAGGAAAGCCTGCTTTCTGAGGGACCTCCCTCAAGAATTCCATGATTTATTTTTCTTTGTAACAGGACAAATGGCTCTTATGGACCAGTGGTTCTCACACCTGGCTGATCATAAGAGTCACCTGGGGAGCTTTAAAATTATGTACAGACATTCCTGGCTACCACACCTGGAGATTCTGACTCCTCAGGATTGGGGTGGAGCCAGGGATCTATATTGCTAAAATTTTTTTCAGGTGACATAAATTATTCACAAATAGTGGCATATGAACAATCATTAATGATAAATCACTTTCCATGAACCTCACAAATTAGCAATGCACGCCATTGTTTGAGACACCATGTTCCCATACTTCTCAAACTTTCCATGCATGGGGGTGGAGGAGGGGGAGCAGAGGAGGGGAGAGCATGTTAAAATCGGGATCGTAGTGCCCCAGCCCCAGGGTTTCTGATTCAGCAGGGCTGGGGTGAGGCCAGGGAATTTGCCTTCGGAAAAAACTTCTAGGTAGGGGTGAGCTATTTTGGTAGGATTTTTCTAGATCTTAAGCTCACTTGAGCCTTTTCTCTGGTTCTTTTAATCTTTGTGATTATTGAAACATCCCCCTTTCACCTCCTTCTAGAATGCTGTTGTTGTTATTAGCTGCCATTGAGACACCCCCCACTCATGGAGACCCCATACACAATAGGATTGGAATTTTGTGATCCATAGGGCTTTCATTAATTGATTTTTGGCAGTAGATCACCAGGCCTTTCTTCCTAGTCTGTCTTAGTCTGGAAGTTCTGCTGAAACCTGTTCAGCATCATAGCAACACACAAGCGTCCACTGACAGACAGTGGTGGCTCTGCTTGAGGTGCATTGGTCAGGAATCGAAACCAGCCCCTCACACGGAAGGAGAAACTTCTACCACTGAATCATCATTCAACTCAATTCTGACTCATGGCAAGCCCATGGATCACAGAGTAGAACTGCTCCATAGAATTTGGCTATAACCTTCACAGAAGTAATTTGCCAGGCCTTTCTTCTGAGATGCTGCTGAGTGGGCTCGAACTGCCAATTTTTAGTTAGTAGTCAAGTGCAAACCTCTTTTTACCACCCGGGGACCTTCTTCCCCCAGGGCCTCTGTGTTGTTGTTGTTGTTGTTGTGTGCCATTGAGTGGATTCCAACTCATAGCGATCCTATAGGACAGAGTACTACTGCCCCATGTGTTCTCCTAGGCTATAGTCTTTTTGGGAGAAGATAGCCAGGTCTTTTCTCCCAAGGAACAGCTAGTGGGTTTGAAGAGCTGACCTTTCAGTTAGCAGCTGAGTGTATAATCACTGCACCACTAGGGATTCCCCCCCTCCCTCCCATATAGCACTCAGTAAATTATTGATGAAAAACTGCATGGATAAATGTTTTATTGGTTTTAATGACAGTGACCTTTCAACCAACTTTGTAAGGAATATCTTGACTACACCCATCAGAGTGTAAGAAAGGTTTCTGCTGTCCAAATAAGGAGCTGGGAATGTTGTCCCCTGGGACCTTGGTGGAGGACATGGGTGGGAACGACAGGATTTCCTGCTCTCAGCTTTAGGGGGCTTTGTGCTGAAAACAAAGAAGCAGCTGCGTGCATTCTGGCCTGGGGCCTCCAGCTCAGCACACTGGACTCACTCAAAGACCATTTTTTCTTCGTTTTTCATTTTCTCAAGGCTGTTAGATTTACTTTTCACCCACCAACTTCTTGCTGGCTTTCTTTAGCTTGCTGTCCTATTTAAGTTTTCTAAATTAATTTGCTGGGTCATTACATAGGCACAGGCTAGTTGATGTTACTCTTTTTTCCTGTGGGTGAATTTGCCATTATCTCTCTGGAAGTGTCTCGGAGTGGTGCAAACAGTTAACATGCTCGGCTGCTAACCTAAAGTTAGACCGTTACCACCCACCCAGAGGTGCCTCAGAAGAAAGGCCCAGTGATTTATTTACAAAAAATCAGCCATTGAAAAGGCTATGGAGCACAGTTCTACTCTGACACACATAAGGTTGCCATGAATAGGAATCAACTGGATGGTAACTGATTCATCCCTCTGGAAGCCGAAAAGTGGCCACCCCAAACCCCTGCTCAGGCTGTGTGCTGTCCACTTCTGCCCAGTCCTCCTGCTGTCCTGTGGCTTGCTTTCCTTCTTTGTCGGGACTCAAACAGCTGCAGGCACCCTGGCACCCTCATTCTACCCAGCATCACTAGTCCCAGAAATGTTTCTTGGACCACAGAGAACTACACAGGGCTGTACCGCAGACTTCAGGGCCAGACACGCCCCAAACAAAGTTCGAAAGGAAGAGAAGCCACCAACCACTATAAGCCACTAAATACAGGAGTGTAGAGTCCAAATTCGAGAGGAACATTCAGATCGGGTTTAAGTGGCTTTGCAGCTTTTATGTAACTGCTTGAAATAGGAGACAGCACCCAGAAAGCAAACATAAATATTACTACTACTACTACTAGCATTTAAAAAGATAATCCCCCTCCGTATTGCAGACTTTTGCTTCCCTGATGGCACTGCAAAGGGACAGTTGAGTAGCTGGCATAGAGTCCTGTTACCCCTGAGAAAACAGGTTGTGTGCCCAAACTGGCAGAAGACACAGGGTCTTCCCATCACCACCCTGGCAAAGGGGTTTGGTTTGGATCAGAACCTATACTTAAAGAGAAATATTCCTTTCTAAATTAGCTCTACATCAGCCTAACTGAACAGCCAAATCTGTGGCAACGAGGAGAAACAGCCCCTTTTGCCTCAGGTGGTGACTATTCACAGCTGAAAGGACAAAGGCTCTGCCATTGCATAAGTCAGCTACCCGACAGGAACAATGCTCGTCCCCTGACGCAATGAGTGGCAGAAGTGCCTATTTTCCAGTGCAAACTGGCCTGGGGACTTGGCCGGGTGTGTCCTGAAGTTCTCAAGTGTTAACGGCGTTTGTGTTTCTGGAAGCACCTCCGAACCTGGTTAACAGGAAAATATCATGTTAGATAATAAAGTCCAGGGTTTTTAAAGCTTTTCATTTACATATAATTTGGAGAATCAAGTCACTGCAGAGGAAACTGGTTATTTTCCTTGGAGATAGCCAATAGGAAGCCTGGTGGCGGGAGGTGGTCAGGCTTGTGGGCAGGAAGAAACGTGGCCTGCGTGTCACTCTTAATCACTATCTCTTGGCCTGGAATCAAGACATAATATTCTTTTTTCTTTAAAAAATGTGTCCAGTCCTATACGTGGAAGACTATGTGGTGATGGGTGGGGTTGTGCTGCAGGAAGAGACTGAAAATAACTCTTACCATTCATAGAGGCTGCTGTTGTGAGCCGTAAAGTTGATTCCGACCCATAAGATGGAAAAGAACTGCCCCATAGGGTTTCCTAGGCTATAACCTTTATAAGAGCAAAATATCAGGTCTTTTCTCCTGTGGAGCCACTGGTGGGTTTGATCCACTGACCTTTTGATTAACAGCTGAGGGCTTAACCGTTTAGCCACCAGGGCTCCTTCATAGAAGGCTGAGGACAGTGGCATCACTAGGATTGGTGTCATCCAGTGCAATAATACATGGTCTCACCCCCTCTCCCCATGCTAATTACCACAATATTGTAGCTAAAACACCAGAGAATTTGACAAAATTCGTGATTATAAAAACACCGGCAGCAATGAAAATAACAGTGCACGCTTATAGCACGTACAGACAAAACCACATGATTCAAGCATCGGTGTAATTGGGTCATAATGACAGCTCTGATCTGAGCGCATCTGAAGGTTCAAAAAGTAAATTAGTGTAGAGTTTTAGCCTTGTAGGTATACTGATACATGTAAGCTGAGCTTACAAAAAAAATCTTTTGTTGTTATAACTAACTACAGGGATGTTTTTATGAAAAACAATAAATTTCTGCTGAAACACTGTACAAAAATTTCATAGACAATATCATTTTGGTGTCACCCCCCTCTAAAAGTGTCACCTGGTGCGGTCCCTACCCCTCTAGTGATGCCACTGGCTGAGAAGACTAAAATACTGAGAGAGGGGCCAAGTTTACACGATTGTAGGCAACAGAGAAACAAGAAAACCAGAAATAGTGTGGCTTACCTATGGACACTGGAGCACTCAGCTGCTTACCATAAAGGTCGGCAGTCCAAATCCACCAGCGCTCCTTGGAAACCTTATGGGGAAGTTCTACTGTCCTATAAGGTAGCTAGGAGTCAGAACTGACTTGCCAGCAACGGGTTTGGTTTTATTGGTTATGCACATTACCACTACTAGGGGGAAACTAGGTGTTATGGATTGATTTGCATCCCCCCAAAATATGTATTAATTTTACGGTTTAAGCCAATTCACAGACACAGAGCTCAATAACTGAAAGCAAGACTAAATGCCCTTAAAAAACGATAAAGAACCTATCACTCTTTCCCCAAAGAGACCTCATATCACCAAGAAAGCAGTGCCAGGAAAAATGCGCTTTGGACCTGGGGTCCCTGTGCTGAGAAGCTCCTATACTGGGGGAAGATTGATGACAAGGACCTTCCTCCAGAGCCAACAGAGAAAGCCTTCCCTGGGAGGTGACGCCCTGAATTTGGACTTGTAGCCTACTAGACTGTAAGAGAACAAACTTTGTTGAAGCCATCCACTTGCTGTATTTCCGTTATAGTAGCACTAGATGACTAAGACACTAGGCAATCCTTAAAGAGGTTTAAGCGCTCAGGTCCTTCAGTGCTGCTTTTAGGTCTGTAATGATTGTCAGGCAGAGCTGGTAATTTTCCTCTTTCACAATATCCCAAACAAATTTCCACATATTGTTAACCAGGACTTCAAGGAGATCCACCACATAAGACTGGCATCCTATTCCTTAAACACTGTTTTTGCCATCAAGATCTTCTCTAATTGGGAGAACTTAACATGCTGGTGAGCCCTGGTGGAGCAGTGGTTAAAGTGCTTGGCTGCCAACCAAAAGGTTGGTGGTTTGAACCTACCAGCTGTTCCATGGGAAAAAGATAGGGTAGTCTACTTCTGTAAAGATTTATAGCCTTGGAAACCCTATGGGACAGTTCTACTTTGTCCTACAGGATCACTATGAGTTGGAATCTACTCGACAGCAGTGGGTTTGGTTTAACATGTTGGTGGAATCCCTGGCTGGTACAAATGCTTAAAGTGTTCAGCTGCTCATGAAAAGGTTAGAGGTTCAACTCCACCCAGAGGCACCTCAGGAGATAGGCCTGGTGATCTACTTCTGAAAATTAGCTACTGAAGCCCTATGGAGCACAGTTCTACAGTTCCCCATGAGTTGGAGCTGACAGGATGACAGCCAGTACAGGTAATATAGTGGTGCGCCATCTTGTTGCTGGGCAGCTGTTCCCTTGCGACTCATTTCATGCCATTGAGGGACAAACCACATCTTGAAGCAGTGTGATTGACAGTTGTATCAAACAAATAATCTTCTGAAATTCCCGCCCATATCGTGACACAAGGAGGATGTTGGTCTATTAGCAGAGGTCAGTGTAGAAGTCCTAACTAAACTATCTACCTCGGTGGTAGAATCCCGCAAACCTCAGTGTGTCAGAGCATCATGGAGCAGAGAGATCACAGCCCTTGCCAGCTCCAAATTCTGCAGTTCCAGGGAAACTGCTGTTAGAAAAAGACTCAGTCTCTGGTGCTACAGATACCAAACAAAAACATGGGTGCCCTCGGGGAGAAGAGGGTGTGACATATGAGGAAAGAAGAAAGGGTTGTGAATACAAAATGCGGCACAGATCAGCAGCAGAGCAACTGAAAGGGGAACATTACCAATAGTCTGCTGATAATTTAAGGAGATGCATGGGGAAGAGAACAAACTGAAATCCTTGTCACAAGTAAGAATTGTGTGGGAAGAGAGCCACTCTCTGCCGGCATGGAGCTTTTGAGAGAAGGCTGAGAAGTCTTCACAAGAGCAGAGCAATAGAACAGAAAGAACAGAGAGGGCACATAGCAGAGGGTTCCTTCAAACTCTAGAGACAGGCCAAATTCTACACAACCCCAGCGCATGGTTCTTTCACTATAGCTCCCTTCTCTTGCCCACTTGTCTCACCAGAGGGAGAGACTCACCTAGGTGTGTGCATGTGTGTCCTGCGTATGCATGCGTATGTGACTTTGTTTTACGTGTTTGTTTATTTTTCTTATTGTCATTTACTTTTGAGGTATCCGATCTTGGAAACAGTGCCATAGTTGAGTAATGGTCTCCAGAATTAAGCATTGTGACCTGGAAACAGGAAAACAGCCTGATGTAAACCTACTAATGGAATCCTTTGTACTTAAACAGCAGTGCAAATGGGATCAGAGTTGGAGAAAAGGAGGCCCTGGTTGAAATAAGACCAAATCCTAGATAGCACCCTCTTTTTACCCCATTCACATAGGTGGCTAAGAAATCCTGGTTGCTGATAAGAGAACAAAAAGCATGCCATTTTTGTATAAGAAGCTTAGGAGTATACAAAAACATATAAGATCTAATTGTTACCCTAAGGAACAATATTCAACATCACAAAGGAAGCTATATGAGTTTGGAGAAGGGAGAAAGCAGTGGGGGCTGGGGTGGGCTGGGGCTGTCAAGAAAAGCCCACCTGGAGAAGGAGGTGGTTTGTGAGCGAAGCCTGCCAGATGGGTAGGAAGGACAAGGTAGCCTGAGCAAACGTCCAAAGGCCCAGATAGCCAAGGCATATCTGGGAGACGGCATCAGAAAGAATTAGAAAATCTTCATGAATTGTGCTAGGCTAGCATTGTGTTCCATTTCCATTGCTTTCTTTTTCTCTCTTCTTCGTTTCGTGGTTTCTGCCTTTTGCTTTTCCTCTGCACACATCTTAAGCCTTTCAGTAGCATCCTTGGACCAGCCCAGCTACAGCAGCCGGAGCTATCTCCACATTGCCTGAGCCCCACATCTTAGCTTTTCTAGATTCTATTACTTACTCTTTAAACAACGATATTAAACAACCCCAGCGCATGGTTCTTTCACTATAGCTCCCTTCTCTTGCCCACTTTTCTCACCAGAGGGAGAGACTCACCTAGGTGTCCAAGTTTAGCGCTGTGCTCATGATAGTCATCCCGGAAGTGCCCACCTGCTCACAGGGTATGTCATAAACCACCATCCCGAAGGTGAATCTCTTTTCTTAGATGGAAATGTATTAGGAATTCGATGTTAATGTTGTTGTTGGCTGTCATCAGGCCGGCCTCCGAATGAAAGTGACCACCGACGCATGGTGACCCCATGGACAAGGAAACAAAATGCTGCCCAGTCTCCATGATAGGTTTTGGATCAGACTGTTGTGATTCATAGGGTTTTCGTTGGCTGATTTTCAAAAGTAGATCACCAGGCTTTTCTTCCTAGTCTGTTTTAGTTTGGAAGCTTCGTTGGAACCTGTTCAGCATCATAGCAACACACACGCCTCCACTGACAGATGGGTGGTGGCTGCGTATGAGGTGCACTGGCCGGGAATCCGAGGCGGTTCTCCTACGTGGAAGGCAAGAACTCTACCAGTGAACCCCAGTGTCCCCCTGAATGTTAATGGACAGACATTTATTGAACAATCACTGTTATGGATTGAATTGTGTCCTCCAAAAATGTTTGTCAGCTTGGCTAGGCCATGATTCCCAATATTTTATGATTGTCCATCATTTTGTCATCTGATGTGATTTTCCTATGTGTTATAAATCCTATCTCTGTGATGTTAATGAAGCAGGATTAGAGGCAGTTATGTTAATAAGGCAGGACTCCATCTATAAGAATAAGTTTTGTTTGAGTCAATTTCTTTTGAGATGTAAAAGAGAGAAGCAAACAGAGAGACAGGGGGACCTTATACCATCAAGAAAGTAGGGCCAGGAGCAGAGTGTGTTCTTTGGACCTGGGGTCCCTGCTCTGAGAAGCTCCTAGTCCGGGGGAAAATTGATGACAAGGACCTTCCTCCAGAGCCAACAGAGAGAAAGCCTTCCCCTGGAGCTGACGCCCTAAATTTGGACTTCAGCCTCCTAGACTGTGAGAAGGAAACCCTGGTGGCATAGTGGTTAAGTGCAATGGCTGCTAACCAAAGTGTCAGCAGTTCAAATCTGCCAGGCGCTCCTTGGAAACTCTATGGGGCAGTTCTACTTTGTCCTATTGAAGCCATTTACTTGTGGTATTTCTGTTAAAGCAGCACTAGATAACAAAGACAGTCACCATGTGTCAATTCTGTGCTACACTATGGAGGACAGAGAGAACGAAGACATTTGCAAAAAGCTTCATTTACCGGAAGAGAGAGATCTGCGGACAACTAACTACACTAACGTTGAAATAAACTATTCTTTCTCTGTTTCATCATGTTTTATGACCAGAAGGCAAACTCCATTGACGATGCAGTTTCTTTTAACTTAAAATTCTTTCCTTGCAAAACTTCTGTTTGCAACTAAAAGACTCTTCTCAACCGACTGCGGTCAATGACCCTGTTTCAACGCAGGGCTTTCTCTGGTTAGACTGAGTGGGCTCTCGCCACAAATGCTCGCTGTTGGATATGTCCACTGTCCATCGTCGAAGCCAAAGTCACGGAAACCTGGTGAAAGGTGAAGTAGAGGGAATTCCGTGATTTAAAGAGATTGATGAGCTGGTTTGCATTGGGAGGAGTTCAGCAAGAGAAATTTCTTTATCAGAATTTTTAAGCCTGAAAATGATTTACGATTGGATGATTTCAACTATCATGTATGCATTTACTACACAGACCTTAAAAACAAAAATTCCGGTGAGTTGATTTCAATACATAGCTACCTTATAGGACGGGGTAGAACTGCCCCATAGGGTTTCCAAGGCTGTAATCTTTACAGAAGCAGCTTCCCACATCTTTCTCTCGAGGAGCAGCTGGTGGGTTCAAACCGCCCACCTTTTTGTTAGCAGCCAAGTGCTTTAACTGCTGTGCCACCAGGATTCCTTCATCCAGACCTTACAAAACAAAATTCTTTGGGTGTTATGGACACACACCCTGCAAAAAGAGGGACCTCAAGAAAGCATGCCTAGTGAAATAGGAAGGAAAGGTTTTGTTAAATACAAAATAGGCTTACTTGGGGGCTTGAAGTACTAGGCATTGTCTACACTCTCTGTGCAGGTTTAGCCAATGAGGATTCCACCCCTGTGTCACACTGCTTATAGCCAGAGGAAGCTGGCTTCAGAAGAGTCGGCTACCTTAAGACTCCATCTGCTGAGGGCCAGAGCAGGGAGAGATCTACCATCTGCAGTCTCCAGCCAACATGTGAAGAAGGACGCTGTTTTTGCACATGCTAGAATGAAGGAAATCCTGGGGACATAGTGATTAAGTGCTATGGCTACTAACCCAAGGGTTGGCAGTTTGAATCTGCCAGGCACTCCTTGGAAACTCTATGGGGCAGTTCTACTCTGTTCTATAGGGTCACTATGAGTTGGATTCAGTGGCAAACATGTTTGGTTTTTTTTTTTTTTTGGTTTAGAGTGAAGTGATTAAGTAGGCAGATGTGAATTCAGATTCCAGTTGAGCCAATCTTGGCTCAGTAATCAATTCTAAATCTCACTCAATGTTTTCTTTTCCCATTTAATAGTAATGGCCAACATTTTTTAGGCTTCCCAGGTGTAAGGTACTTTGCAACCAATGGATATGTATCGTCTCATTTAATCTCACATCAATCCAATGAAGTGGTGAGTAAAAGAGCTAATGTAACAGGCCTGAAACCACTATCCTTAAAGAGGCCCGCTTGCAAGGCGAGTCTTGGCTGGAAACTGAGGACTTGGGTTCCTACCACTCCCTGATGTGACAGGCTCACCCTGCTTAAGTGTTTGTGCAAATAACATGGTTTATGCCGAATACCTGTTTTCCTTCTGGGAGCCTGGAGTTTTGGCACATCCCAGGAAGAGAGTGCCCGTGTGACCAGCCCCCAGTCAAAACCCCGGGCGTGGAGTCTCTGTGAGCCTCCCTGGTAGACAGCATCTAACATGCGCTGCCACAACTTGCTGTGGGAGGAACTGAGAGCATCCTGTGTGCCTCCACTGGGGGAGGGCCCTTGGAAGTTCCCGCCTGGTTTCCTCTAGACTCCGCCCCATGTGCCTTTTCCCTGTCCTGATTTTGCTTTGTACACTTCACTGTAGTGAACAAAGCTGTTAGTAACGACTATATCCTGAGCCCTGAGAACCCTCCTAGAAGAGTCATAAAAACTGGGGGTAGCCCAGGGAGACCCCCAACACGGGTGGGTGATAGTATTATTGCCCCAATTTTAAAGGCCAGGAAGTTGGTTCATGGACAGGTTAAGTAACTAGCCCAAGGTCACACAGCACATATCTGGCACAACCAGGATTTGAACCCAGGCAGGCTGACTCCTAACTTGCTTCTAACTCCTGTGTGTGTGTGTGTGTGTGCCATCAAGTTGATTCTGACTCATAGCAACACTATAGGACAGAGTAGAACTTCCCCATAAGGTTTGCAAAGAGTGGCTGTTGAATTCGAACTGCTGACGTTTTGGTTAGCAGCCAAGCTCTTAACTACTTGGCCACCAGGACTCCTCTAATTCCTGTGGTGGCTCTAAAATTAAGGTCAGAATACCTTCCTCTTTGGGTGGTTGTGAGTCAAAGGAAGCGTGTTTCCCTAGAACATACTAAGTGTTCAATAAAACGTAATTACTGTGTTATCATATTATTACTCTCCATCCTCCTCTCCCCTCCACCCACTAACTAAACAGCCACCGTGTATTTCCTATTCCCCGCAGTCCCACTGGCAAGCAGAACGTCTCTGAAGCATCCATGAGGAAGGAATGAGGAGGGGGTGGCATGAAACACACCCTGCTACTTTTTTTTAAACAATACTATTTATTATGATGCAACCTCTGCGTTGCCTCTCTTCTTTTCCTATCTCTTCTGTGGCCTCCTGGTCTCCAGTTTAGAGGGGCTGGAGACGGTGCTGAGAGTGATGAAGGTCAGCCCAGCAGGCTGGGTGTTTAGAAGAACTGGGGCAGAAGGAGAAGAGGGGGTGAAACTGGGGCAGTTTGTGTCCAGCCCCTTTCATTATGGTGTCCATATTTTCTACCTTCACCCTCCTATTAGAATCCGTTGTCTCACAACAGAATATTTAACATTCCATTTGCTGAAATTATTATTTCTCAAACCCTTCCCTTATCGAACAATATCATTAATATCACATGCAAGTACAATTTTCCGGAAGATAATTGAAAAGTGGCTATAATAGTACATTGACAGGGAACTGCCAGAAATTCAAGCTGGATTCAGAAGAGGATGTGGAATGAGGGAAATCATTGCTGATGTCAGATCAATCCTGGTTGAAAGCAGAGAATACCAGAAAGATGTTTACCTGTGTTTTATTGACTATGCAAAGGCATTCGACTGTATGGATCATTACAAATTATGGGTAACATTGCAAAGAATGGGAATTCCAGAACACTTAATGGTGCTCGTGAGGAATCTGTACATAGGTCAAGAGGCAGTCGTTTGAACAGAACAAGGGGACACTGCGTGTTTAAAGTCAGGAAACGTGTGCATCAGGGTTGTATCCTTTCACCATATCTAGTCAATCTGTATGCTGAGCAAAATAATCCGAGACACTGGACTATATGAATATGAATGGGGCAACAGGATTGGAAGAAGACTCATTAACAACCTGTGTTATGCAGATGGTACAACCTTGCTTGCTGAAAGTGAAGAGGACTTGAAACACTTACTGAAGAAGATCAAAGACCACAGCCTTCAGTATGGACTGCACCTCAACATAAAGAAAACAAAAATCCTCACAACTGGACCAATAAATAGCATCATGATAAATGGAGAAAAGATTGATGTAGTGAAGGATTTCATTTTACTTGGATCCACATTCAACAGCCATGGAAGCAGCAGTCAAGAAATCAAACAATGTATTGCATTGGGCAAATCTGCTGCAAAAGACCTCTTCAAAGTGTTGAAAAGCAAAGATGTCACCTTGAAGACTAAGGTGCGCCTGACCCAAGCCACGGTGTTTTCAACTGCCTGATATGCATGCGAAAGCTGGATAATGAATCAGGAAGGTCCAAGAAAAATTGACATCTTTGAATGGTGGTGTTGGCAAAGAATATTGAATATACCATGGACTGCCAAGAGAACAAACAAATCTGTCTTAGAAGAAGTACAGCTAGAATGCTCCTTGGAAGCAAGGATGGGGAGACTACGTCTCACATACCTTAGACATGTCATCAGAAGGGCTCAGTCCTTGGAGAAGGACATCATGCTTGGTAAAGCGGAAGGTCAGTGAAAAAGAGAAAGACCCTCAGTGAGATGGATTGACACCAAGGCTGCAACAATGGGTTCAAGCGTAGCAATGATTGTGAGGATGACATAGGACTGGGCAGTGTTTCATTCTGTTTTATATAGGGCCGTTATGAGTGGAACCAACTTGACAACACCTAACAACAAAGTGCATAGGGGCATTGGAGGTTCAGTGGTAAAACTCCCACATTCCATGTAGGAGAACAGAGTTTGTTTTCTGTTCTCTGTGGTCCAATGCACCACAATCACCGCTGCCACCCATCTGTCAGTAGGCTTGCAGGTTGTTATGATGCTGAACAGGTTTTAGCAGAGCTTCCAGATTGAGACAGACCATGAAGAATTCCCTGGTGATCTAGTTCTGAAAATCAGTCAGTGAAAACCGTATGGATCACAATGGTCTGATCCACAACCAATCGTGGGGATGGCAGAGGACTGGGCAGCATTCTATTCAGTTGTACATGGGTGGTCATGAGTTAGGGCCAACTCAACAGCAGCTAACAACAACAATTAGTGCATAAACATCCTGTATCCTTCCACTGAGAAAAAACAAATGACCCTAGCTTTCCGTAGGTCTGTTCTTGCACGACTTTCAAAGAAAAGCAACTCTCCCTGCTAAGTGCCTTTCTGTGATATCACAGCTTAGTTGGTAGATCAAGACGTCCTAGTTAGAAATGGGATTGACTAAAGCATAGTAGATCTACATGGCAGAATTTTGGGGGTAAAGAAAAATGTCCCCAATTTAAAACATCCACTTTTTCATCTGTTTCCTAAAATTCCCTTTACTAGAGAAGCAAAACTTCTAATTCCATAGTAAGAAATTTGGTTTAAAACAAAACTAGCAGAAGAGTAGTAGTGTTGTTGTTAGGTGCTGTTGAGTCGGTTCCGACTCATAGCGACCCAATCACAACAGAAGGAAACACTGCCCAGTCCTGAGCCATCCTTACAATCGTTGTTATGCTTGAGCCCATTATTGCAGCCACTGTGTCAATTCACCTCGTTGTGGGTCTTCCTCTTTTCCGCTGACCCTGTACTTTGCCAAGCACAATGTCCTTCTCCAGGGACTGATCCCCCCGTCAACATGTCCGAAGTATGTAAGACACAGTCTCGCCATCCTTGCTTCTAAGGAGCATTCTGGTTGTACTTGTTCCAAGACAGATTTATTCATTCTTCTGGCAGTCCGTGGCATATTCGATATTCTTCACCAACACCACAATTCAAAGGCATCAATTCTTCTTCGGTCTTCCTTACTCATTGTCCAGCTTTCACATGCATAGGAGGCGACTGAAAATACCATGGCTTGGGTCAGGTGCACCTTAGTCTTCAAGGTGACATCTTTGCTCTTCAACACTTTAAAGAGGTCTTTTGCGGCAGATTTACCCAATGCAATGCATCTTTTGATTTCTTGACTGCTGCTTCGATGGCTGTTGATTGTGGATCCAATGAAATCCTTGACAACTTCAATCTTTTCTCTGTTTATCGTGATGTTGCTCATTGGTCCAGTTGTGAGGATTTTTGTTTTCTTTATGTTGAGGTGCAATCCATACTGGAAGGCTGTGGTCTTTGATCTTCATTAGTAAGTGCTTCAAGTCCTCTTCACTTACAGCAAGCAGCAAGCAAGGTTGTGTCATCTATGTGACGCAGACAGTAGTGTGGAGTTACACTAAGTGAAAAAAAAAATTCTTTCCTAAAATCCCATTTTGATAAGTAGAATTGGAAGGAGTTCATGGATATTAGGTACTTGAAAAGAGGGGTTGGTCATACAAGTGACAAAAAAAAGAAAATGGCATTTAGGAAGGAAGACTGGTGGTACCAACGGGTTACTTCATGTGTGTGGTAAGTTTTTCCATGTGCTAGCCCTTGGAACTCAGCACTTTTAAAGCAATATATGGGAGGCGGAAATAAATCAAAAAATCCTATCTTGAAATAAAATGCATTTTAGTCTAAGAAAAACAAAATGTCTTTACTCCAAGCCCACCTATGCTACCAGCATCCACAGTAAAGAGCTGCCTTGTCAGTGGATAAACCCCTTTAAGCAAACGACTTATTAGAAGACTGGGTTCCAGTCCTAGCTGTACCAGTTGCTCAGTTGTCTGACTTTATGTAAATAAGAAGGGCTGGAGACAGTGCAGTCTCCTCAGTTTCATTATCTGTGAAGTGAGGATATAATAAATATGCCCCAGGACCATCATGAAAAAGAAATGAGATGAAGTGGATCAATGTGCTGAGTGAATTGTAAATTAGTTTCTAAACGTTGGCTATTAATATTTTGATCGGCTGATCTTTACTAGAACCCAGCTTGAAGTGAAAAATCAAACATAAAATAAAAACCTGGTTTCATTTCCGTGAAATAGGCAAATGAATAAAGACCAAAGTATCTCAGTGGTTACCAGGGGTAGGAGGGAGGAAGAAAAAGGGAATCATTGCTTAGGGGGTACCGAGTTTCTGTTAATGGTGATGGGATAATTTGGAAAGAGATAGTGGTGATGGTTATGTAACATGACAGACATAACTAATGTCACTGAATTGTACATGTAAAAGGTATTGAATTGGCAAATGTTTTGTTATATATATATTTGCCACATTAAAACGACGACAACCTGGTTTTCATTCTTTTGAACAGTAAGAAAGGAGTTATTTCAAGAGGAGAGCCCTATAAAGCCAAATTATAAATGGAAAGGTCACTGCAGTAAACTCACCATCCCAGTAAAAAATCTCACAATATGACTGGCCAAAATATTAGCCTTTCCTCACTGAGGCAACCTTAATCTTTCCTCCTGGGTTTGCCTGGTTAAAATCACTCAGTGGTCTAAAAAGGCAGTGGATATCAATTATAATTTAGATCAGAGCCTCTGAAGTACCCAGTGATTTAGTTTCTGGGATTAAGGAAAACAAAACTGATGGTTGGATAAGAATAGCATTCCTTTCTACTGTGGTCATCCTATGTCAAGGAAATGTTTGAAATTTAGGCATTGTAGTATGACGTGCCTGCAAACATTATTGTATGACTGAACTTTTGGAAAACATAGCAGAGCAAATGTGTTTTATAAATCTTTACTGCTGGTAACATTCTTGGAGAATGGAAACGTGATGGCTGTCCCAGTGCGGTTCATTCTAAAATGGTTTGTCATTATAAAGGAAACATGCTGTATTCAGGTCCATCTGTTCTTTTTAAGAGCCCCTATACCCCTCACCATCTTTCAAACACCCTGTGCTTTCTTTGCAAATGCTACAGACTGTCATTAGCTTTTGTCGTTGCTGTCAGGTGCCGTGGAGTTGATTGAACAGAACGAACCACTGCCCAGTCCTGCACCATCCTCACAGTTGTTGTTATGCTTGAGCCCATTGTTGCAGCCACTGTGTCTTCCATCTTGTCGAGGGTCTTCCTCTTTTTTCACCAATCCTTTACTTTACCAAGCGTGATGTCCTTCTCCAGGGACTGGTCCCTCTTGATAACATGTCCAAATCTTGCTTCTAAGGAGCATTCTGGCTGGACTTCTTCCAAGACAGATTTATTTGTTCTTCTGGCAGCCCATAATATATTTGACGTTCTTTGCCAACACCATAATTTAAAATAATCCATTCTTCTTCAGTCTTCTTTATTCATTGCCTTTAGAGTGAGCTGCAATTAGCAAGTCTCTCAGCTTCTCTTACAAGGAACTTTTTTCCACTGGAAATTTCTGTAATGACTCTTGTCTGATTTTTAACATTTCCCTGGAGACCAAACTCCCAGGATTCTACAAGTGAATGGTACCCTTTTGGACCAACTAATGACTATAATTTTTTAAATGTAGCTACTAGCTGTTTTGGCACCTTCCACCAGCACCCCCTTGCACATAAATCCTGCAGAGCTATGAAATGTCTGGCCTTCGTGTCTGAACTCTCCAGAGTTTACAAGACTGGATGTTGGCTCTTACAAGGACTCTTCAGTGTGGTCAGGGGTAGTAAGTAAAACCTCAGTGTTTCAGGGACCATTTGCATTTATTTTACAGGACAAGGGCTGTAAGGTGTTTACTGAGGTCATGCAACTCCAGTGCCAAGTTTGCTTGAATGAATTCTGGACAACCTGACACTTAGCTGCTTCTTCCTTCTCCTTTGGGCCATGACCATTTGGCAGTTTAGAAGGAGTGATGGGGTTGGAGGATAACCAGAAAGCCAAACAGATGGAGAAAAGGTTTACACTTGAAAGGCAAAACAATGAAAGTTTGTTTGGTTTAGAGATAAAATAAACACAATTTAATTGCTCAACTATATTTATTGCTGCGATACCTCATTAGCCCAGAAAATCAAGAATTGACTCTTTTGAGGGTGACACAAGGACCTTTTCTTTTATTCTTTGAGCCACACTGAGGTAACGACCACAACACTTGGGTATGTCACAAATCAACATACACTGAAGCAAGTGATTGCAATAGTTTTCTGGCTCTAAACCCACCTGAAAACTGTACCAGGCTGGTAGGGACTGTGTCTGTCTTGTTCACTGTTGGTGAACAAGTAGGGGCTCAGAAAATATTTTTGACTAATGACTAATGTACTGGTTGGTCCACATGGTCACAAGAGAGAGCTAACTTTAGCAAATCCGCCTCATATTTTATTTCAACACTTTTATCTGTTTATCATCTAGTGTTACGAATTAAATTGTGCTCCATCAAAATACGTGTTGGAATCCCTACCCTAGTACCTGTGAACGTGATCCTGTTTGGAAATAGGGTTTTTCTGTGTTATGTTAATTAGATCATACCCAAGGAGAGCAGGTTCTAAATCAAATCACTTCCGAGTTATAAAAAGAGCAGATTAGACCCAGGGAGACACACACACACACACACACACGCACACACACACACGCGCGCACACATACACACACACACCACACACACACACACACACGAGAAGACAGAAACCATGTGAGGATCGTCTACAAGCTGATGAATGCCTGGGGCTGCTGACAAAGAAGGAATCGACATGGCTGAGACCCTGGTTTGACCAAGACCCAGGTCTGGAGATTTTAGCTTCTAGAACTGTAAGAAAATATTTTTTTCTTTAAAGCCACCTTGTGGTATTTCTGTTACAGCAGCACTAAGTAACTAAGGTAACTAGGTAATGAAATATCATTTTGACTTTCTTTACATAACCCAAAAACCCAGTGCCATCGAGTCGATTCTGACTCATAGTGACCCTTAGGACAGAGTAGAACTGCCCCATAGAGTTTCCAAGGAGCGCCTGGCGGATTCGAACTTACATAGACTGAGCTAAATTCAATTTGATCGTTTCATTCATCCTAGAAGAACATGGATGCATTTTTGTTTTGTTTTATTTTGTTTTTCTATGTTCTTCTCTTCTGAAATTCTCTCTTCTTGTCAAATCTTATTCACTCTTTAGTATCATATATGTATCATGTAACCCTCAAAACCCACCACCCATCTGTCAGTTTGTCATTAATGTGGTGCCTTGTGGGTTGCTAGGATGCTGGAAGCTATGCCATAGATATTTCAAATACCAGCAGGGTCACCCATGGTGGACAGGTTTCATCAGAGCTTCCAGACTAAGACAGACTTGGAGGAAAGGTCTGATGATCTACTTCTAAATATGTAGCCAACGGAAACCTTATGGATCACAACAGATTATCGTCTGATCTTGGTTGGAAAGCACTCAAAATACACACACAATGGGCTCGAGCATACCAACGATTATGAAGATGTCACAGGATCGGGCAATGTTACATTCTGCTGTACATGGGGTCACCATGAGTTGGAGCTGACTCTACAGCATCTGAAGACAACAACCCCCAAAACAACTCCGTGAGGTTGGGACTACTACTATTCCTTTAATTTACAGACAGGTAAATTCTCTTGCTGAATATTGCACAGCTGGTGAAGCACCCCACCACATTACCCCAGCTCTCTTGGGTCTGCCCCTTCTCCTGACTGCAGTCATCACTTCTCTCATTTACTCCACCTGCCAATTGTTCTGTGACTGTTCCCACGCTCAGAGAAAAGATCTTAGGTGTATGACTCTTTCTCACATTTTGAAAAAATTACTGGTTACTTTTGGCAAATTTTTATTAAAGAATATACTAAATGAGCAAACGATTAAAAGGTAAGCCTTCTGAAGGAGAATAATCATTTTATTAAGCTGCAACCCATTGCCGTTGATTCGATTCCTACTCATGGTGACCCTCTAGAACAGAGTAGAACTGCCCCATAGGGTTTCTAAGGAGCAGCTGGTGGATTCGAACTGCTGACCTTTTGGTTAGCAGCTGACCTCTTAACCACTTTGCCACCAGGGCTCCAGACTATCTTATAAACACATTCCTAGTGTTAAATTTTAGTAGGAACTCCCCACTCCTCCAGTGACCATTCCCCTCCACCACACGTGCACGCGCGCACACACACACGTGCAAACACACATAAACACAGAGAGGACTAAAAGATGTTCTGAGCCTGGCAAGTGTTTTTAAATCCTGTTTTCATTCACAAAAACAACATAAACTCATTTCAAAATATCCAAGATTGACAATGAATATTGAAGAAAGTGAACCTGTTGTATATCAACCCCAGTGATACATACTTCTAAATATTTTCCTCTTTACATTTTGCCAGAATTTATTTTTTACAAGGAGATGGAAAACGTATTTTGATCAGGTGTACCCTGTTGTAGTTGTTGCTTTGGATTCAGTTCACATCTTTTTGTGTCTTTGTGAGCTGATCATCTTCTTTTTCATGGTAGCAGAGTATTCCAAAATGTGGACTGGCAAAATGTACTAGTGAATATTTGGATTATGTTCACACTTTTAAGATTATGATGGTTAATTTTATGTGTCAGCTTGGCTAGGTTATGGTGCCCAGTTATTTGGTCAAATGCTAGGCTAGATGTTGCTGTGAAGGTATTTTGTTGATGTGATTAGCACTGAAATCAATTGACTTTAAGTAAAGCAGATTACATCCCATAATGTGATGGGCTCCATCCAATTAGCTGAAGGCCTTAAGAGCAAAAACTGAGATTTCCTGAGGGAGAAGAATGCTGCTTCAGGACTGTAAGTAGACATCATGCTGGAATTTCCTGCCCACTGCCTGGCCTACGGATTTCACACACAACACTGCTGGAGTTTCTACAGATTTTGGACTTGCCAGCCCCCATAGTCATGTGAGCCCATTTCTTAATCAATCAATCAATCAATCAATCAATCAATCAATCAATCAATCAATCAATCAACCAACCAATCATCTATCTATCTATCTATCTATCTATCTATCTATCTATCTATCTATCTATCTATCTATCTATCTATCTACCTACCTATCTATCATCTGTCTACCTGTCTACCTATCTACCTACCTATCTACCTATGTATGTGTGTATGTATGTATCTATCTGTCCGTCTGTCCGTCCATCCATCCATCCATCTTATTGATTCTGATCCTCTGGAGAACCCTGACTAAGACTAATATACACAACTGCATTTCAAATAGCTTCATAGGAAAGAAAACCCAAGCTAGGCAGAGCTCAAATAGGAAATGTGGGGCCAAGTGGCACTTCTATGCTATTAAGAAACAAAATCACCTAGCAGAGATAAAACATGACACAGAAGAGGGCAATGGTTCTCAAACTGGATATTCACAGAATTTTATTGCTGAAAGTGTTAACTGATGTATGTGAAGAGTCTTTTTCCTATGCTATACTTTGTTTTATACTTTGTTTAACCACTAGATACGTTTCTCAGAATGGTCCTTAGAAGCAAGGATGGTGAGATGGTGTCTTATATACTTTGGACATGTTGTCAGGAGGGATCAGTCCCTGGAGAAGGACATCATGCTTTGTAAAGTACAGGGTCAGCAGAAAAAAGGAAGACCCTCAGTGAGATGGACTGACACAGTGGCTGCAACAATGGGCTCAAACATAACAATGATTGTGAGGATGGCTCAGGACTGGGCAGTGTTTTGTTCTGTGGTACATGGGGTCACTATGAGTCGGAACCAACTCAACGGCACCTAACAACAACAGACACGTTTCTCAGCTAAGTCATCCTGCCAGGACCCCAGGAGAGCCAAGCCCTGAATGACAGGTTGGGCCCCAGTAAGCCATTACACACAAGAATTACTGAGGGAAATCCTCATTATGGTTGGAGCAAGCAACTAGCAACATTTCCTTTGAAAAATACTCAGGTCAAAAATATTCCTTGCTCTGATGTGCCCAGTAGAACTCTGTTTTTCAACCAATTCACTATTCAAACACTGGAACAGGCCCCAGTGAGCTCTCCTGAGGCACCGTCTGCCTTTGCCTGCAGTATGCACAGTCCTGGGGGTCAGAGAGCAGGCTGGCTTCTGGCCTTTCACAGGGGACTGGCAGTATGCTGCCTGCCTATCCATGTACAGAAGAATGGCTCCCACCTCCCGCGCTCCTCCTCCTGACCCTGCACTCCAGGCACAGCGATCAGCTCACAGGCCTGCGGAAGTGCATTTGCCTCCGTCGGGCTCGGGCTCGCTGCTCTGCTCAGACCACCTCTTCTTCCTCATATGGCCTCCTTATGCTTTTCTATTCCAGGCTATTCTAGGACATCATCCAGGTC
This sequence comes from Loxodonta africana, assembly GCF_030014295.1. NCBI lineage: Eukaryota > Metazoa > Chordata > Mammalia > Proboscidea > Elephantidae > Loxodonta > Loxodonta africana. The sequence continues at coordinate 53,211,566 of NC_087342.1, forward strand.
CCACCTCTTCTGAGCAGGCTTCCTTGCTTAAAGAGCTCTTGTGGAATAACAACACTCGGTGCTAACACTCACTCATTCATTCATTCACTCTCACTCTTGCATTCATTCATGCATGCATTCACTCAGTCATTCAATAAGTGTTTATTGAGAACCAACTCTGTGCTAGGAGCCCTGGTGGCACAACAGTTAACTACGCAGCTGCTAACAGAAAGGTTGATGGTTTGAACCCATCCGGTGGCTCTGTGGGAGAAAACACTTGGTGATCTGTTCTCGTAAAAACTACAGCCTAGGAAACTCTGTCCTATAGGGCCATTGTGAGTTGGAATCAATGCAATAGCGCACAGCAACAACTCTGTGCTACAAATACAAAAAAAACTGAACCCACTGCCGTCAAGTCAATTCCAATTCATAGTTGACCCTATAGGAAAGGGTAGAACTGCCCCACTGAGTTTCCAAGGCTGTGATCTTTATGGAAGTGGACTGTCACATCTCTCTGCTGCGGAGTGCCTAGTAGGTTCGAATCTCTGACCTTTCTGTTACCAGCCAAACACTTAACCACTGCGCCACCAGGGCTCTGCTACAGATACAGCAGTGAACCAAAGTCCTGCCTCCTCTGAGCTGCCATCCCCATGGGAAGAAGCAGATAAGAAACAAATAGTTAATTAGTTGGTCAGGTGGTGGTAAGCACAGGTAAAGGGGACTGGGTGGTGACCAGGTAGGTGGCTATTTCATGTAGCCTGATAAAGGAGGGCCATGCTGATAAGGTGACATGTGACCTGAGAGCTGAATGAGGAAGAAAGGCAGTCTAGCAGGCATCTCTGGGAAGGGCTTCCAGGCAGAGGCAACAGTCAGTGCCTAAGTCCTGAGCTGGAGACACACTCAGCCTTTTGGGGGAACACGAAGGAGACCATTTAGCTGCTTTTTAAATGTGATATTTGTTTTACAAACATACACACCCTCCTCACTTACAGGTAAGATTCTTGACAGCAGGAGCTGTATGTTGGAGATAATAGACGGTAAGTTACAACAATGATTTCTTTGGTAATTTCTCACTCTTTGAAGTAAACTAGCCTGTGGAGTGCTTTCCTGTGTCCCCTTGGTCCATAGGCTGGAACACTCAAATGTCCTAACAAAATACAGATGTTCTGGGTATGTAAGTTATGCAGGTGGCCCTCCTGTGCCCTGGCAACGTACAGCGTTCACAGCAAGCTGGCACTGACACTCCGTCATTTGAAGGAAATGGGCTCCCTGCTCTAATTACCATGAGCGAATGCCTTTATTTCTAATGCCTGTCCTTGCCTCAGACAAAAACAAAAGAAAGCAAAAACACAAAGAAAAAGAGGTCAATGAAAGTAAGCAATTTAAAGGAAGCAAAGAAAACAAACAAAAACCATCAAGGCATTCTAAGTCTTCCCAAATAAATTCTCCTGAAATTTTAACACCTTAATGAAAATAAGAAAAAAAAAATTTTTTTTTATTTTAATTAAGGAAGTCGTTCTTTTATTTATTTATTTATTTATTTATTTATTTTGCCATAAAGACAAAGAAATTCTGAGGAAAAAATTAAATAGCCCTGTACAAAAGACCCTGGTAATGTTATCTTAAATACAATTTCATGCAATTTGTTAATCCTCACTGACATTTATAACTGGATTATACGAGTCTGTGAAAGCTTTACAATGGATAGCATATTGTGCCTTATTGTTAAAATGTGTTTATGGTTATTTTATACTTTGAATATGAGGGCCCTGGGAAAATATAAAGTCCATGAAGTTATGGCCTTTGACCCAAGCTTCAATGTGTCCCAATACTGTATTTATATAGGAAAGTAGGATTTGACTGGCTTTAGTTGTATTTTTGGCATCCCTGAGTAGCACAAACAGTTAAGCAATTCAAATTCATCCAGAAGCACCTAGGAAGAAAGGGCTGGCCATCTACTTCCAAAAAGTTACAGCCATGAAAAGCCTACAGGACGCAGTTCTACTCTGACGCGTAAGGTTGACATGAGTGAGAACTGTCTTGACAGCAACTGTTCTTTTTGTTTGTTCGTTTGTTTGTTTAGTTGTGTTTGCCATGCTTCGTAAAGGCATGAGAACTACTGCAAGTGTTTTTACTTACGTAGTTGCTTGGACGATGGGACGTGTAAGCTCCTAAGGATGGGGGTTTTGTCTGTTTGGCATCACTGGCCACTAGGGGACCCATAAATAAAAAACCCATAACGAAGGTTGAATAAATAGCATCTAAATTATTTTTTGAAATAAGATATGATATCCCTTACTCATTTACTCTCTAAGTTGATCAATTAATGGATTCCATTTGCCAGTAATCATTCTCACCCATCGAGGCCCCATGGCCACCAAAGTCAACACAATGACCATGACTCCTGGGGCAAATTACTGACCTTAACTTCTTTGACCTTCTCCTTCTGATGGAGGAGCAGAAAGCATTATTTCCTCAAAGTTTCATTTCTTCTGTGACAAAAAAAACAAAACAAAAACTAGTTGCTATCAAGTTGACTCCAACTCATAATGACTCCATGTATGTCAGGACTGTGCTCCACAGGGTTTTCAATGACTGATTTTTTTGGAAGTAAATCATCAGGACTTTCTTCCAAGGCAACTCTGGGTGGACTCAAACTATTAACCTTTGGTAGCAACCAAGCATATTAACAGTTAGTGATGCAAACGACCTACTCCTTGTCTAGCTAGAGAAGCAGATGCTAAGAGAACAATGTACTTGCTAAATGCATGACACAATGGTGTGATTTGAGGCAAAGACTTACTACTGTGCTTTTAGGGGGAAATGTTTCCCATGGTGATGCTGAGCTGATGATAGTATCACTTCCTCTAAATAATTTCCACTCCTCACAAGTGAAGCTGTGGGTGGGGAATTTCAGAGTCATGGAAAATAGTAAAAAAGGTTACTAAAGGTTCATGGGTACTGTATCCTCTGATGACTGTGGTAGCTAATTAATCCCATATACTGTAAGGAAAAGATGAATATTAAAAATATGTCAATGGGAAGCCTTTGCACAAAATTGATTCACTTTGGGATCTATCAAAGTGACTAACTTTGGAGCTCAATTTGCTGATCTAGGGGTGGATGCTTTCGTAGATTAAGTATTCACACACTATAGATCCTTTCTAAGGAGTCCTGGTGGCACAGTGGTTAAGTGCTCATCTGCTAACCCAAAGGTTGGTGGTTTGAATCCATCAGGCACTCCACAGGAGAAAGATGTGGCAGTCTACTTCTCTAAAGATTACAACCTTGGAAACCCTATGGGGCTCCTTTGTCCTACAGGGTGGCTATGAGTTGGAGTTGACTCTATGGCAATGGGTGCATATCCTTTCACAGAAGGCATCTGTGGGAGGGGAAGCGGATGGTGAGAGTGAAAGCCTTCCTCAATCTGCCACAGTCAGCATGCGCTGGCCCAGGCACAAGAGTATGGGGAGTTATTTTTATCTCTTCCTCCCCTTTCATTTAAGGCCCTTCTCTCCTTTGATGTCTCCTTCTTCTGGCTCCCAGCCCCCTAGTTTTTTCACCACTTACCCATCATTGAAAACCTGTCTCTAACATGAAGCAAAGCTGCAAGCCTCTGCTGGTGATATTTTTTGCATGAAAGGGGGAGAAATTTGAAGGGCACTGTGATGTCCTGAAATCATCCTCCAAGCCTAGCACTGTCTGTCAATTGATAGAAATGATAATAGATTGCCATAGGTTCATCCAATAGAATGCAATACAGCCATGAAAATGAATGATCAGCACCTATTTGTATCAACATGGATAACCCTCCAAAACATAATGTAAAGCTGAATGGCAAGTCATGGAAGAATACATATGGAATAATTACATACATATAAAGTTCCCAGACAAAACTATGCTATACATAAATTGCACAGATGCACTTGCATGTATTTGTATATACATATACAGGCGAGGTCCATTTATAAAGAAAAGTAAGAGAATGATGAACAGAGTTTTAAGACAGTAGTTCCCTTTGTGGCAGAGGTAGGGGGATGGATGTGATTGGTTAGGTTAGGGGCATGTAGCAGGCTCTAAGAGTTGCTGGTAAGGTATCATAGATAAACATGTATTTATTATATTTTTATTTAATTATACATATGTTGTATATGTATAAAAAATACATATACAACATATACACTTTTTTAGTATATATTTTCATACTAAAAAAGTGTATATGTTGTAAACGTATTTTTTTATACATATACAACATATACACTTTTTTAGTATGAAAATATATCATAATTTTTTTTTTAATTCCTAAAGCTAAATTTACCTGGATTATTTGTTCTCATGTATTACCTTCTTGGAATGTGGAGAGCTTTGAGGAGAGGCAGTTGTTTACAGAAATTTCTCGGTAGTTGACCTCCTGTTCATAAGCCTAGGTTAGTCAAGGTTCCTAATCTAAAGTGAAAGCGAAAAGGAATGTGGGTGGATTGACACCTCCACCTGTCATCTCATTTCACTGTGGCTGATTGGTTTCTGAATCCCAAGTATTGTGAATCAGGGCACAACTACTATATAATTGGAACCTGTGGCGTGCCAGTTTTGAGCAGCCTTTACTACTCTGCATGATTGCCTGGACACCTGGGTGCCATGATGGGCACAGTGTGGTCATTTATTCTGATGGCCACAAAAGCCTGAAACAAACAAAGTTGTCTTGGACACCTCCCTCCCAGAACACCCATATGGTTCCTGGCCATGTGGTACACAGTGGGCAGGCACAGAGGTGAAATGAAACACAGGTGTGCCCTTGAGGAGCTGCTGATCTACCGAGCACTGTCCAGTCTTCTTTCATTCCAGTCTCCCTCTCCAGTGTTTCTCATACTTTCTGGTTTTGCCAGTACAATTATTAACATGTTTTTCTATTTAAATTGATTTACTTTTTTTTAACTTAAATAAATTTATGTTTTAAAATAAACTTTCATGCCACCACTGCAACAAACAAAAAACTGTGTCATATGGAAAGGCAAAAGACCCAGAATAACCAACACAATATTAAAGAAGAACAGAGTTAGAGGACAAACACTGACTTCAGGGCTTACTATAAAACTACAGTGATCAAGACAGTGTGGTGCTACTGAAAGAATAGACAGATAGATGAATGAAATAGGATAGAGTGCCCAGAAATAGACCTACATAAGTATAGTAAACCGATCTTCAACAAAGGAGCAAAGGCAATTGAATGGAGAAAGGAGAGTCTTTTCCAGAAATGGAGCTGGACAAAGGGAATATTCACATGCAAAAAAATAAATAAATAAATCTAGATACAGACATTACACCTCTTACAAAAATTAACTTAAAATGGATCATAGAACTAAGTGTAAAACACAAAACTATAAAACTTCTAGAAGACAAAATAGGAGAGAACCTAGATTACCTTGGAATTGACAACGAGTTTTTAGATACAATGCCAAAAACACAATCCGTGAAAGAAAAAATTGAAAAGTGGGACTTGATTAAAATTAAAAACGTCTGCTCTGAAAAATACATTGTTGAGGAAATGAAAAGACACGGACTGGAGGAAATATTCACAAAACATATATCTGATAAACGACTTGTAACCAAAATACACAAAGAACTTTTGAAACTCAAAAACAAACAAAAACTCAATTGCAAAATCTGAACAGACACTAAACCAAAGAAGATGTACAGACAGCAAATAAGCATATAAAAAGATGTTCAACATCATATGCCATTACCCACTGCTGTCCAGTCTAATCGACTCATCGTGACGTTATAGGACAGAGTAGAACTGCCCCATAGAGTTTCCAAGGAGTGCCTGTTGCGTTCGAACTGCTGACTTTTTGGGTAGCAGCCGTAGCACTTAACCACTACGCCACCAGGGTTTCCCATATGCCATTAGGAAATCACAATTTTAAAAAACCTATTAGATACCATTACACATCTATTGAGTCCCTGGGTGCCACAGACGATTAGGTACTCAACTGATAAACTCATAGCCGAAAGGTTGGCAGTTTGAATCCACCCACAGACACTTGGAAAGAGAGGCCTGGCAATTGGCTTCTGAAAGGTCACAGCCTTGAAAACCCTGTGGAGCAGTTCTACTCTGTAGGCATGGGAGCACCATCAGTCAGAATTGACTGGACAGCAACTAACAATAACATACCTATTAAAATGGATAAAATCCAAAACCCTGACAATGCCAAATGCTGGTGAGGATATGGAATAACAGGAACTCGCATTCATTGCTGGTAAACCAAAACAAAACCAAACCTGTTGTCTTTGAGTCGATTTCATCTCACAGGGATCCTGTAGGACAGAGTAGAACTGCCCTATAGAGTTCCCAAGGAATGCCTGGTGGATTCAAACCGCTGATCTTTTGATTAGCAGCTGGAGCGCTTAACCACTACACCACCAGGGTTTCCTCATTGCTGGTAGGAGATGCAAAATGGTACAGCCACTTGTGAACAGTTGTGCAGTTCCTTACAAAGCTAAATATAGTTTACATTTGTAAACATGGTTACAATCAAGCAATCGCTTCCCTTAGTATTTTACCCAACTGAATTGAAAATTTATGTCCACACACAAACCTGCACGCAAATGATTACAGTAGCTTTATTCATAATCACAAAAGTTGGATGCAACCAAGATGTCCTTCAGTAGGTGAATGGGTAAACAGACTGGGGTACATGAACAGGCGACGCACAGGGGACTTTTAGGGCAGTGAAGGTATTCTGCATGGTTCTGTAATGGTGGACACAGGATATTATGCACTTGTTAAAACCTAAAGAACTGTACACAGTCTCGCCATCCTTGCTTCTAAGGAGCATTCTGCTTGTACGTCTTCCAAGACAGATTTGTTTGTCTTACATACTTTGGACATGTTGTCAGGAGGGATCAGTCTCTGGAGAAGGACATCATACTTGGCAAAGTACAGGGTTAGCGGAAAAGAGAAAGACCCCCAACGAGATGGATTGACATAGTGGCTGCAACATTGGGCTCAAGCATAACACTGGTTTTAAGGATGACACAGGACCGGGCAGTGTTTCGTTCTGTTGTGCACAGGGTCACCACGAGTTGGAACCGATTCGACGGCACCTAACAACAACAACATAGAACTGTACAACACGAGTGAACACTAATGTAAAATACAGACTTTAGTTAATAATAATATATCAATCTTTGTTTATCAATGGTAGCAAATATACCACAGGAATGTAAGATGTAATAATCAGGGAGCGGCCGTGTGAGAACTCTCTGTTATATTTGCTCAATTTTTCTGTAAAGCTAAACTTCTCTTAAAAAAAAACTCTAATAATTAAAAAAAAAAATCACTCAATAAATAGTAAAACAAAACAAACAAACAAACAAAAGCACTGTCGTTGTAGTTAATAGAAGGTAATCAGAAAAAATAAGTACAGGAAAACCATCCATGCTATTCAATTCTACCTGTTCCCTAAACCCTGATGGCGTAGTGGCTGAGAGCTATGGCTGTTAACCAAAAGGTCAGCAGCTGGAATCCACCAGGCACTCCTTGGAAACTCTATGGGGCAGTTCTTCTGTATCCTATAGGGTCGCTATGAGTCGATAATCGACTCGACAGCAGTGGGTTTGGTTTTTTTTGGTTTACCTGTTCCCTGCCCACAGCTCAAAGCCCAAGGTCTGTTTTCTCTGTTAGAGAGGTAAAGGAACTAGGGTTACAGGGGTGTTAAAGATCAGGCCACAGTAAGGTTTTCTTCCAGATTTAATCAGAAGGATCAAAAGAGGCGAAAGTAAAAAGTTCTCTCTTGACGTGACCCAGCATGATTTCATGCCACACCTGTGCAGCACTTACCATACAATATCATCGTTATTTGTGTCGACACTTTGGAAATCTGGATCAAGTGAGTTGCGGGGGAAGCTGCTAAGCAGAGAGAAAGCAAAATCAGCTGCGTTGGAGTCGATTCCAACTCATGGCAGCCCCATGTGTGTCCGAGTAGAACTGTGCTCCAGATGGCTTTCAGTGACTGACTTTTCCGAAGTAGATCACCAGGCCTTTCTTCCTAGGTGCCTTTGGGTGGACTTGAACCTCCAACCTTTCGGTTAGCAGCCAAGTAGATTAGCCATTGGCACCACCCAGGGACCACGAAGTGGAGGGAAAGTGGGGGCCATTTGTAGTAGGATGTGCCCCCATCCTGTGCAGCTTCATACAGGGCCATGCTAAGTCTAAAGGTGCTCCCTCTGATAGGACCTTTGCCCGTGCTCAGGCTGGGTCACAGACTGGGATGAAGGGGAGCCTTCTCCACCATATCTTTGAATGGATGTGAGGATTATCAAACCAGAGATGTTTAAGGTCAAATGGAGTTGATCACTGGGGGAGAGAGGATAAACTATTTGAAGATGCACTGCACTGTGTAGCAGGGTGTTTAGCTTCAGCCTCTCCCGAAGCAGGCACTGACATGGGATTCCAGTGTAAGTAGTTTAAGAGATGATCCCAGGAAGTATTAATGTGGAATGGGGAGTGAAGAAGGAAGGAAGGAACTCATAAAAGGTGCATTAACAAGCCAGCTGTGAGGCAGTGGTGGTTCAACGGTAGAATTCTCGCCCCCCATGCAGACAGCCAGATTTGATTCCCGGCCAATGCATCTCATGCACAGCTACCGCCCATCTGTCAGTGGAGGCTTGCATGTTACTATGATGCTGAACAGGTTTCAGCAGTTCTTCCAGACTAAGATAGGCTAGGAAGAAAGACCTGGCAAACTACGTCCAAAAATCAGCCAATGAAAACCCTATGGATCACAGTAGTCTAATTCACAACTAATCATGGGGATGTTGCAGGGCCAGTCAGCATTCTGTTCCATTGTGCATTGGGTCACCAGGAGTTGGGGGCCAGCCCCAAGGCAGCTAACAAAAACAACAAGCCAGCTACCATCGTGGGCAACTGAAGATTTATCCTGCACAAGAAACTAGGAAATAGCCAGTGACATGCCTTGGAGTAATTGCCTCAGTACTGAGGGAGCTAGGGTATCTCTAGCCCATGGCAGTACCTGGGGAAGTCCATTCTTGGGCATTTTCAGTCTGCGTTTTGGGCAATGGCCTCCTCTGGCTTGAGAAGATTCAGACCATGAGGCCTGAGGAATGTGGGCAGGGCACAGACAGCATCTACTGCCCCCATTCTCAAATCGATTTTAAACACACAGTGACCCCATGTGACAGAAGAGAAGTGCCCCATATGGTTTTCTAGGCTGTAATCTTTACTGGAGCAGATTGCCGGGTCTTTCTCCCACCTTTCTTGTTTAGATACTTTAAAAATGTGTTATCTCATTTAATCCTTAGCACATCTCTCCAAGACAGCCATTTCTCCTTATTTACACACAGAGGAAGAAGCGCCAAGGGGTTACATAGTTTGACCCAGGTCGTGCGGCTGGGTTTTCTGCTGTATCTCTGCTAATACTTTCCTTGTCTTCTTGGACAGCTCACTCTCCTCCACCTGCCATTTAAATGGGAGAATTTCTGAAGGCTCAACCCTAAGCCGCTCCCCTTCTTTTCTCGTTTGGTACTCTTTCAAGGAGGTGTCATTCACACCCATGGCTTCAATTACCATGTATATGACAAGGACTTCAGGATTTATGTCCCACGTCTCTGCTCTGAGCTCTAGACCAAAATATCCGTCTGCCTGCTTGACATCTACTCTTGATGTCTCCAAAGCTGAGTCTAAAACTGAGTCCATGCCCTCACAGGGAGCACAACAGAGAACCCCTGAGGGAGCAGGAGATCAGTGGGATGCAGACCCCAAATTCTCACAAAAAGACCATACCTAATGGTCTGACTGAGACTAGAGAGATCCCGGCGGTCATGGTCCCCAAACCTTCTGTCAGCCCAGGACAGGAACCATTCCCGAAGACAACTCATCAGACATGGAAGGGTCTGGACAGTGGGTAGGAGAGAGATGCTGATGAAGAGTGAGCTATTTGTATCAGGTGGACAGTTGAGACTGTGTTGGCATCTCCTGTCTGGAGGGGGGATGGGAGGATAGAGAGAGTTGGAAGCTGGCAAAATTGTCACAAAAGGAGAGACTGGAAGGGCTGACTCATTAGGGGGAGAGCAAGTGGGAGTACGGAGTAAGGTGTATATAAACTTATATGTGACAGTTTGACTTGATTTGTAAATGTTCACTTGAAGCTCAATAAAAGTTAATTAAAAAAAACAAAACAAAACTGAGTCCAGCCCTGGCCTGGTCCTCCTCCAGGGTTTCCGGTCTCTGTGACTGACAGGTGGCACCACCACCCAAGTGGACAGCCACAGCAGGAAACTGGGCAATGTCTTCAACACTTCTCCTTGCTCTTCTTTCCAGCCTACCACCAAGTCCTGTTGATTGCCTTTTCCAACCAGTAAAAAACCAATTACAGTCAAGAACTCTGATTCCAGGTAACCCCATATGTGTCAGAGTAAAACTGTGAGTAGGCAAGTGCTTAACCATTTATGCTGGTTAACCAATGGCTAATTTTTTGGAAGTAGATCACCAAGCTTTTCTTCTGAGGTGCCTCTGGGTGGACTTGAGCCTCCAACTTTTTGTTGAGCAGCCTTGCACGTGAACCATTTGCACCATCCAGGGGCTCCTTTCTAAAGAACTCTTTAACTTGTCCACTTCCATCTCCACTGCCCCTGTCCTAGTCTGTATTCTCAGAAATACCCTTGCATGAGCGTCCTATCAGCCTTCTAACTGGTTTCCCTGTCTACAGCCTTGGTGCCCTCTGATCCATTCTCGACCCCAGCAAAGTGATTCCATAAAAATGCAGATCAGATCACAACACCCCCTAGTTTATCTACAGCTTTTAGAAAAAAACAGTATCTGTATCGCCTGCTTCATGGTCTGGCGATCTGGTCCAGGTTCTCTCCTTTGGTCTCATCTTAGCCATTCTGCTCTTTCCACTGGCTACAATGGCCTCCATTTTGCCAGGGTCTTCTGTGGTCTCCCACCGTAGGGCTTTGTCTAAGCTGGTCCTTTTGCCTGGAGACCAGCTGCCGCTTTGCCTTCTAACTCCTACACTGTTCTCAGTTCTCACCTCCGTCGTCCATATAGAAACCCCCCCAATGCCCAGACGAGACCAGGTTCACCATAATAGGTTCTGGTCCTCCTTTAAGTTTGTAATTCTACATTTGTTTAACTATTAGCTAGTGTCTGTCTCTCCTGGACTGTAAACTTTTGGGGGGCAGGGACAACATCAGTTTCGCTCCCTCTTGTATAAGTTTTGGCTTACACTGCAAGAATGACATAGTGAGTACACAGTACCCACTGCCATCAAGTTGATTCCAACTCATAGCCACCCTGTAGGACAGAGTAGAACTGCCCTATAGGGTTTCCAAGGCTGTATTCTTTAGGGAAGCAGACTGCCACATCTTTCTCCAGCAGAGTGGCTGGTAGGTTTGAACTGTCGACCTTTTGGTTACGAGCCAAGTGCTTAACCACTGTGCCACCAGGGCTCCTAAGTACCCAATAAAGAGTTATTAAATAAATTAACTAATAAACAAGAAGTGGTGAAACTCTAATTCAAAACTGATTTCAGAGCCTTCCCTGTGCAGCACCCCACTTCGCCCCATTCCTTGACGCTAACAAAGCTTGGAGAAGAATGGAAACAAGAAGGAAAACCAGTGGGCTGGTTCTCAGGGCTCTGCTGTGGGCAACTGCTCTTCACACACACACTCCAGGGTGGGCAGGTGGTGTCTGGAGAAAGGGAGGGGCTACCCACACAGGAGTTAAAAGACTAGAGGCATCTACTGTCACCCCATCGCTAACTCAGGGAAAAGACTTTAGACTGTTGTTAGCTACAGTGGGGTTGGCCATGGACTCATGACGACCCCATATACACAATGGAACGAAACACTGTCTAGTCCTGTGCCATCCCTGTGATCAGTTGCTGATGGGACCATTATGATTCAGAAGGAGATTGCCACTCCTTTCTTCCTCGTTCCTCTTAGTCTGGAAGCTCCACTGAAACCTGTTCAGCATCAGCAATACACGTACCTCTAGTGACAGATAGGCCGTGGCTGCTCATGAGGTACATTGGCCAGGAGCCAAAATTACATATAGAGAGAGAGAGAGAGAAAGAGAGAGAGTTTATATATACACATATATATATACCCACTGCCGTTGAGTTGATCCCAACTCATAGTGACCCTACAGGACAGAGTAGAACTGCCCCAAAGGGTTTCCAAGGCTGTAAATCTTTACAGAGGTGGAGTGGCTGGTGGGCTCCAACCACTGACCTTTCGGTTAGCAGCCAAATGCTTTAACCATTGTGCCACCAGGGCTCCTATATATAGTGTGTACATATATTAACACATATATATTAAAACTGAATCGACTCGATGGCAGCAGGTAGGTCAGGTTATATTAAAACTATACGTAACCCTTTAGAACTGCTTTTCCTCCCTTTAAAGTTATCCAGGTTATTTATTTTAAATTTTAGCAAGATAAAAGTTACTCTCAAACCCTTGAAGGAAGAAAGGCAATTGAATGAATGAATAAATGAACATAGAGAAAAATAAGAATGGGCTGTTGGGCAGCCCAGTGTGGAGAGGTGGAACACACTGTACCTCCTCCCAACGCCTTAGAGAAAATGCTAACAGCCAGTCTCTGCAGAGCTGGGGCACACACACAGAGTCCAACTCTCAGTCACCATTTCTTAGCCGTTGAGAATCATTCCCAGAGAGGCTGGAAACAATTAAACAACAATATCTTCCTAAAGTGTAAGTGACTACCCTGACTTTGAAGTACTGACATAATTTGCAAAAATAGAAGCTTAAGATCACTGCACCTAAGCCTCTGAGGGCAGTAGAAAGAGGGGCGGAGCCACGGACTTTGCACAGAAAGGAGCACCTACCCAAAAAAAAAAAAAAAACCCAGGAGGATTTAAAAAGTAGAATTCATGCAGGTTTTAAAGTGCATGAAAACCAGTGGCCCCCAGGTAGACTTGAAGGAGAGCTGGAGTGGCCTTTTCTTTCTTTGGAGCAGGTTGAACCCCTGCCAGTCCCAGCTCAGGGGCGGTAACAGTGAGGAGTACCACCGGATGTCTGACACCAACCCAGGAAGTAGTGGAGTTTGAGCAACCGTTCCCCCATCCCCACCCTCAGGCCCCAGCAAGTGGCCAAGAACTCACCCCAGAGTGGGAGCACAGGTGGTGCGCCATCTTGTCTTCCTGGCGTTCCTGCCCCCTCTCTGGACAGGCAGGCAGGTGGGGCCGGCTGAGCCCTGCTGCAAGGCTATGCTTCCCGCTCTCTGCAGTAACCAGATTGGCTTCTGAAGGCAGCTCAAGGCATTTCCCTACCGAGAGACCACAAACCTAGTGTGTGAGTGGCCTATGTATGTGTGTGTGTTTTTCCTTCCGGTTACTGTAAAATGATGTTGTCTCGGTTCATTTCCTCTGTGCCTCTTCTTCTTTTTTTTTTTCTCTGACAGACCTTCCGCTGCACTCTAACTGAAGATCCTTTGTAGTTTAGGGACAGGTAAGAAATCTAGTTCTAATCTCCACCATTTTCTAATTTTAGAAAGATGGGTGATCTTTAAATGTTGGTAGCAATAACATTCTCTACAGCGTATTTTCTAAGTGCCATAAGCACCTTTCTAGACCACACTGAGGCAAAAATTAGGCTATTTCAAGGCCACCAGGATAGAGATTTTGAGATTTTATGGACTCAGTGTGTTCCAGAGCATTCTACTATAAACTGACACAAAACATTCTTTCTTTTGACAAATATTTACTGAGCTTGTGCACTGTATAAGCACTATGCTGGGGAGTAGGTAGTTTACAATGCAGTAGTAGTAGTAGATTACAATGCAGTGTGGAAGACTTGGAGTCCTAGTGGTGCAGTGGTTAAGAGCTTGGCTGCTAACCATTAGTTCGAATCCACCAGCTGATCCTGGGAAACCCTATGGGACAGTTCTGCTCTGTCCTATGGGGTCTCTATGGGTTGGAATTGACTTGATGGCAACAGGTTTGGTTTGTTTATTTGTTTTTTGAAAGACTTAGGAGTTCCTGGGTGGCACAAATGGATAAGTACTCGGTTACTAACTAAAACGTTGGTGGTTTGATTCCACCCAGAGGCACCTCGGAAGTAAGTCCTGACAATATACAATTCTGAAATATCACCGTTATTGGAAGCCCTATGGGGTACAATTCTACTCTGACATACATGGGGTTGCTATGAGTCAGAATCGACGTGATGGCGACTGGTGCCGGTACTGGTACAGAAGCCTAGATTTGAGTATATGGAAGGGAATTTGAAAGTCATACTTCTAAGCCCTTTGTCTTCTTCCACTGTGCTCTTCAGTAGCAGACGAATGGATAGGCCCTGAGACGAACCACCTGGGTTTGAATTATGTCTCTACCCTTTAAATCTTTTGACACTTTTGTGCCTCAGCTTCCTCATCTGTAAAATGGGAATGATGAAAGTTCCTAACTCACAAGACAGTTGTGAGAATAAATTAATATATGCAACTCACTTAAAGAGCGCCTGGCACAAATAAATGAGCGCTATGTAAATGTTTGATATTGTCATTAGTGGCAAATTTGTATTATTATCAGCTCAAGTTTTTGCTTTTCCCACCTCTTCCTCACTTCCCATCCCTTCCTGGTACCTGGGAAGTGACTGGAGACATAAAGTGTTGAGGAGAAAGAGACAGTTGGAACGACTCCTGCTCCCAAATGATTCCCTGGTGCCCACGCTCCTGCTCCGTCTGCTCCACCACGCAGGTCAGGAAAAGGCTGTCCTTGGTCTGTCCCTCAGCTTCACACTCTGCTCATGCCGTACGCTGCACTTCTGTGATTTCAGGGTTTTGTTTAATTTCCTTTAAGGTTTCTTTGAAATTCAGATCTATTTCACTTATTTAAAAATGTGTGAGCCGCTCTGAATCTTGCCATGGAATACGCCACCTGTAAGAAGAGCCACATTTAAACAAGCAATCACACACTCAGCTCAGTAACTTGTGCAGTTGGGACATATAAATCAATCAACAAGGGAGAATGTCTGTATTCATCATTGGATGTATGTCATATCTTTAAGTGTAGCTAGTAGTGTTCATGGTAAAAATATCATCAAGATACTCTATTTATGTGTGTATGTACGTATGTATTTCTCTCTTCTTACAAACTGTTCTTGAGGAAATGTGTGCCTCAGGAACTATTCCAGATTTGAAATAGAATTATTTTATTTATTCCCAAGTTTTTATTTTGCAGTGCAGAGTATTCATTGGAAATTGATGGCAGTAGAGGAGAAATTCAGGCAGTACGGATTTTTCAAAAGTGTCCTTCTGTGCATTTTCCCTTATACCATATCAGGTAAGGTAATATTTTCTCCATTAGGATTTTAAGCAGTATACATTTAAATGTACAACATTTAGAAAAATAATTATAGTAACATAGTATCATGGGTTGAATTGTGTCCCCCCAAAATATGTGTCGACTTGGCTAGGCCATGATTCCCGGTATTGTATGGGTGTCCTCCATTTTGTGATGTGTTGTAAACCCTAGCCTCTATACCTGTGGTTATGATTCCATTTGGGAATGAGCTGTCATATTAATGAGGCAGTATTAAAACCAAAAAAAACAAACCTGTTGCTGTCGCATCGATTCTGACTCATCTAGGACAGAGTTAGAACTGCCCTGTAGGGTTTTCAAGGAGCACCTGGTGGAATTGTACTGCCAGCCTTTTGGTTAGCAGCTGTAGCTCTTAACTACTACTCAACCAGGTTTCCAGGGTCCTGTTAAAGATGACTAGGTTATATTTGTTATGTTAATGAGGCAGGAATGCAAGACCCTTACTCAGGTCACAGCCCTGATCCAATATAAGGGGAGTTTCCCTGAGGTATGGTCTGCATCCTTTTATCTTACAAGAGATAAAAGAAGAGAGAAGAAGCAGAGAGACAGGGACCTTGTTACCACCAAGAAGAAGAGCCAGGAGTGGAGCACATCCTTTGGACCTGGGGCCCTTGTGCTGATAAGCTGCTAGAACAGGGGAAGATTGATGACAAGGCTGTTCCCCTAGAGCTGACAGAGAGAGAAAGCCTTCCCTTGGAGCTGGTGCCCTGCATTCAGACTTCTAGCCTCCTAAATTGTGAGAGAATGAATTTCTGTTTCTTAAAGCCATCCACTTTTGGTATTTCTGTTACAGCAGCACTAGATAACTAAGACACGTAGTATAACTTGAATATTAACACATTAAATTTGTCTCCATAAGTCAATGGCACTCTACCCACTGTCCCAGGTATACTAAAAAACCTAAGCTTGGACTTTTTTAAAATAAAGTGCTTGATTTGTCAACTTTATTATTCATAGTTTTGTTTTTTTCATCTCTATCCTCAGGGCATGTTTTCCCACTTAGAGTTGTCTCGAACTTCCGAAAGAGGGCTTTAGCAGTCTAGGCAAACCAAGGGGCTGAGACTTCGTCCAAAAACAGATCAGGTTTGTTTTAGGGAAACAAGTTAAATATTTTTCCCACTTGAAAAGACATAGGTTTTCTATGTCTGTTTTTCTACTTATACTTGTGGGTTTTCTCCTTTTTTTTTGCTTGTATGTGTATGTATGTGTGTTTTCTTTTTTGTTTTTCCTTCTTGATTAGTGGCTGGTTATGCCACGTGTCAACATTTTAACAAACCACAGATTGTTATGATGAAAAGCAAACAGCTGTAATTTCTAATCACTTGGTCCAATGAAAACAGTGTTTACATGTTCATATTTGTTTAAATAGTCTTTCTAGCTATTTTAATTAGTTCCTGCATGCCATCTCAGTTAAGTGGAATCTCAGCACCACAGAATGGTTTATAACTACCTGTTAAGCAGTAGCCAAGCCCCAGGCAACTGTTTTGGATTTGTCATGGTGTCGGTCCAAGGAGCAACTGTTCTATGGAGTGGAGGAAGTGGGCTGGGGGAGAGAGAAGTAGGGAGAATTTGAGAAGATACAGAGAAAATTTGAGAAGATAAAAAGGTTGAAAACTCTGTGTCCAAGGTGTGGCCATTTGCTGACTCATTTTCCTCCATGATGGAAGACAGTATTAGCCATGGGAAATCAGTTGCCCACCCAACCCAATGCCATCCAGTCAATTCTGACTCATAATGACCCTATAGAACAGAGTAGAACTGCCCCATAGGGTTTCCAAGGAGCAACTGGTGTATTTGAACTGCCAGTGTTTTGATTAGCTGCCGGGGTCTTGACTACTGCACCACCAGGGCTCCAGTTGCCCATCGAGGAACTTAAATATGCTCAGAAGTTGGTTTGGCAAGTTTTTAGAGCAAATTTGTCTAGTAGTATAATGCATGTTTCATTCCTGTTTGGGAATGGGAGTGGTTTTCATTTTTAGATGAGGAAATCAGAGCTTAGAAAGAGTCCGTAACTATTCAGTAACTATTTAGTGTCTGTAAACTCCCTGGAGATTTCCTGGGCATCCCTGATACAAGAAATTTGTAGCTTAGTAGGGAGAAACCCAATGAGAAAACTGTTCCCATTAATTGGTTCATTCATGATTTCAAAACCATTCACTGAACATGTACTATGGTAAACAAAAAGTGAATTAGAATAAACTCCTTCTCTAAGAGAGCCTGTAATCTAGAAGGCACAGCAAAATGAACTTGATCCACCCTCCTCTTCTGCTTTCTTGCCACGTACCAAAACCAGTTGTCGGGGAGTTGATTCTGACTCATGGCGACCCCATATGTGTCAAAGTAGAACTGCACTTTTTAGGCTGATTTTTCAGAAGTGTATCACAGGCCTTTCTTCAGAGGCACCTCTGGGTGGACTCGGTCCTCTGGTCTTTCAGTTAGCAGCAGAGTCCTTTTCTATCTTACTTGTAAGAGGACTTTTTTGCCTTTCACATCTTCTGTTCAGTCCTGGTGTCTCTAGCCTCTTAACTTTTCTGGAACCCCATGACCAGCAAAGTGTTTAATGTTGATTTTAGTGTCCTTGTTCTTTGGTTCTTCTGGTTGTTCACTTTGCCCATTCCTAGCCCTGTTGGAAGATCAGTCCACTTTCTTTCTTGCTCCAGAGCTACTCAGACTCACTGGGAAAGCCATCTGTTATGGATTGAATTGTGCCCCCCAAAAATGTGTGTCCACTTGGCTAGGCCGTGATTCCCAGTATTGTGTGGTTGTCCTCCGCCACTTTGTGATCTGATGTGATTATCCTACGTGTTGTAAATCCTAACCTCTATGACGTTAATGAAGCAGGATTAGAGGCAGTTACATTAATGAGGCAGGATACAATCTACAGGATTAGGTTGTATCTTGAGTCCAGCTCTTTTGAGATATAAAAGAGAGAGTTGAGTACAGAGGAGAGGGACCTCCTACCACCAACAAAGAAGAGCCAGGAGTGGAGCATGTCCTTTGGACCTGGGATCCCTGCGCTGAGAAGCTCCTAGACCAGGGAAAGATTGATGACAAGGACCTTTCCCCAGAGCCAACAGACAGGGAAAGCCTTCCCCTGGAGCTGATGTCCTGAATTCAGGCTTCTAGCCTCCTAGGATGTGAGAGAATAAATATCTGTTTGTTAAAGCCATCCATTTGTGATATTTCTGTTGTAGCAGCGCTAGATAACTAAGACACTTGTCCTAAAGTAAAGCAGATTGCCTTCCCTAATGTGGGTGTGTCTCAATCAGTTGAAGATTTCAAGAGCAGAAAGGGAGTTTCCCTAGGTTGTGTTCTGCCTCCAGACAATGAGTAGACATTCTGCTAGAACACTCGTATTCTCCACCCTTCTCATTGCCTGAACTACACATTTTGAAACATAAGCCTGCAGGAGTCTCCAGCCTGTCACCTGACACATGGATCTTGGACTTGCTAGTCCCCCGCAATCATATGATCCAATTCCTTAAAGTAAATCTCTTTTTCTCTTTCTCTCTCTCCTTTCTTATTTGCCTGTCTGTCTGTCTATCTATCCCTGTCTTAATGGTTCTTTCCTCTCGAGGACCGTGACTAAAATAGGCACCTAGTAGCGCAAAAGGAAGAAAGACTCCAAATTCGTTTTAAGAGAATCTGATGGCAGATTGATTGCCCTCAGGCATCTGGCAAGCACTGATTTCTCCATTCCTTGTGCCCTGCTTATCTACCCTCTCCTGGATGATCTCCATCCTTGACTTCCTAAAAAGATAATCAAGAAAATATTACTAATGTTGCTTTTTTTGGTAATTTTTAAA
Organism: Loxodonta africana; assembly: GCF_030014295.1. Lineage (NCBI taxonomy): Eukaryota > Metazoa > Chordata > Mammalia > Proboscidea > Elephantidae > Loxodonta > Loxodonta africana. The sequence goes on from NC_087342.1 coordinate 53,230,713, forward strand.
ATTAAATTTTTAATTTTACTGGAAATTAATTTGTTTTGCAAAAAATTAACGTAGTAGGTAAGGCCAAAGTGCTTTTTGACCATGAGCCCTGATTCCAGTTTTCTTTCCTGCTTTACTCAGAGTTAAGCACTGCTGTCTGCTGGGGATGTATTCCACCAAGATGTTCTCCATGCATTTCTATAAATCTATGTAACCACTGCTAATTTGCAACTGTGCACGTGTACAATTTCACCCTTGGGCGCGCTTGTACACACAAAAAGAACACGAGACTGAAACCATTCTATTACGCTCGGTTTCTGGGGGAACTAGGTAAACTGCCACTCTGGTTTCATATGAAATCACAATTTGAAGACAACATCTTATTTACAAGGATATCAAAAAACAAAACTGCATTGCTACTTTCAATGGTTGACAAGTTAGACCTCACAGTTGGTCTGATTTTTGTCCATTTGTCCATTTTGTCTACATATTTTAAAACATGGATTTACATCCGACTGCTTTGCTCGAAGTAGAAATTCCCATATCAAATACTAAAGGTCTATTAGCCATTTAATGAAGTGATTTTAATGGATCTTCCTTTTTACTTACAGAATAGCCAAATTAAAAAAAAAAAAAACCCTGGCTGTCGAGTCAATTTTCGACTCAAATAGCGACCCTATAGGACAGAGTAAAACTCCCTATAGAGTTTTCAATGAGCACTTGGTAGATTCCAACTGCCGACCTTTTGGTTAGCAGTCATGGCTCTTAACCACTGCGCCACCAGGGTTTCCAATAGCCAAATAAAACCAAAAAACCAAATCCATCTCCACTGAGTCAATTCTGACTCGTAGCTACCCTATAGGACAGAGTAGAACTCCCCCATAGAGTTTCCAAGGAGCGCCTGGTGGCTTATGAACCACTGACCTCTTGGTTAGCAGCTGTAGCACTTAACCACTACACCACCAGGGTTTCCAATAGCCGAATAGTTAAATCAAGCCTGTCCTGAGGCACAGGTGCTGCCCCTAGTGATGGCCTAGTTACAGGGAGGGCCAACTAAATGCCGTGACCATTTACGGCCAGTTTTTCTCTCTGGTGGCTGGTTCTTTACCTCTCCTCTCTTTGTATATTTTCCTCCTGACTCTCAGGTTGTTGTTGTTGTTGTTGTTGTTGTTAGCTGCCATGGAGTCGATCCCAACTCATGGAGACCCCATGCACAACAAAACAAAACGTTGCTCAGTCCTGGGCCATCACCATGATTGGTTGTGGATTGGACCATTGTGATCCATAGGGTTTTCAATGGCTGAATTTTGGAAGGTAATCACCAGGCCTTTTTTCCTAGTCCATCTTAGTCTGAAAGCTCACCTGAATGTTCAGGATCCTAACAACACTCAAGGCTCCACTGACAGATGGGTGGTGGCTACTCATGGTACGTTGGCTGAGAATCAAACCTGGGTCTCCTGCGTGGAAATTGAGAATTCTACCACTGAACCAATGCTGTCCCCTTATAGCAGCCCACATCTCACAAGGGATTACTATCCTTTCAAGGGATTAAAACACCAACATTGTCTGTTTATTTCCTTTAAAATCATTTTACTCTAAAAAAATAGAAATTTAAAAAGGAAATCCAACTTACCTGTCTTCTGTTTTCACCACAACTTGTCCTATCATATAACCAAAGCCTTGTAATCACATTTTCATGGAAGCTCAAACACTTAGTCCCTTGGTTCTGTCTCCACCTCCAATCTTGCTTCCCTCTCTCTTTGCACGTGAATGATCCTCAAACAGAAGCCTACACTCTCTGCCATCCCTTCTACATCTTCCATTCCCTCTTCCCTCTCTGCCTTTCTTCCATCCTGACATTTGGTTCCCAACCCCCATAAAATCACTGAAATTGTCCTTGCTAATGTCATCCATGGCATCCTAATTGACAAAACCAACAGACACTACGAAGCCTTTCTCTCTGCTGCATTTAAAATGATTGATCATTTCTTTCCTCCTAGACCCCTCCTGTCTTTCCTTGGAGTCCCTGAGTGGTACAGACAGGTGAGAGCTCAGCTGTTAACCAACACTGGAGGTACAAGTCCACCTTAGGAAGAAAGGCCTGGCGATCTACTTCTGAAAAATCAGCTACTCTGACACACATGGGGACACCGTGAGTTGGAATCAACTCCCTGCCAAATGGTTTGGCTTTCTTGTTCTTTGTTTCCTTTCTTTGGGGGACACCACTCAGCCTTGGTTTGACCCCCTTTGTGGATCACCTCCTCCACTAGTGCTATCTAGTTTCACCCTTGGACACTATACTCTTTCATTCTACAGCGCTCTCTGGGTGGCTCATCTACTCCCATTTAGGTCAGGGGTAAGCCTTCTCCTTCTGCACTCCCTTGGTTAATGCCAGCTCTATACTTTTAGTCTCTGTCCCAAAACATTGCAAACCTTCTTTTCCCTGCTTCTTAATGTCAACCAATCACCGCACTCTGTCTGAAAAATAAATTAATAAATCTCAAATCTGGTTGACCAGTTCAGTTCCGCCTGTGCATGTCCGTGGCCACTGCCTTAGTTTAGACTCTCACTGCGTGGACCATGACAATTCCTAAATGTGGCAGCCCTCTTCTAAACACAAATCCTGAGCACATGGCAGGTTCTCAGAAGATCTAACTGAAGGAACAGCTCTACAATACTGAATATTCTCAAAGATTTTCAATTCTGCTCATGTCATAACCTGCTTAAAGACTTCCACAAACTCACTGTTGCCTGCAAAATAAAGCTGAAATGGCTTAGTTGGTGAATCTAGTTTCACCCTGTCTTCTTAGATTATATTTGACCTTGTACACCTCTGAAGTCTCTGGGTCATACAAGCAGTTACTATACTTGGTGGTAACTGAATGTTTGGAGGCTCGAGCCCACCCAGAGGCACCTTGGAAGAAAGGCCTGGTGATCTACTTCCAGAAAATCATCCATTAAAGACACTCTGGAGCATGGTTCTACTCTGATATCCACGGGGTCACCATGAGCCAGGGTTGACTTGATGGCAACTGGTTCGTTTGTTTTTTCTGTCCACCCTACAGTGGCCTTCACACTCCCATCACACCGAACTGCTCACTGTTCCCTAATAATTCATGACTTCTCAGCATTAGGGCTTCATGAAGGCTGTTCCCCTGACTAGAATGCCCTTCCTCCTTCTTTTTGGTAGCCCTTGGCAATGTCCTTCAAGACTCCACTCCCCTGGACAGTCACCTTTCCCCCTTGCACTGTCAACCAATGGGTTCCATTGCTATTACAGCATTTATCACCTGATGTCACTATAATGGAAACCGTGGTGGCGTAGTGGTTAAATGCTACAGCTGCTAACCAAAGGGTCGGCAGTTTGAATCCGCCAGGCGCTCCTTGGAAACTCCATGGGGCAGTTCTACCCTGTCCTGTAGGGTTGTTATGAGTTGGAATCGACTCTACGGCACTGGGTTTGGTTTTTGGTTTTGGTCACTGTAATGTGTCTCTTCTCCTGGACCTCGGCTCTCTTGAGGGCAGGGTAGAGCAGGTACTGGTGCTTACTCATTTCTGAGACCAAAACTAAAGATTTTACAGAACTTACATGGAGATGTTGCATCAGAATTACCTATGAGGCTGGTTAAATATAGCTTCCCCGGCCCCACCCTAGAAATGTTGAGTCAACTTAGCAGAGGAGTGGGACCCAGGAATACACGTGCTTAAGAAGCATCCCAGGGGGCTCTTATGTACATGAAAGCTGAGAACACTGTTACAGTACCTAATAAATATTTGATGAACAGAGACATGCTGAAAAGTCCCGCGATCGTTACTCCTAAAAATCTGCTCTATTTCCTTCATTCCTCTGGGGTGTAGTTTGGCTGGGGCCAGACCCAGGCAATTTGGCTCAGCCATGGATCAAAGTGACCTAATAGGAAACAGCCTTGCATTATTCTCTAATCAAGTCATGCAAAGTACCTATTGTCCTGTCCAAAACCAAGTAATGTTCAGGGTCATTCAAAGTCCTGGAGATGGCTGGCTTTGATAAGAAGAGCTAACAAATTCTTGCTCAAGTGAGAACAGGTATTGCTGGCATGCTCTGCATTTTTAACTCACCAAAGCCAGGTTCTTCAGCTTAAGTGTTTCACAAGTGCCTTCTAATGAGTCGCACTGCTTCATTTGCTGTGCTCATCACAGCCTTGGTGACTCCAGTATCAGTTAATAGCCCTCCCTATTGATTTTCAGTGGATTATGAACGGGGGCTTTACAATTTTCAGATTTGAGGTGAGGCCGATGGACCAGTGGAAAGATAGGCGTACCTTGTTTTGGCCACAAGGGCTCTCAAATGTCTTTTTAAATTTCTTCAGTAGATTTCTGAGTCCTATCCACATGATCTTGAAATCTGTTGTAAAGCACAGTGCCGGGCATAACGAAGACTTTAAAGAATAAGCATCATCTGAATGAACTCAGCACTGTGCACAAAACCCTCAAAAGTTTTTTTTATTTATCAAAGAAGTAAATCTTTTAAAAAGTACGTATGACAAAAGTATAGACACATGTAACCATAAGGTAGTTAAATAAGCATACATGAGAGGTGGAAAAGAAAAGAAAGTCAGCAGGAGTAATTTGAAATTGGTGGTGCCTTCATGGAGGAGTCGAGACCTGTGTGTAGCATTGAAGAAGAGTCAAGATATAAACCAGCAATTAAGCCACCTCCTAGATAGCTCATGGAGTCCTGGGTGGCACAAACAGTTAAGTGCTCAACTACCAACCCAAAGGCGCCTCGGAAGAAAGGACTGGTGATCTGCTTCTGAAAGGTCACTGGAGCCCAATTCTACTCTGCAACACATGGGGTCGCCTGGTGTTGGAATTGACTTGGCAGTGACGGGTTTGGTCTTTTTGGTTTAGATAGTTCATGTGATACCATAGCTAGGCAGAGCCTTAGAGGTCATCTGATTTATTATTGTGTATGTTATTTATCCTTTCATATTTTCATTATTTATTTATTATGCAAGTTATACAGTTGAAACCAGAAAAAATAAATACATCGAAAAGATGACATAACCAACGTTACATGGGAATATATATATTTTCAGATGTTCCCCCACGTGTAAGTAGTGTGGTTTATTATGATTTACCAGTTTCCCATTGCTGCAATAGCAAATTATAACAGACTTAACGTTTTTTTTTTTTTTTAATGGTTTAAAACAACACAAATTTATTACCTTACAGTTCTGTATATCAGAAGTCTCACACTTCTTCTTTCGGGAGAGTCTTGCCTTTTCCTTACCTTTTCTGACTTCTGGAGGTCACCCACATTCCTTGGCTTGTGGCCCCTTCCCCCTCCAAGACTAGCAATGTTTCATGTTTCTGGCCATCCTTCTGACCACAGCCAGGAAACTTCTCTGTGTTTTTAAGGACTCGTCTTAGTTACCTAGTGCTGCTATAACAGAAATACCACAAGTAGGTGGTTTTAACAAACAGAAATTTATTTTCTCAAAGTTAGGAGGCTAGAAGTTCAAATTCAAGGTGCTGGCTGTAGGGGAAGGCTTTCTCTCTCTGTATGCTCTGGAGGAAAGTCTTTGTCTCTTTTGAGCTTCTGCTCCTAGGCCATCTTCATGTGACTTGGCATCTGTCTTCCTCCATCTCTGCTTTTCTCTTGGTTGTTTAATCTTTTTTGTATTTCAAAAGAGATTGATTTAAGACACACCCTAAACTAATACTGCTTCATTAACATAACAAAAAAAACCCATTTCCAAATGAGATTATAACCACAGGTATACAGGTTAGGATTTACAACACATAGTTTGGGGGGACATATGTTTCAGTCCATAACAGGACCCATGTGATTAAGTTGGACACACTTGGATTATCCAGGATAATCTCCCCATATCAAGTTCTTTAACTGAATCATGGAGTCCCTGAGTGGTGCAGATGGTTAAATGCTGGTCTGTTAACCTAAAGGTTCGAGGTTTGAACCCATCCAGAGGAACCAGGGAAGTAAGTCCTGGAGATCTGCTCCCAAAAGGGCACAGCCATGAAAACCCCATAGAGCAGTTCTACTCTGCACACCTGGGGTGTCTATGAGTCGGCATCGACCTGATGACAACTAAAAGGTAGTCACGTCTGAAAAGTCCCCTTTGCCATGTACAGGTTCTGGGGATTAGGGCATGGACATCTTTGATTGGCTGTTAGGCCGCACACCAAATATAGAGATTAAACATCTAACGTTCAGAGAGGTTGAGTGACCTCTCCAAGATCACAAAGCTGGTGGGCACTGGATCTATTAGTTAAACACCTTCAGATTGCAAGGTCCAAAGACAAAATTAGATTCTCAACTAAAGGAAATTTATGATAAAAGGGATGCAAAGTAGAACTGCAAACGGCCTGAATAGACGTCGAGCCCAGCCCCCCAGAAACTGGCACCTCATTCTCAGTCTACAGACACCACTATCTTTTTTGTTTTTTTCTTTATTCAATTGTTTATTGTATTATATATACATATATATATATTTTTTATTTTCATCTTTTTTTAATTGTACTTCATATGAAGGTTTACACAGCAAACCAGCTTCCATTAAACGATTAATATTGTACTGTTTTGTGACATTGGTTGCCAACCCGATCACATGTCAACACTCTCCCCTTCTCAACCTTAGATTTCCCGTTACCAGCTTTCCTGTCCCCTCATGCCTTCTCGTCCTTGCCACTGGGCTGGTGTGTCCATTTATTTTTTTGATGAGCTTATAGAAATTGTGCTCATTTTATTTTTTTATTATTGTACTTCATAGACTTTGTTTTCACTGAGACTGTATGTTTTTCTTATTTCGATGAGTAGGTTTGTTAACTTTCTCTTTGTGGTTACTTTTAAATTTACTTTTATCTTCCTAGGTTTGTACCAGTCTGTTATTACTTGGTATCGCCTTGCCTTCCTCTCCATTAGAAACTTCTATACCTACACCGTTTACTCCCTCTTTTATTGTTCTGACATTGTTGTCATTTGCAGATTAACTTCTCTGCTTCCCTGTTGTAAATCTTTTGGTTTTGAATAGTCCTTGAGAGTTCATTTCCTAGGTTGGTATCTGGCTAGTGCGATCTTGCGTCCTAGATTCAGGCTGTGGTCTGATGTTTGTTCTCAAACTGAACGACTGCCTTTAATAATTCTTGTAAGTTTGGTTTGGTTTTTACATATTCCCTTAATTTCTGTCTATCTGGAAATGTCCTAATTTCACTATTATATTTGAACGAGACTTTTGCAGGTTATGTTTTTCTTGGTTGGCAATTTTTCTCTTTTAAGGTTTTATATATGTCATGCCATTGCCTTCTTCCCTGCGTGGTTTCTGCTGAGTAATCAGAGTTTAGTCTTATTGATTCCCCTCTGTATGTGACTTTTCATTTTTCTCAAGCTGCGCTCAGGATTCTTTCTTTATCTTCGGTTTTAACGAGTGTTATTATGATATGCCTTGGTGATTTTCTTTTGGGGTGTATCCTATATGGGGTTCATTGAGCTTCTTGAGTGGTCAGCTTTTCACCTTTCATGACATTAGGGAAGTTTCCTGTCAGCAATTCTTCAGTGAGCCTCTCTGTGTTTTCTGTTTTCTCCTCCTCTTCTGGAACTCCGATCACTTGCAGATTTTTTACATTTGATTGTACCCCACATAATTCTCAGGGTTTCCTTAGGCAAACTGTTATCCAAGTGTTTGTCTTTAATTTAGCTGATCCTGTCTTCCATTGTTTCAAACCTGCTCCTCAGACCTTCTATGAAATTGTCCATTTCTGAAATCTTGTTATCTTTTGGATTTCTAATTGTTGTTTTTGTATGATTTCTAGTTGTGAATTTATTTTGGCATTTTGTCCCTATATTATTTTCCTGAATTCTTCCATGTTTTTGTCTGTATTTGCCATGAATTTGTCTGCTTTTTCCATGAATGTTTATTTTTCCCTCATTTTTATCTGCTTTTCCTTCAACTCTTGGGTAGCTCTGAATATTAGAGATTTGAATTCCCTACGAAGTAGTTCTAGTGCCTTTTCTTCTATTGGAAAGTCATCTGGTGTTTTATTTTGGATATATACTGGAACCATCCTGTCCTGTTTTTTTTTTTTTATGTTTTGATATTGTCTGCTGTCTTTGGGACATTCAGTAGTTATTTTCTTCATTTATTGATTGTAGATTTGTTTGTTTTGCCCTGCTTTTTGTTTTATATTTGGTTGTGTCTGAGCAGCCAAGCTGTGCATTCTTTGTTGTTTGCTCATCCATAGGCATGATACTTTTCACCTCCTTGTCCAATGGTCAAGGCCAGTCACTCAGCTCTGGTGCAGCAGGGCAGGTCTGGCTGGGATGGGTTGTTTGTGGCATGTACTGGGGCTGATGAGGCAGGTGGGGGATGGGTGCAGGCAGGTTCCTGTTGGCCATGCCTTTGCTGTTCAGGGGTGTGATGTTCAGCACATGGTGCAGATAGGCAGGGGGGAGGTGGGAGGTTGTGATGTGTGGAGCCAAGATGGGTGTGGGAAAGAAAAGAGAGTGGAGAGAGAAACAGGAGCCAAAAACAAAAACAAAAAAAGTGGTGAGCTTGCTGTTGGAGTGGAGATATAAGAAACTGAGAAATGAAGAAAAATGAAAAAAAAAGAGAAAAATAAACAAAAATCTAAAAAAAAGAAAGAAATGCCCCCAGTGATTCCACTGGCAACCAGGGAAGTGGCTCCCAGGCCTTGGGGAACAGCCCATCTAGAAAGGGTAGAGATGGCACACAGCACCACACATTCAGGAGACAGGAAAAGAAGGAAAACAGAGAGAGGTGAGAAACTGAGAAATGATGAAAAGCAAACAGGAAGAAAAAAAAAAGAACAAATTAAAAATAAATAAAAAAGAAAAAGGAAGGCCCCCAGGGATCCCACTGGTGCGGCTTCACAGACTGGGGAATGGCTCCCAAGCTGTGAAGTACAGCCTGGCTAGAAGGGGCAGAAATGGCACACAGTGCCAGGTATTCAGGAGATAGGAAAAGAAAGTAAGTATAGAGAGATGAGAAACTGAAAAATGAAGAAAGACAAAAAGAAAATAAATAAAAAGAAAGAAGAGCCCCCACGGATCCCACCAATGCAGCTTCACAGATTGGGAAGGTGGCTCCCAGCCCAGCTAGAAGTGACTCCGAAGCCACAAGAAAAAAAGAAAACAAACAAACAGACAAAACAAAATTTAAAAAGGCCCTGGGGATCCCGCAAGTGTGGCAGTGCAGACAAGGGAAGCAGTTCCCCAGCCAAGTGGTGCTTCACAGCCTGTCAAGAAGAAGCAAATATGGCACATGGAGCCAGGTGTTTGAGAGAAAGGAGGGAGAGGAGGTGGGAGGCAGGGAAGAGACCGAAAGAAGTTGAAAAAAGCGACATAAGCAACAACGAAACGGCACTGAAGGAGGAGGCCAGTATGGGTGGGACGAATCCAAGCAGCACAGGGCTGGCACTTCCCAGGCTGCGCATGGTCACTCAGCCCGCTGGGAAGTGGTGGAAGCCAAGCGTGGAGAGGAAGCGTGGGGGGTTGGAAAGTGTATATCACTGGTTACCAGGTGCTCTGTCTTCTGCTGGGAGCTTTATGAAGCTGCTTTCCAGTACTCACCGCCTGCCGATCTCCAACTGTCCAGATGGTGAATCCATGCTGCATTAGCTGATAGGGGACCTTTGTTCATATCTCCTCCCTCTCTGTTCTCTGTCAGTTTCTTATTCCATTTGATGTTTGGTTGAGTTCTTTGTCTCTTCATTCAACAAGGTTCCAAGATTGATGTCTGTCTCTGTTGTACTTAGTTTTTCGGGTCTTTGCTGTGGAGGGATGGCGTGGTGCTTCTATGTATAGTGCTTTGTTGGCTCTGCCTTATTATTGCACTTTAGATGAAGTTTTACAGAACAAACTAGTTTCTCATTAAACAGTTAGTACACATATTGTTTTATGACATCGGGTAACAACCCCACAACATGTCAACACTCTCCCTTCTTGACCTTAGGTTCCCTATTACCAGCTTTCCTGTCCCCTCCTGCCTTCTAGTCCTTGCCCCTGGGCTGCTGTGCCCTTTTAGTCTTGTTTTGTTTTATGGGCCTGTATAATCCTGGGCTGAAGGGTGAACCTCAGCAGTGACTTCATTACTGAGCTAAAAGAACGTCCGGGGGCCATACTGTTGGGGTTTCTCCAGTCTCTGTCAGGCCAGTAAGTCTGGTCTTTTTTTTTTGTGAGTTAGAATTTTGTTCTATATTTTTTTCCTGCCCTGTCCAGGACCCTCTACCGTGACCCCTGTCAGAGCAGTCAGCGGTGGTAGCTCGGCACCATCTGGTTGTGCTAGACTCAGTCTGGTGGAGTCTGTGGCACTTGTGGTCCATTAGTCCTTTGAATTAATCTTTCCCTTGTGTCTTTGTTTTTCTTCATTCTCCCTTGCTCAGATGAGGTGAGACTAATGGAGTATCTTAAATGGTCACTCACAAGCTTTTAAGACCCCAGACGCTACTCACCCAAGTAGAATGTAGAACATTTTCTTTATAAACTATGTTATTCCAACTGAGCTAGATGTTCCCAGAGACCATGGTCCCCACAGCCCTCAGCCCAGTAATTTGTTCCCTCAGGGAGTTTAGACGTGTCTAGGAAGCTTCCATGACCTTGCCTTGGACAAGCTGTGCTGGCTTCCCCAGTATTGTGTACTGTCTTACCCGTCACAGAAGTTACCACTTATCTATTGTCTAGTTAGTGTTTTTCCCTCCTGCCTCTCCCCTCCCTTGTAACCATCAAAGATTGTTTCTTTTTGTGTGCAAATCTTTTCATGAGTTTTTACAGTGGTGGTCCCATATAGTATTTGTGCTTTTGTGATTGACTTATTTCACTCAGCATAATGCCCTCCACATTCATCCATGCTATGAGATGCTTCACAGATTCATCATTGCTCATTATTGTTGCATAGTACTCCATTGTGTATATGTACCATAGTTTGTTTATTCATTCATCTGTTGTTTCCTAGGTTGTTTCCATCTTTTTACTATTGTGAACAGTGCTGCAGTGGACATGGGTGTGCATATGTCTATTCATATACAGGCTCTTATTTGTCTAAGACACAACCATCTTGTTGCTCTCCCAACAGCAGGCAACAGTTGAAGCCACTGCCAGTTTCTGTTTCCACTTTGGACACTTCTAGACCCCTTCTAACTCTCTCTCTTCAATGTCCTTTTACGCATAGTTTCTTGGCTTCCACTACCTCATGGCTTTGCCCACTGATTCCTCTCCATCAGTCGCTTGGTTTCTGTACTCTCCATGACTTGCATTTATCTCTGTGTGCCTTACATTCCAACTCCCTAAGAGAGGATCTGATATAGCCTGATGGTCACTACAGGGTACGGGCACGGTGTTGGGTAGAGGCCTTCCACTGCATTATCTCACTGGCTGCCAGTGAGCGTATGTATGGCTGTGTTCCAAAACAACTGCCATGTTCTGTTTTCACCAGCCAGAAACTCAGGTCAAACAAGACAGTCTGTATATGTAAGAAATCAATTAGGGCCACAGGCAAGGTGGGCACAAAGAGACTGTTTCTCAAACCCTAGGCCTGCATTTATTCCACCATACCCCTGCAGATACCAGTGACGCTTGCAGCAAGTCAATTCCAACTCAAGGCGATCCCATGTGTGTCAGAGTAGAACTGTGCTCCACTGGGTTTTCAGTGGCTGTGACCTTTCAGAAGTAGATTGCCGGGCCTTTCTTCCTGGTGCCTGTGGGTAGACCTTTGTGTTCACAGCTGAGCATGTTAATCATTCGCACTACTCAGGGACTTCCTGAGGTTGAAACGTATCTGGGAACCACAACTAGCATCACTCAGCTGAACTAGAGTATAAGCAGGGGCTGAAAGAGAGGGAGAGAACGGTGCCCAGAACCAACACTGAATATGGAAATTTCTAAAAGCAGAGGTAAAAGCTTAGGTCATTGCTTTCAGTTGCTTTAAAGCTCTAATTACTGAGCTTTAACAGAACGGCCACACAGGCTTATGAACGTTCCAGAATTATATCATTTTTTCAGTAACCAGGACCTCAAGTTACTCCCACAAACCACACAGGGCCTTGTGAAATAAGGGTTTGAAAAGGGGACGCTGATGTTTCTAAATTTTGCATCCATTTGTTTTCCAGCTACGTTTGCTCTGAAGGGGAAAAATGGTCTCATTAATGCGGAAGGAATGAGAGTCTAAACAAGCTTCAGAAGGAGAAAAGCTCTCTCGGGCATGCTGAGCCCTGCCACTGCCGCCCCCTTCCTAATGGATGAATGTTGTTGTAAAAGTTTCATCTGCTATTTCCCACAAAAATGGGTGCTGCAGTCACAGCTCAGAGATGCCAACACAAATCCCAAACATAGCCACCTCCTGATGGAGGACACAAGATAGGCTGTTTTCGGTCTGGACTTAGGTAACTGCAGACAAAAGCTGATTTCAAATTTTAATTAATTACAGGGGAGGAAATGGCCATCTGATAGATGGAGGTCTTAGCACATCTGCTTTTCCCGATGGAACTGGACTGGTGAAGCAGCCGAGTATTGGGATGCTGCCAAGTGACACATGACCAGGGCATTTCCTACGTGGTATGCTACTTTTTCTCCTCATGTGGTGCTTTTACAGATGCCTCCTCAACTTCCTACACCCTATAATGATTAATAGAATTCATTCATTTTTAATCTGAAATACACAACACTCTTCATACACTCAATCAAAACATTTTTGAGCACTTAGGACTGTGTTAGGAGCTGGGGATATTGAGTAAAAACATAAATAGTCTAGTGTGTGTTGAGTTATTTTGGCCACCAATAGTGTAAAATACAACTCATAATGGCTTGAGAAATAAACTTATTGTATGCCTCACAAAACAAGAAGCCTGGGGGTAGGGTGGTCCCAGGATTGGTTAATTCAGTGGCTCAATTAAAGTCACGATATCACCCCAGCTTTGCTCTTAGGTTGTTTCCATACGACTGCAAAGTGGTTGAGGCGGTTTGTTGTTGCTGTTGTTACTGTGTGCTGTCGAGTCAATTCCAACTCATACTGGCCCTATAAGACAGAGTACAAATACCCCATAGGGTTTCCAAGGCCAAGTGGAATACACAGGAATCAAATCAACTACTTCTGTGGAAAGAAACAATGGAGAAGCTCAACATCATCTGTCAGAACAAGGCCAGGGTCTGACTTTGGAACAGACCATCAATTGCTTATACGCAAGTTCAAGGTGAAGCTGAAGAAAATTAAAACAAGTCTATGAGAGCCAAAGTATGACCTTGAGTATATCCCACTTTCAGGAATAGATCTGACACGTTGAACACTAGTGACTGACGATGACATGAGTTGTGGAATGACATCAAGGACATCATACATGAAGAAAGCAAAAGGTCATTTAAAAGGTAGGAAAGAAAGAAAAGATCAAAACGGATGTTAGAAGAGACTCTGAAACTTGCTCTTGAACATAGAGTAGCTAAAGTGAATGGAGGAAATCTTGAAGTAAAAGAGGTGAACAGGAGTTTTCAAAGGGTGGCTCAAGAAAACAAAGTAAAGTACTATAATGAAATGTGCAAAGAGCTGGAGTTAGAAAATCAAAAGGGAAGAACATGCTCAGCATTTCTCAGGCTGAAAGAACTAAAAAAAAATTCAAGTCTCAAGTTGTAATAGTGAAGGATTTTATGCGCAAAATGTTGAATGATGCAGGAAGCATCAAAAGAAGATGGAAAGAATACACAGAGTCACTGTGCCAAAAAGAATTGGTTGACGTTCAACCATTTCAGGATCTCAGGAGGTAGCATACGCTCAAGAACCAGTGGCATGCAAGGAAGAAGTTTGAGCTGCACTGAAGGCATTGGTGAGAAACAATGCCTGCACTGAAGGCAAGGCTCCAGGAGTTGATGGAATACCAACTGAGATGTTTCAACAAATGGATGCAATGCTGGAAGCACTCACTCATCTATGCCAAGGAATTTGGAAGACAGCTACCTGCCCAACTGACTGGAAGAGATGCTTATTTGTGCACATTCCAAAGAAAGGTGATCCAACAGAATGCAGGAATTACTGAACCAAAACCCAAACCAAACCCGTTGCCTTCGAGTCGATTCCGACTCATAGCGGCCCTATAGGAAACAGTAGAACTGCCCCGTAGAGTTTCCAAGGAGCGCCTCGTGGATTTGAACTGCCGACCTTCTGGTTAACAGCCATAGCTCTTAACCACTACATCCCCAGAGTTACTGAACAATATCATTAATATCACATGCAAGTAAAATTTTGCTGAAGATAATTCAAGAATGGTTTCAGCAGCATATCAACAGGGAACTGCCAGAGATTCAGGCCAGGTTCAGAGGGGGATGAGGAATAATGGATATCTCTGCTGATGTCAGATGGAGCTTGGCTGAACGCAGAGAACACCAGAAAGATGTTTACCTGTGTTTCACTGCTTACGAAAAGGCATTCAACCGTGTGGATCATAACAAATGATGGATAACAATGTGAAGAACAGGAATTCCGGAACTTAATTGTGCTCATGAGGAATCTGTACATAGACCGTGAAGCAGTCGTTTGGGGTTTAAAATCAGGAAAGGTATGCATCAGGGTTGTATAATTTCACCATATTTATTCAATATGTCTGCTTAGCAAATAATCCGAGAAGTTGGACCATGTAAAGAAGAATGCAGCATCGGGATTGGAGGAGGACTCATTAACAACCTGCACTATCCAGATGACACAACCTTACTTGCTGAAAGTGAAGAGGACTTGAAGGACTTACTGATGAAGATCAAAGACCACAGCCTTCAGTATGGATTGCACCTCAACATAAAGAAAAAAAAAATCCTCACAACTGGACCAATGAGCAACATCATGATAAATGGAGAAAAGACTGAAGTTGCCAAGGAGTTCGTTTTACTTGAACCCACCATCAGTAACCGCGAAAGCAGCAATGAGCAAATCAAACTACGTATGGCATTAGGCAGATCTGCTGCAAAAGACCTCTTTAAAGTGTTGAAAAGCTAAGATGTCACTTTGAAGACTAAAGCGCACCTGATCCAAAACATGGTGTTTTCAGTCGCCTCATATGCATACAAAAGCTGGACAATGAATAAGGAAAACCGAAAAAGAATTGGTGCCTTTGAACTGAATGCCTTTGGTGTTGGTGAAGAATATTAAATATTCCGTGGACCGCCAGAAGAATGAACAAATCTGTCTTGGAAGAAGTACAGCCGGAATGCTCCTTAGAAGCAAGGATGGCGAGACTTCATCTCACATACTTTGGATATGTTTTTGGGAGGAACCAGTCCCTGGAAAGGACATCAGGCTTGGTAAAGTAGAGGGTCAGGGAAAGAGAGGAAGACCCTCAGTGAGATGGATTGACGTACTGGCTGCAACAATGGGCTCAAACATAGCAACGATTGTGAGAATGGCGCAGGACCGGGCAGTGTTTGGTTCTGTTGCACATAGGATTGCTGTGAGTCGGAGCTGACTTGGCAGCAGCTGACAACAACAGCAACGATCTTTACAGGTAAAAGAATGACCGCGGCAGTGGTTAACTGCTCAGCTGCCAACTGAAAGGCCAGTTGTCAAGTCTTTTCTCCCACAGCAGTGGCTCAGTGGGAGAAAAGACTTGACAACTGCTCCGGTAAAGACTGCAGCCTTGGCACCCCTATGAGGACTCTGTCCTGTAGGGTCGCTGAATGTTGGAATCCACTCAGCAGCACACAATAACAGTCTTTACGGGAACTGATCACCAGGTCTTTTCTCCCACAGAGCAAGTGGTGGGTTCCAGCCACGGACCTTGCAGTTAGCAGCCGAGCGCCTAACCACTGCACCACCAGGGCTTCTTGCAGAAGCTTTAGGCAGGACATTCTCAGCCACATCCAAATGCAAAAAAACAAAAAACAAAAAACCACTTTCCTTTTCTTTGGGTCTCCCTCCTCTTTGTGAGAGCTGATCCCTCTTCTAGAAGCCCCACCACCCCTCCTACAACTCCTCAGCAGAAATGCCTTCAGCCATGAGGGGTAGAACTGCACCTCAGGCCTGTTCATAAGCTAATCAACAGCAAGGGAAATGAATTGCTCATAATTGGCTTTTGTTGTTGTTAGTTGCTGTAGATTCTGATTCACGGGGACCCCACGTGTGCAGAGCAGAACTGTGCTCCACAGGGTTTTCAAGGCTGTGTCCTTGCAGAAGCAGATCGCCAGGCTTGTCTTTAAGGTGCTTCTGGGTGGGTTTGAACCACCAACCTTTCAGCTAGTGGTCAAGTGCTTAATTGTTTGCACCACCTAGGGACTCCCTCCATAATTGGCTTCCAAAAACCAAACCCAACTCATTGCCTCCGAGTCAATTTCAACTCAATTTTGCCTCCTGGAGTAAGAAAAGGGTTCAGCTTCTCATGAAGCACGAGGCTACACCATCCACGGACAAAATCCAGTCTGTTAGCAGAAAAAGAGGATTGCTGTCAGGTGAAGTCCCTGAATGGTGTAAATGGTTGGTGCACTCAGCTGCTAACCAAAAGGCTGGAGGTTCAAGTCCACCCAGAAGTGCCTTAGAAGAAAGTCCTATTTCTGAGAAATCAGCCATTGAAAACGCCCTGGAGCACAGTTCTACTCGGACACACATGGAGTCAGAATTGACTCCATAAAACTCTAGTGCCGCCGAGTCGATTCTGACTCATGGCGACCCTATAGGACAGAGTGGAACTGCCCCATAGAGTTTCCAAGGAGCGCCTGGGGGATTCAAACTGCCGACCCTTTGGTTAGCAGCTGTAGCACTTAACCACTACGCCACCAGGGTTTCCTCGACTCCATAGCAACTGGTTTTATTATCTGCCTGGCACTGTTCTGCGTGCTGGAGGTATAGTGGTAAACAAAACAGACAAATCCTTGCCCTCAGGAATCTTATATTCTAATAAACAGGCATGAAATGAATAAATAAACAGACATTTTATATGTTATGTGACATAACTGCTGTGGAAACAATAATGCTAAGTAGAAGGTGGGCATGAGGCAGGGAAATCTCTGTTTTTTACAGGGTACTTAGGGAATGCCTCTTTGGTAATGGAACATTTAAGCAGAGAACTGAAGGAAGCAGGTGGCCGAACCATGAAATTTGACAGAGAGCCCAGCAGTGCAAATGCCCTGAGGTGCGGTTGTGTTTGGCACCCTCAGGAGATGGTAAGGAGGCCCATGTGGCTAGAACGCAGTGAGCAAGGGGGGGAAGAGGAAGGAAATGAGATCAGGAGGCAGTGGGGTGGGTCAGGAAGGGCCTGTGGGCCAATGTTAGGCTTTGACCTCTACTCTGAGTGAAGTGGGGAGCC
The DNA here is from genome assembly GCF_030014295.1 of Loxodonta africana. NCBI lineage: Eukaryota > Metazoa > Chordata > Mammalia > Proboscidea > Elephantidae > Loxodonta > Loxodonta africana. The sequence goes on from NC_087342.1 coordinate 53,247,978, forward strand.
ATTGAGGGTTTTGAGAAGAGGGATGACAAGATCTGACTTACACATTTGGAAGATTACATGCAAAAGTCAGTGTGCATCCCAGTCGCCTGGGGCTCTTGTTAAAATGCCGATTGTCCAGCAGGTGCAGGGCAGGGCTTCAGGCTCTGTGTTTCCAGGAAGCTCCCTGGTGATGCCAGGAATGGCGATCCACAGCCACGTTTTGAGGTAGAAGGATTTAGGAGCAACTGACGCAGAGTATTTCAATGTAATGTGTGAATTGTTTTAGTAAGGGAACTGTATGAACATAACTGAGCAAGTGGGTTAAGGCAAAACCATGGCAATTGTTGACTGGTGAGCAAGGAGTGGGTAGGTGATTCTGAAGATGATGAAGAGGTCTGGAAGGAATGGTATAACTATCTCAAAATGCTTGTTGAAACCAACCATGTGTCAGCTGTCACCCAGGCAGCTGAGACACAAAAGTGAGCAGGAAAACCAGGGCCCTGTCCTCATGGAGCTTATGTCTTGGTGGGAAAAGGCAAAAAAGGGGAAAGTGGTTGAGGCTAGGGGCACTGCTCTAGTTGTTGATGTTCGTTGCCTTAGGGTCAGCCCTGACTCATGGGACCCCGTGCACAAATACAGCAGTGGCTGCCCAGTCCTGCCGCATCCTCGTGATTGGTTTTGGACCAGACCATTGTGATCCACATGGTTTTCACTGGCTGATTTTTGGAAGTAGACCAACAGGCCTTTCTTCTTAGTCCGTCTCAGTCTGGAAGCTTGGCTGAAACTTGTTCAGCATCACAGCAACATGCAAGCCCCAACGACAATGAGGTGCACTGGATGAGAACTGGTCTTGGGTTTCCCACACGGAAGGAAGAATTCTACCACTGAACCACCAGGGCCCACATCCTGCTCTAGTAAACCAGTTGCCATTGAGTCAATTTCAACTCATGGTGACCCCGCACATGTCAGAGTAGAACTGTGCTCCATAGGGTTTTCATGGCTGTATCCTTTCAGAAGCAGATTGCCAGGCCTTTCTTCTGAGGTACCTCTGAAAAGGTTTGAACCTCTAACCTTTTGATTAGTAGCCACCTTTAGGAAAAAAAAAAAAAGAGGTTATTATTGAGTTGAGAGCTAAGGATGCAATAGAGCCAGTCATGCAGTGGCCTGGGGGAAGAGCATCCTGGGCAGAGGGAGCAGCGGGACAGAGACGAGCAGGAGAGAGCAGGGAAGTGGGAGTTCCTGAGGATCAGTCAGATGAGTGTGGCTGGAGCCCAGTGAGCAAGGGGAAACGGTACGAGACAGGGTGGGAAGACCAACAGAGGCCAGGTTATGCAGGGGCCTTGTAAGCCACGGAGGAAAGCTTGCATTTTATTTTAAATGCAGGAACAAAATAGTCTGATTTAAAAAAAAAAAAAAAAAAGGTAACTCTTGCTACTGTATGAAGATTGGATTTTGCCTGTGCTTTTTTTTTATGGGGGCTGAGTGGGGTGTGAATTACTTGGACGTGAACAGAACTGAACTTTAGAAAGATGAAGCTGTCAGCAACATGCAAAAATGGCCTGGAGAGGAAAGAGAAGCTATTTGGAAATGCCTGCAATTGAGCAGGCAGGAGAGAGGAAGTGGGGAGGGCCCACTCGTCCACACTCTAGATAAGGCTGCAGGAAGTGAGAAGAAAGATGCAAATACTGCCAGTTCACTGGAGCCCAGGAACAAGAGGTCAGGAGTTTCTCACTAACTCAGCCCTCTCCACACCCCATAGTGCTTGTTACAAGTAGTATTTTGCAAGGTTTTAACCTGAACATTTGCCATCCGGTAGACTCTGGCTCACACTGACCCCATGTGTGTCGGAGTAGAACTGTGCTGTGTAGGGTTTTCAATGACTGATTTTTCGGAAGTAGATTGCCAGGCCTTTCTTCTGAGGTGCCTCTGTGTGGACTTGAACTTCCTGCCTTTCAGATAGCAGCCTAATGCTTAACTATACGCACCACTCAGAGACTCCCTCCAGTTTTGACCTGGGCCTACTGAAAAAGTGGGCCCAGGGCAGTAGCCTCAGGTGATTTTTATATTCACCTGGTCTTCATCTCCCTCTGCTAAAAGGAATGAAAGGGTGCTGACTGCTTTTTGTGGGTACCAATAGCTCTCTCCTGCCCTTCGTGCCTTTCTTTCAGATCTGCTGATTAGTTTATAACCCAAGTAGTGAGATTTCAGGACTTCCAGGATGGATCCACCTTAAAAAGTAGCCAGATACTTGCTAAGGAGGCATCTCCACACCCTTGCTGGAGCTGGTTTGAATCATTACTGGGGATTCAGCTTAAGGTAAGAGCAAACTCAGGGTAACACTTTCAGCTATATTTGAATTTGTATTTCATTTGTATTTTAATGTAAATGAGTTTCAGATCCTTCTTGAGAGAAGATTTTGACTGGGAAACAGTGGATGGCTGGGCCCAGAGTGGGGCTGAGGCTGGGGGAGCAGAATGGGGAAGGGGAAAGGGGAAGGACGAGGCACAGACTCCACTCCTTCATGTGGGGGTTTGCTCAGAGCCACCACCCACCCCCTTCCTGTGCACAGCACTCTGAACACACTGAATGAAAAAAGGGAAAATAATCTGCCTTTATAACTTTGCATTATCTCCTGTGCTTGATGAATTCTAATGTGAGCTGTGCATCTGGACAGTTATCGTAAATACATACGTATATGTATATCAAAACCATTGCCGTTGAGTCAATTCTGACTCGTAGCAACCCTATAGGACAAAGTAGAACTGCCCCATAGGGTTTCCAAGGGAGCGCCTGGCGGATTCGAATTGCTGACTTGTTGGTTAGCAGCCATAGCACTTAACCACTGTGCCACCAAGGTTTGTGAGACTGCAAATACTAGAGGAGAATCATGTTTGTTGGAGAAAAGTTCTTAGTTCAGGTTGGACACTATCAACTTGAGATACCTGTGGGAACTCCAGGTAGAAATGCTGAGTGGTTTGGCAGGTACACACTGCGTGCCTGCTCGCCCCAAGTTATCCCTCCAGTAATAACGAGGTGTGCACATGGCCCAATCCGAAGCAATCGTAACATACAGGCTCCCACCCCGTGATGACTGATTCATAGAAAAGCCATGTGGCCTCACTGGACCAGTCAAATTTCTTCTGTTAATCTGGGTGGGGAGAAGAGAGATTTTTACACTCTGGTTGCACAGCTGCGAGACTCTAAGTTCAGAACCATTGGTGAACATGTCCCTGCTATGGTATTACTTTGGCTTAAAAGAATGAAGCTAATGAAGTTAATACAGAGAGAGAAGGGGCAGAGAGAGAGTCCTGAAAATACCTGAGTCCTCTTGCTTCTACTCCTGGTTCAGAAACATGATCAAATGAGCTAATAGAATCAGTATCTGCCTCTCTCTTATTTTAGCTAGTTTTTGGTATGATTCTTTCACTTATAATTATGACCCGTAAAGTCATTGCCATAGAGTCGATTCTAACTCATAGCGGCTGTATAGGACAGAGTAGAGCTGCCCCATATGGTTTCCAATGAGTGGCTGGTGAATCTGAACCACTAACCTTTTTGTTAGCAGCTGAGCACTTAATCACTGTGTCACCAGGGTTTCATAGTTATGACAGTGTTTAGTAATATAAGTAAGCAGTTGGATTTACAGTCTGGAACCCAGAAAGAGAGATCTTAACCTATAGACATTATTTTTGAGAGTTGTTGATAAGGATATAGATTTTGACACCAAGAAGTAGACAAGGTCGCCAAGAAAAAAAGGAACGAGTGAGAAGAAACCTGAGTTCTAAGTGCTGAGGACTCTAATAGGAACACTCAAAGTGTTTGACTATATCAATCTTTCAATTTTTAAAAAGTAATTTGAGCTATTTTTGGACTATAGTGCCTTCACGTATAGTCAGCAGCAGTCCACAGCCCCTGTACTTCTTCACATCACTCATCACAACTCTAACACTTATCTGTGCAAATATTTAACTGTAAGATCCGCAAGAGCAAGACAGTGTTTATCTTGCTTGACGTAGCACCTAGCACTTAGCTGATGCTCAGTCAGTATTTGTTGAATGAACTGCCCCGTGTGATGCTCAGTCAGTATTTGTTGAATGAACTGCCCCGTGGGGTTTCCAAGGAGTGGCTGGTGAATTCGAACTGCTTACCTTTTGGTTAGCAGCCGAACGCTTAACCATTGCACCACCAGGGCTCCAGTGCATTTTGTTACAGTTCCTTATATATTTGTCTTTTCTGCCAAAATATGAGTCTACTTGTTCACTCTTTTATTTCACAATTTTTAGGATCTTACCTGGATCATTAGGTCCAGGAGAGGAGGATGGACTCCCAAGAAGGTTGAAAAGAAATGTCCTGAGTCCCTGGGGAAACACCAGTGGAGTGCGGAGTCATGGGAGCCAAGGGCGTTTCAAAGAGACAGTGACCAGCAGTGGAGAGTGCTCAAGAGAGGGCAAGTGTGATGAGACTGAAAAGCAGCTGTTGGATGGGACCGTGTAGAAGCCGTGGGTGCTCTCAGCAAGAATAAGTCCAGGGAAGCAGAGAGGTTGGAAGCCACCTGGAGTAGATTGAGGAGTGAATGGGGTGAGTAAATAGAGCCTGAAAACGGAAATAATTCTTTTGACAAAATTACTTGTGAAGGAGAGGAAATGGACAGGCCAGCAACCAGAGAGGGAGCTTAGGACAGAGTACTGTTATCTATTTATTTATTTGTTTATTCATTCATCTATGTTTTTAAGATGAGAGGGACTAAAGCAGCATTATATTTGAAGATCTATGAGAGCACAGAGTAGGATGCAGCCTGGGTGAGCAGAGAAAGTAGAGAAAGTCTTCCCTGAGGAGATAATTTTTGAGCTAGGTCTTGAATAATGAGTAAGACTTTTCCAAAGGGAGAAGGCAGTGCAAGCAAAAGAAAGACTGTAAGCAAAGGTACTATGATGTGTTCCGAGAACAGGCAACAGCTCAGCACATGGAGAGCTTTAGCCCTGGATCCTGTTAGGGAGAAAGGAAAACCCACCCAAGACCTTTCTCTACCTTCTATCAATTGTTCTCAATTTCACCTTTAAAGTAATTAGGTGAGGTCAGGTTATCTTTAACGTCTACTCTGTTTTAAAATTCATAGCTAGCAGTGATCTGTTTTGAATGTTTTGTTAGGTTGATAATAATACTCCTCGAAATGAATAATTCACCATTGTTACTTCCTGAAATGGTGCTTTATAGTGTGCGGTGAGAGGCTTCCAGGAGTTAGAGCCTTAGCCCAAAGTGTCCCTGCCTAGAAAAAATTATCATGAAATTATATTTGAAGTGTATTGTGCTTTGCCTTAAAATTACATCCTATTGCCTGAAATATTTGTCATGGTTTTACTATGGAAGTGTTTTCTTATTATTCATTGATGCCCCAGGAAGATAGCCCACTTCACTCTTTAGATTTAAGTATTTCCTGGTACCTGCCTGCAGAAGCTCTGAGCAAGAATGAAAAGTCCAGGCTGGCCCCTACTTCCAGCCTCAGAGTCTGTTTTCCACTTGGCCACTCACTGCCGGCTTCATGCAGGCAAAGAGTCTAAGCACAAGCTGTTTGCGAAGTGAAATATGGCAGAGCCCGGGGAGAGAGGAAGAGAACTCCTAGAGGAGCTTAACTGAGTTAATCGAACTTTATAAATGTCCTGGGCCAGAGGGAATCAAGTAATTGTATTATACGCCTTAACATCTTAGCTACTCGCATATCATATGACTCAAGGCCACTTGGCCCTATGAATTTTCTTCATAAAAGTGTACAAGATACAAACGGCTCACAAAATCATCTGAAAGAAAAAAGGAAAAGAGAAAGAAAACCCACATTAATTGGATTCTTGGCAGAAGACTAAAAAAAATGTCCCTAGAACTGGTGAAACAAGTTATTTTTAGATGACTTTGCTCTAAAATATGGCGGTGCCTTTGTCAATGAGTTCATGCTGCATACTGCAAACTCCTTGGGTCTGGTCCTTAAAAGAAAAAAAATCTCCATTTTCCCTCTTTATTACATAATAAAATAAAATGAGCAGTCTCTCAGTGCCATCTCTTGGGAAACATTCCTCAATCCAAAGTACTGTTTTTCTGCTTGCATTACCATGTTTGCCTTCATCTGAGCCCTTTGCCCTACTTTTGCAATCTGAAGATGTTGATAGAAATCTCAGTTCTTCCCACAATTCCTTTGGTATTTTAGCTGTCCTCTATTTTTAATCCATGAGCTCACTCTGATGATTTATCAGATTTCCTATGTTACAACCCTCTGCTATGTTTTCTAATGAAAAGGTTGAGGACTAACACGTTTTATGGCATTGCAAGGGAAGAAGGCTCAAGCCACTGGGAGTTACAGAGATCTGAGGTTGTGATAAGAGATCTGCCAATGATTAGCAGGCCTCACCTAGTAGGTCTTACAATGGAATTAAGCCAGATGGTGCCAATGGGAATTAAGGGGCTGCATTTTTTTTATGGTCCCAGAGCAAACACAATACCTGTCTTCTGGACGCTTTTAATCTCAGAGGCCAGTGAGGGAAATGGGGTTTTCTAGGGCCTAGCCACAAATTCCCCAGGGATTATTGTACCGAGTGCTCTTGATTCGAAGTGATGGTTTATCAGATACTAGCGAAGTTCCTCTAAATCCTTAAAGGGTTGTAAAGGTCTGCTTGAGAGTCCCATGTTACTGGAACTAATGGCGTTTTAAAGTCATTTATACACATTCCTGAGGCTGCAACTGACTACCCAGGTTTCTGATAACCTTGGCCACAGATATTTTTGGAAGGAAAGACAAATTTATTTCCTCTGGACAGCATGACCTGGGGTATAGGTGTGTTTCTTTTGTGTTTCCTGTTTACTCTGCATACAGAATTTCTTCTATGAACATCGTGGACAAATTTCAGGAACTACATGCAACTGGCATGCTTACAGTGCTTAATTCTTTATGTCTCTAGCAACCTACAATTTGGCATAAGGGCTAAGGTAGATTCTTAACATATGTATTACTTTTAAGCACTAGGAAGATCCAGAGGCCCTCTGTATACTCACAAAGTCTTGCCCCTTAAGTTATTTCCCGTCAAACTGATGACAGTAATGGTAAATTTCCAGTCTTCAGCATTAAGCTCGAATCTCTGCAAACAGAAATGGAGTATATAGTGTCTTGGAATCTAAGATCAGCTCCCATTTCTGGAGGCTTCTGTATACAGCCTGTTGTGGGTGTGCACCAATCTATATCAGTGTGGGCAAGTCAAAATCACTTCCATTAAGAGGTCGTAGACATTAGTATCTGTTGCACGTCTTCATGGCTGCCTTTCTTACTCCTTGTTACAGATTTGACTTTAAGACTGAATAATGGAAAACCCTTGTCAAGTCGCAGAATCTGGACATAGAGGAACTGGCAACCCTTTTGTGAAAGTCAGGATTCATCCAAATTTTGACCTAAGGCTCAACTTCTGGAGTAAGTCAAATACATTCGTTCTTGCATGAATAAACAAATATCTGATGAGCTCCTGTTGTACACTGTGCCTTCCACCATTTCTAGTGACTTTGCTTTCAATAGGATTTCACCTGCTTTTGTTGTCAATTTAACTTTCAGTCTTTTGTAATTAATATGTCTCTTTCTCTCTAGTAGCTTTTAAGATTTCCTCTCTCCCTTTGTTCTCCATAATTTGTAGTCTGACTATATGTATTAAGATGTAGAATTAGTATTTATTTATCCTTCTGGATCCTTGTACTAAAGTTTGCTTTGATGACTCAAGTCATCCTGCAGTTGTAGAGAAACATTAGCAAATATCTCTTCAAATTTTGCTTGTCTGCCTTTTTGGGAAATCCTATCAGACATATATATTGGATCTTTCCATTTTTTGAAGTCATTTAAATGTTTTGTCATATGTTTTTCTGTTTTTCTGTTTGTAGTGCATTCCAGTGAAATTCTTAGGGCTGTCTTGCAATTCCCTGTTTTTTTCTGTGTAGTATAACTATCAAGGCTCATTTTTCAATACGTATGCTTTTCATGTCTAATTGTTCTTACTTTACTGTTTTAAATCCACCTATTTTATTTATCTCACCTTGTTTTTGTCAAATTTATGTTCTATTTTTAGTGAATGCTATTCTTTTATCTCCTTTATCACTCCAAATGTGCTTATTTTAAATTCTTTGTCAGACTCTTGTCATATTTTAACTTTGTTTGGTTGAAATATATCATCTGACTGGTGATTTATATTTCTTTATTACTTTTTTTATGATTCGGTATTAGGATTTGCAGGCCTACTTTGAGTAGTTAAGTTTTGTTTTGTTTTTCTTTCCTCTCTACCTATCCTTTCCTCCCTAGTTATTTTTGTAATTGTCTCCTCCTGGATCCCTGAGGCTCCCTAATTAGAAACGAGTCTTAAATTGCAGGTTTGTGGTCATACACCTCAATAATATATTGAGTTTGTAGCAAATCTGGTCAAAGAGCTAGCTGCCATCTTGTTTTAGTTCCTGTAGATGAGGCTGTTTTTACATCTACCAACTTCATAGAAGAAATATTCCCAGTCAACAATTAGCATAATGTTTCCTCAGGCTTTTGCTTTAAAATCAGATGGAGTTCCACTTCAGTCTCCAACCTGGCTCTTGTTCCCACTTCATATGAAAAAATTTTATTTACTATTACCTCAGATGAGTCAAACTCCCAGTTGTATTTACCTGCTTCTTGCTCCAGAAGCTGGCAGGCCCATAGCTTGGTGTCATACACTACTGCTTACCTTACGTTTCTGTTCTATATACCTGGTCCATGTAGATGTTTATCTTCTTTGAACCTAACCAGGTTTGGAAGTACTAGGTGGCACAAACAGTTAAGTGCTTGACTACTAACTGAAAGATTGGTGGTTCGAATCCATCCAGAGGTACCCTGGAAAAAGTCCTGGTGGTCTGCCTCTGAAAGGTCACAGCCATTGAAAGCCCTGTGGAGCATAGTTCTACTCCGCACACGTGGGGTTGCCAAGAGCCAGAATTGAGTCAATGGCAACTGGTTTATACCTGATTTTTAAAAATTGTTTATTTAGTATTTTATCTACCATTTGTTCTTGTTTGAAGCATGCCCTTGATGATCTAACCTTGATGCCTCTTTAGGCTGATGCTTGCTTAAATGCAACCACCAAATTGATTTAAAAATATCTTGAGGCCAAATGAAGTAAACATTTAAGTTTCCTTAAACTGCAGAGCAGCACTGTCCAATATAAAAATAATGCAAACCACCTGTTTAATTTTAAATTTTCTAGCAGCTACATTTGAAATATAAAAATAAGCAGATAAGATTAACTTTAATGATGTATTTTATTTAACCCAATATATCCACCATGTTATCATTTCAACATGTAATCAATATAAAAAATTATGAATAAACTATTTTACATTCTTTTTATACTAAGTCTTTGAAATCCAGTGTTTATACTTACGGCACATCTCCATTCAGGCTCGCCATATTTTAAATGCTTACTAGCCACCTGGACAACATAGACTGATAGTATTTGTAAAACTACTACTAACTGAAGGGTTGGCGGTTTGAACTCACCCAGAGGTGCCTTGGAAGAAAGCCCTGGCTACCTGGAGCATAGTTTGACTCTGCACACGTAGGGTTGCCATGAGTCAGAATCGACTCGATGGCAACTGGTCTTTGTTTTGTTTTGTTTTTATAATAAAGCAATACTAAGTATTTAATCACCATTACCACTTGGATTTTATTAGATCTTTCTTCTAAGAATTCCACTGCATAATTAAGACACAGAACACAAAATTTAGATGGTCTCAAAGACCATCTAATTTTTCTGTGTATTATGCTTATAACTACAATGTTAACATATTTGGAGAAGTCCCTTCGATTTCTCTTTTGGAATCTAGAGAAGATAGCGAAAAGCCTTAAGTGCACAAATTTGCAATAGAAACAAGATCATTTGTTTTATCAACTCTGAAAAACTGGTTTCTGAAAAAACAAAATTTTATTTTTACCAAGTGGCATGAGATGAGAATGTACAAAGTTTGAGATGGCAGAAATTACCTAAGAAATTAAGGATTTATACCCCATTTACAGCCAAAAGTCATTTGAAGGTGCTTGAAGGCTAACCAGGTTTGGAAACCCTGGGTAGCACAAACAATGAAGCTTGATGGAATTTTATGAGTTTGTATGGAGCTATTTTCAAATGAGGTTAATTTTAAACTCCCTCTAGACAAAGGACATTTGGCCTTACTGAGTGTTGTAACTCTAATTTTTTTTTAAGTTGGGTTTATTGAGGTATAATTTATAAACAGTGAATTCATCCTTTCTAGTATAAAGTTCCCCCACGTGTCTGTCAGTTTGTCATACTGTGGGGGCTTGCTTGTTGCTGTAATGCTGGAAGCTATGCCACTGGTATTCAGATACCAGCAGGGTCACCCATGGAGGACAAGTTTCAGCTGAGCTTCCAGACTAAGACAGACTAGGAAGAGGGACCCGGCAGTCTACTTTTGAAGAGCATTAGCCAGTGAAAACCTTGTGAATAGCAGCAGAACATTGTCTGATATAGTGCTAGAAGATGAGCCCCCCAGGTTGGAAGGCACTCAAAAGATGACTGGGGAAGAGCTGCCTCCTCAAAGCAGAGTCGACTTTAATGACGTGGATGGAGTAAAGCTTTCAGGACCTTCATTCACTGATGTGGCATGACTCAAAATGAAAAGAAACAGCTGCAAACATCCATTAATAATCAGAACCTGGAATGTATGAAGTATGAATCTAGGAAAATTGGAAATCGTCAAAAATGAAATGGAACGCATAAACATCAATATTCTAGGCATCAGTGAGCTGAAATGGACTGGTATTGGCCATTTTGAATCAGACAATCATATAGTCTACTACGCTGGGAATGACAACTCGAAGAGGAATGCTGTTGCGTTCATCGTCAAAAAGAACATTTCAAGATCTATCCTGAAGTACGACGCTGTCAGTGATAGGATAATATCCATACTCCTACAAGGAAGACTGGTTAATACGAGTATTATTCAAATTTATGCACCAACCACTAGGGCCAAAGATGAAGAAATAGAAGATTTTTATCAGCTGCTGCAGTATGAAATCAATCGAACGTGCAATCAAGATGCATTGATAATTACTGGCGATTGGAATGCGAAAGTTGGAAAAAAAAAGAAGGACCAGTAGTTGGAAAATATGGCCTTGGTGATAGAAACAATGCCGGAGATAGAATGATAGAGTTTCGTAAGACCAATGACTTCTTCATTGCAAATACCTTCTTTCACCAACATAAATGGTGACTATTTTTTTATACACATGGACCTCACCAGATGGAACACACAGAAATCAAATTGACTACATCTGTGGAAAGAGACAATGGAAAAGCTCAATATCATCAGTCAGAACAAGGCCAGGGGCCAGCTGTGGAACAGACGATCAACTGCTCATATGCAAGTTCAAGGTGAAAGTGAAGAAAATCAGAGCAAGTCCACGGGAGCCAAAATATGACCTTGAGTATATCCCTCCTGAATTTAGAGACCATCTCAAGAATAGATTTGATGCATTGAACACTAGTGACCGAAGACCAGTCGAGTTGTGGAAGGACATCATCCATGAAGAAAGCAAGAGGTCATTGAAAGGACAGGAAAGAAAGAAAAGACCAAGATGGATGTCAGAGGAGACTCTGAAACTTGCTCTCAAACACTGAGCAGCTAAAGCAAAAGGAAGAATTGATGAAGTAAAAGAACTGAACAGAATATTTCAAAGGGCGACTCGAGAAGACAAAGTAAAGTATTATAATGACATGTGCAAAGAGCTGGAGATGTTCTTTCCCAAAAGGGAAGAACACGCTCGCCTTCTCTCAAGCTGAAGAAAAAATTCAAGCCTGGAGTTGCAGTAGTGAAGGATTCTATGGGGAAAATATTAAACAACTCAGGAAGCATCAAAAGAAGATGGAAGGAATACACAGAGTCATTATACCAAAAAGAATTAGTCGTTGTTCAACCATTTCAAGAGGTGGCATACGATCAGGAACCGATGGTACGGAAGGAAGAAGTCCAAGCTGCCCTGAAGGCATTGGCCAAAAACAAGACTCCAGGGACTGATGGAATATCAATTGAGATGTTTCAACAAACAGATGCAGCACTGTAGGTGCTCACTCATCTATGCCAAGAAATATGGAAGACAGCTTCCTGGCCAACTGACTGGAAAAGATCCATATTTATGCCTATTCCCAAGAAAGGTGATCCAACCGAATGTGGAAGTTATAGAACAATATCATTAATATCACACGCAAGCAAAATTCTGCTGAAGGTCATTCAAAAACGGCTGCAGCAGTATATCGACAGGGAACTGCCAAAAATTGAGGCTCGATTCAGAAGAGGACGTGGAACCAGGGATATCATTGCTGATGTCAGATGGATCCTGGCTGAAAGCAGAGAATACCAGAAGGGTGTTTACCTGTGTTTTATTGACTATGCAAAAGTATTTGTGTGGATCATAACAAATTATGGATGACGTTGTGAAGAATGGGAATTCCAGAACACTTAATTGTGTTCACGAGGAATCTTTACATAGATCAAGAGGCAGTTGTTCGGACAGAACGAGGGGATACTGATTGGTTTGAAGTCAGGAAAGGTGTGTGTCAGGGTTGTATCCTTTCAGCACACCTATTCAATCTGTATGCTGAGCAAATAATCCAAGAAGCTGGACTATATGAAGAAGAATGGGACATCAGGATTGGAGGAAGACTCCTTAACAACCTGCATTATGCAGATGACACAACCTTGCTTGCTGAAAGTGAAGTGGATTTGAAGCACTTACTGATGAAGATCACAGACCACAGCCTTCAGTATGGATTACACCTCAACATAAAGAAAACAAAAATCCTCACAACTGGACCAATGAGCAACATCACGATAAACGCAGAAAAGATTGAAGTTGTCAAGGATTCCATTTTACTTGGATCCACAATCAACAGCCGTGAAAGCCAGCAGTTAAGAAATCAAAAGACACATTGCATTGGGTAAATCTGCTGCAAAGGGCCTCTTTAAAGCGTTGAAGAGCAAAGATGTCACCTTGAAGACTAAGGTGCGCCTGACCCAAGCCATGGTATTTCCAATCGCATTATATGCACGTGAAAGCTGGACAATGAATAAGGAAGACCAAAGAAGAACTGACGGCTTTGAACTGTGGTGTTGGCGAAGAACGTTGAATATACCATGGACTGCCAAAAGAACGAACAAATCTGTCTTAGAAGAAGTACAGCCAGAATGCTCCTTAGAAGCAAGGATGGCGAGACTGTGTCTTACATACTTTGGACATGTTGTCGGGAGGGATCAGTCCCTGGAGATGTACATCATGCTTGGCAGAGTACAGAGTCAGTGGAAAAGAGGAAGACCCTCAACGAGGTGGATTGACACAGTGGCTGCAACAATGAGCTCAAGCATAACAACAATTGTAAGGATGGCTCAGGACCGGGAAGTGTTTCGTTCTGTTGTGCATAGAGTGGCTATGAGTTGGAACTGACTCGACGGCACCTAACCACAACAACAGTATAAAGTTCATTGAATTTTTTAAAATAACATTTTATTGTGTTTTTGGTGAAAGTTTACACGGCAAATTAGTTTCCGTTTTAAAAATTTCTGTACGCAATATTCAGTGACATTAGTTACATTTTTCACAATGTGTCATCATTCTCTTAATTCTGTTCTGATAGTTCCGTGTCCAGTACTCTAGTTTCCCTGCCCCTTATCTTCTTATCTTTGCTTTAAAGTAATTCTTGACCCTTTGGTCTCATATACATGGTTTTTTAGTGGAGTACTGTGCTCATGGGTAATACCCTTTATTTTGTGTGCCAATTTGTTGTTTTGCCAAAAGGTGACCTCAAGGGATAGTTTTGGTTCAAGATTTAAAGAACATCTCAAGGCAATAGTCTCAGGGTATTCTCTAGCCTCAACTGGTCCAGTAAGTCTGGACTTTACGAATTTTCGTTCTGTTCTGCCTTTTTCTCCTATTCTGTCTGGATCCGTCTATTGTGACCCTGAACAGAACGGATCTAACTCTAATTTTGATAGACCATTTACAATCTGATTTCTAGGCACCTCAGACAACTAGGTAGATCCCTTTGGATGAAAGAAATCCCTGTCTTCCATGTGGATATTGACAAACCCTGCTGCTTCTGGGGAAAGTAATCCTTTCCAAATATTTTGTTACGTTATTAAACCACTTGTTTTCTAAAGAACCAGGCCACCTTCTCTCAAGATCCTTAAATCATACTACATTATAAAACTGTTTATTTACACAGCTTAGAAACATCGATAGTTCATTGACCTCCTGATTTTATGACCAGTCTTTAGACATGCTAATTTGTCACATCTTTTGAAACTCTTACCTTCATGGGTAGTGGTTTTCCCCAGTAATTCCCAGTCATGTCATATTTAATGAAAACAATACCAGTAATCGTATTGCCGCATAGCTCTTTCCTCTTGGGGACCTCCAAATGGATTCCAGATTGGCGAGGGTCAGTTTTCAAAACCTCTTTGTGAAGGAAGAAGGGGAGAGGATTAGTTCCCAATCAAGGCAGGGGAAGTGAGGCTCACAGGATCATCTCATCGCTCCACGTCAGGCAGTGAGTCTGTGCTGGAACACTTCCGTTCCAATAATCTCAAATACACCTATTGGCAGAGACCCCTCTCATGCTGGTTGGGGAGCCACCACGTTGTCATCACAGTTGGATATGACAGGTTCCAGGAGCCTGGACCTTGTTCCCGACAGGAGACAGGATGGGAAGCCTGTTGATAGCCTATCATCAGGAATACTTCATTTCTTATATAAAGAGTACTCCCGCACTCCTAGCTCTCTCTAGCTCACTTTCCTTGCTTTATTTTTTGCAATGATACTTAACAACCTTGTTGTTAGTTACCTCCATGTCAGCTCCGACTCATGGCAATCCCATGTACAACAGAATGAAATGTTGCCTGGTCCTGTGCCGTCTTCATGATCATTGGTATTCTTGAGTCCATTGTTGGGGCCATTGTCATCTCATCGAGAGCCTGCTCACCTTCACTGGCCCTCCACTTTACCGGACATGACGTCCTTCTCTGGTGATTGGTCCCTGCTGATGATGAGTCCAAAGTAAGCAAGTTGAAGTTTTGGACAATATTCTGTGACCCATAGGGTTTTCATTGGCTGATTTTTGGAAGTATATCAGTAGGCCTTGCTTCCTAGTCTGTCTTAGTCTGGAAGCCTCACTGACACTTGTCCACCATGGGTGATCCTGCTGGAATTTGAAATACCGGTGACATAACTTCCAGCATCACAGCAACACACAAGCCACCTCAGCGCGACAAACTTACATGTTACATATTTGCCTGTTTTCTGTTTCTACCCATGTAATTTCCATGAGAGTCTTTATTTTGTCACATACGTGTTTCCTGCCCCAGGCACTTAAAAGAAACTCAATAAATATTTATTGAATGAAAGAGCGAATTTACACGCAAGAGCGCATCTTCCTTCAAACTGTTAAGTGGAGTTAGAGAAACATAGATTAAGGTGGTGCAGTGGTTAAGAGCTTGGCTGTTAACCAAAAGGTCAACAGTTCAAATCCACCAGCCGCTCTTTGGGTCACTATGAGTCGGAATCAACTCGACAGCAACGGGGTTTTGGTTTGATAGTTTACTAGTTGAAATATCTTGAGCAAGTTGCTTAACGTCTCTGGTTCTCAGGTTTCTCAGGTATGGAATGGAGTAGTAATATCTACCTTACAGATTGAATGAAGATTACATAATGTGAAGGCTCAGCCAAGCAAAAAAATGGAGAGTATTTCAGAAAATGTATTACTTTCCGGTGGTACCTCACCTGGAAAGTTGTTAGAATTCAGAACTTCCCTTCAACTACAGAGGTTTATACTTCAGGACCAAGTCACTCTTCTTCATTTCTTCAGTGGTCAGTTGAGGAACTGGGCAAGATCATGCTGGGGGTGGGGGGGAGGGCATGGTCTGGTGGGAGGAAGGGAGGTGGGGGAGGTCTCTGTGGCAGCAGGAATGTGCTAGGCCTTTCCCACCAAACCCAAACACCGTCCTCAAGAACATCTTGCTCTCCCACACAGGGGTCACAGGCCTGCTTCCTCTCAGAGACCAGCAGGGACAGTTTCTGAGGAGGGGGCTCAAGACACCCCACAGCATGAGGCTTCCAACAAACAGAAGGGGAAGAATATGGCCCAGCCCCCTGTACCTGGGGGTTATCAAGTTGGCTTTGCTGACTGATGCTTTTCCCTTATTTGGGCAAGGCGGTGGGGGAGTGGCAGGCAGGAGTAGGGAGGGTTGCATTCCTAAGCGATTGTGTGGGAGCCAGCTCTTGGCGACCCCATGTGTGTCGGAGTAGACCTACGCGTCACAGGGTTTTCAGTGGCTGAATTTCCAGAAGTAGATCTCCTGGCCTTTCTTCCCAGGTGCCTCTGGGTACCTTTCAGTTAGCAGCCGAGCGCGTTAACCATTTGCCCCACCCTGGGACTCCCTTGCATTCCTCAGTCCTGGTTACCCTTCCCATCCTTAGTATTGACATAGCAGAGTCAGAGTGGTCACAGCTGGCTCACCGGGTCCAAGCCCTACCCTTCTGAAGAAATGCCAGGTCATCCTTGCTCCTTTTTTTCCCTTAGCCCCCCAGGAGAAAGCATACTCCTGAAAGCAAGTGAGTGTTAAGTGCATAATCTTACCTGCTTCTCAAAGCGCAGGAGGAATATTTTAGCAATTATTTTCAACAAGTGGCATTTTAAAAGTACTATTGAAAGTGATATGCATTCCTGACAGCTCAAGGGGCAGGTACACATAGAAGCACTTCAAATGAGTTCATGATATAATGCAATGAACTAGGCAAAGAAATGAAAGCTCCTTTTAAGCTGTAGCAATGATCCCTAGTGGTGCAGTGGTTTGAACCCACCAGCTGCTCCGTGGGAGAAAGATGTGGCAGTCTTTTTCCCCCTTGGAAACCCTATGGAGCAGTTCTGTTCTGTCCTGTAGGGTTGCTGTGAATCAGAATTGACTAAATGGCAATGGGTTTGGGCTTTTTTAAAAAAAGTTGTTTGCACTTTTACATACGTGAGATGTTGTTACCATTAATAATGCTCAGGCTGTATTTTGCAGGTGAAAAAAGGGAGGCAAAAGGATTTCGGAGACAGGGTATGCACATAAAGATTTCTGTTAAAACACACATGTTTATATACACACGTGTGTGCAGGTTACACAGGGGTGCACACACAATGCCTTAGTAAAGTTCTCATGTCCTTACCCCTCAACAGAGTGTACTCACACTGAAGCCCTGACCCCACAGCTCTGCCCATTCCCAGCTCTGAGCTTTGCTGGTTGTCCAGGCTGGAATGCGAGGAGTGTCCTTCTTCTGCACCGCCCCCCACCCTCCTCCATGCCATCCCATCTACACAGATCATGTTCAATCATCTGGGCTCCTATCCCAGCCCCTGTGGAAGCTTCCCTGAGCATCTCAGCTCACAGGGACCTACACTCTACTTTCTTTAAACTTCTGTGACGTGTTTGTGCTATCCTGTGTTTATAACTGGAAGAGTTTGTTTTTGTACCTGGAAGAGTGAAGTAAGCCAATCCCCTTCACACTAAGTCCGTCAATGGACCCCTAGCCCCAACTCCGGTGGGGTAAGGGGTGGATGGTTCTTACACAGACCAGTTGCCATCCAGTTGATTCCAACTCATGGCAACCCCATGCATGTCAGGGTAGAACTGTGCTCGATGAAGTTTTCGATGCCTGGTCTTTCAGAAGTAGACCTCCAGTTCTTTCTTCCAAGGTGCCTCTAGGTGGACTCGCACCTCCAACCTTTCCATTAGTAGCTAAGCACATAAACCATCTGTTCCGTCCAGGGACTCCTCTCGTGCAGAAAGCTTATAACTTCTGACACTCCCTCTCCCTGTAATGAAGGTTGCTTTGATATCCTTCCTGGCAAAGTGATGTGACCTAACAAAAAAAGCAGCATTTCAAAGCTTCTTCAGGGCTTTGTGTAGCCACCTGTGTTAGATGGTCATGACTGAGCCCGGATTTCTTATCCAGCACCCAGGGCAAAGATGTGAGCCAGGCGAGGGGCACAAGGACAGGGTCATGAGCAGAGCTGGGAGGCACAGGGGAAAGAGGGTGGGCACAGACACCTTCCAGCACATTAATGATGGCCAGTGCCGTGGGTGTGAGGGATGTTATGTTAGAAAAACAGGCTTATTCCTTGATATTGAAATATACCACCTGATTTCAAAGGGTAATGTTGGTGTTTGGAAAGGGTGTGTGTGTTGTGTGTGTTGTGTATATGTTGTGTGTGTATTTGTGTATGAGGCTGTGTTGTATATATGGTGTGTTGTATATGTATTGTATGTGCTGTGTGTGTATGTGTTGTGCATGAGTGTGTGTTGTGTATGAGTATGTGCTGTGTGTGAGTGTATGTGGTGTGTGTGTACTGTGTGAGTGTGTGTATGTGGTGTGTGAGTGTATGTTCTGTGTGATGTGTTCTGTGTGTGTGTTGTGGGTGAGTGTGTGTGTGGTGTGTGAGTGTGTATATGGGGTGTGTGTGTGGTGTGTGTAGTGCGTGACTGTGTGTATGTGTTGTGTGTGTAGCATGTGAGTGTATGTATGTGTATGTGGTATGTGTGTATGTGTTGTCTCTGAGTGTGTTATGTGAGTGTGGGTACGTGGTATGTGAATGTGTTGTGTGTGAGTGTGTTATGTGTGAGTGTGTATGTGTGGTGAGTGTATGTTATATGTGAGTGTGTGTATCTGGTGTGTGTTAGTGTGTGTGTAGTGTGTGAGTGTGTGTATGTGGTGTGTATGTGTGATGTGTGAGTGTATGTTATGTGTGAGTGTGTGTATGTGGCGTGTGTGTGTGAGTGTGTGTATGTGATGTGTATGTGTGGTGTGTGAGTATATGTTACATGTGAGTGTGTGTATCTGGTGTGTGTTTTGTGTGTGTAGTAAGTGTGTGTATATGGTGTGTGTGGTTGTTGTGTGTGAGTGCCTATGTGTTATGTGTGTGAGAGTGTGTGTATGAGTGCACGCGCATGGATTGCACAGTTCTGTGTGTGATGACTGGCCAGGCCTCACTCTGTGACTCATGCTGGCCTGGAGACCCCCAAGGAGGCTGAACTTCAAAGCTCCTCCTGGTTCCCACTCATTCTAGTAATTCATGGAGCATCTACTTTGTGCCAAGACATTTTCTATGCAATTGAGGAAGTTCTTGCCACCCACGAGGTCGCAGCCTGCCTCTGGGAGGCCAGAGAACAAGATACGGGCACACAGGGTGGTGCAGTGTGGTGACAGGGGTTGCCTGATAGTTCCAATTACGTGAATAAGACAACGGGCAACACTGATGCTAAAGCAACTTTTTTAAACTGAGAGATCTAATCTCATGAAAATTTTTCCCCTCTATCCTGACTAATTTGTTTTTTTACCATCACTGAGATTATTGAATTGAACTGAAGATTATAAAGATCCTGAAGATCCACAAAGACAGAGAAGACTCAGCTCCCTGTGCTCCTGGGGCCTGCTCCAGAGGAACACGTCACAGCAGAGCAGGGAAGAGGCACAGCCAGAGTCTGCATTACTTTACTCTTGCCAAGCCCCTTCCGTGGCCAGCACCTCGAGCCCCCACACACATTCCCTCTGGGTTGTGAAGTTCTCAAATGCAAAGCCCTGAGCTTACCAGACTCTCCAGCCGTTGTGGGGATATTGGTGTTGGTGGTGGTGGCGGTGCCATCAAGCCGGTTTCAACTCATAGCAGCCCTTCATACAACAGAGCAAAACACTGCCCGGTCCTGCGCCGTCCTCACTGTTGTTGCTATGTTTGAGACCATTGTTGCAGCCACTGTATCAATACATATTGTTGAGGGTCTTCCTCTTTTTTGCCAACCTCCTACTTTACCAAGCATGATGTCCTTCTCCAGTGACTGATCCCTCCTGATGTCCAAAGTACGTGAGACATAGTCTTGCCATCCTTGCTTCTAAGGAGCATTTTGGCTGTACTTCTTCAAAGATCTGTTCTTTTTTCTGGAAGTCCATGGTATATTCAATATTCTTCACCAACACCATAATTCAAAAGCATCAATTCTTCAGTCTTGTGTATTTATTGTCCAGCTTTCACATGCATATGAGGCGATTGAAAATACCGTGGCTTGGGTCAGGTGCCTTAGTCCTCAAAGTGACATCTTTGCTTTTTAACACTTTACAGAGGTCTTTTGCATCTGATTTGCCTTATGGAATACGTCATTTGATTTTCTGAATGCTGCTTCCATGGATATTGATTGTAGATCTGAGTAAAATGAAATCCTTGATGTCATGGATTGAATTGTGTCCCTCCAAAATGTGTGTCAAGTTGGCTATGCCATGATTCCCAGTATCATGTGATTGTCCACCATTTTGTGATCCGATGTGATTATCCTGTGTGTTGGAAATCCTAACCTTTATGACTAATGAGGCAGGATTAGAGGCAGCTATGTTAATGAGGCAAGGACATAATCTACAGGATTAGGTTATATTTTGTGTCAGTCTCTTTTGAGATATATAAAAGAGAGAATTGAGCAGAGAGGAAAGGGATCTCATTACCACCAAGCAAGAAGAGCCAGGAGCAGAGCACATCCTTTGGCTCCGGGATTCCTGCACTGAGAAACTACTAAACCAGGGGAAGGTTAATGACAAGGACCTTCCCCCAGAGCTGGCAGAGAAAGAAAGCCTTCCACTGGGGCTGGCACCCTGAATTTGGACTTTTAGCCTCCTACGGAAACGACTCGATGGCACTAGTTTTTTTTTTTTTCTTTTTACATTGTAAGAAAATAAATTTCTCTTTGTTAAAGCCACCCACTTGTGGTATTTCTGTTATACCAGCACTGGATAACTGGACACTTGACAACTTCAATATTGTCTTTCTTTATCATGATGTTGCTTATTGGTCCAGTTGGGAGGATTTTTGTTTTCCTTATGTTGAGGTGTCATTCATAGTGAAGGCTGTGGTCTTTGATCTTCATCAATAAGTGCTTCAAGTTCTCTTCTCTTTCAGCAAGCAAAGTTGTGTCATCTGCATATCACAGGTTTTAATCAGTCTTTTGCCTATCCTGATTCCGTGTTCTTTATAAAGTCCAGCTTCTTGGATTATTCACGCATCATACAGATTGAATAATTATGGTGAAAGGATACAACCCTGATGCACACCTTTCCTGATTTTAAACCACGAAATATCCCCTTGTTCTGTTCGAACAACTGCCTCTTGGTCTATGTACAGGTTCCTCATGAGCACAATTAAGTGTTCTGGAATTCTCATTCTTCACAATATTATCCATAATTTGTTATAACCCACACAGTGGAATGCCTTTGCATGGTCAATAAAACACAGGTAAACATCTTTCTGGTATTTTCTGCTTTCAGCCAGGCTCCATCTGACATTAGCGTGATATGGCGAGTTCCATGTTCTCTTCTGAACCCGGCCTGAATTTCTGGCAGTTCCCTGTCGATGGACTGCTATGACCGCTTTTGAATGATCTTCAGCAAAATTTCACTTGTGCGTGCTGCATGGATAATAATCAGCATCAAATCAAAACACCCACTTTTTACTTTTCTATTTAGTTCTGATATCAGACACCCATGTGGCACTCCTTTTCTGATAATGACCTCCTGGACATAGGTCAGGCCTCACAAGTTAAAAGGACACAGTCCTTCAGGTCAAAACCTTAGACACCAGCCACCCATGCAGCACTTCTTCCTCTGACCTTAGCCACCTGGAGCTAGGACAGACCTCACGAGTTAAAAGGACATCGTCCATCAGACTGCCAAATAGGCAGATGCCAGCTGCAAGCTCAGGAGTCCACATACACCTAGCTTCTGACCTGCTGGCTTCCACTACACCTTCTGGTTTGATAATTTGTTGGAATGCCTCATAGAACTCATGGAAAGTGATATACTTATTATTACATTTTTATTGTGGCAAAAAGATTATAAATCAGGGCTAGCACAAACAAGAGACGCACAAGGCAAAGCCTGGAAGTGTTCCCAGTGTGCAGCTTCTGTGCCCCATAAGGCATGCTACTCTTCCATGTGCATTGATGTCTTTCACCAGCCAGGAAGCCCCTGGAGCTTCAGTGTCCAGATCCTTTATTGGCTTCATTATGTTATCATGAATGAGGCCTCATTGCATATGCATGATAGGGACCTCACTGCACTGATTAAATCCCTGTGTGTGCATATTTCTGCATCTAATCTGCCTTTTTTATAATTCAGAAGTGATTGGGTTTAGACCCCACCCTGCTGGCATATGATCTATTAATATAACAAAGAAAGCCCTATTTTCAAACAGAATTATGTCCACAGGTATAGGGGTTAGGATTCCAACACATATTTTGGGGAGATACAATCCAATCCATAACAATGAGTAAAGTGGGCAGGCATGGCCAAGGGAGCAATAATACATGGAGGACCAGCTGGGCATGTGGAGGGCCAGCTGGGCACGTGGAGGGCCAGCTGGGTGTGTGGAGGGTCAGCTGGGTACATGGAGGACCAGCTGGGCATGGGGACCAGTAGAAGAGCCCCTCTCCTTCCTGTCTTAATTTGAAATTTTACAAAAAGGAAATAAAAACCCCTGGCTTTCCATGTCCTTTTCCAAGTGAGTCATAAGGAGTATGATGTTCACAGCCAATTTTGATGTAAAGATACGGACGGAAAGAAAAACAGATCTCCAGAAGCCCCAGGAGATTGCTTGTACTCATGAAAGGTCTTAGGAGGGAGAAGCAACTGCTTAGTGCCCCTGTGCCTGCCATCATGTCATGGGGCCAAGGACTGCTGTGGGATAAAGAATTTAACTTTTGGTCTTTACTGAGAGAGAACTCCAAACCCTTGCCATTTCCTGAGTAACTGAGGTAACTTTGTTATCTAAACAATACCTGAGGATTTGTGCAAAGGAGGGGGAGTCTGGCCAGGATGCAAAGGCCACCTGGTAGCCTGATATCAGTTGACCTCAGGGAGGGAAGGGAGCATGCGGGCCAGTAAGGAACCAAAGAACGCCAAGGGTACCAACTAAGAAGAAATTGACATGGCTGAGACCCTAATTTGGACTTCTAGCCTCCAGAACTGTGAGAAAGTAAATTTCTGCTCTGTAAAGTCACCCACTTTTGATATTTCTATTATAACAATTCTAGGAAACAAAGACATCTTTGATTCTCTTTTCTTGACTGCAGGGTAAAGTCAATTCAGAGATGATTTCAGACACCCTCCGCATTCAGCATGAGGGGTTCCACCCAGTCTGATGTAACCCACTTTTCTCAGGCTTTTCTCCCCACAGCCTGGCCTCTTCACTCCTGCCATTCTCCCTCCTGAAAATGCTCCGAGTCTCCCAGTCACCTACATTTACTCACATGTGTCCACTTACCTGACATAGTAACCTCTTCCCTCACCCCTCCACCAGCTGCATTGAATCCTACCCCTTCCCGAAAGCGTTGCTCCAATTCCATCTCCTTCATGAGCCCTTTGCTAATCGCCAGGAGTGCTCACTTCTCAGCTTGGAAAGGATTTACTGTGGTGTTGATCTCACTCATTTATTTGACAAATATTTGTGCACACTTGTTGTTGTTAGCTGTCATTAACTTGACTCTGACTCTTGATGACCTTATGTACCACAGAACAAAACATTGCTGGGTCTTGTGTCATCCTCACAATCGCCAGCATGTGTGAGTCCATCCTTGTGGCTATTGTGCCAATCCATCTCACTGAGGGTCTCCCTCGCCCTCGCTGGTCCTCTACTTCACCAAACATGATGTTTTCCTCCAGTGATTCATCCCTCCTGATGACCTGTCTAAAGCAAGCAAATCGAACGGTATCCTGTTGTGATCCATAGGATTTTCATTGGCTAATTTTCAGACGTAGGTCACCAGGCCTTCCTTCTTAGTCTGTCTTAGTCTGGAAGCTCCGCTGAGCCTGTCCACGATGGGTGACCTTACTGGTATTTGAAATACCAGTGGTTTAGTTAACTAATGAATTAATATTTTCTTTTTTCCCCCCATGCAATGCCACACAGAGTTTGACTAAAACAGTAAATGGCCTCTCTAAAATAACTAAGGCTGAATGTGGAATAAGCGGAATACTGCTATTTCTTATTAAAACCATCAAATGATTGTTTTCTGCATCAAGATTTCGGATTCCTGTTTTACCAAACATGTCTCAAGGAAACAAGCCACCCCCTAAACCGGACAGTGGTTATAGACATCTTTTTTTCTGCTTAGGGACAGTGCTGAATCCAGCGTCCCACCTGTGAAATGCCGGTCTCCGTTCTTCCTCCAATGGTGGAAGCTAAGCCCCAAAGATATTTTGTGTGTATCTAGAGCCTCCACATGATGCAGGATGCTGGACCAGAAGCTGACTTAGCCCGCAGACTGCTAGGAAAGAACTGAGTAGAAACAAAAAAAAAAAGAAAAGAAAGAAAAAGGACAGATGGACTCAGAGAACAAGGAACACAATTGCTCAACGGCCCAGAATCTCAATTCTAGAAGCCATATCATGGTTAACCACATCACTCCATTACTGACCTTGTTCTTTTGTACCTATATTCTTATGTGTGCACTGTAACTTCTTTTTCTAAACAGTCTCCTCCTTGCCACCAACACGGTTTTTACTAAAAGATGACAAATGGCACGTATGTTGGCATTTTTCTATGGCTTTGGACATGGCCAAGGCTCTTGATGACTTAAAAGAAAATCATCAGCTATTTCCTTCCTGATAGCTATACTACATTAAAGGAGCCTTGAGGTTTTGTTTAGAAAAGCACACTGACATGTAACCAATGACATATATATTTCCACCTTATTTTGTTTAGTGCAACTCACTTAAAATTTTTAGCTGTCAGAGGAATATTCTTTCCATCTTACAGCTTATTTGACAATCTAATGAACTTTACACTTATCTGAAGGTCAAATGTAAATTTTAAGGCATCAGGAAATAAAGAGTTCTCTTTGTGGTAAAGGAAGCAATGTGGGATAGGTTTCCTGTCTTAAACTTAGCATTAGATCATAGGTTTCTGGGGGGCCCGTGACATCAAGCAAGCAAAGTGATGGAGCAATAGCAGCCCATGAATCACATGACGGCAGAGGAGGAAACTGAACAATTATCCCAAGTCTAGCTAGACGGTTAACGCCCATGCTGGGGAATAGCTGTGCCACCCTTCTGTAGCTCTGAGCTGGGCAAACAGTGGGTTTCTGGGAAAGCTGCTGTTTGCATGACTAAATAATAAGAGGCTGTCTAAGATAGGTGTGGTGTCCTTGGGTGGCGCAAATGGTTAAACGCTTAGCTGCTGACCAAAAGGTTGGTGGTTTGAATCTACTCAGAGGTGCCTTGGAAGAAAGATGAGAGATGTACTTCTGAAAAATCAGACACCGGAAACTCTGTGGAGCACAATTCTACTCTGACACACATGGGGCGCCATGAGCTGGAATCGACTCAATGCAATTAGGTAGGTCTATGTGTGAGAAACCATTATTTTATCTTGCTAACTGATCACAGGCTTTGTTGAATAAAGAAATGATTGAATTGTGTTATGGATTAAATTTGTCCCCCAAAAAGATATGTTGAAGTCCTAACCCCAGGTATCTTTGAATGTGACCTTGTTTAGAAATAGGGTCTTTGAAGATAATATCAGTTGAGTTAACATGAGGTCAGACTAGGGTGGGTCCTAATCCATTCTGAGTGGTGTCCTTATAAAACAGGAGAAGAGACACAGAAGGAAGGAACCTTCTGACAACAGAGACAAACAGTGGAGTGATGCATCTACAAGCCAAAAACACCGAGGATCACTGGCTGTCATCAGAAGCTCAGAGAGATGCGTGGAACAGATTCTCCTGCAGAGCCCTCAGGAGGAATCAGCCCGGTCAACACCCTGATTTTGGATTCCCAGCATCCAGAACTGTGAGACAATACATTTCCTTTCTAATAAGCCACCCAGTGTGTGGTACTTTGCTACACAGCCCTAGGAAACTAATACAATCAGTGTTGTTATTTATAGTGAGAGTCAAAGATGGTGAGGTTGTCAGTGAGTTTCTCTGCACGTTCCATTCATTTATTCCCTTTATGTCAGGGAAGTTGTTTGTTGAAAAGGAACCAGTTCATACCCATCTCTTTTGAACACGTTACCCGTTCTCCTTATTCACATCTATTCGCTTAATATCCCCAGTGTTTAATTAGCATCTTATTACGTGCTCTCTTTTTCTTTCTTTATCTGTCCCAGCATTCTTTTACAACCTGTTACACAATTTTACATCATTGCCTGGAGTTTAGCTACCTCACAATATCATAGGCAACCCCTGTTTCTTATTATTTAAAGGTTAACTTGAAATTAGGAGGGACCAGTCCCTGGTGAAGGACATCATGCTTGGTAAAGTAGAGGATCAGCAGAAAAGAGGAAGACCCTCAAGGAGATGGATTGACACAGTGGCTGCAACAATGGGCTCAAGCATAACGATGATTGTGAGGATGGCGCAGGACTGGGCAGTGTTTTGTTTTGTTGTACATAGGGTCACTATGAGTTGAAACCAACTCAGCGGCACCTAACCACAACAACAACTTGAAATTCATTTTGGATGAGAAAAATAAGAAAAGTCTGCACGTGGAATAACAGAGGATCTAGGACTTAAATAAGAGGTTGGAAATGGAACTGGGTTATGGAAGTCGAGAGTATGGTATCTTTGGAGGAGATGATGGTCAATATGGAGAGGTACCATCTCCCCTAGACTCTAAGTTACCTGCAGACAAGGACTGTGGGTTATTTAACCTGGCATTTGCAGCCCCTGGCATAGAGCAGACACTCACTGACGTTTGCTGAAATCAGAGCATTAATTCACCATGAGCTGCCTTCTGAAGTCAAACTTTCCTCTGACTCTAAGTGGATCTATTTCCTGATCCACTCAGGAGACACTGTTGGACATACCAGAGTTGATTTGGGAGGACCAGCAGGAGAAAAGCCTCTGAAGTTGAAGAATAGAGGCTAAAGAGGGTAGAAAAACAGGGGGCTGGAATTAATGCACACCACAATTTTGCCCAGGCACTTACCATTCTACCACCCATCTGTCACTTTGTCACACTGTGGTGGCTTGTGTGTTGTTATGATGCTGGAAGCTATGCCACTGATATTTCAAACACCAGCTGTGTCACCCATGATGGGTAGGTTTCAAGCAGAGCTTTTAGACTAAGACAGGCTAGGAAGAAAGGCCTGACAAGCTACTTCTGAAAATCAGCCAGTGAAAACCTTTATGGATCACAACATAATATTGTCCAGTATAGTGTTGGAAGACGAGCCCCCTAGGTTGGAGGCTATTCAAAATACACAGTGGCTAAAACAATGCACTCAAGTATACCAATGATAGTGAAGATGGCACAGGGCCAGGGAAACTTTCATTCTGTTATACATGGGGTTGCTATGAGTCAGGGCTGACTTGAGGGCAACCAATAACAACAACACCCTCCATGACACCTACTTTCCTGCACTGAGCTCCCAGCAAGGCTCTCAAAGCTCATTCGTGTCTAAAGCCATCTGGTAACAAGGATAAACAAGAACACCATGTCCTAACCCTGTACCTTCTGCCCCTTCTGTACCCTGCAGTTTAGCTACCCCACAATTTCACAGAGAACTCTTGTTGCTTATTATTTAAAGGTTAACTTGAAATTCATTTCTGATGAGAAAAGTAAGAAAATTCTGGAAAGCTAGGCTTGGCCAAGTGTTATACCTTAGGTTAGTCCCCAACTCCTCCCGTACCAGAAACTCTGAAAACTGTAAAAGTAGAGTGATAGATTTATGCGGTTCCCTGACCAATACAGATATTTGTAATAATAATA
Source organism: Loxodonta africana (assembly GCF_030014295.1). Taxonomy (NCBI): domain Eukaryota; kingdom Metazoa; phylum Chordata; class Mammalia; order Proboscidea; family Elephantidae; genus Loxodonta; species Loxodonta africana. Next base: position 53,275,789 of record NC_087342.1, read on the forward strand.
ATAACAGAGGAAAAGATGGCATAACCTCAGATTGTTTTCCCTTTACTCAGCTGAAAAGTTAAACCAGACAGGCAATTACAAAGGTCTGCCGTAACATATAATATGTGTTCACTGCACTTACGGCACATTGCATATTACATGGTTGTTACTCTGCATTTTGCATCCAATCATCTTATTAGTTTGGGTATTTTTATGTGGTGAATGGCTACCAGCTAGAAATTAAGTGAGAAAGGCACTGGTGGAGAAATAAGACACAGACTCAATAGAATAGGGCCTAGTTAAAATGTGACTACCTCTACCACAGTTGGGGGTGTTGATACGGAATATTTGAAGACTGGAAAATACTGGATACTAAAGTGAGACGCACCATCTCTCATCCTGGTGGCACTCTTCTGACTAATTCTACAATTCGTGTTGCTATCATGCCACAACTTCAACTCATTTCTTTTTCTAAGGCATCATGGTTGGAGGGCTTTCTGAGTGCTTCTGTAGTGTTCTCTGTACCCATTGCCTGTTGCCATCTAGTCATAGTAACCCCATAGGACAGAGGAGAACTGCCCCATAGGGTTTCCAAGGCAGTAATCTTTATGGAAGCAGACTGCTACATCATTCATTCCCAGAGCAGCTAGTGGGTTTGAACCACTGACCTTTCGGTTAGCAGAATAGTGCTTAACCACTGAGCCACCAGGGTTCCTTAATGTTCTCTGCATGTAACAAGTATCAATCCATCAATCGAAAGAGAAGAGTACCGTGTTAAAAGAGAATACACTACAGTTAAACCTCTGAAAGCTGGAGCCTGTGTAAGGCGGAAACCTGTCAGAGAAGGAAAACACAAATATTTTCCACTAAAACAAATGATAGAAAAGTTAAGACTGCACTCTGTCAAAGGTGGAAAGCTTGTGAGACCCAGATAAACAAGGCAAGTTCCAGCTCTCACGGGTTTCACTGTATATTTTTAAAAACACCTTTTTTAGACGCTAGAGAATACCATTGTATACTCTGACCTACTATTAGAAAAATACTGTGTATTTTGAATGAGGCCATTCTACCCTCTTTATCTAATGCTAAAGATAAACTCATTCCTTTTTGTATTTCATTCAACTGATTTTCTAAGTTATGAGTCACTGGTTGTTTTTGGTCTTTGATGTCATTTACTTGGAAGTAAATTCAATCCTATCTTGGGTGAATCAGCAGAGAAATGAAGCACTATAGTAAATCAGACTGCTGTTCAGATTTTCTTTTCTTTTTCTTTTCAAACAGTGTTCAGGCTCTCCCTGCTCTACTCCCCTCCCCCGCCCCACCCCACCCCTCCCCTC